>NC_139231.1:51422231-52059724 GCF_977018435.1 Lepisma saccharinum
CGTTTCAAAAGTGAGGGCGCTTAGAGGGCTTCCTTTGTTCATGCCGCGATTTACAGAGCGACTCACGTGACTTCCGGCAATGGAGGAAGTCGCCGAGCGTACAATGGCTGATAAATAGCAAGTCCACGTGCCGCAGAGGCTGATCTTTGGCACTTGAATCTCAATGCACTCTATCTTGTGTCAAGGGCACTTTCGCCAACAAGGTTGCACGAAAATCAGTATCTGGAAGCCGCTTCACTAAATGTGCACTTTAAAATGCTGAAATAGCTGGGGGAAAAAAGTTATGTAATATGCCCTTACAGCCGTACCAAGAAAAGAAAGATCGCGGTCAACTCCCAAACTAAAATGAACAGCCTTTTATTTACTCTTCTCGCAGTCACTGCAGACGAAAATGTTTCCCTTCGCTTGTGTTCCCGTATGTATAACTTCCCTCTCTTGTTTCGTTGTCAAAAAAAATCACAACATTAAATATTACGTCTCCTTTCCCTCTATGGTTTATACCCCCTTACGATGATATAAAGACTTGGCACTGAATAAACATGACGACAATGTGTTGAAGATTTCAGCACATTTTGGCAACGCCGGGGCAGGATTCCATGGCAAGCAGCTGATTGCATCACCTTCCCATCCTTCGCTCGCTTAGGGTAAAAACACAGTGAAGCACATCCCTCATGGCTCATCGCCAGAAACTCGCAGGGACAAGTTTCCGGTAATTCAAAACCATGGAGTCAGATGGGGAAAAACATGGTGGAGCCCCGCTCATCGCAAGATGTTCCCAGTATCAAACACGGTTTGATCTTGGGTCCCTTGTTTCAAGTGGAAGGCTCCGTGATTGGTCCACTCAAGGTCACTTCTCCATTTTTTTGGAAGACACCCTCCTTTTTCCCCACTTTTTTTTTTTTTTGACAGAGTTGTCGTTTGCAAGCTTGTGCGATGGCGGTCAATGTGCCTGTTCGACAGCCGGTTCATTCATTATATCCTGACATTTTTATGGCTTGACCGGACTCCGTGCAATGAGCAAGGGTCCCTGTGCCTCACCGTGTTTTTACCCCAAGGGTTGAAAACCAGACGACAGTGCTAGAGGGGTTTTCTCGTGTTGCTAGTACACTAAAATGTATTCGTTCGCAAAGTAACAGAAATTGTTACTAATATTATTTTTTCAACTAGACAACAAAGATGACTGAATTGATGACAGACGAAACTACAAATATGCATCTGCACCTTACCCATGACTCGAACTCAGGGCTACTGGAGTCGTAGGGCAGTACAACTTCGCCTAATCACTTATCCTTCACACATATATTGTAGTTATCTTTCTTACGTCAGTAAAACATAAGAAGCCAGCCTATAGCCTATTTGTTTGTAGACCCGATGGCGTAGTGGTAACAGTGTCGCAGTGTGTCAGAGGTGTCCCGGATTAGATCCTTCGACCCTTGTGTGTGTGTGTGTGTGTTATTTGGAAGTAAGTACATTTACAGCCGTTAGTGATTCTTTATCTTCTCTTCCTGCTTCTCGGTGGCCGGATCTCGTGCCTCCTCCTCCTTTCAGCTTTTATTATTCTTACATATGGAAGGAATCGTGGGGCCACACTTCAACGACATGAACAGCGCTCCCTGGTTGGCTGTTTTTTGCCGATTGCGAAAAGAATGCCCAGTTGAAAATAATACCTTGCGTTTAATTCACCGTCCTCGTAATTCTGCTTAAACAGACAGGTGCTATTCCTGCTTGAAAAACTTCTCCATTGTTACGAAAGAGTCCCAGCTCTTAAAAGCAAGTTCAATATATCAACTCGCGTAGCCGCCAGCTCAACGTGAACTTCCATGGGACCTCATCTTGGCCAGTGGAAGGCGCTGAACTCTTCTCGGCTCTTGACTCAAAAGAGAAGCCGACACAGCCGTGATTCATCACGAAATTTTTGCAACTCTTCTAATAAAATGGTCGACAGCATTTTTGCGCATCTTTTATATACCGGATGATCGTGACAACCAAGAAAAAAAATGGCGAGTTAAAAGGAATATTCAGTGCATGTACGTATATAGGCTTCCGGCAAAGCTACGTTGGTTCTTTTAGCGGCCATCTGCTAACTTTCGTAGTGTAGACTGAATATTGCATTACAAGATAAACAAGCCACACTGGTATAATTAAAACATATTTTTCTATCTCCTGTACACTGCCAAATAACGTGAACGCATTTTGGGGATGTACCGATCTCTGTGGCGGAGTGGTTATTACAGCGCTCTACGACGTCATTGGTCCTCGGTTCGAATCCTGGGCTGGGCATGGGTGTTCTTTGCATCACTTGTTCACCGATTCTCGTCTTCGCGATTAGTCAAAAGTGGCAGAAAAAAATTAAAATTAACCCAATCAACTAATCAATTAAAGTATATTGGGTCTGTGGAGATTGGGCACCTTATATTCATCATTTCTTCCATTTGTGGAGGTGATGTGATCAGTACAACCCTCCGACCACCTTCCCTCCTCGGTTGCCCTCAGATACTCATTTATTAGAGGCTGGGTGAACCTAAGAGGCACTCCATGCAGTGAACTTGTAGGAAAATTCCACGTGAAATCACCCACCCTGGAAAACGAACATTGGGAACCTCACTTGGTTGTCTGACGCCCTGCTAACTGGACTACCGCGCGCGTGTGCAAGGACAACAACAGAAAACTATCATAATGATTTAAAAATAAGATTGGAGTTCCGAGAGAAGATGGAAAAGTTTACAGTATTCTTGTTTGTGGAAACCTGATAGTACAAGACCCGTAGGAAGGGCAAGACGAACATGGAATGATAATGTTAAGACGAATTTGAAGGAAATTGGTAAGGAATCAACAATAGATTGATCTTTCCTACGATAGGAACAGGTGGAAGCCTTACGTTGTTGTGGCAATAAACCATCGGGTTTAGGAGTACAAGAGATCAAAATTATTAGTTTTGTTATAATTGTTATTGTCCTCCTCCGTGGCAGTGCGGTCCAAGGCGCTGTTCTTTGGACTCCGACTGGGGGTACGGTATGGGTTCGAGTCCGCCTGGGTTCAGTCTCTGGGTTTTCGGCCTGTGTATAGTACCGGTGGCAACCCACCATCGTGAGGAAATTGGGGAGCTACGAGTGAGTAGCGTAACCCGGTCATAAAAATCTGGGGGTTCGACGTGCTGACCACACGTCGCTCCATTACCGGTCGAAGAACACCACACCTCTAGGTAGGATTGTGGGAGGGAGACTGGCAGTCGGGAGATAGGCCAGGGCGCCCTTACAGGGCTGTCGAGCCACGGGTGATTATTACTATTATTATTATTATAATACTCTTATCGCCCGAAAAAATAAATATCCATTTTTTCTTTACATCTTAATTCAGTATCCTACCTCCAAAAGAGTCCCATTCGCGCACTGTTTGTGGAATATACCAGCGAAAATGTTTACATAAAGTAGTTGAGGTTTTCTCAACGACACAAAAGCTTGCCTTCAAAGTTTTGTGGTCGGCGTATACTCGGGGACACGAGATCCATCCTGCGTGGGTCCATTCACCGCCCACAGGAACTCCCCTTCTGATTTTCTACCGAAGCCAGATCGTGCTGGCCTTTTGTAGCGCGGTTTCAGGTAAAAGCAGCTGTTTTTTTTTCTTGTGCATTATCGGTTTCAGCTCCCACACTTATTGATTATCTGCTTTGAAACTCAACAGGTGTGAGAGCACGGCAAGCGGGGAGACGACTGTGCATAACTTTCGCCACTCTTTTCTATGCACGTCCCCCCCCCCCCTCTTTCACCCTTCAATTTCACAAGGGGTATTCTGCTACGGAATTCCAGGACTCGTGCAGGAATTGGTGGCACCTGGAATTAGACATGATATCCATGTGGATTTTATTTGTAAGCTTAAAAGTTACCTGCACCCACAACTAACTCTGATCAGGTGAGATCGTGGGTGCCCACAGGATATTTTCTGGGGGATTTGGGCGGAGGATCTGACAGTGACGTCATGTATTTGGATATTTAGCCTTCTTTTTCTCCTACTTTTGGCTAATCGCGACGATGAGGATGGCTGATGATTAGATCAAATAAATGAAGGGGGACCCATGCCCGGACCGGGACTCGAACCTGGGAACTCTGGTGGCGAGAGCGAAAGGGGACGACTTAGCACACTCCAGAAAAATGACACATGTCTGTGATCTGTGTTTTGGTGTATTCTTTGGTTCTAAAAATTTGTAATTTGATAACATATGAGTAAACGTTTTGCTAGAACTTCATGCATACCATTGTACTGACTTCTATATTTTCTTTTCCTCCTAGGTAAGTGTTCTTTCTGTGGAGGTTACTAGATGTCAGTGCTGGAGCATTGGTAAGATTTACTCTTGTTTTTCGGTTGTTGTTGTTGGTGATGGTGTTCTTTAAAACGGTGAAAAACTGGCAGAAGCGATAAGAAATGAGATAAAAGAAAGGAAGTGAGATAAAGTGAAGCGGAGAGAGAGAGAGAGAGAGAGAGAGAGAGAGAGAGAGAGAGAGAGAGAGAGAGAGAGAGAAGAGAGAAAGCAAGAAAAACAAAGAAGCGGGAGACAGAGCGAGGTTAGAAAGTGAAGTAATGATGCGAGTAGGAGAAGATTTAGATTAGAAGTGTTAGATTTAAATAAGCCAGGTACTCGGAGAGGGAGAAATAAAGATGCGGGAGGGGAGAGAGAGAGAGAGAGAGAGAGAGAGAGAGGGAGAGTAAGGAAGATGACGAGACAGAAAACTGGAAAGAAAACAATAAAGATTAAGCAAATAAGCAAATGGAAACAAATACTTAAGACTGAGAACGAAGAATGAAAACTTGAAAGAGGATACAAGAAAAGAAAAATATTTTTCTTCAGTTCAGTGCGTCAGTTTCTTCCTGACTGCTCAACGCAGGCGCCCAAGGGCATGGCAATCTAAAGTCCAAATTCTATTCGGGTAACACAGTTAACAAGATGTAATTAGGATATTATAGTTTACGGAGATCACACCTAGTCCACCATACAAATCTAGATTGATATTCTTTCATTTGCCTCCCAACATAGGATCGAGGAGGAGAGGAGAAACAAGAAAAAAATCATTAATTGTGAGAAAAGGGTGGAGATTAGACATGTGCCGAAGGAAGGCGTTGGTGGATTTCCCCTTTGTAGGTTGCAGCGAGATGATGGATTGTGCGGGATAGAATATGGGGAGGGAGCGTTCATCTGTCATCGCCACGTCTCGGCCTAATTTCTTTTCCGCTCCTCCTGGGGATCGAATACCTTGGCCTTCGCTTCCGAGCAGCTGCCACTGCTTTTCACAGCAGTGGATTCCAAATTGGATTCCCGATATGGTTTTATCTTAGCCGTTGCAACCCCCCATTTTTTTCTTTTTCGGTAAAACATATATCCTTCCAGAAAAAAACTCAAGAACACTGATCACAATCAATGCTTTTATTCATCGTGCGAATTAAGCTTTTTGCTTTGAGGGGGATGCCCACTCAGAAGCGCATTTGTGATTTCATTTCGGAAGCTAATTTTTTTTTGGGTATGCAAATTTGTACATTTATGTAACCAGCCAGTATAAACTATTGCCTTGATCAAGGTGGACTGATTTTAATCAGGTTGATTAAAATCGCGATTTAAATCAGATGATTTTTTAAAAAGAAAATCACTGGTTTAAATCACTTTAAATAAATAATTTAGAGAATATAATGTCCATAAGAATTGTGTAACATCAGCATGACTTTGGGTGAAAGTACATTAACCTCGATATCATTTAATGGTGTTTATTAGGCTATAAGAATGGAAAAGAAAGGAAACAAAATATACTGATGGGTGAAGCTCATACGAAAGGAAATTTAATATGTAAACTGTAAACACACTTAAATTTATCTTGATTAAAAATTCAATACTTTTTATTGGCAAAAATTGCAAACATTTTGTGTAGAAAATATATACAAAATACTAATTGTGTTAAACCGCAAAGAGTGTCATTATCATTGCACTTTAAATAAACATGGCAGCTAATATTTTGTAAACTATCATTAAAAAATTGCCAAAATTCAGCTGCAAAACCTATAAAAAATATTTAAGCTACAATTATAGAGTACATCCTGAATGTTTTATTTTTATTGAAAGATAAGTTAGTGAAATTATTATAATTTCATTAACACACTCCACAAACATTTCCAGATTAGGTTCATACATACAGAATCAAAAACACAAAAATGTATATTTACATATACAGGGTGTTTCGTAAGTTCGTTTACAACGCTTGGGAGGTGATTGTACGAGTGAAAATAAGGTGGAAAGTTCATGTAACGAAATTCCGGAAATGGCTTTGTTGCCGAGTTATTGACGTTTGAAAACGTGGGAAAATGATTTTCCGAAGTGAATAATAGCAAAACGGGTGGAGAGAAGTCGTCGGTGTTGGGCGATCCGCTAAGAAATTGGGTACGCTCTTGTCAAAAAATCACGCGGAAATGTTGTACAATGTCGGCGCAAGGGATTCCCCAAAGGACGCGAACGAAGATGTTGACGGGAGTGGGGTGGGTGTGCGTTCTGCGTGAGCTGGTATCAACGAAAATTGGCATGTGTTGGCGACTTCTCTCCACCCGTTTTGCCATTATTCACTTCGGAAAATGATTTTCCCACGTTTTCAAACGTCAATAACTCGGCAATAAAGCCGTTTCCGGAATTTCGTTACATGAACTTTCCACCTTATTTTCACTCGTACAATCGCCTCCCAAGCGTTGTAAACGAACTTACGAAACACCCTGCAATTTTTTTATTTGCTTTAATCTAACTGTTCAAATATTTTACAGGGCCGTTTACTAGAAAGGCCTTTCTATAAATAAACATATATCTATATATGTATGGTGCCAAAAACCTTACAAGCAATTTGAAGCGTGTTTTTCTTTATAGAAATCGATTTAAATAAAATAATTATATTTTTAAAAAAGAAACAAAACGTGATTTTCGTCCACCCTCGCCTTGAGGTTCTAAGTATCTTGGTACAATTGTTCTAACTTAGGTCATTAAATCTTTTGATAACATTTACACGTACTTTAGAAAAACACATTCTAAGAAAACCCAAACTCATACATAAAAATAGCTATCGAACTAGTAACATCGAAAACTTGGACCAAATTTATATTTCCAAGTTCAAACTTAAAGTCCATCTAACCTGCCTGCAAGTGTCTTGCAATACATGTAAAATATCAGCTGTCTGCCATGAAAACTAAAGTGGAAAGCAGCCTGTTGTATCGTGGATCGGCGAGGTTGGTCAGTTGCAGAATGTTGCCCTCCTCTCATTCACAAGACTGCACACTTTTCGGGGGGGGGGGGGGGTTTCTTTGATGACTGAACAATTAGTGGACGCAAAGGTTTTTCAATTGTGTGTTTATTACAAATGGTATACGACATGCTTTCAATCTCTTTTTCTTTGAGGGATTAAAAACATCCCTGGCAGGGATAAAAATAATTTTCATTTTTTCGGGATAAACTTTTTTTGAGGGGGGAATCGCCGCCCCCCCCCCGTTAATTCGCACACTGCTTTTATTTACTTTTTTGTAGTCGTAGAAGCATAGAGAACACGATAATTCGCACAGCAAATAAAGGACGAATTTTCACAATAGATAGTTGCTCCACATAATAGAAAAATATAGGGTTAACAAAACTGGAATCGAAACCTCAATCTTCGGCGCATGAAACTTGTACGTACGCTTCCACGCGGCCACCCGGACACTTGGAAGTCCAACATTGTCTTCGCCTCGTGACGCGCACTTGGAAACCTTCGAAACTTTGAAGCGTTTTTCCTAGGAATTTGCTGGCTAGTGCGCGATAGTACTTTGGCATACCAATACCTATAGGGTGCCCTATCACTACACGAAGCCCCGCCCCAAACTCGTTTTCCAAGCGTGCCCTCTCCTTGTCAGTCTGGAACGTTGTCTGTACTAAATTGGGATGGTATCGAGACGAGACTTGACAGTGTCTCGGTCTTGTCTCGACTTGTAAAGACTTGTCTCGCCTCTTGTCTTACCTCCAGTTGTAAATGCCTGGCTCGTAAGTACAAAAAGCATATGCAGCGTGCCGCCACACAAACTTTCAAAGTGATTAGAGGTCATTAAGACGAACAACTTTTTCTCAATAACATTCTTTTGTTTGGCGCATTGCTTCGACGCTAGGAACCCTCGAAAAACCACATATTGTCCTAAATGTGTGCAACCACGCTGAACAAGTTAGAAATTACTACAAGCGGATTGACTTTGAAGTTACTATCAACCAAATACTTGACATCTATAATTATCAGGTGGATATCCGTGCGGTAAATTAAAATCATTTCCAGGGTAAAATAAGTTTTCCTGCGAACATACCACTTAGGTGCCCTGGTTAAGCCTTGGGTAAGGTGACCAAATTTTTAAAACAACAAGACGGGACAGTTTTCATATTTTCCCGAAGGAAAAACGGGACGGCAATATGAAACAGTTTCGTCAAAAATACTTATATTTGAAATTTAATTAAATAAAATAAAATACCACGTAAATCTATCTTCTATATATATAAAAATGGATGTATGTGTGTGGGTGTGTGTGGGTGAGTGTGTATATGTGTTTGTTCCGGCATAACTCTCGAACGCCTGGAGCAATTTCAACCAAACTTGGTACACGTATCACTTGCAATCTGGAAATAATACTTTGGGGGTAAGACACCCCTGGCACCCCTAGGGTTGGGGTGGGAAGGGGTAACATGTAAAAATGATCGAAAACCACCGATATTAAATTCCGCACAAACAGACATCCGTGACTATGCAATCCGCACAATGATAGTGTTTATCGAGTTGTCTTAACATTCAGTCTATGTTGCGAAAACGACCGATATTAGTGTGGAATCCATAGTTTTCGTGACACTCCCAATGCGGTTAAACTTCAAGTTCAACACCTATCGGCATGGGGGGGGGGGGAGGTGAGGGGATGAAAAATAAAGTGCCACAAATGACCTAGATTAGTGTCGAATCCATGGTTTTCAGAGTCGCTAAGGTAATTGGTGACATTCACGATCACATTTAAAATTTATTACATTTTACACTATAGTTAGAATTCATTATTTTCCTGTCTAATACAAGATTGGGATAAATAAATACCCGGGCAACGCCGGTCAATTAGCTAGTAACTTATATACAAGGGCTGGATAAAAAGTAATGGCAACACTGCTGTCCCGTGAAAGGGGCGAGTCACAGCGCCACAACCGTTTCGTGGTTGATAAAGGAATGTCAGACGAGGAAGTGGGTGGGGTGCGATTGTATGTTATTCAGTCAAAAACAGCAGAGGACGAGAGTGCAAGCGCCCTAACAATATGTTTAGGCAAGAAGAACAACGTCTCTTAGGCAGACGGTCAACGCAGCATACTTCTGCACCTTCTTGCAACACCAGCTTCGTCTCGCATTAAGAAGGAAGCGACGGCACGTTCTGGCACGGTGTCCCATCATCCTGCTTGACAATGTAAAGTGTCACACTGCGAACACTGTGACGGCGCTCCTGCATAACTGGTAGTGGGAGGTACTGGAACATCCGCCGTATTCACCGGTATGAGACCGTGTGATTACGACCTTTTTGCCAAAATGAAGGAACCACTGGGCGGGAAGCAATACGACACGGGCGAAGCCATCATACGTGCTATAGGGCGGTCACTGCGGGACATCGACAGAGATGGACGCGCTGACGGTGTACGACCCCTTCCATACGTGTGGCAGAAGGTCGTAGAGATGAGGGGGCGATTACATTGAAGGAATGTAACACGTGCTCCTCTGCCAATACAGTCAAGTAGCAATTATACCAGTGTTGCCATTACTTTTTATCCAACCCTTGTAATATGGTGACTCCAAGCAATCAGTCCTTTAGAATTAGATGTTATTCATTGATATTTTGCCTATGAATGGATCTTTTTCAGTACATATTTCTTTTCAAATAACATGTTGTAAAAGTTTACACACGTATGATTAAAGTTCACATTATTAATGAACATACTTTCAAACTTTGTACTGAAAGAGCGTTCTTGTCACTTGTCCACAATCCATTCATGTACGAAAACACTCTTTCAGTGGGGCCATTAGTTCCAGATAGACAGAGAAGAAACCCCAATAATTTAAGAAAATTGGAATGTGTCACATTGTTGACATTGAAATGTGAAATATGTTCTACCCAACAATGCCATACTTTACAGTAGTAGTAGAGAAATTGTATTGTTGCAGTTATTCTATACCGATAAGTCATTGTCACAAAAAATGACATTTAGGTGTCCCGTTTGCGTTTTAAAAAATCGGGACAGAATCAAGAATATGGGACTGTCCCGGCTAATAAGTCTGGTCACCAGGAGCGTATATTCTAGGCTAGCTAGGCTAACTGCGAAGCCTCAAGTCTAGAGAATAAAATACAGGAGAAAAATCGATCAGGAATTGTAAATAATATTATTCATATCAGTGAGATGATGATGCTGATTCTGGAGTTGGCAACCTGATTTCTTAAGAGTTGGCAACCTGATTTCTTACGAGTTGGCAACCTGATTTCTTACGAGTTGGCAACCTGATTTCCTACGAGTTGGCAACCTGATTTCCTACGAGTTGGCAACCTGATTTCCTACGAGTTGGCAACCTGATTTCCTACGACTTGGCAACCTGACTTCCTACGAGTTGGCAACCTGACTTCCTACGAGTTGGCAACCTGATTTCCTACGAGTTGGTAAATTTATTTCTGTTCATAGCCTAGGACCACGTGAGATAGCCCAGATCTTATACTCAGAATACGCAACTGCTGGTCACGTTAGCCTTAGGCCGCGTCCGAATCGGCAGCTGTTGTCGCCTAGCTAGAGCACCGTTCTACCCGCGGAATCCTCCTACATACATCGTCCGAATCTGCGGCATAAGTGGAGTTTGAGAGGAGAGGGGTAGTCCTGCGCTTGGCAGCCATAGTGCAACTTTCACTAGACGATGTAAAGCTCAATGCTACTTGGACATTTTATCGATAACAATGTGTGTAGAAAAATTGTAAAAATAGAAATTACATACAACATTCTTAATGCGAGTAGTAAGTAGGTGGAAAGAATTGTGATGTTTGACTGGCGCGGTGGGTGACGTTCGAACTGACACCTGGCGGGAAAAGTGTCAAACCGTACTGCAAAGTGGCATGCAGAAACGGACGACTTCGACGGCACAGGAAAGTGGCGGGAAAGAACGGAACGGAGCGCTTGCCAATTCGGACACGGCCTTGGCCTCCTCAACGATCAACTTCCACCGTCGTTTGTCTTATTTTCTCACTCATCCTTTCACTTCCACCATCTTCAAGTCTTTCAATCATTTTGGTCTTCCTCTTCTTGTTTATGGTGTTGAAGTTGCATTCATCCTTTCAACTAACTCAGCCACTGCAGTCTCCAAGATTTTTCAAATTTCACTACCCCCTCTTCATTATTCGATTTAAATCTTCTTAAGATCGTAGTCTCCACGTTCCATTCTCTGTAATTGGTCTATAGACATGGGCGGCCGCAAAAAAATAAGGGGGATTGAAATAGAAAACCCAGGTATTTCCCTCGCTCCCTCCCCCTCTCTTTCACACAGACGGACACAGAGAGAGAGAGAGAAGGTGAGGAATAAAGATGAGACAGAAAAAGTATGGAGAGAGAGAGAGAGAGAGAGAGAGAGAGAGAGAGAGAGAGAGAGAGAAGGAAGAGAAAGAAAGAGGAATATGCAAGCAAAACAGGCAGAAATGGACAGAGAAGGAAGAGGACTAGCAGAAGATCGATAGAGCAAGAAATAAATAAGAAAGAAAATTGGATGGAAACCATAGAGAAAGAAGTGAAACTGAGATGATCGAAAGCTAGAAATAAGATATAAAGAAAAAATAGACAGAATTGTTCGAAATGAAAGGGACGGAGAAATGTGAAGTAGGCAAACTTTCCTTATCCCAAGGGTGGTCAAGTGATCCTGTCTCTTCCTGCGCTCGTGCCATAGATCTACCGTAGAAGATTTGAACCAGCACCTTCCTGAGTGCATATCCAAAAATCCATTATACACTCAACGTTCGCCGTTGCCGACCGTCTCTGCGAACTTCGATATATGTGTGTGTGTGTATATATATATATATATATACAAGAACGAAGGTAATTTTCCGGTGCATGGTAATTTATTCCCGAATTCCTATTATAGCCTCTCCACCCCCCACCTTCTCGCTTTTCCCGTGTAGATGGTTTGTTCTTTTGATCCAACTGGCTTCTCGATTTGGATGCAAACGATGAAAAATGCCTGTCACCGCCTTCTCCCAGACTCCATTGCATGCGTGCTGAGTTTCGACTTCAATTTCCCATCGAAAAGAATGTGAAATTGAGCCGTCCCAACCCTTCAGGCCCTGGAGAGCGATATATTTTCTATTTGCCCCGCTCCGGCGTTTATTTCCAGATGTGCCAACACACCTTTTCCAGCGTCGGAAACTTTATTTCGCTCGCCCTATCTTTTTTTTTCTTTCCCCTTCTATCTCCCTCCCACCTCCATCTTCTGATCATCTACGTTCCTATTCTCCTCCCGTTGCTGTGAAAACGAATATCAACTGCCTTTTGCCTTCACCTTCCCGCGCCGCGACACTCTGTTGTTGGAAGTTTAGGGTTTCGTAAATCGATCCGAAGATGTCTCTGCAAGCTCGCTGAAATTGGTACAGCACGATGTCTGGGAAAACATGAAAGTTCATTCGATTTTGAGATAAGAAAGAGAGCTTGTTGTTGACACGCTCTTGAGTTCTACGTATTCTGTCCATTAGGTAAGGCGTTTATTTTATTATTTTTTAAAGTTCATAGGCAGGGTTGAACTCCAAATACCACTGAAGTTCTTTCTCAGAAGTTGAAGGACTCAAAAAGCCAGCCAGCGCAGTCCTCTCGGGTTATCCATAGTTATTTATTTCTCAGTAATTTCCAACCGCCAATGCCTTCCAATAAGAAGGCTTGTGCAGGCCTTTTGCATGTAGCGTCATCCTTGGTAGACCATGGATCGCAACACGTAGTCACAAGATATCACCACATAATTATTATTTGATCTACACCTACGGAATACTAGAATTACAATGTCCAAACTATGCCTGATCCGAGCATTTCTGTGACTGCTACATATGTTGGGGTACATAACCTACCAATGCTGTCGTTACTTGTAAAAGAACACTCTCTCTGCACCGACCTTATAGGAAGGCATTGACCACACCATTCCCTTGTTTGCCATAAAGCGCTCTTCTGTGTCATCGTATCGTTGTTCTGTGTCAATAAGAGTTGTGGAGGTAGAGGCGTCACACATTCTCGATTTCGGTCAATCTTGCATAAGGTCACCCATCTCCCATTCATTTACGAAGGTAACGAAACCAACGAACGACACATCGACATTCTTGTGAACTTACTTCTTTTCACGCGTGTGTCCATTATTGTCAACAACCAACCTGTATGAGTCAGCGTCATCGTATTGCTGGTGATTGTAGACATCAAAGTGCCGCATGGTCTAATGACATATACATGTAGAATTGTATTTGGTACATGGACGTATTGAGCGGGGAACAAGGGGTGAAATATTCATTCTGTTCATTGTGATTTTTTTTCATGGAAAGTCAAATAAATGTAATCCTCTTTCCAAATCCTAATTGGAAATGTGTTTTTTTGTCCCTATGAAAAAAAAGTCTGGATACGCCCCTGACGGTACTTGGGAACATTACAAATTATCCCCCATCCACCTGATCCATGGATGCAGAATTTTGTTATATGGAGAAGGATAACACGAGGGGGAAGTGATGCAATAATCAGAACACAATGTCATTGTTAAGGGTTCGTGGTTCCTCCAGTGTGGCCAAGGGCACAGGATTTCCCTTGCGGATCTCACGTTCATCTGATAAGTCTCCATACAATAGGGAGATGGGATGCAGCAAAAACTGAATTTCCGGCTGGCGAGCGACTCACTCTTTGGTACATGAGTTATAATTATGTTTTGCGGGACGTGATTTCATAAGAGGGGTCACAAGGCAGAACCGAAAGCACTCTGCGTTAATAATGTTGGGTGTATGCGAAAAATTTGAACACCGAGAGAACAGGAAGGAAGTGGAACTTGAATGTCCTCCATAAGGGTCCTCGCGTTGTGCTGTAGCTCAGTGATTCCCAGAGGGAGGGATGTTTTGGTGGAAGTGTGGTGGCGTGTCATGGCGGGATAGGTTATGCATGATTTTTTGCTAGTTCATAATTTCTTCAAGCTTACAATGAATTAAAGGTCAAATAATGTTGTCAAAATAAGCTTAAAACTAGGGCTTAACCGATACCGATACCGATGCCGATTACCACCGAGCGAGTCATTACCGATACCGATATTTGAAAATTGTAATATTTTAAAGCTGTTCAAAATATGAATCAATAATAGCGTGTAAGTATTCTACTCCAACTGTAAGCATTATTTTATGAAGAATTTTGCATTAAAGTATTCAAGAATTACATCAGAATATTAAAACATATGTTATGTAATAAAATCAACTTCTTACCGCAAAAATGATGCAAAATAAAAAGTAAGTTAGAATTTTTCATAATTTTTAGGATAATTACATTCCGCGATAGTGTCGTGCAGCATTTTTGCGGATCCCGTGAAAGACCAAAATGCCTGAAGTATCGGCTGGTATCTGTCAATAAATTATAACCGATACTTTCCGATACCGATACCACTAGTATCGGCCGATACCACTAGTATCGGCCGATACCGATACATCGATATCGGCTCACCCCTATTGAAAACCATATTTAATAGTGTGGGAACGCGAGACGAGACAAGACCTGCCACAGTCTCGTTCTGTGCATGAGAAAGCCTGTCGCATTCTCGGCTCGGCTCGTGTCATCTCGAAATTTGACTGAGACGAGACTTAGCGTCCGACACTCTCGGTCTAGTTGCAGAGTTTGGTAAATATAGTATATGTTACACTTATTTAAGTAAGACGGCACTGGACCTTTGCCCGTAAGCAGGAAAGTCGTTTTCGAAGAGAAAATTCCTCACATTTAGTTGTAGTTGATTTGGTGTTTTAAGTCGACTTTATGTACAGTAAGGCTAATCGGGACTGGACCTACAGTTTAAAGTGGGATCCGAACCACTTGTGCCTCCGTCAGGTATCGAACCCGGGACCCCTTGATTACAATGCGAAGACGCCACCATTGCCCCATCGGGGAGGTCCTCCTCACGTTTAGAAATCCTGTTATGATATTCGAAATTATGAAAAACTGTGTCCATTTAGAATTCGTTTTAGGGCATTTAGGTGATTCTCCTCCCATTTTTACTTTCCTTATCGTCTAGATGTTTGTGATGGTTTCCTGAAGCCGAAAGTCTATCTTTGATGTCTATGCAACAATGAAAGTAAAGGACACGAAGATTCACTTGATTGATCTAGAAGGAATTCTGCACAGGTTTAATTTTCCAGAAATTGAAATATCTGTGGGGGGTTCTAGAGGAGAGAAACAATCGAAAACAACTTTCCAGGCCAATAACCCAGCGTGGTTTAAAAACCAAGATCATTTTACTATACAACTTATTCAGACGTGCCAAGCAGATATCTACCCGATTATTTATCGGTAGGTTATATACGTAATATAGTGTCTGTCGTAGTCGCAAAGGTAATATATTCGTTGCATCTGTGAACATGTTCAGCGTGGTTATATACATTCAGTATAAAATGCCGTTTTCTTAGAAATTCATAATTTCGTTGAAACGAAGAATAAAAAAAAAATAAAAAAAAAATAAACGTTTTTCATAATAGGTGAAACTATATAGGCCTATGTTGCAGGGGTGTCACCACCGAATGGGCTGTAACCCACCCCATATCTACGTAAATAGCTTCGTGAGAAATTTTTAGGAGCATTTTTAGTAGAGCTAGAATCTCACACATAATGACAGACAGAGAAAATGCAGATAGTAAGGATAGAAAGGTGACAGTAAGCAGAGAAAGAAAGAAAGAGAGATGGCGGAGGAAGATGAAAGAGAGAGACAGGGGGGAGTGAAAACGTGATAGAAAAAGAAAGGGATAGCGATACAGGATTAACAACGGAAAGAGAAAAGAAGAGAGAGATAGATAAAATAATTAAAACCTGAGGAAGATAGGTGGATAGTGAAACAGAGGAATAAAGACGAAGAGAGAGATAGAAAAGTAGAATGAGGGAAGCCGAAAAAGAATGAGAGGAAGAAAATAAGACTGAGTGTGTGTGTGTGTGTGTGTGTGAGAGAGAGAGAGAGAGAGAGGAAATCTTATTAGTCATGACTACCGAAGCAGAACCCAAATAAGAATATTTCGCACGCCCTTGAGCCCACCAGAACGAAATTCTCTGGCGACGACAATGGGCCCGCGCTCAAAATTATTGACACCTCACCACAAAATTGACAGTCATGTAAAAATATGTTACGAGCAGACCATTTTCGTTTCTTCTTTTATCTCATTTTACAGCATGAAGGTTGACTCATGGCAGAAATGTATTAACTTAGTATTAGAGAAAGAAGCAAACAGAGATTTTCAAGGACGATCCATACAGATTTGTAGGAATATCAGTACAATTTCTAGTTTCTTTTGTGGAAACTACCTGCTGTGATCCTGGATTCACTTTCGGCAGATAACAAATGTAGGTCTCTACCTTATCACGGATGTTTGTAGTCGGGTGCTGCTTTTCCCTCGACAGTAAGAAAGTGTTTTTTCTTGTACGTTTGATATTTCTGTTCCCATCTTATCGTGTTTTACAAATTGTTGACTTTCTCCTAAGCCACACACTGCTTCTAGGCGTGAAAAATTCCTGACAGAAAAATAACCCCGAATTATATTTTAGAGACAGAATTTACCAAAGGGAAACATACTATAAACAACAATAAAGCAAAGAAATATTTTCCAAATACGATTGTGCTTGAATATTCACATTTTATATTTAAAAAAGAAATTCAATAGTTATATGTCTTAAGTGGTCGACTTTTCGATCTCGCAACCCACGTTCCAGGGTTCGAGTCCCGGCCTGGACATGGGTGTTCATTGTGTCCGTCTCATCATCAATTTCATCTATTCATCTTTATCGTCGCGATAGCTAAACGTGGCAGGAAAGCGACGGTGAATAACAAAATACAAAATGCAGTAGTTAACTGTCCTCAAGACATCCGCATTTAATTACTTTATCTCTGATGTATAAATGCAATAATTAAATACTACCTTAAGATATTTCCAATGTCGTCGTCGCCTTGTAATCAAGGGGTCCCGGGTTCGATACCCGGTGGAGACACTTAGCTGTTCGGATCCCACTTTAAACTGTAGGTCCAGTCCCGATTAGCCTTACAGTGTATAAAGTGGACTTAAAATACCAACTCAATCAATATTTCCAATGTGGATTTCAGAATTAAAATAATGGATCGCAGAAATGAATCACCAATGAAAGGTCCAATTTGCAACATCTGCACAGAAGCTAATCTTATGTACAGTTTCAATTAATATGAAACTAGTTCTTGCAGGAAATTGAACGAGAAATACTTGATAAGTTGACGATATTAAGTGCAACTTCCAGATAATGAAATATTTGTTTAAACATGAAAAAGAATGACACTGGCAACCTTGAGTGGGAAGGTTACAAACGTATAGGATAGAAAGTGCTGTTTATAGAAGTCTCGTAGCGTAAAAAGTTTGTGTTTTTTTAAAGGGAAACGCCCTGTATATGTTGCTATTCTGGGAAATTTTATAGATATTTTGGACAAACAAATATCGAATTAACTGTAAGAGATAACATCTGCTTCCTCATAAAATTCTGCACATGTTTATAAATATTTTTTGTTGACGAACATTAATCTGTTCTGGTTTACATCCACTGGCAATTAATCGGAGCATTTCAGGCCGCAGAACATTTCCTCCATAGACCGTGTTGCCTTCCTCTTAATGTTGGAATGCTTCTCGCTACAGAGACAAAAATGCATGTTTATCAGGTGTTCGTCGCCTGGTACAAAGACTAGATTGTTTACTATGCATAAAGTGGACTTAAAACAGCAACTCAAAGACTAGATTGTGTCGTGTGTTGTTTTACGACGGCCTTTACATCACAACTTTATCCTTAACGGCGCGTAATAATAACGTAACTTCGATCGCTTGTCCAATCAGGAGGCAGTAAATCGTGAGGGAGTCGTATGTATGTAGTGTTGCACTTAGTAAGGTATGTGCCTTCTCAGTGTCAACGTTGGACGAGCGTAAAGGGAATTTTCCAGTGCTGTTGAGCGAGAAAACTGGCTATGCCTCAAATTGGATCTATGCATTGTTATTAATATTATTAAGTATTGGAATACACCTGAAGGACTCAGGCTTGTACATCATTTGCTTTGGTTCCACGTCTCCAATCTTCATCTCGATAATAATAACAATGATCAGAAAACTGCCGGTCTAATTGGAGGAGTGGTTAGGACAGTGGGCTACGACACGATGGGTCCCGGGTTCGAATCACTGCCTGGCCATGGGTATTCTTTGTGAGTGTCCCTTCATCAATTACATGTCATCGCTCATCCTAATCTTCGCGATTAGCCAAAAGTGCCAAAAAAGCGAAGCAAAATAAACTAAATCAATAATAAAATATAAAAAACTGAAGACAAAAGGTGTTATAGATACAGTGTGATCCAAAATAATTCGTCTGATTTCAAATTTCCATACATTTTGAGTTGACAACTCCAAGGTGGCAAGTGATACATTTGCATCAAAGAAAACTCACGAAATTGCTTACCACACCGCTTGATGTCACCACTGACTCTGTATGCAGTATTAAGGAAATTAGTCACCGTTGGATTGGTCACAGTGGATTCTTTTACTTTGTAGTTGGCCCACCATGGGGTAAATCGTCCCCTCAAAATAATTATGCACATTGAAGATATTGGTGTATTTAGAAAGTATGCCTCACCATGTCGCTTGATGCGCATAGACATTAAAAAAATCTCATTATTATTGTCTCGGAGTCTGTGACACGAGAAATCCTATTCATTATTATAATGGCAGCTGGCCAATATATGATAAAGCCACATAATTCAATTGCTATATTGAGGTTGTGTATTAAGAGCTGTACAGCTGGAAGCAATATGTTTATGAATAACGTAAGACCTAAACTACCCAATAGAGAACTTTCTCACATGTCACGTGGTTTTATTTACATTACCTTCATTCTTACAGTGGATGGAGGATAACGGAAGTCACATAGCACTTACAAAGGTATAGCTGACATTTGAGATTTCCCCGGGTAACGTTGCCTACTCAAAATGTATGGCCTTTTTTAATCAGGTGAATCATTCTGAATTACCCTGTATATTGTGATAAGTGTTTCTACGATCCTGAATGTGTAGAACTCGACTGTTGAGAGCAGCCGAGGTGGTTCATTCCTGGGCTTGAGTGTTTCTCTGTGAGGGCCCTTCATCAATCTCATACTCGTTGCAGAAAAGTGACGTAAAGATGAAACATACACACGAATTCCATTTTCTAGTCACTCAAACGGGAGATTTACAGTAGCATCGGTTTTTTAGCCACTCAGCTATAACTGGTTTGTTAGGAAACCGGAAGCTGCCGTTTCCTTTCCACCCTGGCTCGGCAAGAGCCAATCTTTCCGGAGTTTGTTGTGTTTGTTGCTTTCGCAGCCCTTGGTTTCCTCGATGCCCTTCCGTCTCTGGGAGGCTGCGAGCATCGACGGTGCCTGCTGTCGGCCTTCGCATTCCTCCACACGGAAATGGCGTCGCAAAAACAACGAAGTGTAGCCGGGGTCATATCGGAAGACCAGAATCAAAACCGCAACCATTTCATGAATTTCTCTGAGAGGTACCGGTTCGAATGTACCGTAGAATTGGGCAACACCTTTGTTGTTTTTGTGTAGGAATTGTATCAAGACCAAGCGAGACCTGGGAGATTCCTTTTCGTCCTCGAATTCTGTACCTGTCATAGTTGTTTGGATCTGTAAGAGCAATCCTCGGGTTAGTCTCTAGTCTTGAAACATTATCTACGTTAACATAATTGGTATTAATACATTCTTTTACATATTATTCTGAGGGCCTCCCCGATGGCGTAGTGGTAACGTCGTCGCCTTCTAATCAAGGGGGTTCCGGGTTCGATACCTGCTGGAGGCATATTGCACAGAGGTTCGGATCCCACTTTAAACTGTTGGTCCAATCCCGATTAGCCTGGGCTTTTCCGATTGCGCAGTGGTAGCGTCGTCGCCTTGTAATCAAGTGGTCCCGAGTTCGATAACCGGTTGAGATTCCCGATTAGCCTTACTGTGCATAAAGTGGACTTAAAACACCGTGCATATAGTGGACTTAAGAAAAACAAACAAAAAAACATCAATTCTTCCTAAGAGCTGAGTTGGTCAATCCGAAACGAAATTTCGCTGCATTAAATGCATCGCTTATACACAGGCTGCAAAAAATGCAGAAGAAGATTTGATTAGAAACTGAACGAAATTGTTCATGTCAATAAGAACAATACTGATTCTGGAGCTGACAACCACATTTCTTAGGAGTTTGCAACCTGGCTGCTGTTGGCATGGCAACGTGGCTTCCTTGAAGACGCCAACAACGCGGAAAATGAGTGTGTCTAACCACTTTACACCTCGTTTACGCGACCCTCGTCTCTCTTCCTCCATAACCCAGGGACACGTATCGTAGTGAGATAATATAGATCTTGGACTCAGAATACGCCACTGTCTCCACTGTAGTTCCCGGGCTCGAGTCCTGGATTGGGAATGGCTGCGAGTGTCCAGTCATAAATTTCTAATCACTCATTCTCATCGTCGCCATTAGCGTAACATGACTTAAATGCGACGTAAAATAACAATAATACCAAATGCAGATTTTGTATTTTTCGTCGCCAGATCCTCTTTACGCTAATCGCGACGATGAGGATGATGACGTTTAGATGAAAGGAGACTCAGGAAGGCATTCCCATATCCAGACCACGAATCGAACTCAGAATATTTGGTGGCGAATGAGGAAGTCGGATCAATTCTGAAAGAAGCATTCCATTCATGGACAAATTAGACGTTTGTGTAACAAACGAGTGACTTTTTAATGCCCGTAAATCGTTGCAAAAATTGCATCATTCATTTGGAGAAAGTACTGTGTCTGAAGAACTTCATATTTACTCCATTTTTAACCCCTTAGTATCTAAGGGATGATATTTTTCCAGAAGGCACTCAAATGCCACTTCCTTTCACGTAGTACAGTCACCGGCAATGAAAATAGGACACCTAGATCCTGAAATACGAACTTTCTTGCAAGGCGATGAGTGGATTTTAATGGCAAGTTTCCAATGGTAACTTCTATCACCGCCGTAGAGTTAGGCAACACACATAACGCCCTGCAGGAAAGCGAGTATTTCATGATGTAGGTGTTCCCTTTTTATTGCTAGTAGCTGTACACCCTAGAAACGGGTGTAGGTAGGCTAGAAAATCGCTGGCAACTTGACCCACAGAAGTATAATTCTCTGCGGGGTCTTGTCTGCCGCTGTAATTCACCATACCGTTCATCCGAAACGTAGGAGAAAAGAGGGGTGAAATAAATCAACTACAAACAGTTGACAAAGAAAGAATATTCTTGGATGAGGTAGTCAATACAGTACTTTCCTGGAGGTTCATTTTTTAAGTTCCATTGCTGTCATTGCAATTCTGGAAGCACCTGCCATCCCGACATGACGTTGCACCTGTAGAAGCGTAAAGCAGAAAGCGGATCCCTCGGCGTAAGTGGAAAATGATGAGGCGAATAACCAAGAAAGATCTCCATCACCGTTTGCGGGCGACTTTCACCTCGCGGGATCCGCAAACACTCCCAAACGCCACAACAGCACCGTCAAACGAAATGACGCCCCAACGAATTCAAACCGGAAATGAAGCCTTTTTTTTTCACCCCCTTCTCCCGCTCTGTGTCTTTGACGTGGTGCTGCGCCTCCGCTCCATTGGCTCCGCGAACCACCGGTGCGCAAGAGGTCTTCCTCGTTCGGAGATGGGGTTAGCCACTGTGGAGCGAAAAACCCAATTTTCAACCCTTCCAGCCATCTTGCGATTTCTGATTTCTCCGCCGCATTCGCAATCGAGTCAACGTCCGTCTATAAAAAAACTGTGTATTAGAAGACTTGTATTGGATCAAATAAATAAAGTTACGTTGGACGTAAGAGAAAGCTAAGGAAACTAGGTTCGAATTCTGAAGACGTAGATGTTTTCTCTTTGTTTCCTCATGCATTTCATCCCATCATCGTTGCTGCGTTTAGAACACGCTTCACGAGTCTCTCGTAGATAAGAATTAGTGTTCATATTACTAGTGCATCAAAATAGGAAGAATAAAGGAACTATTTCATATCAAGCTGTAATTTCCTACGTAGCTTATTTTTATCATTAATAGCACATAAATAAATATCCCGGGGATCACCCTGCCGCTAAGTCCGCCATGTTGAAAAATGGCGGATCAAGTTTTCACGATTGAAACTAAGTAATTCACAACAAGGCTAAATTTGGTCCAAAGCTTCTTTATAACATTAATAACATATCTGAAGTCCCTGGCCATCACGCTGTTAATGTTATAATGTTATAAAGAAGCCTTGTACTAAATTTAGCTTGTTGTGGAATTAGTTCCTTTATTTCGTGAAAACTTCAATCTGTCATCCATTTTTCCAATATGGCGACCTTAGCGGAAAAGTCGTCGCCGGGACTTTAGATATGTTGTTATTAATGCTACAAAGAAGTTTCATGTACTAAATTTCAGCTTGATATGCTAACTAACTAACTCTCTAGCCTTCTTAAACCCGAAGGTTCATGGCTGCAGCAACATAGGCCTTCCATCTGTCCCTATCTTGAGCAAGATCTATATACTCTTTTCCATCCCTACCGATTTCCTTTAGGTCCATCTCAAACGTTGTCCCTCCATCTTCGTCTTGGCCTTCCTACAGGTCTCTTACCATCAGGTTTCCCAACAAGAATCCTGTAAACTCCTCTTTCCTCTCCCATTCGTGCCACATGGCCTGCCCACTTAAGTCTTCTTGATTGAATTATTCTAATAATATCTGGACATGAATAAAATTATGTAGTTCTAAATTATGTAACCTTCTCCACTCACCTGTCTCCTCATTCCTTTTAGGTCCAAATATTTTCCTAAGGATTTTATTTTCAAATACTCTCAATTTATGTTCCTCTTTCAATGTAAGGGACCAAGTTTCACACCCATATAATACTACAGGCTAAATTACTGTTTTGTATATTTTAACTTTTAGTTTCTTAGATATTAAACGAGAAGACAAAAGTTTATGAAGAGAGAAGTATCATGCATTTCCTGAATTAAGCCTACTTTTTATTTCCTGTTGAATATAATTTTCATTTGTTAATATTACTCCTAAGTATTTGAATTTGGAAACTGGTTCGAACGAGTTTTTATCAATAATTAGATTTTGATTATTACCTAACACTTGGTTTCGGCCTGTAAGCATATAAGCTTGATATGCACTGTACGATAATATTTGAGACTACCACCTAGATAACCGAGTGCGCTGAGGTGTTAACTCACGAATCAGGTCCTGTGTATTTGGCCATTCACCAATTTCGTCTAATCATCATTTATTTTCATCATCGTAATTAGCCAGAACAGCGATGCCAAATAAAATTAGACATCAACACTTTGAACTAAGAAATTTGAGATCCCCCCCTTTTTTTTTTTTTTTTTTTTTTTTTTTGAAAAGTTTGTTTTAAGTCCACTTTATACTCTTGATAGCCTAACGAGGACTGGACCTATAGTGTAAAGTAACACCATTGTGCAACGTGTCATCACCGTGGATTGAACTCTGTACCTTTTGATTACAAGGCGATAGCGTTTTAGCCAAGGAAGGTCCGTGGTAGTATACCCATCTATAACACCCCACCAACCTAGAGAGGTGGAGATGTGACTTAAAATCGCACATCAAAGCGCGCAATATACAGTATATAGAGTCACTTGGGGGAATACGTCCAACTTTTTTCTTGGCGGTTTATATCTTCCCTAAATGAAGGAGTGTCGCAATGAAAAGGATTTCAAATGAAAGCTACATGTTCCCCGTGTTCAGGGTAAAATGTCCACCCATTAGGGGTAAAATGCCCAATTCAAGAAACAGTTGTTGTAATACTTGACATGACAAATTTAAAGGAAAATAATACACAGCATTAACTGGAAGATTATTAACGTTTGTTTCGTAAACAGAACATCATTTGTACAGACAAGCATAGCGTTTCTAACAGCATTTATTTTGAATTTACCATAGCCTCTTTTACTGTTTATATTTGTGAGAAATGCATTGCACTTTGGACACATGGACGTGAATTCGGTACATATTTCATGAATCCACATACTACAACGAATTCACTGGATCCAGACACATTGTGGTCCTTTCTTCTCATATTAATGCCCATGGGCATATTGTACTTAATTTCTGTGGGCATATCATCCCACAGCTACATGCAGAAAATTGATTCACCGAGTTGGCAACTTTGAGCATCGTGCGGCAGTTTCACTCTGCAGATATGTTTCCCTGAGTCTTGATCTTTACACCAAATATAATTCAGTTTCTTTCTCTCTTGGGAATATTATTGCACGCTGTTAATACAGCAACGTCCAAAAAAATATTACCTCAAAAATTGCCTTCTTACCTCATGAAATTAACCCTGAATGGCTTCAGATTCTTCTCACAAGCTCCAAACCTGCTGCCTCGTCTCACCACGGAGGGCGCTTTCAAACAAGAGTCGCAGAATTATCATAACATTAACGTTGCGCGAGATACGAGGGGGTGGGCATTTAACGCCGATGGACACATTCCCCCGAGTGACTCTATACATGCATACGTCATCTTCTCAGATGTAGAAAATGTTTAAATCTGGGTGAGCAGTTCAAGTATGATAACAATTTTTCAAATTCGTTTGAAATTTACGTCAACTCCAAGTTTTCCTCCAGGGTCTATTTGTGTGTAAGTTGCACTGTGCATGTCGCATTTTAATTTGATAGTTCCCGTCTAGGGACGATGTTCAAGAATTTACTAGCTGTGCACTGTTGCAACTTCTGCATGTACGAAAGGTTACTGTGTAATACTACCAGGTGCCACACCAATATCCATTGGCTAAAAATCATAAAATAGGTAAGCGGCTTCACTTCATAAGCTTTTGTTTTCCTGAAATACGAGGGTGGTTTGAAAAGTTCTCGGAATCACCACCAGATGTCAGTGCTAGGACAACGAGATTCCCGCATAGTAATAGGCCATCCTTTATTAATAAACACGTGGCGCGTCAGTGTTCTGGGTAGAGATCTGTGGTGCGGACGTCACTTTGTAGTTGTTCCCGTGCAGTGCTTTGTGACGATGGAAAAAATCGAAATTCGAGCGGTGATTAAGTACTTCGTAAAGAAAGGTATGAAAGCAAAGGAAATTCATGCCAATTTTCTGAACACACTGGGGGACTCTGCTCCTTCATATTCAACTGTTGGAAAGTGGACAAACGAGTTTAAATTTGGTCGGGACAGCTTAGAAGATGATTCACGTAGTGGTCACCCAAAATGTGCTACTACCCCAGAAAATATAGAAAAAGTGCATAAATTGGTCATGGAGGATCGCCGACTGAAAGTGTGTGAAATTGCTGAAGCTATAGGAATGTCATCCGAACGGGCGTATCACATTTTAACAGTTGAATTGGATATGAGAAAATTATCTGCAAGATGGGTGCCGCGACTTTTAACACGGGACCATAAACGCATCAGAGTGGACATTTCCGAACAATGTTTGACTCGTTTTAAGAGAAACCAAACCGATTTTTTGCGCCGGTTTGTGACGACAGATGAAACGTGGGTCCACTACTATACCCCAGAGACAAAACAACAGTCAAAGCAGTGGAAACATGTTGATTCACCACCACCAAAGAAATCAAAGGCAATACGGTCGGCCGGAAAGGTAATGGCGTCAGTGTTTTGGGATGCGAAAGGGATTCTGTTGATCGATTATCTTCCCACTGGTCAAACAATTACGGGACAATACTACGCTAATCTCCTCGACCAACTAGGGGGCCTCCCAGATGGCGCAGTGGTAGCGTCGTCGCCTTATAATCAAGGGGTCCTGGGTTCGATACCCGGTGGAGGCACAAGTGGTTCGGATCCCACTTTAAACTGTAGGTCCAGTCCCGATTAGCCTTACTGTGCATAAAGTGGACTTAAAACACCAAATCAATCCTCGACCAACTAAAGCATAAGATACGGGAAAAGAGGCCAGGTTTGGCAAGAAAGAAAATCATCTTGCATCAGGACAATGCGCGCCCTCACACAAGTGTCGTTGCCATGGCAAAAATTCACGAACTTGGTTACGAATTGTTGCCACATCCGCCTTATTCGCCTGATTTGTCTCCCTCAGACTTCCATCCTTTCCCCAAACTTAAAAGTTTCCTCGGTGGACGGAGATTCTCTTCAAAGGAAGAACTAATAGCCGAAGTTGACACGTATTTCACAGGCCTGGAGGAATCCAATTTTCGAGATGGGATCAAGTCATTGGAACATCACTTGACCAAGTGCATTAGTGTACAGGGAGACTACATTGAAAAATAAAAAAAAAATCACTGTTGTAAGTCGTTTCTTTCTATTCCATTCCGAGAACTTTTCAAACCACCCTCGTATACTTAAATTCAACACAGTAAAGTGGATATATCAGTTGTTCGTTCCTAAAAGTCATATAGAATTGCTTTGTGAATATGCTAGGTTATCTGCTACTTTGTTTGGTTAACAGAGTGTAATGATCAATATTATCTTATGTTTAATGACAGTAACACCTTTTTAATGAGGTTTCCAATGCAACGTGTTATAAGGCTGGCCTACGCGACTGTGTAAGCCAGCCTGCAGAACGCGGTTAGTTTTAAAATCTTGTCCCTTCAAACCTGTGAAGGTGGAAAATCCAGTTTTCTGGTCTGTTTTTGAATCGCCTATATAAAGGGACTCTATTGGCATTTCTTACGATTTTTGGGCGAGAGGGGAGACTTTGGAAATTCTTGACTCATTTGGTGACAAGCCAACGTTCAGTTACTGGAAGATATTGTTATTGTTTTAGAGAAACATCTTTTCCAGCCACTGAAGCAAACGATGGTTTTTCTTTAATCTGGGGTTAAAGGCACAGTCAGGGTGGAAAAGAATCGGAACAATTTTAAGAATTTCAAGAATAGCTCTTAGTTTTAATTTTATACAAGTTTAGTATATTTTGCATGGCTATCATTTTTTTTCAAATAAGAAAGAGAGGGAATTAGAGAAACATGTCATGTATACAAGTGTCAAGCTTGAATGCATTTTTGAACTACAGCGTACGAACCACTCCTCGTATATTTTTCATATGGAGTATTTCATTCATTGGATCATGTCATTTGTTTTATTTGAGGGTTATTTTCTTTTGGTAACTTTTTGTACATATTTAAACACAGAATAAATAGTTTTTTTTTATATATTCATAAACAGAACGTCTGAACTATTATTACAGACAGAACTAAGATTTCCCTAATATCCATGGTAAAGCATATATCATGGTTTGTATGCTACTTATTCAATGTCTTTTCGCTTGATCGAACCGTTTTGTTAGTTTTTAATGTGTAATACAAACTTTTGCCAGGGAAGTTACAAAAATATATAACTGGTAGTGTCAAGGCAGGTTACTAAACCTGGAAGGCAAGTAAAAGCATAAGAAGGGAGAGCGGTCAAGTTGGTGTCATTTTCATCCGATAGGTTACTGCGTAATACGTTAGCCATCCGAGTTGATAGATTCCCAGGAATTATTGGGCTAGAACGTAATGAAATTACCAGTTAAATGCATATTGGATACTTACCAGCACTGTTAGATAAATAGGTACGTACTGAAATAGCGCTTTCACTGAAAATTGCTTTGCGGGCCATATGTTGAAGACCTCTGAGGATTCTCGCTGGGTTTTTTTCCGGTCTGATATAAAAGGAGAAGTGCTTTGACAGTCTACTCGAAGGTTCCAGTAAAAATTGTAGTTCTTTTATGGAGGTAAAAGCTGAAAAGTCACTTACGTATAAAAAAAAAAACGATCTAACGAAACCGCTAACCGCTGTCTTTGTTTTATCGAGCTTTCTGGAAGCTCTTCACATTTCTGAAAAAAGAGAGGGAGAGGATATAGTGGCTCGGCTCGTTGAACCGGGTTGGGATCACGACGTGAGCACCAACGCAAGAGAAAAATCAGGGAGGGAGAGAACGTGCAGAACAATGCAATGAATCTCAATCGAGCGTGGTACTTCCTACCACCTCGCAAATCTGACTTTTTTTTTGTAACAGAACGTACAATGGTGGAAGATGATTTGGTATCTAGTGGTGTCGCCAGATAATTTTGTTCGGGAGGGATCAAGGGCGGACGAAATATTTTTCATGCTGGCTCTGCTGCGTTGGTCATGGTTGCTAAGAATCTTTTTTTCTCTTTCTGTTTGGCGCTCAATTATTTCCCCCCTTTTCACTTTTCCTTCATTTTCCTTTTCTCTCTTGCTTTCCTTGTTCCTTCCTCTCTTTCCCTTATTTCCCTTCTGTTTATCTCTTTTCTCCCTAACGAGGCTCTGGCGTCTGGACTCACAGCCAGTATAATCGTCTTTGGGTCTTGTGTTTTGTTCTGTCCGCATGTGCTTGTGATTGATTACCCATTCATCCATTTCATCTTATCACCATTCTTCTCCATCGTCGCGATTAACAAAAAGTGGCAGAAAATACAAGTCGTGGCGCAACTTCCATTTAGGACCCGGGCCTACCTGTCGACTGCATTCCTCACTCCCACCATCATCCAACCAGTTACGGGGTGACGTGTGGTCAGCACGACGAAGCCCCAGTCGTTGTTGTAGGTTTTCATGACCGGGTTAGAAAGGCGAAATAAAATAAAGCCAATTAATCAATGTTTCTCCCTTTCATCTCTTTCTCTCTCACCTTTCTTGTTTTCTCATTGTTTCCTTCTGTTCTTTATGTCTTTCTGCTTCATGTGTCTCTTTCTCTCTCTCTTTTTTTTATTTCTAATGTGGATTAGTTAATTGTACGAAGGGTGGACTAAGACTATTTTAAGGGAAGTTAGTGCCCCCTCGCTATTTAGTGGTGACGTCCCTGTTGGCATGGCAAGAAATTTCGGAAAACCAGTTTCTTTTCTTTTCGATCACATTTGCGTCTTGTGAACTTTATACGGAGACAACGTTTTCCCCCAGTAGAGCAGCATTTTTCTTTGGGGCGTACCACTTTATTAAAAACGTCGGAGGGAATACCGTAACGGCACATGGCTGGGGGAGGGACGAAATATCATTTTCCCAGAATGCAAAGCACCGGAAATAGGAGATGGAATATTGAATAGTTTACGAGCAACACGGCCTCGTGGCATCCAATACAAGCTCGCATCCGACATCGTTTCTCTAGTGGAGAAAAATTAAGTCTTCAAAATTGACGTTTGACGAGATAAGACGAACTTCCGCCGAGCGGCGCTGGCAGGCAACCGGAAACGTTGGAAGGCACACAGACCTCATCTCTCTTCCCTTTATCTGATTCTTCTCCCCGTTTTTACAGCTTCTTCGAGATTTCATCGCTTCGCTAAGTCAATCTTCATAGCGACACGCATGAAAGGCGATGGAAATGCCAGCGCGGTTTCTCATTGGCTAGGCATGAATCTGGCGAAGAGACCACCGTTCGCTCTCAAAATGCAATTCTTCCATCTCTACTCCCATCGTCGCGGAACATACAAAACAGTACAAACTTATATCAGCTCCGTGATATTTTTTTTTATAGCCACCCTAGGAAAATATAACGTTGATAACAGTTCCTTCTACTTTTCGCTTTAAAAATGAAACCGCGACAATCTGTACCAGCGGTCTCTTTATATATGATCATCTTGCCAGCAGGAGGAAAATTTATAAACACTTACACTTTTCTCTTCTTCTGCCATCAGATGGTCATAGAAACAATCCCGAATGGGATTAATCAGGAAGAACCCCATTTAGGTTTCGCACTTATAAATTCCTGGATTCTGTAAGTTTTGGGATTTATCCTGTTGTAATTAATCCCGTTCGCGATTTTTTCTCATGCTTAATCCTGTTCACCTTATTCCTCTCGCGTTAATCTCATTGCTCTCGTGCTTAAACGTGTTTGCGATTATTCTTATCCTGTTAATACCGTTTATAGTTATTCCTCTCTCGCGCTTAATCTGTTTGCGGTTAATTTTCTGACGCTTATTGCCATCGCGCTTAATCCTGTTGGACGTTATTCCTCTCGCGCTTAATCTTGTTCGTGATCATTCCCATCGCGCTTAATCCATTTGAGGGTCATTTCTCTCCCGCTTAATTCCGTTTGCAGTTATTTCTCTCGCGTTTAATTCTTTTCGCAATTTTTCCTATCGCGTTAATCCCGTTTGCAGTTATACTTCTCGTATTTAATCCTGTTGACGGTTATTCCTCTCGCGCTTAATCCTGTTAGCGATTTTTCCTATCGTGTTAATCCCGTTTGCAGTTATTCTTCTCGTATTTAATCATCTTGAATGTTATTCCTCTCCTCTCGCGCTTAATCCCGTTTGCAGTTATTCCTCTCGTGCTTAATCCTGTTTGCGATTGTCTCTCGCGATTAATTTTATTTGCAATTGTTCCTTTCTTGCTTATCTTGTTGTGGATTATTCCTTTCGCTCTTAATCATGTTTATGATGTTGCTTCTGTGTTTAATGATAGTCAGGATTGTCCCTGTCTCACTTAATCATGTTCACGATTATTCCTTTCGCGCTCAGCCTGGCACTTTAGTAATTCGACTTCACCATTAATACTCTTAATATTTAATCCCTCTTAATCCTCTCGTACTTAATTCTGCGTTTAATTTTGCTCTTAGGCCTTTTGGCTGTCGTCCAGCGTCTCGTCACATGGGATAACAAAATACAAATTCACGATATTTAAATATCCTAATGACGGTTCTTCATTTAAGTTCCTTCACCTCGGCGTCACGTAGCGTTGAAGGTTCAATGGGTTCGTCAGCACACTTGAAGAACCGACACAGCTAATGCGAAAAAGAGCTGACACAGCACGCCCACGCAGGATCCTCGCCACAGGATTTTAACCACAACAGCAGGTTCCTGACAAAAACATCCAAGGACACAGACAATAGAAATTATGAAGAAATCTCTGCTCTAGAAACTCCACATAATTTCTGCTTCAATATACGTCACAAGATGTCACCCTTGCTCAACATTAATGAAATATTAATAGACCGCTATTAAAGGTATTTCTGAATGAAATGTCAGATAGCTTTAACGTGAAAGATTATTTTAGCATGCCTACGCGATAAACTGGACGAAACAACCAGAAAGTAGCATTTTATATATATATTTTAAGCTACGAACAACTAACTGACTTGATTTCATATTACCTATTTATTTTTCACTTTTCTAGTTACATCGACTCGAGATGGGCTGCTCTGCTACACCAAGAATAGCAATAAGCTTATTATTCTTGTTACTGGTTTGCGAGTGGTCGATCCAAATAAAACATGGTTACGTGCGTGTGAGTTATCTCTTGGTGTAAAAGGAAACAAGAAGAGTTATTTACATCACACGTTAGGTGCTGAACAGTCGGTATGATCCATGGTTTCCACTTCCCCAACATGTGCATGGATGGATGTCAATATCAGTATGTGTTTTAAGTCCACTTATGCTCTGATAGGTTCATCAAGATTGATTACAAGACGAAAGCGTTACCACCAAGCCATCGTTGAGGACCAGATGTCTGTATTGAAAGCACGATCCACAGACTCAGATTCTGGCGTAAGTAAGTAGATAAGAAACGAGGCTGTAGGTCACAATTGCAAGGGCTAAAATATGGGTGGCGACAGTGGATGTAGGGAGATTCGATGTATTGTGAAGGTGTCCTCGACATTGGTGCAAATTGAAGGTACTATATATTGTGCACTTTTTTCCTTTTAGATCTTCCCTCCTCATCACTAATACCTGGGCGAGGGTGGGCTTTACCTCACCGCGAAGTAGTAGCCTTAGCCTCCCTCGCCCCATACCCCCACGGAAATAGTTTACGTGAGTCATTTCCATAGCCATTTAAAATGGAGCAAATGTCAATCACACATGGGCATAGGGACACACACACATACGGAGAGAGAGAGAGAGAGAGAGAGAGAGAGAGAGAGAGAGAGTGTGTGTGTGTATGTATGTATATATGTAGGTGTGTGTGTGTGGGGGGGGGGTATGCGTGTGTGTGGGTGTGTGTGCATTGATTTGAGGCTGTGAGGCTCTTTATGCGGGGACAAGTCCGGAAAAGTTCCGGATCTTCTGCGTATAATGTATAATATGTGTGTATATATACGAATGAGATGGAAGTAAATAGAAAAGTGACACAAAATAGACACAAATAAAGAAAGGAGGTACAGAGAGAGAGAGAATCTCGGTAGACATTATCAGCAGAAACCACCCAACTGATATTCTCAGGTGACGTCACTGACCAGAGCTGATGCATACTTGGAGCTTTTACAAATCGAGAAAACCTTTTCGAGAAGAATGACCTCCCCGCATACGTACCGCGGACCACCAGTTGCACCAAGCTCTTCATCGTTTCCTAGCAGCCGTTGCCGAGACGTGAACACGCTTTTACGATGTATTTCAGCGGTGACCGAGGGGGAGACGGGGGGGGGGGGGCTGAAAATCCTTCGACCAATCAATTTTCTACTTTATATTGATTGAAAGGAATGCCTGTTTCTATGAGGTCCACGGAGATATTGATCACGGAATGCCATTGTGTCCGGAGGGCTTCGGATATAAGGGGGCGGGACGCATCCCCCTTCCTCCCACTTCTGCCCATCTCCTGAAGAGAAATACGCCACGATTCAATGGAACTAAAGATTACCTTCTCTGGTGGACGAAATTGACTTGTCCGGGGAAAATAAGATTTGACCAGTTCCTACCCCGCCTCTCTTCCTCGAAATAAGCTTTCACTGCACTTACGTTGGCTTTTTCCTTTGGTTACTCTTGGTTTTCTCGTTTCCTCCGTGCTTTAATCTAAACTTATTGTTTTCTTGCTGTTCGACCTCCAGGTTGATATTCTGTATTACAAGACTTATCCTCGAACATGGATTACTGCTCAAATTACAGTACAAACAAGTGAAAGGAATACGATATTGGGAAATGTAATACACAATTACATTTTCATCACTTTGCTCTATAATATAGAGTCTATATGAACGTAAATCCTTGCATACACGCGGCCCCGTATAATTGTGTGTAATAAGGGTTTCGTGGTCGCTAGTACAACGACGACTTAGAATGAAACTGTACAACGTTCCAATGAGACTGAAATAGAATTTAGATCGATTTGTATATGTTACCAGTGGTCACACTGACTTAGGAATCTTAATTAAGCAGGATACAAACAATGAATTAAGAATGCCATGAGCACTATCGATAGGCAAGCTCGTTCATGGTAGACTTACAAAATCGCTATCGAAAATTCCAGGTATATTACCTATATTAACCCCCCTACTCCTCCCAGCAGGGCGAATTTTTCGAGAATAGCCCCGTCTAGTTTGCTGCACTTTTTGACACTAGGTGTAGTGCAGGTGTATCCTGGTTTCAGGCTGGTGCAAGGAAATGACGTTCAACAAGCGTGCAGTGGCATTTTCCGTTGAGGAAGCAGATTCCGAAAAATTAAGAAAACCAAGGATTCAATGCTTCTACATGGTACGTTATACTGAAAAAATGAACACTCTAACTGATACTGTTTCCTTAACGCCTCTGAATGTCCTGGCGCAGTTGTTCATTTTCTCGAATTTCAGTTGGTCTCTTGTCAAACGTAATGCAACAGACGATGGCGGATGATTGAAAACAATTTCCAAGATATTCACACATTGCAATATTCACAAATCCACTTTGGCACCACGTAGTTCTTTCCGTAGTAAATAGTAAACAATGCCAACACTTAAGTTTTTGAAGCAAACAAATAGAAAATCACCCGCCCGAAAAACAGTAACTTTTCAACTCGCAAAGCGCTTGCAAATAGTGTGATGTGACCGCTACCAGCGAGTTTTACCAACTTTATTTGGCGGATGTGTCCATGGACATATTAGCTGTTTTAATAGACCGAACGCTCTGAAACGTTTATCTTTATTTATTTATTGAGAAAATTCCAGATGCAGCACAGGAGGCCATTTTACACTGAAATTGTCAACAATAAAAAAGCAAAGTAATAATAGTAATAATAATAATAATTAAAAGTAACAAAATAACACAAAAATGAATAGCAAATTAACAAAGAAATAAGTAAAAGATGGCACTACTTGTTATTATTTACAAACGTTTCTTCTAATAGAAGACCGAAAGGCAAGCTCGGAGGAGAATATATCGATACTTGAGGAGAGATCTTTGAATTGTGTGGCAAGTCTGTAAAAAAAAGATCTTTTTTGAATTAGTAGTCTGTTTTTTTGTGTGTAAAATAAGCTTGTGTTGCGTGTTGTGCGCATGGGTACACGACAGTGAAATTCCTCAATTCCTCTTCACATAGAATATGTCATCCGTATGTCAGCAATCATATTTTTGTGTTTCTCCTGTGTTTTGAATAGAATATGTCATCCGTATGTCAGCAATCATATTTTTGTGTTTCTCCTGTGTTTTGAAACTTTATAGTTTATTTATGAATATAAATGTTAACAAGCTTGGTGAATATGCTACATTGCTGATAGTATACAGTACACTTGAACACTTAATGGTTGCAGTTCGCAACACCGAGGACATCAGCAGACTGATTCGATGGCACTCTGGCTTTCTTTCAGCCCTTACCGGTTGGAAAACAAAATTTCCCTCCACGTAGCGTACCCTCCCATTGGATCCTTCAAGTACGCCTGTTGATTTTTCGGAGTCTTGATGGCGTTGGCTGCCTACAGGCTGGCCAGGGTGATGTGTCGCACATGTTTTGTCAACATGCCACGAGAGGGTGCGGATGGCCCCATATCGTAAAGGGACGATCCTTGGAGGCTTGCAGGTTGATTCCGTTGAGGAAACACGGAACAAAAAATGAAAAACCAAAGGTTAAAGAAGTGATTTTGTAACAGTTATGCAGTGTGCCAGCTTCGCTAGCCTTACTGTACCGGAGTGCACGCGCATGCGTTGACACCAAACCAGCGAAGTAGACGAGTCGGTGTTGCACTGTCTAATGCAGAGTGTGGCAAAAAGTGCAGCGAACTAGACGGCGTTAGTATATCGGTGTAGGGTAGCAGATGTATATAATCTCACATTGGAAACCATCATGTTTGACCAAACCCAGGCACTGGCAACATTGCAATGGCTCCGGCAAGTATCACTGTCCCATGAGAAAAATGGGCGAGTGCATTGTCTGCAACGATCCGGTCCATTTTCCTCACCATTCCGCGACGCTTTTCTCTGATAACCCCTTGCAACTTGGTGAAGAGCTCCCGATAATACATATCTCACGGTGATGGTTTGTCCTTTGTCGGCAGGATTAGTCAAGAGCACGCCGTGACATTTCCAGAAAACCCCGATCATCACAATTCCAGATGAGAGCTGCATATTTGCCTTGTTTGGTGGCGGTGAATGTGCGTGTGTTTCCATTGCTTACTCATTGCCTTCGTTTCTGGGTCGTTGTTGTACAGTCATGGACACTTGTGTGTTGTAACAATTCCATTGAAAGTTGATGGAATTGTTATAACCCAGAAGTGCCCGTGATTGTACACCCAGCATTCATCCATGATGAGTCGTTCAAGGAAATCGTCTGTGTCCACCTGACACAGCACCAGCATTTTCTTCACCTTGTCCTCTGTCTACTGATTTTGCATTTGCGTGAGAAATCTAAGAACCCATCTGATGGAAACCTTTGTCATATGCAAAGAATATGCTGTCCATCCAGCCTCCTACTAATGTGGACCTCCGTCACGATTGCATAGATAATGATACGCCGGTCTTCAAGCAGTAGGGCCTCTACTTGCGCCCTTACTGAGCAACAGTCTGCTACTTCGTGGTTCGCCTTCCAGCCAGACTGGCTTGTCCACATTTAAACATCTAGCCCACTTTACCACTGTGACATAACATATGCTGGTGCATTATCCTTGTACGTATCAACCAACTCGGTGTTACTTGGTGTTCTCCTTCAAGTGGAGATATATATATATGTGGTAACAGCTCGAAACCCGACCTGCCTAATCTACTCACGTGTGAATCAGATAGCAGAAATAAGAATGTGAATAGGTTAGTGTGTTTTGCACATCAGCCAATAAATACGCGACGTCATAAGTTCAATCTCCAAGTTGCTAAAGCTGTCGCTAGCCGCTTGTTGGTAAGTTTAGCACCTCTATAAACTTGAATGTCACATTTCACGTATTAGATTGACTGATTGATTAATTTGGTTTATTTTACTTCGCCTTTTGTGCCACTTTTGGCTAATTTACGAAGATGGGGATGAGTAATGACATGATGAAATTGATGAATGGACACTCGCAAACATCCATGCCTAGACCGGAATTCGAACCCGGGTCTCCTGGCGTCGTAGCGCGATGTGATGACCACTCCGCCACGGGGGCCGGCTTCAGCAGAATTTTCGTGCTAAGTCTCTTTGTTATCTGTGATAATACGAACTTTATGACCGCCGCTTGTAGAATCAGTTGTATGATCAAGTAATAGAAAGTGATTTTTTGTTTGGTACATAAAGAATGCAAAAATAGTCTCATAGATAATGTATTATTGACGAATTCGCCAGAAAATAATAATAATAAAAGTGTTACCAGGGGTTGGACATATTGTTCTATATATTGGAGCATGGACATAATTGAACATTAAATTTGTTCGTTTTACTATTTATTTGTGAATCTGATGAAACATTCGAAGCTAAAGCCGGAAGTTGACTACTATTCGTGCTTTACCACAAATATTATAGATGCTCTCTTGTTATGTTTTGTTTTTATTTCGTGCGTGCTGTGTCAGTTCCGCAGACGCCTGTAGCTAGATTTTTATGTAGATTTTTAGAGAACTTCAGTAGCTGTTTTCTTTCTCTCGTTGCTTCTGGTGGTAATTTTTTTGAAATTGTGTTGGCGAAATTGTGCCTGGTGGGCGAAAACAGGATATTAGAAGGAAATGGCGCTATTGCATGCAGAGCGACTCGAAATCGACCAACATTCGTGTTGCTGTGCACACGCCCGTCGAGTTTTTCACCCCCAATCAGCTGGTGGGTGCATTATGGAAGAAGCAAATCCTGAAATGACTTAGTCTCTCTCTCTGTCTGCAATTAGCAGGCACGAAGAACCTCTTTGTTTTGTTGTTTACATTCTAGTTACTGTTACCCTGCCCCCGTGTCAGGGCAACAGTGTTTCTTTTCCTTATTGAAATATTTATGAATATGTTAATTAATTAGGTAATTACGTGTATAAACATATATATGTGATTAGTGTAAATCAATTTATTATGCATTTTTAGGTTCATATTATTCCATGTATAAATACCATGTAGCTCTCTGTTCTTGCTTCGTGTTTCGAACGTTCAAAAGAAAGGCGGGCAGTTTAGCTGTTAAAGATTAAAAATTTTGAAAGAAGGGCCGTTGGCAACAGACGCCAACCAAACGTATATAAACTCCCAGATGAGAGTAGGGGAGGTCGGCTGTTGGAACTGAGACTTGGAAGGGAGAGGCTGTTTTTGCTCCGGTCAGCTAGGACCGGAGGACAGGTCTCCCAAAAAGGATGCTGTAAGAGATTGGATTGCCGGGCAAGCTAGTGCCTTGGTATCCAGTTTACAGGTAAAAAGGTAGTTTGTACTGGATGTTGTTTTGAAGTAATTACGGTGCGCCGGGCAGCCTAGTGCCTTGTCACCGTAGAGGTTGAGAAATGTACACGTCGGGCGGCCTCGCGCCTGTTAAGACGTTTCTTGGAGTAACGCGAGTCTACCTTGTGACAAGCGTACTCCACATGTAATTCATGAAATGTAAAGCATCCAGGTACAAACAATAGAGATTCCAGCATCAAAATTAGAGTTTTGGCCCGATAAATAATTAGAGAAATGAACGTTCGGAAACGACATGTATATACTTTAAATTTTACGTTAATTAAACTATAGAAATTATCCAAAATTTCCGTTTTTAATTTCACAAAAGCTGGACAAGGTAATTTATCCCCCTGATCATAAAGGTTTCGCAAAAGGTTATCCGTTGTCTCTTGTAGTTAATTATATAATTATGTTGACTTGTAGCAACCCACGTGCATTGTCGTACAAAGAAAGATACCCCTAGACAAATCTGAGCCGAGTACGAAGTGCACCGAACCTCGAGTGCGGAGGTAAAGTGTGGGGGGGCAGGATAGTAACATTACATAATGACTTTCTGGAACAGTTAGTGTAAATGTTTATATGTTTTGCAAATATGTGGGATAATCCGTTCGTATTTATTGTTATTCCGCGGTGGCTCAGTCGGTAACGCGTCTGACTACCATGCTCAAGGTCCCGGGTTCGATCCCCGGCCGGTTCAAATCCGGGAACTTTTCTAACGATGGAAGCGGCCCCGGCGCCCACCCAGCGTCGAATAACATGGGTACCTGGGGGAAACCCTTGGGGGGTAAAGGCGGTCAGGGGCGTGGTGCTGATCACATCACCCCCACTCACGACCGGATCAAGAAAGTGTGGGGCGTTACCCCCACACCGCCTATACGCCTTCATGGCGTGGTGCTATGCACACCTTTTTTAAATTTTTTTATTAATCAATAAAGGAAGTTTAATGCAATCATAATTTTCGTTCTCTTCCTTTGTACTATAAACAGATGATGTTGTTTGCATTTTGCATTTCGGATGTTTTATTCACTCATTGGTGATTTTTAAAGTGTTTTGCAGTTTTTCTTGCATTCCTTCTCCCCAAAGTTTCGGAAAAGTAATTTTTTACGGTCCAAGTGCTCAGATCTGAGCATTTCATGTTTGCCCCTTAACTTTAGATTGCTTTTAAGTCCATTTTATGCACAAATAGGCTAATCAAGACTGGATCTACAGTTTCAAGTTAGATCCGAACTACTACGTATCTCCGCCAGGTATCGACCCTGATATTCCTTGATTACGAAGTGGCGACGTTACCCTAACTTTAGTAGTTAAAACTACTGAACATCCGATTACATTTTAATATCGAGGAGTAACTTAATAGTTATTTTGTTAAAAATGCATAGACCACTTTTCAAAGATTTATGGTTAGGTTCTCAACTTCAGAGCTCTGTTGATATTACACTGGCTCCATTTTCTGAACATAGAAGTTATATACTCATACTGATAGAATGGTATTAGATTCGAAAATTCTATTTTTGCTCCTGTGACGACGCCAGGCATTTTTGGACTGAGAGCATTATTTATCTACTTTTGTTTGTTTGCTGGAGAGGGCGGTCTGGTCAATTAGGCGGGGGTTCACTCTGTATTTTGGTTGCATTTAATACGATTTAACACAAAAAATTGAGGACTTTTATACTTTGTAGTTACTGCGTAGGTTAGGTAAAGTTGTCCCAGCGAATTGCGACGTTACATCTAGGTAAGGTATGACCCCTCACTCTCATGATCTCTGCCTATTTGTTGAGGTGATGATATCGGCATCATAATCCGGCCACCTTTACCCCCAGGGCTGCCCCTGGATACCCATTTTTTAGAGACTGGGTGAACCCCAGAGTCGTCCACTGCAGGGATATTGTCGGAAAATTTCGCACCTGAGATCACCCAATCAGGAATCGAACCCAGGTCTCTCGTGTTGCAGCCAGACGCGACATTGACTTCAAACCTTTTTTTCGGTTATAGACATTTTTACCATTTGATTTTGAAGAGGATTGTCTTACCCAGAATTCGAACACGGAACTTGTGTCATAGTGCACTGCGCTCACCACTCGGCCACGAAGGTCTGCTGTTGACTGGATCACCGCTTCTCTATTTGTAACGATATACGTATCTATAGGGTAGCTCAAAGAAGGTAACCGAAATTCTGACTCCTTAATATCTTCATTAGTCCACCCTGTATATATTTCATATTTTTCAACGTGGCTAAATACAATCCCAAAAGTCCTACTACAGCGCATTGTAAAATCAAATATTGTTTCGTGTATGCGAAAAATTCGGCCTTGAATGTAGCAATGATAAGGGGGATTGAATACCTCTCCCCCTTTTTTGTTGCTGGATGCAGTTGCAGGATCATCAAGTGTCCCATTAGGATGAATGAGTTGAGGCAGTCGTGTCAATTGAGGACAATGAAGAGTCGGGACTGGCAGGTGCCGGGAGGAAGTCATGATCAGATTGGAAACAGAGGGGAGGAGGAACGGGGAGGTTGTCTTTTGCGTCAGAGAGGTTCGTATGTAGGAGCATCTTTGTTGCTCCGTTGGCATCTTGCACTGCATAAAAAAAATTGGCTGCTGCCATTTTTGTGATGCAATTCCGTCACGCGCACTTAAAACGTCCATTGATGCTCTTTTGTTCCCTTGTTTCCGGTTGCTGCGTGGGTGGTTTCCGGTGGTCCAGGCAGGAAGGGGAAACCCTCAGGCATTCTATTCCCAGACTGGCAATGACAAGTCCAAATCTAAGCTTGGTCATGTAAAGTTTGCCTTTCGAATTGTCGCCGCGGTGGCATGGTTCCCATTTTATCGGAGAGGAGTCTCCAAATTGGTCGGATTTGTAATGCACGTTGGCGACGATAATATAATCGTGCAGCGGCGTCAGAGGAGAACTTTGTTCGAAAATTCAAGCAGGAGTTTGTCCAGAATTTTCCATCTGGCAGGTAAAGTTCATATTAGAAGGGCAGTGGTGTACATGGGCGCACCAGGGCGACGCTCCGGTACTTTTTTTTTTAACCGCGACGCGCTATACCTCACAAAATGACAGGAAATTAAGTTTTTAAATTTGCTTTATTTAACAATTAATTTGTGTCTATTTAACCAAAACCTAATGTTGTATAAGAAGATGATAATTATTTTATTGGAAAATACTATTAGAGACGAAACTATGCTCCCGCACTGCCTTCGTTTTCTTAAATTTCATCTTCTTTGAGATTTATAATCAGTTGAGGCATCTATCAGTCAGTGTTATATATGGTTATAATAATAATAATAAACACCATGTACCACTATGACACCATATTGTGTAGGCTAACGGATTAATTTGCACTACGAAATTCCCACATTTGGAGAGTTTTTTTTTTTTTGAGTTGTCTCTTTGATCGCTCGGACTTTAATTTCTCGTTTTTTGTTAATGTGATGCAGTTTGTAAACTCCCTGGTACTATTTACTTTACAACTACTTCACTGTGGAAAGTGAAGTCTTTTTCTTTCCCTGCTTCTGAATCCATATTTTTCTCTTGCTTTCTCTGTTTCTGTTTTTTTGTTCTTTCATTTCCATGTCTTTCTTCAAATTCTTTTTGTGTTTTACTTTGTGTTCTTCCTCATTCGTTCCTTCTTCTGCTTGTTTTCTTTTCCTCAGTTTCACTTTCCCCTTACACACACCCACATTATATATATATATATATATATATATATATATATATATATATATATATATCTTTTCTACACTACTTTCTGTCTCATTTGTTCTATACTCTTTTATTTCTCTTTCTCTCTGATTCAACTCTAAATGATTCTTTTTAGGTGGGCTAATCCTGCAGCCCCCCACCCTCCTCTCCCGCACACAAACACACCAAGTGACCCCGAACCAATGAGGTTGCTCTACTCTGAACGGCAGTGCTTCGGCTTATCTCTCATTCCACCTGCTTCAGTCTCTGCAACGTTTAAGGTTTCTAATCGTCTCTGGGATATCAAGGGGTCTCGGTTAGTAGCTTGTAGTTCGAGAATTCGTTAACGCACATTTACGCAGTTCCAGCGGCCGGCGCCGATAATTGCGAAGTGGTCCGCTTCCCTCGCTCCTGTCGTAACAAGCGTTTAATGGAAGGAGACGGCGAGCCTGGCAAAAGAAATACAATATCTTGCGACTTGCCTTTCTGGTCGAGAAATTTGAATCCATAATCATCGTTGCAAACCCCCAACGTAAATTACTTAATCCTGAGGATTTCAGTAACTCCTTCTGCAGGGTGTCTACCAGTCAAGAAAGTCTGGAAATTAACAGGTAGGTCAAGAAAAAGTCAAGAAATTATGCTTGTGGTCAAGAATTTTTGCCTTTATTTATATATATATATATACACAGTATAGTTAATTTACCTTGTTATATGCCAGTATTGGGATTTGATAAATTTGAATATTTAGAAATCTAAAATTGTATTGAGTTGTGGTTAACATTTGTTCACTCTGTTCCTTAAGAATTACGTTCTTGTATGCGTGAAGTTTTGTGAAAATATTATGTGAAGTAATGTGGCCATTCTCCATTCAGGATAACGTCTGAAGCATTAAGTTTTACGTACATTAATAGTTAAAGCAAGTCTAAATCTCTTGTGAAAATACAGCTTCAGTTTTCATCTTAACCGGCCTTGTGGTAGAGGTTTTTCATTGAATTAAAATATATATTTTCTTAATTAAGTAACGGGCGATTAAATAAATGTTAAGAAGAAGGGAGGGAAGTCATGAAAGAAAGAAAAAAAAAGTCAAGAATTTTGATCTGCTATTTTCGTAACCGCCCTGTTCTAGGTCTTGCCTCGAGTCTGTACTAAAAGCAATATGTGCAGCGTGTTCTGTTTATCACGTTTTGTTAATGCTACTAACATAAAATAAAGAAACAACTAAATTTAGGCATGAATGTATGTAACCTCGCTGCACAAGTTTATAGTTGCCAGCAATGGATTAGTTTTGCAATTACATCAATGATAATAAAATAGGCTAAATACTCACTTTGTGTCCCACTTGATATGTGTGACATCGTATCGACAGCAATAAACGAAAGTCATGTACCCTGTCAACTTATCTGGTCTCGACCTTGATCCATCACTGGGCTAAATCCTATCTTCTCTAATAAATTCTGGTGTTATCCAACGATAAAGATATAAATTGTCCTTACTTTTACAGTTTTATGCACTCATACAACAAGTGAGTTCACGGACTACCTGAACATCCGCTTGAACTTGATTTTACAAATTTAGTCACTCAATGGCTACGAAAGAATCTAGTCTGGTAAATATCACTAACTAAATCCAGGGATCAATCAGAGATAATGTCGTTCTCCACAACATATTAGAACCCTTATCAGAAGCGTTTCTGTATGAGCAAGTTCTCTTGAATGTATTTAATGTAGCAATTTCCTAGTAACATTTTGTGGAGGTTTAACCAGTTTTCAACGCTTACCAGTAGTGGCTTGTGTAATGTCGTTGCATTTGCTATTCCAGCTAGAGTCCCTGGATGTATGAAGTCACAGTCATACAGGCAGTTGGCTACGCATACAGCCAAGTACCCAGCTAGTCTGATATGACATCTGGTGAGAGATTTTGGAACTACTCTTTCTAGGACTGCTTGCTTCGCCACGTGAACGCAAATGGATAAAACACAGTTTTGCAATTGTTTTGCCTAGAGAGGCGTCAAACCAACGACAACCAATAAAAGCCTTCTCCATCACACTTTCATATCATTCATACATTGTCTTCGCAGGATATATTTTTAAAAAAAAAATGCAAGACAAGAACTGCATCCTGGACACTTTTACGTCCACCTTTGTAACGAGTGTACCAGTTATACACCTAGTTCTTGATAATGCTGCATCACCATACACTGCCCGTATCATCTGTAACGTTTCACCCAATTTGTAACAAAACTTTATGCTGTAACGTTGTTCCATCTTGGTGCGCGTATTTTGTACGCCGCCTGCACACGATCTGTATCTGAGGCACTGATGGGAAGTTTAGATATAACTCTTTGCAGTGTTGCCAGAATACGGTACCTTTTTATTTGGTTTGTTGCTTTTTTTCTTCTTTTTTTTTTGGCAGTTCGGTTTCTTTATGGGCGGACTTTGTATATATATCATTTCGAATATCAGAAGTTATTCACGAGGTACGAACAACGACACTCTTGTACAATGCAAATTCATGTGCACTTGTGACTGAATTTTGTGTATACCTGCTCTCTCGCATGTATGAACCCTGCACGAATTATGCTTCCAACTTCTTTACACTTCCTTGAATACTTATTGGATTCGCAAAACACGAAAACATTTCAAAAATTCAGTTTCCTGTGCAATGTACAGACGAATGTAAATAAATTCTGCACCCCGGTTCCAGCGACCAGAGCGCCACAGTGGTAATTTCAAAAGCAAATTGTGGATGACTTGGGAAACAGATCGTTCAACACAAGTCAGAATAGAGCCACGTGTTTCCTCGTGAAGCAGGGGTGGTGTAAGGGATTACCTTTTCAGAAGGCACCCAAATATCAACTTCTTTTTCACGTAGTACACTCTGGTCTGCATTACTGTAGACTAACGAGGCTCTGGCGTCTTAACTCACAATCGGTAATATCACTGGTAAGGCTTGTTTACTGTTCATGCGAATTTGTCTTTTCATCCATTTCATCCCATCACCATTCATCCTCATCTTCGCAATTAGCCAAAAGTGGTAGAAAAGCTCAGTATTAAAGCAAGTAAATTACTGGAGATGCAAGAAGAAATAGGCCGAGTTGAGATTCGATTGGCCTGTCAACGCTTCACACATTCCTATCAAACAGGATCGTTCCATTGGGATTTGACTTTGTATCATCAGTTTATCTTGCACATCGTACACTAGTCAGAAATCAAATAAAAGAACATTGAATAGCATAGAGTTTAGGTTGATCTTTCCGAATTGGCCCACCGGGTAAATTTCCTGCGCGCCCTCCACCAATCTTTCGAAAACACACATTCGGTTTTTTTTTTTTTTTTTTTTTTTTTTTTTTTTTTTTTTTTTTAATTTGTGTTGCTCACAATCCGTCACATTTATAGCGGTGATGAATAAACCCCTTTCTTTTCAGTCCCGTGTAGAACCATAGTTACGGGAGAGTTAGGAAGTCACCCTTGCCGCTGAGGCAAACGGGACTTGAAACAAGAACACCCTATTAAAATAATATTGTCAGCTTGCAATGAAAGAGATTTAGTGAAAAAAATGTTTCGCTCATTTTGTTCCCAAAACAACAGTTTCTGTAAGACACGAAGAAAGAGATTCGGGGATTTTTTTTCCCTCGCTGTAAGTCAGATCAAGTTTATAAGTATTTATTACTTAAAAATAGTTCTTATAATATGACTTGTTGTAAAATACAATTTTCCAAGTGAAAACAGAATATGTACAAGGTCGTTTTGAAAATTGGAAACGCATATTCTGTGTTTGAATCAAATGTTTAGTAATAGTCTCAGTTGTATAATAGCACATGCACTGTTATTACAGTGTTGTTCTATTATTATAATAGTGTATTAATGTTTTACTACATGTTGTAATAAGTAATGATCGTACTCAATGTCGCGCTGCGACGCCAGGGTTCCCGGGTTCGAATCCTGGCTTTGGCATGGACGTTTGTGATGTCTATTCATCAATTTCATCATATCTTCACCCATCCCCATCTTCACAAATTACCCAAAAGTGGCACAAGAAGCGAAGTAAAATAAATCAAATCAAATCAAATCGTACTTAATGTAGTGCATAGTAATGCACTGTCAAACAAACAGGCAATGTTTGTATTAAGTCCACTACAGTTTGAAGAGGGATCCGAATCACTGTGTACCTTCACCGGGACGACCCTTGATTACAAGGCGACGTCGTTACCCTTACGCCATTCAGGACGCCCTGTAATTCACTGTCAATTACCCAATGGAACACGGAAGTAAATTATGCCAAATAAGAACTTTTGTTTGCAGGGTAATTTCCATGTAAGGCACAAGAGTTATATAGTAGTCCATTCACTTCAGACAAAATTTGAAACATTTTACTAAGAACATGTTTTTTATTGCAATGTTTATGGAGGATCCTTATGGATGAAAATTGCTGTCTTGGAAATCCGAACAAGGCTCTGAACTTTGTAAACCTATCCATTTGGTAAACACTTGGACCTGTCACTCTGCCAGCTTCTTGAACATAGTTAACATATGGCTCTTTGGATGACATTTCGCGGTCACTGCGCAGACTAAACAATTCTTCCGGAGACGAGAGATTGGAGAACAGGAGTAGATGCTGCCTCAAGCACGTCATGGAATTAATTATATACGAAGTGCAGGGCACGCCGCAAGTTCTTTACTATGGAAGTTTTAACCCGATTATTTCTACGTTTCGATTATTCCGATGACTATGTGTAGGCCTGTGTTAAAGGAGAGCTTGATGGGGCCAGGGGACACAACTTGACCTAATATTATAGCTGAAATTGAATACGGGTAGGATATTAACCCTGGGCCTCCACATGTATACATCCAGGTCTGTCTATGCATTTTTCCTTCCTTATTTCGTCATCCCTCTTATGTATTTTACAGTTATTTCTTCTGTGCTATTTTTTGTTTTAATGATTTTTGTGTGCGGGGTTATTGGATTTTGTGGTTTCAACTTTATTATGTTACCTGGTTTTGTTTCTGCAGTAAACCGTCTCAGGGTATATTTTGTTTGATTCATTTCTCTGGTGTTTCTGTAGTTCTTACTTCTTGCTGGTTAGTCTGTAACGTTTATTGCTTTATGGTTACACACTTTCTCGTCTACCTCTTCACACTTAATATTTCGCGCTTATTCCATCAATCTTTGTTCCCATTATTCCCTACGCGATGGTAGGTAGATTCGACCCAGACCTTTTGTTTTCAGATGTGGGATTTTCCAAGTGTCAATTTTATCCTACATATCTGCAACCACGCAGAACAGGCTCACTGATGAATTCCGTATTGCAAAAACAAATCTAGATTTTCTAGAAGTACTCAGATAGATATCCGTTTGGTATGTCTGAACTCACTCGGTAAAGTAAATTTGGTTTAGGTAATATCCTAACTACAACCTGACTAAGATAAGATTTCTCCTGTGGCGCCGTAGTCAAATTTTCGACCGTAACCGAGCAGAGGGTGAGGGCCTCCTCGATGGCGCAGTGGTAGCGTCGTCGCCTTGTAATCAAGGGGTCCCGGTTCGATACCCGGTGGAGGCACATAGTGCTTCGGATCCCACTTTAAACTATAGGTCCAGCCCCGATTAGCCTTAATGTGCATAAAGTGGACTTAAAACACGAACTCAATCAATCAATGAACCGAGCAGAGGGAGCGTTGGCGATGCAATCAGCTGCTTGCATTGTTCCAGTGTTTCTGCGTTGTCAAATTTTCTGCCAATGATCAAAGACAGGAGAGAAAGGAGGCGAAGGGAGAAAACAAATGACTATGCATGTTTGCCTGGGACATTCTTATCTTGGTTAATGTGTAAAGTCTCGAATGAGACCGAGAGTCTCTTGACATTATCTCGATTTTACAGACGTCGAATTTCGAGTTGAGACCGAAACATCTCGTCTCAAAACCTTTTTATATTCTGTCCCGGGAATCTCTGGAGCGAACGAACGAAAGCAAGTCCCTGCGCAAGTAATGACTCGAGAGTGCTCGACCAATGAACACCTGCGAGGGAACGGGATTGCGTGGAGGGGTAAAACCACTGAGGTTACCAGGCTTTGCAGCAGGGTGTACTGCTTTACCCCGCCCACTCGCTTTCTCCCCTTTTCTACCTTTATGCGCAGCCTTTGCTGCAGAGATTCCCGGAATAGAGTATAGTTGCAGCTTGCAGCGAAGGTAGCCTGCTGCGTAGAAGGATGCGCAGTAGATGCGCAAAACGTGTGGGAGCAGGAGCCATTGCAACGTCATGTGATTGTAAGGGAGGTGACGAAATTAAACCGGCTCTACACACGTCATCGCTCTTGAACACTTTCTGCTCCGTGTTTGCCTTCCACTCTCGGCCTTCTAAACAGCTCCTTATCTGCAGGAAGTTGTCCGTTAATTAGCGTGTCGCAAGAGGGCAGTGTTATCGCTTCGGATACATCCAACGCCGGCTTTCCGAAAGCAAAAAAAAAACGACATTCACTACGCAGCGCTTTCTTTTTCGCTGACACTTTATAATAAACAGATATTGCGATTGATATCGGAAACGTCCATATCGCGAAAGAACATGTGCAGCAACAGCATGAAATCCCCACTAGATTTTATATATAGAATGCTGGCATGCAATTTCCCATGTCACGATTATTCAGTAAGGGAGTTTTGGCATCTTTCACTTATTCTATTTATTGTTGACAGGAGTAGTGAAGATGCTGTTATGTTTTAGTTGATCTCTTAATGGCCAATTCATACACTAAAGTTCTTTTAACCGTGCTGTGACACACAAACTTGAACTTTACCCTATTTGACCAAGACTCAATTCTCTGGGAAACATCACCTCCGCCCAGTGGCGGCGATTGGGAAGCAAAGTGGTAAACTGGGGGGCAAAGATTGTAGTATCAACAGTATCCCATTTAGTTTCATTTAGACTTGTGCCAACTAATAATAATCCTTTGCGCAACAGCCCATGAAGGGCCTTGGCGTACCTACCGACTGCCGGTCTCCCTCCCACGTTTTCCTTCTTCACCTCTAAGCGTGGAGATCTGCAACCAGTATTGGAATAGTCGGGGGGTCAGCCGTTATAGTAGGTCTCCGTGACCGGCCACCGGCCCTATACGTAGGCCGAATAAATTCCGAGCAGAGCCGGATTCGAACCTACGCCGTCCCGCAGCGAACGATCTCAAGACGAGTGAACGCCTTAACCCGCTCGGCTACGGAGGAGGACTTGTAAAGATTGTAGTCTCAACAGTATTCCATTTAGTTTCATTTAGACTTGTTCCAAATGGTTTACTAAATTTGCACACCCGAGTGCAAAAACTGAGTTCATGTATCGACGCGGATCTTACTCGTATCAACGCGCGGCTTGCACTATTTTATGAGTAGACCTTGGATTTTTAGGTTCTAAAAAGTGGGCTTTTATGTTCCTAAAATAGGTTCTAAAAACCCTAAAATAGGTTCTAAAAACCCTAAAATAGGTCCTAAAAATCTTGTTAGGCTCGAAAAAACCTGAAGTAAGTTCAAAAAACTTAAAATAGTTCAAAATTCCTGAAAAATGCTGATTATGTATAGTCACCGGCAATGAACATGGACACCTATATCCTGAAATACGCACTATCTTGCATAACGTTATGTATGTTGCCTAACCCTACAGCGATGGCAGAACTTACCATTGAAAATTTGCTATTAATCTACTCTTCGCCGTATAGTTAGGCAAAAATCTTTTTTCGTGTTACCCACAATTTTGTCTGCGAGGATCATCTTATATGCTCAAAATAAAACAAAACGTAGTCAGTGGTGCAAACTTCAATGCTGAAATGTTAGTTTGCAAGGTGTGAATGCCGCAAAGCACCGAAATGACGCGAAAATAAGCAAGACCGCACAGATCAGACCACTTTGGATTGTACATGTGAGAGTGATACCAGACATTTTGCTTTGTTTAGAGCTTTGAAAAGTCACCATGGACTTGGCCGCGGTGGCTCAGTCGGTAACGCGTCTGACTACCATGCTAAAGGTCCCGGGTTCGATCCCCGGCCGGTTCAAATCCGGGAACTTTTCTAACGATGGAAGCGGCCCCCCCAGCGAGGGCAGGTCAACTGTTGTAGGGATTCAAGATCGGTTACAAGGTCTACTTCCTTAATACCAAATTACCTTGTTATCTTTACACTGATTCGAAGCAAGCGATCTTTACTTCTAAAGGTATGCATAATTCAAGCAGGACAGAAAATATAACGCAAATTACTGTACTTCGAAGCTTGGAATTTTGAGACACATTCCTAATTATATTGGAACATAATAACAGTTTATTTATTATTGTAATGCAGGATGCTGTAGGAAACCTTACACAAATGTGAACGTAGTATAAGTAAAATTGTCATCTTCTGGACGATTTTTTAAAATCATAGTACAAGGTATAAACAGGTAAGGATGCATTTACAGCATTTGTGTGCGACGATCTCTAACTCCTCAGAATGTGCAGAAAAAAGGAATAAAAATCTGTTGGACAGAAATACGTACCAATTACGAATCTATTTCAGTTTAAATCGTCTCTGTTTATATGAATCTGAGATTAATATCAGGGAACCAGCCGTCGTCGTCACGGGTGTTCAAGGACTTTCTGCACCCCACAAAACTGCTCTAGGGGAAATACCTTTGCCCCCCCGCAAATACTGGCTATGCTCTAAAATATCTATTTGTTCAGAATACGTATAATCTCAGGTTACAGTCAGAGGCCACGATTTTGGCGGCGTGCAAAAACTTTGTTAAAATACAGTCTGCTCGTTTGATGAATGCGATGTATGTATTTTTTAAAGCAGGCTTTATTGTTGTAATTACTAGTTTGAGGTGAATGTTGTGTTTCACACCCAAGTACTTTGATTTTCGTTTTTCACGAAAGCGATATTTTTTATTATTTCAAAATTCTGGCATATCGAATCAGAATCGCAATATTTCCCTTACGAACTCCGTGAGGCAACAACCTTTATTGGGCCAAGGCTGTCAAAGTGGATTTTCATTGGGAGAAGGTGTGGTCAGCGCGTCGAATCTCATCGCCACTATTTTCTGGCTTGCGAGACCGGAGTCGGCCACTATTCCTTTCAAGTAACTTCTTGGAGCTCCCACCAGAGACCGCTCGCAGTAAAGTTCAGATCACCAACCGTTTAGCTAAGCAGGAGATCATATTTCCCCTTGTTGTTCTTCCTAATCGAAGACACTTATTTTTTTTCAAATCTAAACTGTCCTAGAAGAATCCAATATTATGATAGAAATTCAAGAACAGCGTTGCGCACTACGTCTTTCAGCTTTCGAGGAGGTTTTAGGATATAAAAAAAATACTGTGAAGTGCTTCTCGGAAACCTGTCAGGATTCTGTACAGTGTTCTTACAGCACTTAGTATTCAAGCTGGGCACCCAATCACCGTGGCCCGCGTCCCATGTGTAGCAGCAAGGGCAACTTCGCGTTGTTGGTCACGACGTGCATGGAGCGTGCTTCCTTTGTTTGAATTTTTGGGGCGCGTAGGTATAAGCAAGGTGCCGCATTCGTTTATTTTTTTGTTCCATGCATTCTTTTGAGGGAAAGGCAAGGCTTAGAGGACTAATGCAGAATTTTCAATCAGGGTGTAAGTTTCACATTAGTATTTTGTGTTTTGGTTACTTAAACAGTTTTTGAAAACTAAATCTTATGAAAAAGATGACAACAAGGGAGCGGTGAAGGTTACATAATACTGAACTGCATTTTCTGATATTACATTAGTAATAAAATCAGGAATACTTCTGTGGGCAGGCCCTGTATCACGCATATGGGAGAGGGTAGAAAAGTTTACAAGGTTCTTGATGGAAAACCTGATGGTAAAAGGTGGATAGATCTTTCCCAGGATAGGAACAGGTAGGAAACATGCGGCAATATACCTTCAGGTTTAGCAATGCCAGAGGGTTAGTTGATTATTTAACTTTGCTTTTCTACCTTATTAGTTTAATCACAACAATGAGGATAACTAATGATTAATGAAACACCCAGGAATCGAACCCTGACCCTTGTCTGACACTGCTACCGCGGATGCAATAGGTGTTTCACTGGTAGAACACTAAATTTGTTAGGCATGGGAGCACTATGGTGGAGTAACCTACTGAAAGAAAGTACCTGCCACTTATTCTCTGTCCGCTGTAAGAACGAAGTTAATGTACACGTACCTTGTGAGAAATCCTGTTGGTTATTCCAATGGCAGTTGTGCAGGAATCTTGCGCTTAGGAATACAGTGCATGTGGTAAAGCCATATCACACAACGTGGCAACTATAATGAAGCTGTGGGACTTTAAGTTATGAACCGTACAAGTAAGGCCAATATATTCGTGGTCACCAGAACCACAGAATAGGAAAGGAATGTTATCTCAGAAGTCACATGGTTTTGTTAACATTAACCTTGTTCTTTCAGTGGATGGAGAAAGAGGTGAGAAGAAAAAGCAAAAACTTAAAAGACGCTAAATTGTGGACATAAGCAACCAGTAGGCCAAACCTGACATCATTTGTTTCTCCAAAGTGCTAGATGAACTGTTCTGCTCCATACAAAGGGTGTTGTTGAGTAGCCTTGAAGACTTTGTGCAACACTCCTTGTGGGGTTAAAGTGGAATTGCCGCTGTTGAGCACCTTGATTGATTGAAGTATATCATGGGCACTTCAGCACATATGCTCTTCCGGCCCTTCACGTTATACGGGGATGAACCCCTTAACTAAAACAAAAATAAGGGCAGGTACTCCCAAAAAGTCTCTTAAAAGTTCTTTACTCAATTTTTAAAACTAATGCATTTATTTACAACTAAGCAAGAATAAAATTTTACTGTCTGCGATAACTAAATTATCCTTACCTAGGTTAAAAGCTGAGGCCGTAAAAGGGCACTCAGCACACACAAGGACAAAATACAGAACAACACACACACAGTCCTACGAAGATTATACTGTCCGTATGTCCAGACGCCAGAGCCCCGTTTTCCTGCAAGAAGCAGTTACCGGGATGTACTACGTGGAAGTGAGATTGACTTTTGGATGCCTTACCAGAAGACCACCCTTTAAACCCCCGTTAGGCACTTTGCTTGTTGCTTTGTGTCTTGTTATACTATTGTCTGTCGAACAAAACGAAGAATCGGGTAACACTCAATTAGGAGTTGTGTAAAACCAATTGTGCTGGTAATGTGATGGCAATTTAGTGGTTGAACTAGTATAGAGAAAATCTGTTCCTTCAGAGCAAGGTGAAATGATTGTATGAGATCAAAGGTTATGGTTTGCTGAGAAAGTAGACAAGAATCATCTCTTAGGCGGAATAAAAAGAAACACAGCCAACCTCGCAGTTAACAAGTTTCCGAGGTTCGCTACACTTCTTTTCCAATATAAGGTGCCGAAGAACGAGGGAATTGAACACGAGAACTCAAGGTTGTTGAGAACAGATCACCTTGGAAAGCCGGAAATTCTCATATAGCCTTAGGGTTCGTGCAAGTTGCAGATAAATAGACGCCTACTTTTTTGTTATTATTGTCGCTGCTGTCATGTTTCACCCTTTTTCTTTACTGGGAAGCTTTTCAGAAATTCTGTTTTTTCGTTGTTTTCTTTGTTGACTAGTACATAGCTACACACGAGTTGTATTTGAGAAAGAAGTTCTTCAGAAGAAAATACAAAGCGTTACTTAGCTTAACATAGCTTAAACCCTTCACATGTGAGGATTACGCTGACCTACAAAAATAATAGTCCAATATTAACTTTTTGAAGTTTTCATATTTTGGTAGCGTTCTTTTAATATTCATCTACGTAATCCACTTTCCTGCTATGCCCTCAAGTCCTAACGAAGTATTTTGGGTTAATCATGTACCTGTTACCTGTCAGGATCTATTCATTTGCCTGGGAATAACAACATCGCCCCCCTCCTCCTTCTAGCTTGTATACATGCAGTATAGCAAATACTGTTTTTTGAGGGCTTTGTGTCTTCCGTCTTAGCGCTGTGAAAGTTTGTCGGTATTAAACGGCAACACCTTAAGTTGTGTCATTTTTGTTATTTCTCATATTTCATACTGGTGCCTCATTTTTCAAATTGCTACCCTTTTCAAAGCTTTCTACTTCCCAGTGGAAGGTCCCTTTGTAAATGGAATCCGCGGTTGGAGCTACAAGCTACAACAGTTAAAGCTTAGATTTATGTTAAACTTGTTATAACTAAAGTTAAAACTAATGTTAGAAAATTGTAAAACTAATTTTTACTAGTCTAAGACCACAAGTAATCATCACATACCTACTTGAAACAAAAGAGAAAACTACCAATACAAGCAATATTTCATTCAGGTATTCGTTACAACTAGATAAAATGAAGTTTGCTCCTATTCATATTTTTAACGGTAACATATCCAACCCTATTCTCTCGTTTAATGACCTCTCCTAACTCCATATTATATCTTGTTTTCCGATTATTGGTCCATATAGTTCCTTTAATTATTGTGACAATAACTTGATTTCTGATCTGTAACTGACGTCTGGAAGGCCTTACGAGGTATTATGTATTTTAACTTTAGTTAAGCTAAGCCTAACGGAAGCTTTAATGGTGCTCTCAAAAAATATGTAATTGGCAAGCTATATGTGAAGTTGCATTACCTCATTGCTTAGATTATTTGTTAGGAAACGCACATACCTCGCCTGCACCCTTCCCTACTGAAATGTCATTGCCAACCTTACCTCAAGCAGAATTTACAATTCTGGTCCATGTTCTGGTAAAACTTGACTGTCACACTTCACACTGTAGTGTACTTTATGTTCCAACACCAATGTTTCTAAATCGAGTAAAAAAAAAAACAAACTGACTTGTTGCTATTTCTCGTTGATTATTTTACATAACCATTGTATTATTCTGCATTACTTTGGGCTATTTCGTAATTAATTATGCTGGTTTATTTGCTACTTTACCAAACTACTTATTAACTTTGTTTTTATTGCCATTTGTTGTTCAACTCTACAACATACCTTTTCATATTATTTTTACCTTTGTTTTGTGTATATATATGCATTGCATACAGCGAGGAGGGGTGTTGGGGACAGACAAATTAGCACTATTGATTAGTTCGTTAGCTCTTTGCAACTAATTAACTAGTATGGAAAAATGCTTTCGTTCGATCTTTCTACATTGGCTGTAACAAGACTCAAAAGAGTTACTCAGAAATGTTGTTATAAGGACTTTAGAAACATGTAGACGAAACCGTTAAAAGAAGGGAGGAAATAGTGTTTGTTGTTTCCCCTTTTGTCTTTCCCCGATGGCGCTGTGGTAGCGTCATCGCCTTGTAATCAAGGGGTGCCGGGTTCGATTTCCGGTGGAGGTGCATAGTGGTTTGGATCCCACTTACGAAACTGTAGGTCCAGTGTCGATTAGCCTTATTGTGCATAAAGTGGACTTAAAACACCAACTCAATCAATCAATCTTTTGTCTAGGAACAGATAGACTTGAACAATAGAATAAAAATATAAAACAACTAAGATGTCATTCTCTTACGTTTTTCCTTGTGTTTTTTTATGTGACTGGTTTCAGTTCTTTTCCTAAGGAACTTTTTAATTATCAGACTTGTGCGTGGGATTTTACGAAAAGTGCTTGGTGTTGAATTGCGTAGTTGTTTCGTATTTTGTATTTTTCGTAATATTACGTCAATTTTCCGCCTCTTCAAGCTCGCGATGAGAACGAGAGGGCATTGATGAAGGAACACTAAGAAAGTACACCCCTTTTAGTTACCATTGCTTTGCGCAAAGAGTAACTCGGTTATAGTTGTCATTTTTGAAGTGTAACTCAGTTATGATTTAAATGTTGCTTTATTCTAGATTATCTGTAAAACTCCTGAAACGTGATTCATGTATAAACTGCAAACAATCTGTTCCTTTCATTACCGATGAGCATCTAAAAGTAACTCCAATTTGCATGACGTAATAATAAAACAAATGTTTAAATATATGGAGGCAAGAAAATTACTTGCGTGAGTTTTAAATACACATTATGTAGAGGCTGGACATAAAAATAGTTTTATATCTGTGAGAATTGCTAGATTGGAAACCTTGCGAGGAAGAACCTTATTCCTACAGTCAACTGCAAAGATAATGGTAGGCAAATTGTCCACCGCTATTTTAGTTACTTTTTTATTCTACATCTTGTGTTGTTTTAAGGATATGAAACTATGTTGTTCTCTGCATATTGACGTCATTATTTCAATTCATTGTCATCACAATGTGTAATACAGACCGAATTAAAATGGTGGTGGACAATTCGCCTACTGTTTCTTTCGCCGTTGGGTGTACGCAAATGGAACACACGTTTACTTTTTTAGCGTCTACTAAGGGCTCATGAACACCAGCTCAGGGGTGGGTCCAAAGGGTGGGCTATGGCTGGGCTACTAGCTTACACCCTGTAAAAATGCAATAGGCGATAATTTCGTGATAAGAATAAAATGTAATTTTATCGATAATGATTATTGTAATAGAAACGTCCCTCTTGTGGATCGCATAACAACATTTTCAACACCATAATATATTTTTATTTTTTATATATTTTTATTGAATCTAGTTCCGATTAATGTTTTTGTGCTAAAATTTGTTTTAGTCTTGCCCGACCCTGTGGCCGAGTGGTTAGCACATCGCGCTGCGACGCCAAGGGTCCCGGGTTCGAATCCCGGTCGGGCTTGGTTGTTTGTGAATGTCCATTCATCAATTTCATCATTTCATCACTCATTCCCATCTTCGCAAATTAGCCAAGAGGCAGAAAACACAAAGTAAAATAAACTAAATCAATCAATCAATCAATTGTTTTAGTCTTTTACTATCAATGAAAAGATTGCTTCAACATAATTTGTTCGTTTAATACAATGCTGTCAATACTTTTTAAATACTTAGTAATCCAGTTTGGGAGGGGCATGTGCTCCCCTGCCCCTCGCGCTAATGTTTGTACCATTTGTTTTAATTTTTTCTCCGCACTGGAGTGTCTGTATTTTTATTTTCCAAACAAGAGCAAAGTATTGTTCGATTTGCCCATCGTTCCTTCCCACCCAAGAGTCATCCTGTTTTTGTTTCCAACATTCAGTCCATTCGAACAATTAGCGACATCTGTTGATCTATTGTTTGTTTAAAGGAACGCAAAGATATTTTGCTCTTTACACTGGATCATGATTGAATCGTAACAGCGCCTCACGTTTTATACTGGCGATCAGCAGAAACTTCTAAGAATGTCCGCCAGGTGTCAGCTGCAGCAAGGTATTGGAATTTTCTTTTCGCCAGATCTTCTTCTGGTTCCCAAGTGGCATGAGATTTGCTCCGCGACATTTCCCCGAGGTTTCTTTGTTTAGTTGGGTCCAGGCAATCGATTGGAGACGTCGTGCACCGTTAATAAGGGAGGCGTGGGATTGGCTTTCGCTGGCAACTAGTCGCTCTCGGTTAGTGGAATCACCTGTGATCAACGTTTCACTACACCCTTGATTAAATGGCGCATTTCTCGGCAGCCAAACACGAGACACTGCAGTTTCCCACAACTTCGTGATACCGTTTTGCAACATTGCACAATTCCTCGCGAATTGCAGAAAGAATAACGTTCTTGTGGGAAAGAATGTTGACTGGCTGCCGAAGCAGATTCGTTTACTCTAGATGCAAAATCTTGACTTCAGGCGAATGCCTATGTGATACATTTAACCAGGCCCGTACCCAGGATTTTTTAGGGGGGGGGGGCAAACTTGGTTATATATATATATATTTATAATATGACAATTATTAATTAAATAATCAATGTATATTTTCTTTTTCCCTTTTTTATATTTATAATCATACATATATAAACAAATTTATTTGCTACATTTATAAACTAGTAAATTAATTCCTTTAAAGACTGGTTCAAAATGTCAAGAAATTAGAAGATAGTTGAAATGTTTTTAATAAGTGTTAGATATTATTTAATTATTGCTTTTTATTAAAAATAATAATTCAGTTCATAGTTTTATTGTGTTATGTTTTTATAATGGTGTATATCTATTAATGGTCTCTCGAAGGGAAATATTTCCTTATCAGAGTTGTAACTAGAGATTTCAGCGCCCAGGACGAGAATGATTTTCACACTCCCTACACCGAATTTGCACCCCCTTACCTAGATGTAGCTGGCATACTTAGACATTGTAGAAATTTTATGTACTTACTATTTTCCGTTGAATCCGACGAAAAGAAAAACTTAGCATTCATGAAATGTGGCTAATAAAAGGACAGTCGGTTGTGCATCCCACATCGTCTTCATTGAAGCAGTGTGTGTTCTTGTTCACATCTGCAAAATTTGAATTTGAATTTGAATTTAAACTTTTGGGTGCGTCAGCACTTACAGGCTATTTTGCACCCGTCACGTTATACGGGGTCCAGCCCTTACCGTAACTAAAATAGCATAATAGCTGTGTCTTGTTTCTAAAATATTACAATATTCTGACTTTCGTTAAAAGCTGAGGCTGGAAAGGGGCACGCAGCACACAAAAGGACAAAACAGGACAACACACAGAATTATACTGGCCATAAGACCAGTCGCCAGAGCCTCGTTCGTCTACAAAATGCAGTCCAGGGTCTACTGCGTGAAAGTGAGGTTGACTTTTGGGAGCTTACATTGAAGGTCACCCCTTACACCCCCACATCTGAAAAATCGATTGCAAATTAAAGATAACTAGGTGGAGGGACAAAGAATGAGAAACTTTAAGAAGACATTAGTTTCCTATTAAATTAACATGTAAGTGCTATGTTTTATTCCCGACGAAAGGAGGTGAGAAATGGAGGAAAATGACAGGTCGGTTTAATTTCTATGTTCCAGGGGCCTAGGGTGACAATGACAACCACCTTCGCAGCTACAGCTCCATTTCTTACTAGTCTAATTTGATATAATTTTAAAATCTTATCTATAGGTAACTGTAGAAGTACGTTTTTACCCCATGCTGTTATCAGCCCTTGAGAGAAAGAGAGAGAGAGAATAAGAAATGTATGCAACATTCACACACACACACACACACACACACACATTATTATTTGTTATTTCTTCTTTGTATGTGTTTATGATGTTATTCTTAGTAAAGTATGTTTGAAGTCCAAACTAATTGCTTCTCTTTGTTGTTATAACACAAACTCTTACCCTCGGAAAATGTTAATGGGGGAAACATTTTAATAGAACAAGATCGTTGGTGGGAAGATGGGATATCTCCCTTCCTCCATGGGAATTCGTACCCACCAACGCTATGGAATTATCCTTATAATGAAGAACATGTCTGAATGGTAATTAACCACAAAAAGGACATTTTCTCATCAAGACTGCAGTTCGAAAAAAGTCAAAACAAGGAGTTAATATGGTGAACTGTCCCGACCAAATGAAATGGTTATATAACTAAAATTCTGGAGTCTGCCTCTCTCCAGAGACAACCCATTCATTTATACAAGAAGAATATATAAAGTCTTGCAAAATCCTAAAAAATTATCCATGTTATTTTTGTAGGTTTGCATCAAAATATTTCATGGCTCAAGGGAAGGTGCATAGCCCCCTTGGCCCCCCACCTGGGTACGGGCCTGTATTTAACGGTCACTTTTTTCTGTTGTAAAGGTGGCAAATGTAAGCTCTTTTGGTTTTTGGAGCACTGAACTCATTTTTTCAAATCTTGTTTCGTCACTTTTTTACCAAAATTCTGTTTTTCAGAAATTAAGTACACAATTTTTACATACAATTTCTAAAATTTAGTTCAATATTAGAGCTTAAGGTGAAGCTTGGACAGGTTGAAATTGAACTAGTGGTTCCTGAGAAGGCTGTACTGCATAAACCCAATATGGTGTCATATTTCAAGATGGAGTTAAATATATTGGATACTCATCAGTAGGGCATGTCATTTAATGACCTAACTAGAACTGTCAACTGTCAACAGGCAAGGAGTTAATTTTAGAGAGCAATATAATGGATGAGAGTGCAAAATGTTTAAATTTACTGTAACTCTTTCTGGAAGGAGGGAATAGCCACTTGACACCTCCTGTAGGATAAACTCTGATTATATAAAAATAAAATATTCTCTCCTGTATTATCATTGAAAACAATATTTTTCACAATATATGTGAATTAAAAATAAACAAACACTTGGTGGAGATTCTCAAATAAAAGGACTTGCACATGGAAAGCTCCTCTTCCACTGAAACAATTGGAGCATGATGAAAGCAAGTAATGCCTCCTGGATGTAATTCACAGTCAGCAAGAGAAGAAAAATGTTTTTTTACATGACCAAACTTGTAAAATAGGGGTAGGAGCTTTTGCTACAGGTATACTTTGTCTCCATAAAATTTTGTTTGCTTCATGTGGACAAGTATTAACAAGCTTAAAAAAAGTTAGTAATAAATAAAATCTCAAAACATAACAAAAAATGCCATTGCCATTCAGAAAACTGTTAAAATGCTCAAAATAACCATAAATTGATAAAAAATGGTCTCTCTCGGATATGTAGAAAAAAGGCCCAAAAATTGCATTCATTTCATCAATTAATTTCTTATACACGATTTTACATATTAGACCACTCTTTCAATTTTTTTAAAAATAAAAACAACAACAAATAATCTATGCAAAATCATCAAATTCCTTGTCCTACTCATCAGCATACAGTGTCGTCTCTAGACAATTTAGTGATGGGCTCAAGGGTGGACAATATATTTTCAAGTAGGTTCCTCTTTGGGGAGCATGTCTCTCTTTGGCTTCATCTCTTTTTTTCTTCTTCCTTCCTTCCTTCGTTTGTATATCATTCCATTTCTTTCTTCTATCATGACGGTCTATTTTTCTTCTCCAACTTTCTCTATTCTCTCTTTCACTCTAACTCAATCACTTTCTCTCTCTTTACTCTTATATACATGTGTGTCTGATTCTTCCATTGCTATAAATGATTCTAAAAATGTCTTATATAAGCTATTTTGGTGGGCAGGAGGTTGGTTTAGATCCTATCGTCGCCCAGCCGGTGCCGAGCCCTTGTATGAGACGGCATTACAGTGTTATTGGCCTGTTCATGTTACCTTACTTAATAATCCACCCTCGTACTATGCACATTTATTTCGGGGCGGTAAATTATATTGGTTTGGAAATTGTTGCAGAGGGGTCTTTGACCCCTCAACGATTAAATGTTGGCGTAATTATTGTATATGGAATAAAGCTTTATAATATTTCCACTTCTTTTATATCACATATTCAAATCGAAATGATCTCAATATCTTGCCAGCAGATGGAGCGAGTAGTTATGTAAAGAGCTAACTGCACTGTGTTATAATGAAAGCTTTTATAAATTCAAGCGAATAAAACTCGAGAAGTAAATCAGCTCTTAAGTTAAAGTAAGTGTGAAGTAAATTGATTTTGTCCTGCAAGTGAAGAAGTAGATGTCATTAGACTTTTCTTCTTTTTTTTCTTTTCATTTCAAACCACTAGGAGTGTACAGGACCCTGAAATTTCGGCACGTTGATCTGGAAAAAGATTTCCTTTCCCGATCCCAATTCGCAGGGTTTCGAACAGTCGGAAATTTCGACGTCGACGGCAGTGGCGTCTCCTGACTCTGAACTTCAGGCGTTGGCAAAGAAGGAATGTTAACCCCTCCCCCTCTCGTTTCTGTGAACCAATATTACAAATTTTCTCCGTACCTTTTTGGTGTAATTTTATAAATATTTAGAAAAACATTAAATTACATAAATTATTGTAAATGAAGTAAATACTTCATTTAAAGCATTAATATATTTGAAGGGTAAGGAGAAAATTAATATGTTCAATACTTCGCCATACAATTAATTTTTAAAGCACGAGTTTGCAACCAGAGGGGTTGGTGGAACTCCTATCACCCCTAAAAAAAAACACCGTGGACAAAAGAATGACCCGTTCATTGAAAAATCGCTAAAATGTACATTCCCGGTTTTTCCCCTTACCCTTCATTTATCCTTCCAAAAAGTAAATTTTGAAAAATCAACTGCTGATTACTTACAGTTACTTGAATTCCAGCTCTATTCTTCTTTCTTTAGAGAGAAATGCGCTGATCACAGCCTCATAAGATTTGGATTTATCCCCTTCTCGCAGCTTAGAAAGTAATTAATTCTTTCTCGATGGAGATAAGACTTAAATTCGTCATCCGGTTCAGAGTTTGAGTAGAGCGGCAGAATGTGTGGATCCTCTTCAGTGACGAGAACGATCTCTCGACCGATGACGTCGTGGAAGGAATTGTTGCAATCAACACTGCTAATTTATATATTTCCGTAAACCCATCCACTAGATTCGAGTCCAGTAGATAATTTACAATCTCAATTGGTGTTTTCTCTGATCCTTCAGTGGAAGCATACCAAACCTTAAGTTCATTCTGCAGTTTGGTTAAATTAAACAGACTGCCATACATTTCCTGCAATTTATGTACGAGATGGTGAGGAAAGTTTTCTCTTTTATTCAAGAGAATTGTGGGATTTAGTAAATCAAAATATTGCAATTTTTCAATTGATGCGAATCTAATTGCTATCTGGTTGCTGATATTATCAATGATTTCAAAGTAAAGCCTCCCGCAGTGGTCTTCCTGTGATTCGTTGTTCAGTCGCCTCCTTTTCATTTCAACAACCTCTTTCTCTTCTACTGCACCAGTTATAGAATTCCATAGTGTTTCGAAATTCTCCCTTTCCTTTTGCAGCTGTTGAAATTCAGTTATTTTATTACTGCAATACAAAATATCAACATTTTTAGACTGCAATATACTGAATAATACGTCTGAAAAGGAAAGCAAGTTGGTTAAACCCTTTTTTAAAAATATATTTTCAAAATCCTTCAGGAAGCTAGAAAATCCTCAACAGTCAATAAGCAGTCAAATGATCGAAATCTCCACTTTCACTAACATGTTAAAAAAAACAAAAACATAAGTAGTGCTTCTCTGTTGTCATTGACTGTCCACACTAGCACATTTGGTAGGAGCTAATGACGGGAGCTCTCTGGACATGAAAGCAGAAAGTTCGTGTAACCTCTTTGGAGAATAAGAGAAAAATGTAGACAGTGATTTAAGACCACAAAAGAACACCTTAAGCTTTTTGTTACATTCTAATCATTGTTGCAGCACCAAGTTCATGACATGAACATAACAATGCGTAAAAAAAGCTTTCGGATAATTTTCCAAAACTTGACTTTGAAGGCCATTCAAATGACCACTCATTACAGAATATCCATCGTATGTCTGGGCAATTAATTTATCCCCACACTTATATTTATCCATTATTTCAGTCACGTGACTAAAAAGAGCTCCTGCAGTTTTATCGGCGCTCATGTCATGAAATCCAAGAAATCTTTCAATTACTTTTTTCTGTGAGGCCGAAATTAGCGTAACACGGTTGACACCTGAGATTTTTTGCTAATGTCTGATGTTTCATCGACCATGATAGCCACAAAGTCTGTGTTTTGAATTTCATTGTAGATTTCGTCTCTCAGAACATCCGAAACTGAATTTATTAAATCATTTCGAATGCCTGCCGAAGTACCGCGAAAAACTGTAGAATTTAATAAATGTTATTTTAATGAGGGATCAAACTCGGCACTTGCAATAAGGAATTCCATGTAATTGCCCTTATTTAGAGATGCTGCATTTTCCTCATGGCCTCGGAATGGCAGTTCTTGCTTTGCTAAATAGCAGACGGCGTTAATCAACCTCTTTAATATTTCCCTGTTCTCTTTTACTTTTTCATTGTGTAGCTCTATTTCAGCTTTTCGTTGAGTATCCAAAAGAACGTCAATTCTAGTAGGGGTGGCAACAAAACTACTAAATTTAAAGAAACTTTATTATAAAGATGCAATTCAGACTCGCTGTGTTTTCTCACTGCAGTATTGAGATGATTCAAATCCGTATACCCTTGATAATTCCCAACACCTTTTTTAGTCTAGAATAATAAACATGTCCAACAGTAAAATTTATTCGCCACATCACACCCGCAAAGCCAGTCTGAAATTTCATAGAGTTCTTTTCGAAAATGTCGCTCAAAATCTTTTCCAACACCACTTTTTCCTTTTAACACATGTTGACATCGTGAGATTCGGACATGGCCGACCATTGTCAATCACTTGTTTCATCTCTGAATACGAAAGCGAAGAAAATGAATTATTTAAATACTTTTGCACAACACTTTCACTATTCTCCATCTTAAAATAATCACAGTTCACACCACACGTTTAAAAAATAATGCACAACAATCACGAGCAAAACAACGCGGAACGCGTGGTGAATGAAAGCCAAATCGTTGGAAACAAATACAACGCCTTGAGAAGCTAACCATGGTGGTGGGTGGCAGGGTGCGCATGCGCTGTCATCCTGTGTTTTGGCAGTGGTAAGATGTTGTATTTCCTCTCCAACGTCCTGGCAGTATGGAACCGATCTGCCTGCCTGACAACCGCTGCGCGCTGCGCCGCGTTCGAAAACTACCGGGCGCTCGAGACTGACAATTGAAGAAAAACAGATACTTTCTTCTTTATTTCATTTTCCTTTGGCCGTTGACACACGACTTACACACCCAGAGAAATCGCCACTGGTCGACGGTTTGTTTCTTCACTGTAAGTGTCGCAGTGTCTTGGAAATGGAAGTGCTGATTCCAGAAATGTTAAATCAATCCTTTAGGTAAAAATTGTTTGGAAATCTGATAATTTTCATTGTGTATGTCACCCTCTATATGTTATGAATTGCCTGTGCTGAAATAATAACAATAATAATATCCCCCTCTCGCGGACGGAAAGTGAAGTTAGAACGTTTCCCGCGTGCAGGTTGAGACCTGGTTTCAAGGTGGGAAATGTAGCAATGCAGAGAAGCCGTTTGTTGGTTGCGGCTTGGAAGCCTCCGTGTAAAACGCCGTGAGGTAACCTCCTCCTCCCCCTTTTGTAAACTCGGCGGCCACATGTAAACCAGCAATCTCCGCGGAGTTAACAGATTACACTCTGCCCCGGCTGCGATGCATTAAAGTAAAGGGCTTTCGCCGCTGCTGATAATTAATTCAATAATCACTCTCCGTCGCTCCCGTCACTTCGTGATTAGCCCACGCTCGAGTGTGCGTCGGGAGGGTCTTGAACATGCACGCACCCACGTGCTCGTGTGTGGATGCAATTCCAAGCCAATAAAGATGGCGGATTTCATATCGCATGCTCGTCTGGGTCTCTCTTATCGCACAATGCTAGGACAACCTTCCTTTCTGACGTCAGTGGAGGAATACTTACGTTGTTAGGTTAGGTCTGTTAGGTTTGGGTCTCTTAGCCTAAATGCACTGCAAGTGTATTATTTATGCTAAGGGAACTAAATCTAACTAGCCTAACCTAACAACTTAAACATTCCTCCTGTGACGTCAGAAAGCAAGGTTGTCCTAGCATTGTGCGATAAAGGAGACAGTGCTCGTCTGGGAGACCCCTGGCACCAAGATGATAAAGCTGTCCATGTCCATATTCGTGGATAAAAGGTGAGAGTGCGATTGGTCTTGATAAATCTAGCTGTTCTGCTTTAGGCCGGCAGATCAAGATTTCCGACTAGACTGAACTCTTCAAGGGGGTTTGTCACTAGGCTATCCTAGGCTATAGCCTAGGGGCTGCAAGTTCGGGGGGGCGCACAAAAATGGGATGCTGAAGGGCAGAAAGGACCATCGACTATTAAAATTCCTTAATACTGTGATAATATCAAAATAAGCTTTCAATGGCTTATTTCATGAAGAAAGGTAGAATGAAGGAGTTTGTAGAGTTTTAAATAACTTCTTACATCATAACCCTATTTCAGTACTGTATTTCAATCGGAGTGCAAGTCTGTATGACAGACTACAAAGGTAGCCGCGCGAGGTCACGTAAGGCCAGCCGCACACCGGATCTGACTCAACGAGTCACGACGCGACGCAACGCAACACGACGGGACACAAAGCGACACGACGAGTCACTTTGCTTCCGACAAAACGAAACAAATATTAATTATTCTTATCAGTGTTTTTTTTCTGGAAAGAAAGTTTTCGGTACAAGTTAGTTTGTTGTTGTTATTATTATTGTTATTGTGTTTATCATAGGAACTGCTCTAAATATTGTGATATATAATTTATTATTAAACCTCGGATTTTAGGTATTTAACCTACTTTTTTCCTTTGCAGGTAAATGAGAAATAAAAAGTTACATCAGTGTTTCATTAAAAAAATTCAAGAACTGATGAAGTTTTATAGTGCCTAAAATAACCTATTTTGCTTGTTACGGAGGTTGTTCGTTTTATATCCGACCATTTTCGATTCGGTGCTGCCACCTGGCGTATCATGCTGGAACTATGGGTCTGCTGGCGGGAGTATAGTATTTTGTCTGACCTTGTAGGTGCGTGAGTGTTGGTAGTGAATGTTATCAAATGGCGCCGAAAATCAACCGATATTGGGAGGGTTACGTAATGGCCCTTTTCCATGCTAAGTTTTCATACGTACGCATTGTGAAACAGTGTCGGGAGAATGGGTTAACACTCGGGCTGACTACTGCGAAAGCTATTGTGGCCCGTTACACACAACAGGCTCTCCTTGCGAAACATTCACCCACGAAAACCACCAGGAGAAGGGCTGCAAGCCGTGTACACCACCTTCTACCGTGTCACATTGCCGAACGTAAGACGAACTGCAGGAAACTGTATGAAAAGTACCTTGCGGGTTCCAAATGGAAGAAAGTTGTCACAATGGATTAATCATATGTCAATCTCACTGCTATATGCGGGCCATCACATACCGTGACATTGACGGCAAGGGGCGCAGCAACTTTGTTCGTCAGTGCAGGGAAAGTTTCCCTCGTGGCTTTATGGTAGTGACGGGATTCGGATATGAGGGTAAGTTGATGATACGCAAGATGGACAAAAACGTGAAGGTGAATGCCAGATACTTCCAAGACTCCATTCTGACACCTATCTATCGGAGAGACATCCCACAATTGTATGGAATGGACGTGAACCAGGTGATGATCCATATGGACAAGGCTTAGAGTCATACCGCCAGAACATCACTACGTTTTTATCAGGAAATGGCAGAGAAATTAGGAATTCGTGTCATTCCGTTTGAAGGCATTCCTGTGAAAAGCCCAGATGCCAGTCCAATGGATTTTTGCGCCTTTGGACTGTTGAAACAACGTCTTCAACATCGCCACCCGTGCACCCTGGATGGTCGGTCTATGGAAAGCTTGCAGGGAGGAGTGGGACAGAATTCCCATGCCTGTCCTGCGCCGGAGCTTGCTGCAATGGAAACTGCGATGCCGGGCGATAGTCCACAATGTTGGGGGTCCAAAAGAACATGGTCGGTGGTGGCGGCGCGGTATCTCTTAAGGTGAGTACCCGTAAAAAATGGTGGGATATAAAGCGAACAACCTCTGTAGAACCTATTTTACGTTTTTGTGCACAAAGCACGCCTTTTCTTAGGTTTTTGTGTATTTTCTAAGGCTTTATATTATTGTTACATCACACAGATGTATTTGTTCTGTTTCGTAACGAAAAAATTCAGTGACTAACTTGTTTGAAACATAATGTAGAGAGCAAAATTGCTAATGATACAAGTATTAGTTTTACAACAATTAGTGGATCATTTTGAAAATGATGCATAGAAATAAACATTTGGTTAGAAAATTAATATTTTTGATGGTTATATAGCTATCTATTAAAATTTCTCACGGTTCCTTTGAAATTTTGTTTTTAACAATTGTATCTAATTAGTATTTTTCAGGAACTATGCACCATTTTAAGTTTTTTGGAACCTACTTCAGGATTCTTATAGCCTAATTTAATATTTTTAAAACCTATTTTAGGATTTTTAGAACCTACTTTAGAATTTTTAGAACCTATTTTAGGATCCGAAAAGTACATTTTTAGAACCTTAAAAATCCGAGGTCTAATGATCATGCATACATGTACTCACACACAAACACGCACTTCTTTCGTTAAAATAAAATTATTTTAGTTTCATTCTCACATATAAAGGTTACCGGTACGGCGTGCTGTTGCGTACCGCCTGAAAAAAGCATTGATTTTTATTATCATTGCATCTAAAGTAAATGTATAAACACAAGATCTATGACATCTGTCATTTCAGGAAATTAGGTTCTCATTTCCATCTTAAACGAATGGCATTCACCGCAATATATTATTTTTTTCTAAATTTCCACCGACAAGAAACAAATTTAGTTTTTATGCATTTCATCTCCTTTTTACAAGAATTAATGCAACAAAGAATGGACTTTTGTATGGTGCATTAAATTAATAAATGTCCAATGTTGCAGCAGGAACTGAGTTTTGCCAGAATGGAGTTCCGGTGCATTGCGGCTCACTTTAAACGCTGCTTCCCTCCAAAAAGGAAAGTTTAATTCGCGTGCTGCAACCACATAGTTATTCGAGGAATAACTATCAAACTGCCCTGAACATCGTTTTCTTGTGCAATTTATGAAATGTTTTGTACATTACAAGATAATTTCTAATAAGTCTATTTCTTTCACGTAATGTAATTCATCTTCTATGCCACCTCATTCAATAGCACATCAATTTTATCCTTATTAAGGTAAGGATTCGCGCATGCCCAGAGCGTTTTGTCGCATCGTGCTCCTCCGAAACAAAATTCCCTGTACCTTGACTGTTTTGTCGCAGCGTGACTCGAGGTGACTCGATTCAGTTGTATCGTCCGGTGTGCGGCGGCTCATAAGAGCCCCATGTTAAACGTTCCCTCGGGTCGGTTTGCAACAAAATGACTCGTCGTGACTCGTCGATTCGGATCCGGTGTGCGGCTGGCCTAACAGTGCCATCAACGGTTGAAATCAAACACTCTTGTTTCTCAGTTCGCGGCCAGTGTGGGTACTGTAATGTAGTGTCGGTTTCTTTTTCTTTGGTGCGTGTGCGGTGTTAATGTTGTTTGGAATTGCATAGTGCAAGTGGCGTTTACAAACGAAAAGTTAAAAAACGAAAAAGGAAAGTATATACAGAGTATGCAATTAGTGAACGTGGAGTACCATAACAAAATGTTAATAATAATAATAATAATAATAATAATAATAATAATAATGTCGGCGGGCCCAAATTTTATAAATCTCCCTCTGCCTTTCTTAGCCATCGAGAGGGTGGGGGGATTTCTAGTTCACCTTGAAATAATATAATGTCCCCTACCCAAGTACACTACATGAGAATTTTTCATAATCGCTTACAGTATGGTAGATCTAGAATCACGCAATAGGCTCTCCTTGTCTCTCTTTTTGTGGCAGTCTCAAATTAACTTCCGGAAGTTCCTGCATTTTCTGTTTTCGTAGGTCAGAAAAACAATTTCTTAATTCAAATAACTCGGGAAACATACCAAAACCTCTGCGCGCGCTCACACACACACCCACACCGAGCGAGAGAGAGAGAGAGAGAGAGACAGAGGTTGCTGACCCGTTTTTTTTGTAACGTGGACATTGCCTTCCAGTGTGCAGCAGAAATGTTTACGTTACCTTGGATAATAAGATTCACCAGGGCGAGCGAACAACCGTGTGTGCTTAGTTGGTTAGAGTGGACCGAAGTTTCCTATGGATCCAAACGTAAGAGAAGAAAGAGCAAATTTAAGTTTTACACACGGAAAACCTTTGTGGAAACTCTTTTCTGTCGAATTTCAGTGATTATTTTTTAAACTTTTGAGGAGTTATTAATTAATGACTCTTCCTCGGTGAGGATAGACATATGTTTTTAAGATGACCCCTAGCCAGTAATGTGGAAGTAAATCTACTCATTTTGAATACAATTGCAACTAACTTCGAATCAAAATCGTGGAAAGCAGCCATCTTTTGTATCTTCTTATTCTGACTGTATTTTTCTTTAACAAGCGTTCCTTAATTTTTCGTCTTAACTTGCAACTTCTATCATTGTATTACTATTTTCCTCATAATGTTATTATGTTTTATGTACTTGCCCTGCCATTTATTCTATTTTCTTTACTTTACAGGTGAGTCAAGTCTTCTTGTGTATGATGCCGCTTGGTAACGTATCGATTGTCTGTTAATATATTAGCACCTAAGTCACGCACCGCGACCGTGCTTTGGGCTACAGGCTGGTTCGAGTCTTCTGGCCTGAAATTGAACCGCTGGCCATCCACCATCGTGAGGAAATTGGGGAGCTACGATCGAGTAGCGTAACCCGGTTGCGGAAACCTGCAACAACGACTGAGGGTTTTTCGTGCTGACCACACGTCGTTACCCCGTAACTGTATGATTCCCCACCTCTGCTGAGGCATGTAGGAGTGATTGCGGTGGCAGTCTGCCTGCTACACCACGTGTTATTATTATTTTTATTATTATTATTATTATTATTATTATTATATTAGCACTTTATGTGGTTTCGGATTCAATATTCATAATATAAAGCGACTTTCTTTGATTGTGATTCTTCTTTAGATCCTGGTATTTGTTCTTTCCACATTTTAGAACTATATGAAACTGACATGTCCTAAGATTGGGTTCATACTGGCCTGGAAATCCTAGAAAGTCAGGGTAATCGGCTTAGGGTTGAAAAACGTTATGGAAAAGTCAGGAAATGTAAAAGCATTCATAATCCTGGAGAAATCACGAAAATTGGTTGGTTTTTATGCTTGCCAGGATTAGAAATACTTCTTCATTATGATATATTTTCCTATGCGTTAACTAAAGCACTACGACGCCATTTGTCCTGGGTTCTTCGAATTCCGGCCTGGGTGTGGGTGTTCTTTTGTGAGTGTCCCTTCAGCAGTTTTGTTATATCATCACTTACCTCCATCGTCGCGATTAGCCAAAAGTGTCAAAAAGCGACTCCTAATAACATAAATGAAACAAAAATCAAAATGAAATATATGTTTACTAAAGTTCATTTATTTGATTAGTATTAGTATATTAAGGCATTATAAAATGGTCTGGAAAGGTAATTGAAAATAGGCTATATGGAAAATCTGAGAAAGGCCGTGCACACTTTAATCGACTTTTAAGTGTTTATATAACACCTCCAATGTTAACGTATATGTACAGTGGGATCCTTGAGTATTACCGTGCAAATTGTCCATGACTATTTTCATTAACTTTTCTCTTACATGCGATGCGTTTTTAAGCGATGGATTTTTATGCATGATGGTGCAGAAGTTGTCAACAGCTTGTTTTGTGTTTTCTTCTAATTCTTAAAGCTCTTACTGGGTCAAATAAAGTGTACGAACATGGTGATGGATAATTTGCACGGTAATACTCATGGATCCCACTGTACGAGAGACCCCCCCGTACCACTGCACCGAACAGGAACGAACCTAAGGTCCATGAACCGTGACATCATGGCTCATACTCCGTAATCGTGCAAAGCCTCACCATGGTCATTTTGCACAACGTGACTGTTATGAATGGGCGAAATTAGCATAATCTTTAACATGTGCAGCATGGCGGAAGGTGGCAAACGACGCGTGTTTACTCACGAAAATCATTCTTGCATGCACTGCTTTTTCCTCCTTGAAAGAAGCTGATTTGCGTGGATAGTTACTTGAGTTTCAGTTCCTCTATCTAGCATCCATTTGTTAAGAGCTTGTTCACATAACAGCGCTCAGCTTCCTTTATAAGAGCAATGTCCTGCTCTCGTGCAACGTATCTCTTCAAGAGGAGGCCAGCGACCTTGTTTCCTTCATAACGTACGATATATGCGAAATGGAACCTGAGAAAATTCTATTTGGCCAACAGCGGGGCGTTATATGGTTTATTATCCACCGATGACACCCTGTCCACAAGAGGTCACATTTATATAGTAAAATTTTCTGTGGCGAAAAGCATTAATATTGTTTATACAGTGTCCTGATTTTTTTTTTAAGAATTGTATTTTATTTATAGTGAAATCTATAAGTTTTGTTTCATTTGTGTAGAGTATAGCCTATATGACGAAATACGTAAGAGTTTTATTTAATTTGTGTCGATTATACCCTGCATGACGAAACATGTAAGCGTTTTATTTAATTTGTCGATTGTAGCTTACATGACGAAAACTGTAAGAGTTTTATTTCACTTATGTCCATTATAGCCTGCATATCGAGATATGTAAGAGTTTTATTTCGGTTATGTCTATTAAACACTACTTTTTGAAATATGTAAAGCTATTGCGTTTTATGCTAGTTATTACATGTCTGCACTGTATTAAAAAAGAAAAAGTATTGTTTTGTTACTGAAACGGCATGTGGGCATTGTTTCGAACTTCGAACTAATGAATGTATATTTACAGTTGCGTGAACTGCTCGAATAATTTATTTATGCGTAGGTCGTTGAAATATTTGTCACGCTTTAGAGCTTCGCAATCGTTTTATGACCGCAGTTTATTGAGGTTAGGACCGAGAATGAGGCAGGCATTTACTACTGGAACGAAACCGAGACACTGTCAAGTTTCGTGTCTTGTCTACGTATCTATACCATCCCTAATCACACCAACGTTTCGAACAACACTTAGAATCTCGGGACACTAAGTTCCGGTCTTGTGGCGATTTTGCAAAGGCCTGTCTCGGACTTGCAACTCGTTCCGACAAGTCTTGAAAGCCACCTCGGTACCACTTCTAATCCAATAACTTCTTCATACGGCGCTACAACTCGCCGAGAGTGTTCGTCAGCTCAACAATATCGTGGCATTGCTTCCTTTCCTCTGCTTGCTTTCTCCTGTTTTTAACATTCATTTTCCGTAGGTGTTCTTTTACATCTGCTTCCTGTTTCCTTTTTGGTCTTCCTCTTACAAAGGGTAGCCGGACAATTGCGATGAATACAGAAGTGAAAGGGCGGGTGGACAATTGCGATGACATTTTAAACCTTCTATCAAATTGAAGAGCGACTTAACAATACCTCTTACAAGAGAATTATGTGAAATATTGATATTTTCGGCTGGGAATTTGGTTCAATCAAGTTTTTGAACATGGACTAGAGCCAAAAGACACCTTTTAAAGTCACCCGTCCGTTTCCTCATATGTGCGAATACACTTCTCAACTCTCTCGTCGATTTTAATGTCACGCTTCTTCCTTTTCTGACCTAGATTAAGTTCCATCCCCATGTACTTGATGTTGGTGTCTTCTGCTTAGCCCTTGAGGCAGGCTAGAATATCATGAAGTTTTGTTTGCGGTATTCCAAGCCACCTATTTATTTTGTTGTCCCAAGCTTCTACAGCAATCTTAGTTCTGTGGCGCCTTTGTTAGGTTAGGTCAGGTCCTGATCGTCGCAATTGTCCTACTATAAGTTAGTAAAATGACCTTCACCGTCAAAATCATCGCAATTGTCCGTGATTTTGGCTTCATCGCAATTGTCCGCCATCGCAATTGTCTAGATTCCTTACAAAGATGGGTCCTTGTGTTTGTTGCCGATATTTGATCAAAACTAGTTTATTTATTTTTTAGAACATATGAAAACATGTGTGTCCCAATTTAACATGTTAGGTAGGGCCCATAAGTATCGGACGGAGGGGGGAAGGATGTGCACTTAGGGGAAGAACAGATGTCGGGGAAAGAGAAGATGATATACAGGACCTTCTGTGTACGGAAGCTTTCAGACCGAAGTGACAAGCGACACCTGTCGCTCGGACTGGTTGGTTTTCTTAATAGCAGACATCGTGTCGCCGAAGTTTATTGGTAGTGTTTGCAGAGTGAATGCTATTCTAGAGACTTGAGGGGTGCCCTGGCGGTTTTACGCTTTGGTGTGAAACCCGCGTGTCACTTGTCGCTTCGGTATGAAAGCTGCCTTAAATGCGAGTGCGAACTGATATGTGCGTTACACAGAAATGTGTAGGAAAAGAATGAAGTCTACCATTAATTTGTAGTAAGAGAGCAGTAGTTTTTCGTATACTCCATCAGCATCGAAAAAGAAGAGAATTCTCCGAAGAGTACATGGATGAGTAATATGTTATTTTTTCATTCCGTAAACATTACTGACGCCATTTACGTGTCTGTCTAAAAAAAATCAGCTGATGACCTGATTAGTATGTAAGCAGATTCTTGTCATCATACAGAGAGTCTACATATCGAGTGTATAGCAGCTATACTTTTGTTGTATCGTATATTTTGGTATAGTATATGCAACACATTACAAATATATCGGAATTTCGCCACAACACGTGAGTCCCTTTCCTTGTTAGTCAGGATGCAAATGGTTTTCATTTGGTTATTCATTTGACAGTGCCATTCTTCAAATATGACCAACCCAGGCTGTCCTTCAGGATTGGGTTTCTCTAACTATATTATTTTGTTTTATCTATGGTTTCACTATTTGGTTTCCGTATATAGGCTATGTTTCTTCACTCAACGTATTTAATCAAACTATTTTCCGAAAAATGTTTCTTTCCAAAATTAAGAGTCGTTCTGATTTTATTAAAGTAACGTCAAACGAGGTAACTTCATACAGATTTTGGCATATTCTAATGTGCCCTGCAAAATCCGTGGCGTGTGACAACAAGAAAATTATACGCGAGGAACATTTTGTCCTTTGCAAAGTGTATTGAAGGAATACCAAAGAAATTCCAAAATATTAAGGGGAGCAAATAAGTCAGCATTTTCGTGACGAAATTACCCTTGAAAATGGGATAACTTCGTCATCTATTCTTACGTTCCTAGCAGGTCAAAATTACCCCATGAAGAGGCAATATCGTCACGCAAAATGGTATGAATTGCAAAATATATCGTCTTGTCAAAGTAGTGACGCTTGTGTGTCTTTTATTCTTATTTTATTTTAATTTTTTATTGGTTTTCAAACATTGAAATATTATAACGTGTTTGAAAGGAAAACAAGTTCAGTACATTTATCATAAGGAAACAAGAGCAAGGTGTTTCGGTACAAAGCATAGACAATACAATCAGTCATCATCTTCACATGGCTCACATCTATCGGTCTCATGACGAGTTACCCCTCAAAGACGAAGTTAATGCATTTGACGGTATTATAGAGTTTTAACTTTGATCCTTTTGTAGTTATTTTTGCTGGTGAACATATTCTTGTTTGCAAGGAAAGCTTGATTCCCTGCTTCTGTTCTTTCCATAATTTCATCTTCCGTCTTGTGTTCATAACATAACCCAAATATTTAAAAGTTTTAACATTTTCACCTATCGCCAGTATATTTTCTTTCGTTGGATTTCTATAAAATTTCACACATTTTGTTTTAGTTGTGTTTATTATCGGGAAGGCAATATAGAGAGAAGTGTCTGTGCGCAAAAGATTTGCGGAACTCCGTGATCTCGTCTGAGGCGAGGAAAACACGCGAGGTCACAGATCCACAAGAGGGCCCTCATGACACGGAGGGAAGGTGTTATGAATGCGTTGTTCACTTGGAACAAGGCGATAACAAGCAGGGGCTCCCTCTTATCTTCCCGGAGAGGAGAAGCGAACGCGCTGGCCGGCAGGAGCGCTTGCAGTACGGCGATAAAGCTCCTTGGCAAGATATCAAGTGAAGCGTAAATGGCGTCGTTAAGAAAGAGTCTGCGTTTTTCGTGGAAATATGGTGACCCAAAAGAATGACGATACGGGGGCATAAGCCGGCGAGCAAATCCAAGGAGCTCAAATTGTTGTTAGCTGTGTTTGCGTTCCTTCTTGGGTCGTGCAACAGTGATGGTACAAGAGATCTCAACGATGGCGTATTGGTAATGAAGAGTTCCCGGGTTCGATACTCTGCGAAGATCCACTGCACAGTGTTTCGGATCCCACTTTAATCCCGATTAGTATATCTTAATATAAAGGGACTTAAACTACGGAGGTAGATTTACCTCATATTTGATTGATTGATTTGTTGTTTTAAGTCCACTTTACACACAGAAAGGCTGATCGGGACTAGACCTACAGTTTAAAGTAGCATCCAAACAACGTTACCACTACGCCATCGGGAGGTCTTTACCTCGTATTTAAAATAAATGCATATTTTTAATAAATGTTTTCTTTTGTATGTGCAATAGTGTCTCGATAATTGTAAATGGTAGGGAAGGAAAAGGAGAGGGGGATGTAGAAAGTGGAAGGAGGGGGCGGGCGGAAGAGGGGGAAAGGGGAACAGGGAAAGAGAGAAAGAAACAAACGAGAGAGAGGGAGAGAAAGAGAGTCGATTAAAGTTAGGCTTTTGATTGAACAATGCCATTAAATTTTACCCAATCAGAGAATAATTTTCTGCTCATGGCGAAACCCTGGGTCCAATGTTTAGTCCTGGACCAGCTTCGAACGTTGCTCCCGAAGTTGGCATTTCTTTTAACTGGATGCGACGTTTAATGTAGTTAACCGCTGACCTCCTCCGGGCTTCTGCTAGCGAACTAATTGCCGTGAATAATTCAACATTGTCCGACCCTCAGGTAAATCCCTTCGGGAAGAATTTGGTTGGGAATATCAAATCAGGTTCGCCGGTCGCTGTGTTCTGCAAACACGCGGGGTTCGACCTCGGCAATATCTTCCCCCCAAGCGATGGACGGAGGAACCTTTGCTTCTTTAATGATTCATCTCTCATTTGCTCCGTGCTGTTTTCTTAATTCCGCTTCACAATATTTGACAGATTAATGCCTTTTTGCCTTTGAATGTTTTCGAACTATTTCGTTCTCTTTTGGTGGTTCCTTTCCTTTTCTCCATCTTCGTTCCATTCGATGGTCAAGCAAATTACAAAGCATTGGCATGAAGTTTTACAGTGAAGTTTGCTGTGTATTCCTTTCGTATATGCCCTTTTAATTATTTTATATTTGGCGGAGCGGTTACAGCGTGTTGCGAATTAGATTAAACCAAATCAATCTATTTTTTTATAATTTAGTTTTGAAGTCTATTCAAAATGTATGGTACGTGGTGGTAACCAAACACAAATATAATTCTAAATGTTATTAATATCACATGAAAGTGTGATATTTAGAACACTTAAGATGCATGCTACGAGATATACTTATTGTGAAAATTCTTTGCAGCGAGATTTCCGGATATCTATTGCATTGAAGCTTTATCTCCGCGGACGGGTATAGGTAGTAAGAACATATTATTACTACAATACTGAAAACACCACAGGTATACGTAATGTCAAAAATATAGAAAAAGCCAATTTGTCCTCCCAGAGGCAGTTGGAAGTACTTCCTGAGCTGGGAACACATTTCTTTGAAATATCCAACTGATAAAGATCAATACCAGGCTGAAACGGCACTGTTTTCATTGGAATTTCCATACTTCCTGAGTTGGGAAATCCTGAATTGGGCATAAATATTTCAAAGTATTTTCCTTATTAGAGGCATGTTCCAAATGAAGGCCCGAGGCTCAAGTATATAGCGTGTTTCAAAGTGATTTGAACGATCGCAACTCCTTATAATTTTTTTTATTAATTGTGCAATTTGCTTAGAATTTTATACATAAGTAATATAACTGTCAAAGTTTTAGTGGTAAAAATTGTAAAACAGTAACTCACAAATGTTCAATGTGAGTTTGCCCAATTTTTTTTTTTCTTTCTTCAAAAAATCTGCCTTAGACGTGGAAGGCCTACCAGACGATTTTCCCTTGCAAATGCACCCTTTTGTCTTTAATTGTGATGCCAATTGCGAATGGAGTTGGGCCTCCCCGATGGCGCAGTGGTAGCGTCTTCCCCTTGTAATCAAGGGGTCCCGGGTTCGATACCCGGTGGAGGCACAAGTGGTTCGGATTCCACTTTAAACTGTAGGTCCAGTCCCGATTAGCCTTACTGTGCATAAAGTGGACTTAAAACAACAAATCAATCAATCAATTGCGAATGGAGTTCTTTGATGGTGGTTCTTTATGAGATTTTGTAAGAAACTCACGTTGAACACTCACAACAGACAACAGACTGACTAACGTGAAATTGTATGACGCAAAAGGCTTTCTCTGCACCACAGGCAGCTATCTTGCAACTTGTCACTCTGTCACCTGGCGGAAGAACTTCGAACTGCTACGACCGTGTCGAACAAAACTCAAGGATGTGGTCGAAAGTATTTCAATACAATTTTAATCATTGATAGTGTTTTAACGCTCATGGAACGATTTCTTATCGTTCAAATCATTTTGAAACACGCTGATGTACAGTCACCAGAAAAAAATTGGACACCTAGATCCTGAAATGCTCCCTCCCTTCCTTGTAAGACGTTGTGTGTGTTGCTCAAGTCTACAGCGATTGGTTGGTTTTAATAGCAAATTTTAAATGGGAACCTCTACGGCCGCCGTAATGTTAGGCAACACACACAACGCCTTACAGGGAAGCGAGTATTTCAGCATCTATAGGTCTCGCGCCACAGGGGAGAAAGGATTCGAGTTGACCGCGGAGGCAGTGACAACCCTCATAATGAAAAACACTAAGTTGCTGACCAAGGCAATTTATTATTAAGATAAAAACACTTAACAGGTAACGTTTCGACCCTGTATCAGGGTCTTTCTCAGACGAAGAACTAAAAAAAAAAAAAAAAAAAGTTCTTCGTCTGAGGAAGACCCTGATACAGGGTCGAAACGTTACCTGTTAAGTGTTTTTATCTTAATAATAAATTGCCTTGGTCAGCAACTTAGTGTTTTTAAATATGGAAACAAGGCTTAATTATATTACCCTCATAATGAGTTCTCCGACCTTCAAAAGCGGTGTTTGCAACCGCACTAATTTCTTGTTATTTACCAGAATGCCTGATAACCAAAAGCATTTCTTAGCAAATCTGTATATACACACTACGTTCTTTTAATTTAAAAAAAAAAGTGTATCGACCTTCTAACCTATTACGGTCATATTTGCTTTGTATGCAATGCTGCGAGCTCCTCTTCCCCCATTTCCTTCTCTCTCCTTTTCGTAATGGAAGTTATTGGGTTAAAATGTCTGGCCATCCCTCTGACATCATCAATGCATATATACGTCTCTCTCTCTCTTTCTCTCTCTCTCTCTCTCTCTCTCTCTCTCTCTCTCTCTCTCTCTCTCTCTCTCTCTCTCTCTCTCTCTCTCTCTCTCTCTCTCTCTCTCTCTCTTTTCACCAAGGCCCCCAAATACTTTACTTGCGAAAGGCCACAGGAAGAAACTGTGCGGTACGTCGATGGTTGCCATTAGAAGCCTCTCCTTCCTTTTCCACTTGGTGGTAAAGGCCTTACAACGTCATTCTCACACTGCCACGTTTTGGAATCGTATGATGTTCGTTTATGTATGTTTCGTCTAAATAGTACACGGCTCTTCCTGTGTTTGGGCAGTCATGAATATCTCTAAAGAAATCGGCGCGCACAACAATAATATCTTGTTTCTCCATCAAAACCTCCTATTGGATTCAGTTCTTTAATAAGAAAAAAAATGAAGTAGTCATTTCCATAATGTGACCCCAAATCGCAAATTGATTTTTTCTAGCAACTTCTTTGATAGGTGTAGGTACAGTATTGCCTCAACGTAAGAATATCTTACAATCCTTCTAATAATCCCTTTTTACGGTTTGTGGCGGAGTGATTAAGCACAGTGCTCTTCGACGTCATTTTGCCCTGGTTCGAATCCCGGCCTGGGCATGGGTGTTCTTTGTGATTGTCCCTTCATCAGTTTCGTCTTCTCATCAGTCATCCTGATCTTCGCGATTAGCCAAAAGTGGCAGAAAAGCGAAGTAAAATAAATAGAATGAATTAATGAATTAATAACAGCTTTATCCAAATTGGATTAATTGATTTGGTTTATTTTACTTCGCTTTACTGCCACTTTTGGCTAATCGCGAAGACGACGATGAGTGATGATATGATAAAATTGATGAAGGAACACGCACAAACACACTACCATCCACAGGCCGGAATTCAAACCCGGGGCTCCTCGCGTCGTAGCACGCTGTGGTAACCACTCCGCTACGGATATCGGCGAGGATCTTGGGAAACGTGGCTTCTCCCACATTCCTTGCCTGGCTTCGCAATGCAGAACCCCCTTTTTCCCTTTTTCCGAATTCTGCAAATCTACATCTAAACTGAGTGACCCTTTAATTGGTTACATCTGTTTTGATTGATTGATTGATTTAGTTTATTTTACTTCGCGCTTTGTGCCTCTTGGCTAATTTGCGAAGATGGGGATGAGTGATGAAATGATGAAATGGATGAAAATGGACATTCACAAACAACCATACCCGACCGGGATTCGAACCCGGGACCCTTGGCGTCGCAGCGCGATGTGCTAACCACTCGGCCACAGGGTCGGGCGGTTAGATCTGTAGATGGCAACATTTGAATTTTGCTCCACCAGCCTGTATTTCTCTTGACAAAACCCATATGGCCCCCTAAGATTTCCACTTTCCCCAGAGCTAAAGGTGTCGCGCGAGATCTATAGGTGTCTCATCTTTATTGGCGGCAACTGTACACTCCCTTCCTCATATATATATATATATATATATGTATGTATATATACGTATATGTATGTATGAGTGCGTGTGTGTAATGGTAATGCTCGGGAAGGCATATCTATCAGGAATGTATTCAGCATAAAAGTATCCTTTTATTAGAAGCGTATGCCATAGAACCGCTCCATTCAGGTATATTGCTTTAAAAAGGTCCCTTTTGAAATCACCCACTCCGTGAATCGAACGCAGATCTCGGATATAGCGGTCAGGCAGATACCATACCCATATGTGTGTTTGTGTGTGTGTATTGCCCATTTTTGTTATTTTCGAACATCTTTGTAGAGTTTCACGTATGCTTGAAATTTGAACGCAAACTCTCTCCCAGATATTCCTAGCGTTCACAATGTATACCGTGTGTTTCAGAAATAATTGAGGGGTTACAAAAAAATATTGTAATTATAGTATTGAACTTATATGAACGAAACTAGTACAGAACGAAGAGGAACGCATAGTTTTTCTTTCTCTTTTTTTTCTCCAACCTACAGATGTTTAATGTGTACACCATGGGTGACACGGCACACATCGACACGATAGTCTAGTTCTTGCCACACTCGCATCAACATGGGCTTGTCGATAGTGTCTATCGCTGGGATGATACGCTATATCACGCGGCATCGCTGGAACGAATACCCTGTTTTTGATGAAACCTCACAAAAACAAGTCACACGGTGTAAGGTCTGGTGATCTAGGGAACTAAAGCACTGTGAGTGATGTAAGTGTCGTCTAGAGGCAAAAATATGAACTCTCAGCCTTACAAAACACACACGCAAACTGTTTGCATTCCTCGTTCGTTTTGGACCGTTTCAATAGTTTATTTGAAATACATTTCTGTAACCCCTCCGAAACAACTGGTATATTCTCTCGCTAGTTAATAATCGGCTATGGCCGTACCCAGTGCAAGAGGGCTTATACAATATTCCGCCTCGCCTGGCCGAAGAACGTTCCGATATCGTCTCGCGAAGTACATGATTGCTGTGACCTTCTTCCACGAACAGTATGAAATCTTTAAAAGATTTCAGGCGCCGTATTATCAGGCTCCTGCAACGCGCTGCATCAATCGATCTCTTTCTCGAGTCATGTCAGCTGTATCTTGGACTTGGCACGGTCTCAGCAAGACGCGAGATGAATGAAGGAGAGGGTGAGAAGTTGGAGCGGCGTTTAGGGCTGTATCTATCCCGATATCTGTTACCTAACTCTCCACCTTAAAGGTATGAAATATTTTGAGCTCTTGTATCCACTAAACCTGCTGTTTAGTTTCTAAATTATGAACGCAAAAGCCGACGTAAAAATTAGAAAATTCTTCATAATTCCGAGACTCGGAGGTGTATTGCCACAGCAACACTCATTTTACGTATGGCCCTACCGTAGGCAATTTCAATCTAATAGTGACCATCCTAACTGCAGTTTCTTTCTTAACGTACAAAATTCTTGTTAACGTATTGCGGGTGTTATTCTATTTTGAAGTTTGGCTAGAATCAGCGTATTGAGTAACCGGAACTTCACCTACAATTTTAGTTTATATGAAATACGAACCATGAGATTTCTGTCACGAGTGGGAATCGAATGCAGGATTCCGTGACTACAGTAATAGGAAACTGGATGTACAGGGTGTCTATAAATTATTCACCCCATAACAGATCAAAATATCTTTACTGTAAAACGTTTCTCGGAAACAACAGACATAGAATTACATTCATTGATTCAAAAAATCTTTAGTGAACATACTTCTCATTATTAATGAGCCTCTACATGGGCTCCCTGAGTGGCGTTGAGAGTATCAAGTCTATTGATGAATTCTCTCCACGTATTGCGAATCATATCCACGGTGACTGATCCAACAGCCTCCTCGATCTTTAAATTCAATTCCGCAACTTTCTTGCTGTAGACGATGCCCTTCACGTAACCTCACATAAATAAATCTAACGCTGAAAAGTTACAGGAGATGCGGAGGGAGCTTGAGTGGGCACGTGCAATTTTTACCATATAATCCCGCCCTTGCATTGTCAGGATGTGCGGCGTTCATCAACACATCGTCGTCACTGTATTCAGTGCCAAGTGCTTGTGTCATCATGAAGGGAAAACCATACACAGACGTAATATTTAACGTTGTTAAAAGTTGTTGACTGCAATGCAAGGGAAGTTATACATATCGCCGGCTGAATACTATTTTGACGTATGTGGATTTTGAATAATCACATTTGTGATAAATTTTATTAATGTTGATAATTGACGCCACTTGACAGACATTGCCTCGGATCATGACGCATTAACCTGAAATGAACACGATAATGTCCTGTGACGAAAAGTGGAGATGCGATAAAACAGTATTCGGCCGGCGTTATGGCAACACAGGAGTACAAGCTAAAGCGAAGCGAGAGCAGACAACAAATGACTGTTCGCTTTTGTTTTTGTTGGCCAGTTTGCCAGGGATCTTCTCGTCTTTGTAGAGCTGTAACTTTCTCTTCTCTCTTATTTCTCTCTCTCTTTTTCTGTCTGTCTCTCACTCTCTCTATACATAGCTTTTTCTCTCTCCCTCCCTCGCTCTGTTCATGTTTATTTCCCTTTTGGTTATTTTACGTAGCTTTTTTGCCTGTTGTTAATCACGACGATGAGGATGAATGGAGAACAAATAAAATGGAGGAAGGAGCAAATATCATGAAGCATGTATAGTTCTAATAATGTCGGCCGTTTTCATTTCCGACTTGTGTAAATTCGATGATTGTGATATGGTACTTTTCTCGATTCATTTAAGCTGTAACCGATTGATTGATTGATTGGGTTGGTGTTTTAAGTCCACTTTATGCACTGATAAGCTAATCGGGACTGGACATACATTTTAAAATGCGATCCGAACCACTATGTGCCTCCACACCGGGTATGAAACCCAGGACCCCTTGATTACAAGGCAACGACGAAGCTGAAACCAAAAGAAGCAAAAATTTAAATAACACTTTCTAGTAATTTAAAATTAAGCGAGCAAATTATGAGAGAAGGCGTAAATTACACGAGAAGAAATATCTAAACAAAATATTCCAACTTATTCGCCACCCTGTAGATTGCCAAAGGTTTCGAATCAGCTATTTTTGACTACTTAGGACTTTACACTGACCCCTCCTTCTGTGTATGTACAGTCACCGGCAATAAAAATGGGACACACAGATCCTGAAACACTGGCTTCCGTGCAAGACGATATGTTTTGCCTAACTTTACGGATATAAGTTGATTCTAATAGCAAATTTTCAATGGCAACCTCTACCAGCACCGTAGAGATAGGCAACACACATAACGCCTTGCAGGGAAGCCAGTGTTTCAGGATAAAGGTGTCCCATTTGTATTGCAAGTGACTGACTGAACGTGCCGCATTCGTCCTCTCTGTCTAGTTGTCTCGCTCAGCCACTCTCTTTCTCTACTCTACTCTTAAGCTCTGACACACTTTCCCGTTATTTCTCTCTCTTTTCTCCTCGCCTTTCTCTTTTCCTCAATTTCCATTTCATTCTCTCGGATTTAGTCTTTACCTCATTCTCTCTCTCCTGAGCCAATGAACATTTACTACAAATAGGAGTTATATATTGTGGCGCAAGGCTACAAATCCGTGTCACTTGCGGCTGAATTAAAACTAAGTCTCCCTGTCCCGCTGTGACAAAGATTAAGACTCTCATCTCACCTAGCGCATCCACGCAAAAAGCGTCATTTTATCAGATCGCGGCGTTCATTTGTCCCTCCTTGCTGCGAGCCCGCGATAGTGGTGGAGGACGCCCTTAACCTGAAAGCGAGGGTGGCGGCAGGGAAGGGTCTCCATGGCAACGGAGTTTTCCTACGACTCCGCACCTTCTCCAGGCTCATTTGGCTCCCTCTGCCGGTGCGTAGGGTAGTTATATCTTCTCCTTCCCCTCTTCCCATCCTCTTGCAACTCTGGACTTTCACAAAGACGTGTAGAATGAGGGTTGCAGCTGGTGGGAAAACAGGGAATGATAATTTCATCTTTGCACGGCGTGCTATTCTTTCTAAGAGTTTGTCGTTCTCTGACCTGGAAGTTAGAACTTGGTGCAAACTTTTACTTACAGTGTTTATCCCCACCCTCTTGCCCCTTACGCTTCATGTCAGCGCAGGTCTACTTAAGTTAATATCATCTATCAGCTGATATCTTATTCTTGGCCAGACTTTTCTTCCGTTAACCACACTGTAGAAAATTGACTGGGGAAAGGACGGTCTAGGGCCACTAATTTCCGGCACCATCCAACTAACCTACATTATACAGGGCGAGCGTAAAATAAATTACGCAGATTAAACCCTGTCTTCAAGTTCACGACCTCCACTTTTTGTTTGTTTTCGTGACGTCAACCCGTGCCAGTCGAGCAATTATGGCCGCTAGCCAGGTAGAATAGACTGACTATCGCATTGATATCTGTCGGGTTAGAAAAGGGTCATACATAGAACATTTGTAACTTAGCCATGTAACCTTCAGAACATACTTATCCAACCATGTAAGTATTTCATCCATGTTGTTAAAACTATACTTTCTGTAAAACTTTGCAACTGTCTATTTAGTTTAGGCTCACCCTGTAGATTTAACTAAGGAGACCAGATTTTTAAAACAACACAGCTGGATATTCTTCATATTTTCCTGAAGGAAAAACGGGACGGCAAAATGCACACATTTTAATATAAAAACTCTTTCGTCATGAAGCTTGTGTTTGAAAACTAAATAAATATTGTTTAAATAACTTGCATAATATGGTGGTGATATGCACTGCACTGCACTCTTCAACCAAGCTGTCCTTTAAAATTAGAAGTCATTCATTGATATATTGCCCATGAATGGATCCTCTTCAGTATGTTCCTCTTTTCAAATAACATTTTTTGAAAGTTTACACACGTGTGATTTCAAAGTTTGTACTGAAAGAGTGTTCTTGTCACCTGACCACAAACCATTCATGTACAATAGCACTCGGCCAGTGACAGCATTAGTTCCAGGTAAACAGAGAAGAAACTACAATATTTCAATATTTTTAAAACATTGGAATATGGCACATTGTTGACTTTGAAATAATTTTTACCCAACAATCGCTGGGTGATGTTTTTTCCAGCTTCCATTTTCCCAATATTTCTGACGTTGCGTAGTAATTCACAATGTAACAGAAAAGGGACATTTTGGCGTCACGTTTTTACGTTCTAATAAACTCGGGACAGAGAAGAAAAAGGGGGGGGGGATGTTTATTTTTTAACTTAAGGCAAGCAACCTAACCACACTAGCTGAGCGTTGCAAGTGTTAGATAGGCCTACATTCTGACTGGGGCGCCTTGGACAAATCTTGAAACACTAAGGGCGTCGTGAAACGAAAATGTTTGGGAACCCCTGCTCACTGCTCTAAGTAATTGCTGAAGAATTTGCTGACCAGTCCGACGAAATGATCGAAGAGACCAATTACATCGGTGCAGATAATTATTTATGGGCGCGGGTTTTCCTTGATAATGTCATGCGTGATCAGGCAAAAGATATGTCACATCTCAGACCAGAAATAACATCCTCCAAACATTTCCAACGTTAAATTACGACGATACAAACGTAGAATTAAGAAAACATTTGAAGTCCAAATGGGCATTGCCGTCGGTCCCTCGTTTCAAGCGGAAAGTACTTCATTACATGTCCTCGACCTGTCACGATACTTCCTTTCAAGCCGTATTAAATGGTTTTTCGACAAGTGACGTTGAAATTCACCCTGCATTACACGCGCACAAGATGCATTGATGTTGCCAATATACTGTACTGTATTGCAGAGCTCCCGTCCGTCATTTGAACAACACAAACATCGCCAGAAGCCATTGATTCGCTCCATTGTATTATCCCAACAATATCTGTCACCTGCAAACTTTGTGGAAACAATGTCCGTGGGAGTATGCCCACAGGCGGGGGCTAATTTGCAAACATCAATGTCACATACTCGTATTGCAACAGATACTGCCGAGCGGGTTATGTCTGAAGTAAGTTCGCTATTTTATTTGTTTGCTGTTTGTATTATGTGTGTTTCAATTTGTTCCCTTACATTTTACGTCCTTGAAAAGTTTGAATATAAATAGGGTGATCGAAAATGTTTGGCCGGGTTCAAGAAAAATATCCGTGAAAAAAATGTAAAAAAGTAAAAGTAAAGTGCTCTCCTGTGCTTTGCACCACGCTATAAAGGCGTATAGGGGTGTGGAGTTAGGGCCCCACACTGCCTTGATTAGGGCCAAAGGTCTGGGTGATGTGATCAGAACAACACCCCTGGCCGCCTTTACCGCCCCCCCCCCCGAGTTTCCTCTAGGTACCCAATTTATACGACGCTGGGTGGGCGCCGGAGCCGCTTGAACAGGTGAAAAAAATTCCGGTTCTCCCCCGCCGGGGATTGATCCCGTGTCTCTCGCATGGTAGTCAGACACCCTAACGACTAAAAAATATAAGTATGTGTGTAACAGTGGAAAGGCTATTGATAGCAGTATAGCAAAGAGACAAGAATAGAACGAATCATCCTAATTACAAATATCTGGGATGCGTGATGGATTAAATTTCCTTTCCCGCGACGTATGGGGCGTATGGTAATTTGCATTGCCTTTCCTGAAGAAATGCATTGACGTTTCTGGAGTGTATGATGAATTGCATTGGCATTCCTGGAGTGTGTGATGAATTGCATTGGCATTCCTGGAGTGTGGGATGAATTGCATTGGCATTCCTGGAGTGTGCGATGAATTGCATTGGCATTCCTGGAGTGTGCGATGAATTGCATTGGCATTCCTGGAGTGTGCGATGAATTGCATTGGCATTCCTGGAGTGTGCGATGAATTGCATTGGCATTCCTGGAGTGTGCGATGAATTGCATTGGCATTCCTGGAGTGTGCGATGAATTGCATTGGCATTCCTGGAGTGTGCGATGAATTGCATTGGCATTCCTGGAGTGTGCGATGAATTGCATTGGCATTCCTGGAGTGTGCGTTGAATTGCATTGGCATTCCTGGAGTGTGCGATGAATTGCATTGGCATTCCTGGAGTGTGCGATGAATTGCATTGGCATTCCTGGAGTGTGCGATGAATTGCATTGGCATTCCTGGAGTGTGCGATGAATTGCATTGGCATTCCTGGAGTGTGCGATGAATTGCATTGGCATTCCTGGAGTGTGCGATGAATTGCATTGGCATTCCTGGAGTGTGCGTTGAATTGCATTGGCATTCCTGGAGTGTGCGATGAATTGCATTGGCATTCCTGGAGTGTGCGATGAATTGCATTGGCATTCCTGGAGTGTGCGATGAATTGCATTGGCATTCCTGGAGTGTGGGATGAATTGCATTGGCATTCCTGGAGTGTGCGATGAACTCCATTGACATTCCTGAAGTGTGCGATGAACTCCATTGACGTTCCTGGAGTGTGCGTATTGATAGCAGTACAACAAAGAGACAAGAATAGAACGAATCATCCTAATTACAAATATCTGGGATGCGTGATGGATTAAATTTCCTTTCCCGCGACGTATGGGGCGTATGGTAATTTGCATTGCCTTTCCTGAAGAAATGCATTGACGTTTCTGGAGTGTATGATGAATTGCATTGGCATTCCTGGAGTGTGTGATGAATTGCATTGGCATTCCTGGAGTGTGGGATGAATTGCATTGGCATTCCTGGAGTGTGCGATGAATTGCATTGGCATTCCTGGAGTGTGCGATGAATTGCATTGGCATTCCTGGAGTGTGCGATGAATTGCATTGGCATTCCTGGAGTGTGCGATGAATTGCATTGGCATTCCTGGAGTGTGCGATGAATTGCATTGGCATTCCTGGAGTGTGCGATGAATTGCATTGGCATTCCTGGAGTGTGCGATGAATTGCATTGGCATTCCTGGAGTGTGCGATGAATTGCATTGGCATTCCTGGAGTGTGCGATGAATTGCATTGGCATTCCTGGAGTGTGCGATGAATTGCATTGGCATTCCTGGAGTGTGCGATGAATTGCATTGGCATTCCTGGAGTGTGCGATGAATTGCATTGGCATTCCTGGAGTGTGCGATGAATTGCATTGGCATTCCTGGAGTGTGCGATGAACTCCATTGACGTTCCTGGAGTGTGCGATGAACTCCATTGACGTTCCTGGAGTGTGCGATGAACTCCATTGACGTTCCTGGAGTTTGCGATGAACTCCATTGACGTTCCTGGAGTTTGCGATGAACTCCATTGACGTTCCTGGAGTTTGCGATGAACTCCATTGACGTTCCTGGAGTTTGCGATGAACTCCATTGACGTTCCTGGAGTTTGCAATGAACTCCATTGACGTTCCTGGAGTTTGCGATGAACTCCATTGACGTTCCTGGAGTTTGCGATGAACTCCATTGACGTTCCTGGAGTTTGCGATGAACTCCATTGACGTTCCTGGAGTTTGCGATGAACTCCATTGACGTTCCTGGAGTGTGCGATGAACTCCATTGACGTTCCTGGAGTGTATGGTGGATTACATTGACATTGCTGAAGAATGTGATGGATTGCTTATCGCTTGCTGTATGTGAGATGAATTGGCGTGTTATGAAATGCATTGTCGTTCTTACGTTTTCTGGGGGTGCACGATGATTTGTATTTCCGTTTCTGAGATGCACGAAGAATTGCATTGTTATTGCTGAGTTGTATGATTGTCATTGCTGAGACACGTGATGTATTCTTTGTTACTTCCCTATGTGAAATGGATTTGTGTGTTATGAATTGCATTGCCATTCCTGCGTTGTGTGATGAATTGCGTTGTCAGTCCTTGGATGTGTGGTAAATTATATTGACGTTTCTGGGATGTGTGATGAATTGATTTGCCATTTGAAAGTTATATCTTGAAACTATTGTCTTTACAGGAGGCGAATGGTGCATTGTACTGAATTCCATCGTGGTTAAGAAGAAGATTTACATGTGGGATACTCTTGTTAAATTTCTATTCTTGTGATATACTGTTTTTCCTGTTTATTTTCTGGGTACATCGCCGTTTGTTTCCTAGCCATTGTTTTCTGGTAGTCCTTATTCACCAGGTAGTGAGAAAATTTTGTACCACCTTGCCACACTTGAGCTCGCGATTGTGCGAATAGCGTGGCGAGAAAGCTAAGCGATATATTGCGGTCGACGATGCGGGCTTTCGAGCCCTTTTACCTGTTGCCACAGGAGATCATATCCCACAGGAACACCTCGTTTATCCCCCGCACGAAGAAATGGATTGTGTGTTGGGTTGAAGGGAGTAGGGAGAAAAAAAACCGCTTCGCTTTTAAATAACTGAAAAGTTGAAGAGTTCCTGCGGAGATAGCGCCGAGAGATTCGGCCTTTATATGCCAGCAGCCAAATCCCAGTGCGCAGGGAACCCGTCCTCGTCTACACGGATTTCCTATCACGTTTATCGAGAGCTGTTTACCCGCTCGCGAATGCAGAGGATCCATTTGGAAGGTTTTCAAGGCCAGCTGCCTCTTGTGGATACGATGCCTTGTCGTTGGCGGTGGTGCTTTTGCGGTTATCATCCTCTGCTTTAATCCGTATCCTCTCCTTCCTGCCTTCTTCCTTGCTTCTTGTGATTATGATTTTATTTTCGTAAGCATTTCTCTTTTCGTGCAACCAAGGTGATAATCTATTAAATTATGCAAATTTGTATCTACTAGAATTTCGCCTCTAGCATGGACGTGAGCCTTCCTGGAAGTAGCTTTCGCTGCTGCACACGTAATTTGCTCAATTCGCACGTAAAGTTCAAAATTGCTCTAAATTTTAAAATCTGGATCAATAACTGACGTATTTAGCGTATCGCATTCTGTTTTGCTGTGGTTTATAGTCCATCCCACTGTACATTTAGTGTACTATATTAAATTATATGTTGGCAGGCAGGGTACAGATTAGGAACGTTGAATTATACTTTCCTCAATGACATACAAATACGAAAATAATGAATAAAAGAATAGGTGGAAAACGGATAAGCGATAAACTGTCCGTATAATGCACACGTCGGGATATCTGATATCCGGATACTTGATATCTGGATAGAAAATTATCCGATATCATTTGAACATCCCTAGTATGGTCATCTGCACAGAAAAGAAACACTAAGAAGACTGTTGGGAGCGGCAAAACATGAAAAGTATTCAATACACGAGCTTCGTGCCCAATTGGCCTTCGGTCCGGATAGGGGTTCACCAGAAATGGCAGTATCGAAGTTCCAATTTCTTTTCCTCCAAGCAGGCCATTCGCATTCGAGGACGAAAGCTCGTAATCCGAGACCCGGCCTAACTAACGAACGCAAGCGGAGAGAGATGAGTCCTGGAGAGGAGGGGCCAAGCGGAAAGCTCTAAAAGCACAGATAAACTGACCGGAAAGCTTTGCTACGCACCCTCCGTATCCCACTCAAATTATTAACTGTGTACGCGCATGCCGACTTCGGCTTGCAACATGAAGTGGGGGAGGGAAAGGGGGAGTAATTTTGTTTAATGTAGATATGCGAACCGGGAATTTCAGTGCACCGAAGATGCGTCGGGATCTTGCTCTCTCTTTGTTTGTGTATCACGCCTAGGAGAAGAGCTAATTTTGTTTGCTCGTACCAGTTTTTCCGTGTGAAGCAAGTAAATTTCTGAAAATTATTGCTAAAAACAATTCAAACGCGGAACAAAATTTAAAATGCAAATATCAAATCACTTAAAAAAGCAGAAATAACGTAGCTCCTTTAGCCAGAGAGCGATTTTTTAAAATATATATTTTATAATGTTCTCCCGTATGACCTACGATAGTTTTTTTGTTTTACGGTATATTGTCCTGGCGTACCTGATTGTTAGTTTTCTACAATGTTCCTCCGTACCCGATTACGAATTTTCTAAAATGCTGTTCTGTACTTAATACCCAGTTACAACGTACATGCTCGGTTTTAGAGTTGTACTTACGTGTTCTGCTGAATTTGTGAACTATTCTGAGTGACAGCAGCCGTTTGAAACTTATTTGACAAGTTTTAGACTCCAAAATATTTTAAGCTTTTCTAATACATTTTAATGCCTTTATTTTCATGATAATAATTTTATTTTTTTATAATTTGTAAACACTACCAACGTCCAAAAAGTTTGTTTCCACATCCTGATATTTTTCTATTTTGTTTGAGGTATAATGTGGCAACTAAGTTTGCACTTTTCGACAGTTTTCAGCTTTGGCGAGTAGGCTAATGCAATGAAAACTAAATGACGCGTATGAAGGTCCAGTTTCGAACACTGGCTTCCGCCTGAATTCAATTCATCTTTCGACAATTCCACCTCATTCTTCAATATCATACTTAAATCGTTACCTTATTCACGTAGACAGTCGTTATTTCAAGATTAGAACAAAATTCGGACTTCCATTGTAGGTGCTGTAAAGGTTTTCTAGCAAAAAAATTGTCATGAAGAACGTGTATGTAATAGCCTTCCCAAAGCAACGACGCCAAGAGAGGGGGAGGGGGATGAGTCATGAAAAGCGATTGCTCGAAGTTCTAGAAGAAAAAAAATATTTGGACTGTTAGTATATACCTATTTGCATTAGTGTCACATAATATTTTGGATTAATTTTCGAACTGCTCAGAATTTTTGTGTATTTTCACGTTTGCCTCCTGGCATCTTGACTGCCCTCTTATATGGAGAGAAGAACGAGAATTATCTGGATTTCGCTCTCCTAAATGATATACAAGGGTAGCATAGGCGGCCTCGGTGGCGGAGTGGTCAGCGTTACACGCTACTAAGCCAGAGGTCGCAGGTTCAGGTATGTCTATGTTCCATCATCACTTCTATCAGTTTATCATTCATACCCGTTGCTCTGATTAACCCAAGAGGATAAAGAAGCGACGTAAAACCTAAATACAAAAAACGCTGCATAAGGAAGACAGTAACGTTCATAAAGTGTATGAGGATACCTTTTTCTGGGCACCCTGTTTGAAGCCGTGCTGTGAGAACGTGGAAAGGTTTTTACCGAAAAAGGCCTCAACTGCCCCGCGAATGTTGTATTAGACCTTTCCTTCCCTTTTTGGTGGTTAGATGTGAGTTTAAGGGGCGGGGTGTTATTTTGGCCGCTACACGCATTTACGCAGGGGCTTTGCGTCGTTTGTTGATCCTAAGTCTGATAACTAATCCTACCCTAGGATTCAACGAAACATCCAGCATCCAGGCAATCTTTGAAGTCCGGAGAGTCAGGGATCAAGGATAAATGCGTGTGTGGTACGAGAGAGGGATTCTCCTCTATGCACTGGTAATTCTCGTTTCGCTGTCGTTGTGAATCCCCAAGTAATCTTCTTTTCCTTCTTTGGAAACTAACGTGGACAGTGTGAGTGCTATCCACCAATGAATAAGGACCACACCATGCGTGTTGAGATTAGACTTGTTTCAGCAGAAAGGAGTTTGTTCTGGGCAGTTGTGTCAATCTTTAGTGTATAGTTACATCAGAATTGTTAGCGGCTATAGATAAACTTGACAAAATGTCGTGTCGAAAAGGCACAGTGTTCAGTACAGCTTCTTACCTTTGTACAGTCACTGGCAGGAGTGAGTTGAAATTAAGATATGCACACACAGTAGCAACGAGAATTGAATTTTTATTTTGAATCAGCCGCCATAATTTTTAAATTTTCGTGGCGTGACATTTTAAATGCGGATTAAGGACACACTTAGCGTCAAAGTTCGTGAAAAAGTTTAGAGACTGTTGGACAAGATTTCAGAATGTTGTGGGCGCCACACTAAATTCTGTATTTTTTAGATTTGTTGTATTAGAACTGAAACTAATAATATATGAAAATAAAATCCTTAGGAAAGTATTTGACCTAAAAGGGATGAGGAGACAGGTGAGTGGAAAGGTTACATAATGTAGAACTGCTCAATTTGTATTCCTGTCCAGGTGTAATTAAATCAAAAAGACTTAGATGGGCAGGCCATGTGGCACGAATGGGAGAAGAAAGAAGAGTTTACTGAATTCTTGTTGGGAAACCTGATGGTAAGAGACCCGTAGGAAGACCAAGACGAAGATGGAGGGATAACTTTAAGATGGACCGGACCTAAAGGAAATCTGTTAAGGATGGAAATATTGGATTGATCTTGCCCAGGATAGGGACAGATGGAAGGCTTGTGTTGCTGCAGCCACAAAACTTCGGGTTAAAGAATGCTAGACAGTTAGTTAGTTGTATTTTTCTTCCTTCTCGGAACTCGAACCTGGAAACTTCAGTAGTGAGATCGAAAGTCGACCACGTAAGGTGCTCGGCCACAGAGCCGCCATGTTTTCGATCACTTTATTTTACATCCTAAGCCTTTACTGCTGGTGTCACAAGATAGTCTCTGTTTAGGAGGAGTTGGTTCACTTGTAGGACACTCCATCGCACAAAACAAAGCGGATGAAATTTTAAATGGGCAATTTGAGTACACGTATCTTTAAATTTGACTGCACCATCTCTTGCCGTATGGAGGATATAACTTGTTTCCTTTTCGATCTCGTCTCAAGATCTCAACTGCAGTCACGAAAAAAGAGAAAAGAAAAGAAAGCCTATTAAAACAAATGAGGAAGTATTTTGAACATCAAACAACACTTTATAGCTATGCATTGCAATTACACCCACCCACTCCCCTTACTGTGTGTGAAAAAGTTAAGAGGTTTCAATTCAGGCGAAATTTTCGTGCGCGTTAGGTCTATAATCTAGGGAAAAAATAGAACGTAACGAGACTCTGGGATGGTGAGTCTTGTTCCTGTCTCTACCGTGTTATTCTCCGTTTCGTCTCTCAAGATCTGTTCCTGTTATGGTGTTCCGTAAAATCCCTACAACAAGAACAGTATAGAGAACACAATTTTACAATCACTATCTGTGTGTATCCGGTAACGTTATACAACCTGCTAGTTAGTTTTGCGTTGCGGGTTGCACATCTCTGAGGATGAATCTTTTGGCTTACCATAGTCGTGATTGTCCAACGTGTTCGTTGTAGAAATCTTGAAGGGTTAGCTCCTGGCTCTGTGCAACTACTGAATTTTTTGAAAATTTAACACCCCCGAGAGAGAGAGAGAGAGAGAGAGAGAGAGAGAGAGAGAGAGAGAGAGAGAGAGAGAGAGAGAGAGAGAGAGAGAGAGAGAGAGAGAGAAAAGACAGACACTGATTGAGTCTATTAAACTATCGATAAAATCTCGGCAATAGCAAAAGCAAACCACATGAACATTCACGTGAGTTCTCTTCATGGAATTCTAAGCAAGCAAATGTAATTTTTAAGATTTTGAAATATCAGCGAATTTTCGAAAGGAGGGGAAAATTCGAAAAAAAAATCCCTGGAGTCGGCCAAAGGTCCAGCCAAGCCCATCTGCCTGTTTTTCTAATCATCTTTAGGTTGAGATCGCACCTACAGTGTAAATAAGGGATTGGCCAGCTTGCCGTATTTGTGAAAGAGCATCTCGTATGCACATGGAAACTGCTGAGCGACCAGCCGTACTGGAACGTTGTAAGAGGGCGGAAAGAAGAGAGGGACCGAAGCAGGAGGCTATTCTAAGCGTTAACACTTAGAAATTCGTTATTACCATATTGCAGCACCACAGAATTGTTTGGAAATTTAATTAAAAATATCCTGGAAAAACCTTGAGAAGTCTAGGATTTTTTTTTCCAAAATGAATGGGAACGCTGATTGAACACTGACGAACTGTAACTCAGAACCTTCTGTTGCGAGGGTCTTGTTTGGCAGAACAACTAACTCTTGGAATTCCTAAACCCGAAAGTTTATGCCGCAGCAACGCAAGTCTTCCACCTATCCGAGACAAGATGAATCCACTCTTGATCATCCTTATGAAGTTCTTTGTTGCCACAGGTCCCTTGCGTTTGGTTTCTCAACAATGATCCTAGAAACTTCTCCATCCTCTCCCCATGCATGCTACACTAGGCTTTTTGATTAATTAATTATCTTATAATATCAGGGGATGAATATAAATTATGAATTTTAATACAGTGCCTTCCTCGGTGGAGTCGCCCGCGGAGCGGCAGCTATCTCGGAAATCAACGAGAGTGCGTCTGCCGGCAAACTGGATGCAACATCTGCGTACCTGAAACCGCTAGCTATGTAATGAAATAACGTAGTATAATTGCATGGACAGTTACAATTAAAATGAGCACGTACCTTGTTACAGAAGGTGTTGGAAATGTTGTCCTCCTGCTTCCACATACGGTATGCGCCAAAATATACAGTACTGAAACTCGCGCATCTCGAACACGTGGTTGCGTTTGTCGACGGGGCATAGCTCCAGCTGCACGTGTTCGCAGTAGTGAAAAGGAAGTTGTGTTGTGCAGTTGTTGTTGGAAATGGGTCTCTCGACGGAGGAAAAGTATTCATAGTTGAGCATTATTTCCGCTCGTACGGAAGCGATCGTGAAGGTGGACCGAGTTTGAAAAAGGTGACTGTTCTATATGCAACCCAAATGACAATCGTCCACTCCACATTCCCTAACCTAACCTAACCTTAGGTTTTCTGACAGTTATGCAACCCAAAATGCACGATTGTTATTTGGGTTTCATATAGACCAGTCACTATATTGTAACATGTTTTATACTTTTGTTCATCTTTTCATTTCAGTACTGTATATTTTGGCGCATACTGTACGGCACCTTTTTAGGAAATTTTGACTAACACGCAACAGTTCCTCTTCGGAGATTTCTTCAATTTCTCTGCTGATGTTTTCTTTCAATTCTTCTAATGTATGGGGATTTCTGACATACACCTGATTATTGAACTTGCCCCAGAGGTAAAAATCACACACAGTGAGGTCAGGGGATCTTGGGGGCCATATTCCTGCACTGATGATCCTGTCTTCAAAAATCTCATGAATGAAGCTAATGGAATGTGAGCAGTATGCGCGGTGGCAGTCTTGTTGAAAATTTCCAGACTGACATTCAATATCGGTTAATTGTTAAAAAAAATGGCGTGAGTATGTCGGTCATGTACCTCTGCGCATTAATTCTCCTTCAAGAAAGATAGGCCCTACGACTCTGTATGAATTTACTGCACACCACACTCCAATTTTCTCCGTCGTCGCCTTGTAATCAAGGGGTCCCGGGTTCGATACCCGGTGGAGGCACAAGTGGTTCGGATCCCACTTTAAACTGTAGGTCCAGTCCCAATTAGCCTTACTGTGCATAAAGTGGACTTAAAACAACAAATCAATCAATCAATCCAATTTTCTCATCATGTAGTGGAGCTTCGTGCACAAAATCGGGTTTGTCTGTGCTCCAATATATGTTATTCTGCGACGAAACATGACCATATAAATGGAACCATGCTTCATCCGAAAAAAAAATATGAAATGTGGATCAATTACTCTACCAGTAACACACTGCAACATCCAATTGCAGAAATTCACACGACTCTCATTATCCCGTGGTAGCAACTCCTGAACTAGATTGACCTTGTATGACTTCAGGTTTAAAAGCTTGGTAGCTCGCCACGCAGACGACATGGATATGTCTGTTTCTTGTGCAAGGCGCTGGAGGGATTTTTGAGAAGTGTGTTCCAATCGTGCTCCAACGTCGTCTAGTTTCTCCTCAGTAAGCACACGCCGTTTTACCCTTTGCTTTTTATCAAGAACAGACCCTGTTTCTCTAAATTTGTTCACAAGTTTTCAAACACTGTCTGAGTGGAACAAGACCACCTGGGAATTCTGCTGCAAAACGCCTTCTAACTTTCCTACAAGAATTCGTAATGACGTAAGAGTCGTACATAAAAATACGTTGTTTTAAATTGTATGTATAGCATGGCATTATTATAGACTGCAGAAAAGCACCAGAAATACATAAGCTAAAACTGAACAATCTGAAGCACTTGCTAACACCTCAACACTTCACAAACACGTGCAAACTGGACACCAGCTATCTGGATAATGAAGCACTGACGCTTCCAGTAGCAAGTCAGCGTACAGTTGTGGGTCTAACTGCCGTCAGATGCGATCTTACTTCCCGCCGAGCTAGTCGCCGTTCCGCGGGCGACTCAACCGATAAAGGCACTGTACTATCTAACAAAATAACATTAATATTCAGTTGTGTCGTCCCAGTCGACTGCAGCTTTTTCAAGCGGTTTCATCTATGTAAGATTAATCTGTGTTAACTCCTTTTTCTTTAAAATATGTTATATTTCTTTCTTTAAAAATACGTTATTGTTAATATCATATATGTAAAGGGTTTTTAAACTGAATTCTTACTGGATAATAACTTAAAGGATTTGTTTTGTTGAAATACAAGAACATTGTAAATCGTTGTAAAAGTTGTGAAATTATGAATGTTAAAACAACTATAGTGTTGCCTTGGAAATATGTAAACAAAATTTCTGTATAAACGGACAATAGCACTGTAAACCTGTGGGACACACTCCTGATTGCTGAAAGGCTGGTGATTCAAGGGACAGTTGGGGAAGTATCTTGCCGCGCTCTTAGGGGCGGCTTTGGAGTACTAGTATTCCAAGGCGGGTATTTCTAAACCCAACGCTGAAAAGGGGCTCTTCTGCATCACCAAAAGGCCAGGGTTTTAAACTGCGGTAGTCTATAACTAATAGGTTTCGGCGTACAAGTTATATCGGGTAAATTGTCTGTTTGAAATAGTATATCGTCGGAAGCTTGAATAAATCTCTAAGTAAGAGATACTAATACTCTCTTATTCCAAATCAATAAAGGGAAAAAAATAAACAAATCCTACACCACAGACCACGCAGGGGCTTGGTCCTACTAACCCTCTGATGCCCTTGAGAAGTCCGATACGGACCAACCTAAAGCTCTAAAGACAAAGGTGCGTGTTACTGTGCCAGCCTCAGTAGCAAAGTGGTTAGCGTAGTGTAATAGAAGTGAGAAGGTCTAGGATCTAGTTCTGAACGAAACATTGTCATTTGATTGTTCTTACATCAAATAATCTTCATCCTTATCGTCGCATTTCACCTACAGAGGCAGAAGAACGACATAAAAGAAGAACAAATACATTGAATTCAGTTCTGGTGACAATCAGTGCCTCGGCACGAGAAACCCTGCTTCAGCTTGAATACCTAATTTTAGGGAAACTTTAAGAACACAGTTGGCAACCCTGCTCCTCTGTGGCGCTACTGTGCGTAGCGTGTAACATGCTTCACTTCTTGGTTCATTCCGATTCCGGAAATTAAACGCACGTGCATCGAAGAAATTGGTTCTCTGTGGCGACCGGGATGCTAATCGTGTAATTAACCTAACGATTACTCGTGTTGCGAGCGAGGCGACGCCATGCGTAGGAGCGTGCCGAGGAGGGCTAATTCCGTCGGACGCAGCTTCACTTGCCAACGGATTAAGTGGCCTCCGAGAAGTTGGAAGGAAAAAAAGGTGTAAGTTGCGTGCTGGGGGTAGCGTGGACGCTTATGTCTGAGGGGATCACGGTGTGAAATTGCATGTAAAACGGTGGCCAGATCACAGATTATCCCCCCCCCCTCACAAACACACACACCTTTCGCGAGTTTCTACGAATTTACAGTCTTGGGATTGTGTAAAAGTCTGCGCAGTAGAAGGAGATTGTGTAAAAGTCTGCACAGTTAGAGGAGTGTAGCCAGAATTCTCTTTTCTCCATAAAGTGTGTTGGGAAAACATTACTGAAATAACAACTTGCAATTCATCTGTCGGTATGTAACAGGGCCAGGGAATAACTTGCAGCACTTTTGCTGTAAATTTTCTTAGGCTAGCCATACTGCTTTCTGCGCGCACGTATCAACAGTGTGTGCATTGTTGTTGCTTTAGCGCATATTTGACCTTCATGATTAATTTTTTTCCTTGTTTATTTATGTATTACTTTAACAGAGTTCTGGCTCAGGTTTGCGAAAGTCACCCCCCTCCACTCCCTTGTTCTATCCCGCACTCTGGATTACTTCCCTTGTAAAATCCTTTCTAATCTCTCCTTCCACCTCACTCTGGGTGCCAAGCGAGCAGATCATATTAACGCCGGATTTACGAAAGGGGATAACATTTATATTTTAGTTCCTGGTTCGTTACACATGTACAGAAAAGTGAATAACCAACTGGTTTAAAATGGACAGTACTGTAGTTCTTAGAGTTTATTCTTAAATCAGAACATTTCGAGTAGGATTACATGGGTTTATTTTACGTTGTTATATATTTACATAGCGTTTCCATTTGTGTCTTGCATAGACCAAATTAAGAAAACTCTAAATCAACAAAATTGCGCACCTTTGGCTTACACCATCGGTACTTCTTTTACCTCAGAGTTAACAAATCTATCTCTGCGGGCCTACCCTCAGCTTAAATGATATTCCGTTCATTACAAATGCGTTTCCTTAAGCCTTTAAGCTTTCTTTTGGGCATCAATTATTCAATACGGAAATATCCAAATATTCAAAGCTTTTCTAAAGGGGACTTGGGACAGCAAATAGGGCTTGGCTTACTCCAAATGTTACATTCTTATATCAGTCTAGCCACCAAGAGTGGACTAAACTCGAGGAAACGTTCCTCGTCGTCGAAACGATGGGGAAACACTGTTTTTTGTTAAGCCCAACTGGCCTTTTTTATATTGATTGATTTGGTGTTTTAAGTCCACTTTATGCACATTAAGGCTAATCGGGACGGCCTACAGTTTAAAGTAGAATCCGAACCACTTGTGCCTCCACTGGGTATTGAACCCGGGACCCCTTGATTACAAGGCGACGACGCTACCACTGCGCCATCGGGGAGGCCGGTCTTTTTTATAATCGGGGTGGTACGTCCGTGGACTGTCCCCCGTAGCACTGGAATTTTCCACTGCAAAGGTCTTTTGAAAGACAGCTCTCCCAACTGGGAAGCTAAACAACGGGGGAATCTAATATCCAGTAAAGCACAATTCATTAAGCACATACACTTACATGCAATAACAACATAAAAGTACACTCATGGAAACATATTAATTACCCCTACACCTTGTAGCTGGCCAGCAATGAATTAATATAACGACACAAAACCAGTAATGGTCAATCCGACCATTACAGGTTACAATAGGCGTACATAGAGTAAGAACAATGGACATTTCCACTTTGACATGAAAAACGTTTTAAATGCATTCATTTTACAGAGAATGACACAAACATGAGATGTGCAAAATATCTCGGCGATATTTGTTTCGGTTCTCGAGAAACACGACTTCAAACACCGCTGAAATTCACCTCCTACGTCACGGATTTGAAAACGTCCTCTCCACAGACAGGAGGTCCTCTGACGTCATCACTTAGAAATGCGTGCAGGCGGGGCTTCTGCTCGTCCCGTCAACTTAGCATGAGCCGCGGAAGCGACAGAAAATTCACTTGTTACTGTGTAAAACAAGTATCTTACAACTTCCAGTGCAAAAATTTGTGCTCCATTTCTTGGAGATGAATTATACCCTAGCAGTATAGTAGTATTTACTATAATTCAGCCACTCGGTAGAGGGTTTTCCCATTAGGGTGCCAAAGCAAAACTTGTAACAGTCAATGGCTGAACACGTGAACAGCCTTGTTCATTGCAAATACATAGGTTAGTTCTGACTGGCAAGAACTTAATGTTATAGGAATGCCTTTTCTGGAATTACAGTTATTTTCGTCATAATATTTTCTTCACAAGTTTTAAGATAATACTTTTAGAACACACTGGTTTACACGCTAATTTCTGCAATATAAGAGGTGATACGGTATAAAAAGATACGGTGAGTTTTTAACTTTCCTGCAGTAAATGCCAGTTTTCTTCAGTTAATATATATATTGCAAATTTTTGTATTTAGCCTACTTTTACGTCGCTTTTCCGTTCACTTTGTTTAACCGCAACGCTGAGAACGCATGGTTAATTTATTATGTATCATCTCTAACATCACATTTCTTCCCACTTTTGGCTAATCGCTACAATGAAGATGAATAACTACAAGCAGTATTCGAAGTCTGGGTGCAGGAGTACCCCCCCCCCTACACACACACTACCACCAACTGCACAATCTAAGTATTACACAACCTGCCATGATAAGAGACGAACTTTTTCTTCTGTCCCATCTCATTTCGAAATCATTCACTTGTCCCATCTCCTTTTATGAGACGAGACGGAACATGCCTCGTCTCGTGAGCAACACTAACATTAACAATAGAAGCATCCCCCTAGCTGTCCCCAAAGTCTCGAGCAAACATCCTCCCATGTAACAATTTCCAGTTCAATGAAATGTCACTCACAAGGAAACAGTCATGCCCAGTCGAGTGTCAAACCTGGAACATACGACTTCCTCAGATAAATCATGAATTTTGTGTATAATAATTACAACGCCAGTCATTCCTGGTAATTCTGAATCTGCAGTTTGGTTTGCATATATAAGCAGGATAATATTTAGTTTTCGAGGGCTGTACCGTCGAAACGAGGAGTCAAAATAATAATAATAATAATTTTAAAAAATGTTAAAGTTTTTTTTTGTATTTATAATGATAAGCCTCTGCATACGTTGTTAATTCTATATTTTTCTAGACTTGAGACGAGAACGAGAATTGCCCTCCCAAACCGAGACGGATGTTTATAAATTCAGACGAGACTGTCAATGAGACATTTACAAATAAACACGAGACAGACATTTACAACTCTCAACGAGAACGAGACCAAGGCTGCCATGTCTCGTCTCGATAGGATCCTTAGTGGAGAAGTTGTGAACCAACCAATTAATGCGTTCGGGGTAACGAGATGAGGCTCCTTTTTTCGCAGTACAAATTTCAAAATAATTATATCGTACCATTTCAGTATGGGATATTGTTATACACATGGGCGTATATATAGTTCACGGGGGGGGGGGGGGAAGGAAGGATAAACTTTTGGTATGATTAGGGTTGCTTTATTTCGTAAGTGAAAATCCAGGACACTGCTGGCCGGAAGCTTGTTGGAGAGCATGGGGGGAAGGGATGTTGGACCCGACAAAGTTGTGTGTTTGTAGTCACGAAGTATTGATACTTTTCTGTTCATCTTGTGTTACTACGTTTTTAAGAACCGAATTTCTTTAATATGATTCGAGGGGGAAAAAATAACTGATTTGATAGTCTCAATGCAGTTTCTTATCGCAGAAATTCCGAAACTATCAGGAAATTGCAGATATTGGTCTGCAGTCCCATCTGGTGTGTGGAATTACCGAAATTTCTTTCCCATCCGTATCCCGTCCTATACGTCTCTAATTTAAGAGAATAAAATAAGTCCGAAGGAATTTTTTTATGAACAAGCGGATAGAACAAGGAAACTGGTAATTTTAGTGAACCAAAAGAAGAGGGGGGTTGGACCCGTTGAATCCCCCTTAAATACGCCCATGGTTATACACATTATTTCCTTGTAATAATTATACATAAACTAAGTATTGATATGTAATCTTCTCAGTGTATTTTCTCTTATCTGCACAAAAATATTTGATCATAATTTGCGCAACAGAAATGGAACACAAACTGAAATTGCTTTATGGAAAAGAAAGTTAAAAAGGCTTTATAAATAAAGTGAAGAATGTGAAAATTCCTATTTTGCACTACATATGTTACGGTAAATATCGATAAATATAAGTTTAAAAAATATTTTTGAGTGTGTGGTCAGCAACCAATTTTATAAGCAATATTTTTCGCATGGCCTGAGAACACACGCAGCTGAACCCTTTCATTTATCTTGCACGTGAGCAGCACGGATATTTCATAGAAGAATGATCATTACAAAGCATAGCTTTCCTTTCTCCTATCACTCCTTCTTCCATTATTTAAATCGGTACAGATTTCTAAAACTGCTGCACGTATTCGCTCACCGTGGGCTACCCATCCGGAACTGGACGCTCGAAGCAGACGACAAACGAGCTCTCCCTAAGGAATAACGTAGTAACATGGCGGCGGCGTGTTTTCAGCGCAATGCTAGCCTCGCAACTTTGGAAGTCTCGTTTCTGCCTTAAATTGGACGCAGAGAAACGCGAGAACTTGCAGGGGTCATTTTTCCAGGGTGTAGTTTTTAAAATTGTTGTAAAAAAAATTGAGTGGAAATGTCCATTCATAAATACCAATTGTAACAATATAACACAACAGAAGAAGAAAGAGGGAAAACAACTACACTGATAATTGCTTAAAGAATAAGAGTACAATTTCAAGCAGTTCATAAATCAAGTTCAATAATATTTGTTAATGTATACCCAGATACATATCCATATACATGTTATACACATACAGTCATATACGTTTATATACTCATATATAAACACACTTACGCACACAACAATATTTACATACATACTTGTATACACAAGAACATATACTTCTTTTTGTGGTTTAATTTATTCTTAATGTTCTTTCGCAACCCTGCTTCTTGCTGTTTGTTGTTCCAGGGGGTAAATATTGCTATGCCACTTTTTGTGTGCACCAAAGAACAGCGAGCAGTGTTTTGTTGTTATTATTTATTTATGTACAGAGACTTGCCATCGATATTCACGTGTCGGTTTGTAAGAATCATGACGCGGTCTTTCTCGCTGATGTCAGTAGTGCTCCTTCTTCGTGTTTAACATTTGTCCCGCGGTTTTTCAACTTCTCAATTCTTTCGAACACACTTTACAATGGTAGGGTAACCAGCTACAATAACGCCGCTTGATTTTCAACTGTTTTCTACAGGAAGACAAAGCAGGTGGCAGCACTCTGCAGCATGCCTTTGTGTAGAGAAAAGGTTGTTGTTGCTAGACACCGATAATTGTCGTTCTGTTCAATGTGTGTTTTGTTTTGTGCTTCTTTAGGGAAAACGCTAACAGGATTTCAACAACGGAAACGTAAGTGAAGTTTTCTTGTTTCCTTGTACTACATATCGCTAGGCAGTAGCGAGTTTTTGTAGGGATTTGTTCTGGAATACAGTGTTCCATGAGGAGTGTATTTACCATGTTCTTACGAGCTTCATGTTTAGCAGGGAGCACTGGCGTGGTGGAATGTGCCCCTCTTGGTTGGCTACAATAACGCCGTACGCGAAGGATACAATAGCGCCATGGTTTTCCTTCTAAAAATAATTATCAGTAATGTGGTATTGAAAGAAGTGTGCGTTACTATTACGTACTCCGGTCCTTAAAAATACTTTTCCATCTTATTTCAGTAAAATGGCACGTTATAAATCACAAGGATTGCGAGGTTTGTGGACACAGGAACAACTGCTGTGGGCAATAAATGCTGTAAAGGAGGGACTAATTGTGAGTGCTGCTTCGCGAGAATATAGTATTCCACGAAGGACTCTGCGAGACAACCTACTGCGCAAAGTCCACATCAAACGTTTAGGACGATCACAGGTTCTAACATCGGAGGAAGAATCACATCTTGTGCAAAGGATTAAAAGAATGCAACAGGTTGGATTCGGACTGACTCGCCGAACGGTGTGCAAGTATGTGTTCAGAAATTGTGAAGCAAAGAACATCAAACATCAATTCAGAGGAAGTAGTGCTGGCAGACGTTGGTTCGAAGGCTTCATGTTACGTCATCCGGAACTTTCTGTCGGATCTCCTGAAACACTTAGCTAAGGGCGTCTAATGAGATTTAATAAGGAAACAGTTAGAAGGTACTTCACATTGTTGGAAAACACTGTAACTTCATTGGGTCTTACAGATAAACCTCATCTCGTTTACAATGTCGACGAAACTGGGCTACAGCTTTCTTATGGAAATCCGGAAAAAGTAATTGCTATGAAAGGAAGTAAGAGAGTGTTTGCTGCATCCAATATGGAAAAAGGTGAGACGGTTACAGCTACAGCTTGTGTGAATGCCACTGGATCTAATTGGATTCCACCTTTCGTTTTATACAAAGGCAAGAATCGAAAGAACGAATTCGGGGACGGTCGACCTCACGGCAGTGAGTTTTCAATGACAGAAAAAGATTACATGCAGAAGAACGAGTTTTGTCAATGGCTTCGCCACTTTCCTAAGCACAGGCTCAGTGGAACAGCGCTTTTGATTCTCGATGGCCATAAAAGTCACATTGATCCTGAGGTTTATGAAGTGGCAGAAGAGTTAAATATTCACCTATTTTGCTTGCTTGCACATTGCACACATTAACTGCAGCCATTGGATAAGGTTTTTTTTTAAAGCTCTGAAAGTTGACTGGAACGAAGCTGTTGATAATTATAGGCGGCAGTACCCTGGAAGGCCGATAGGGAAACTTCAATTCCCTAAACTATTGAATGCAGCTTGGGTTAAAGCTGTTACACCTCAGATTGCAATGTCTGCTTTTCAAGCGACAGGAATATATCCATTAAATTCTTCAGCAATTCCAGAAGTAGCCTTTGCACAAAGTACCATCTCTTCAGAAATCCTCACAGAAGTATCTGCTGGATCTGCATCGCAATCAAATGAGCAGGTACAAACTGGCGATAAAGACCTCAATCTCCAGCCGTCAACATCACATGAATGTGTCCCTGAAGCCGAAGCAAGTAGGCCTGGTGTGTCTTCAACATCCAGTGACAACTACTTCCATGAACTCCTTTCAACTCCACATATTAAGCGAACTCAACCAGGAAGAAATAGATCAAAAAACGTGCATGCAGTGCTAGTGGATTGGAATCTGTTCACAGAGCTTCCCAAAGTAAAAGATAAAGCTTCAACATTACCAACAGGTGGACAAAGGAAGGATATTAGTTGTAAGGGGAAGGGCAAAGGCAAAGCTAAAAGCGGAGACAGCTCCGACTACTGTGTTTCATGTAAAGGATACTATTACGACGATGCTGGTAAGGACATTGATTGGTTGCAATGTGCAAATTGTAACGGTTGGTTTCATGAATCATGTGACAATATTTTACCTCTTACTGGGTACTGCTATTCCTGTTCAAACTAATATTTCTTGTTTTGAATGTTTTTTCGTCCATTCTTTCATTTTTCCTAATAATATATATGGGTAAAGATACCCTGGCGTTATTGTATCCTTAGTGCCTGCAATACCGCCTTTACACTTTGAACAACATTTTTATTTTTTATTTCCTTTGTATTAAGTTTGTTGAAAGATAGTTATATCCTATATAATCACGAGATGTACAGCTACTAAAGGTATGTTACATTATTTTTTCCTCTGCTATTAAATGTGCTTTTTTTTAAGAAAAAGTGAAAAGGGTGGCGTTATTGTAGCCTGTTACCCTATAACAACTTCCCGATATTGTGATGAAAGCCTTCGGTGGATTTCGGCGTCTGGCGCACAACTTCAGATCACAAAAATAGAATCACTGATAACTGTTACTCTTTGGTGAAAACTGGGACTAGCGCGGCCATGTTTACTATGCATCAACGAGAACAGAAAATGAGTAATGAAGGTCAAATATGCGCCGAAGTAGCAACATGAATAAGCATAAAGCAGTACGGCCAACCTAAAGAAAATTACAGCAAAAATGAAAATAATAATTAATGTCTTATTTATTGAATTATGTTATTTTAGTCTCTTTTCTGCATTTTTTTAAATCACGACGATGAGGGTGAGTAATTATGTGATGAGGGGGACAGTCACAAAGAACACCCACGACCAGACCGGGATTCGAATCAGGGACTCTGGCGTCGTAGCGCTGAGCCATTATTATTGACAGGCCTGTACATCGATAAAATACTACTTTCGTCAAATTGTTATGGAACACACTGAATTCACATGCCATACATTTTTACGCTTTTCACAGTGTTCTTCAGAGAGTGTTGGGCGAGAAGCACTAAAAATCGCGTAAAATGCCAAAATACGTCATATTCCAACTTAGTTTGGATGCAATAAACTGTGGTCGATCACCCTAATTGAAATAGTAATGGAAAATTTTCATAAACTTGCGCTTTTTTATCGAGTTTTTATAGTTAGATAACCGACGCATTTTCTGGAACGTCCAGCGCCTTGCAGACTTCTTTCTCTGAGTGGAAGCTGTACGACGCCATCACAATCTGTTACAGCGGAAGACCGAAAAAATAGAAAGAAATACAAAAACAAGAGCCCTTGTCTTCACGGCTGCAGGATATTATGTGGTCGGCAATTAAGGAGTTCATTTTGCGTTTTCGGTCCCTTGTTTTATCTTCTGTTTAAGATCTCTGGCTGGAGTGTTTTGTCCATTCGCGCCTGCCACAGTGGCTATGAGGCGTTTCCTCAGCATCCTCCCCTCACTTTAAGCGTTAGAGCTGCTGAGGTCGTCAGTGCTTCCACTCGCTTCAAACAGTCACTAAAACTGGTTGCTGAATATTGTACCGATTTCGTTGCAGAATATTTCCTAGGATAAAGAAAATAATTAAAATATTTTTTTCTAGCGAGAGTAGGTTCTGTTTTTGTACTTTTTAATTGGCAATGATTTTTTTTGTCGGTATCTTCCCATTTTACGCCACTTTCTTATTATTTAGGAAATTCGAGATGATGATGAATAATGATCAGATGGAATTTTAACGTGACTTAAACACATAACGACTGGTGGTGAGAATGCATGCCAATGATTCAGCTAGATCTAAGAAGGAGCTCATTGAGAATATCCAGGTCCCTGACCGAAGTTATCTATGATGAAACATAGAAGAAATTATACGTACCACTGGAAGTATAAAATTCGAAGTACAATATTGAGTACGTTAGTATACTGTTCTCTGAAAGGAAGTATAAACATTTGGTGGGCTAGAAGGCTTGTGATTGACGAAAGCAATATTTGAAGGAAAATAATAATTCGTGAAATTTATTCGAAGAAAGTTTTTTGTTCGTAAAACTAAACAAAACCGAAATAGTTTATTTCAGTAACATCACCTTCTTTATTTTTTTTTTGTTTGTATTGTACAGTCATGGAAAAAATAATTCCCCCATAGAACCTTAATAGCTGTAATCTTATGGGGGAAGTATTTTTTCCACGACTGTAAACCTTGTGATTCGATTTTGATAATATTGTGATTGTGGCGTATGTGTTGTTATTTACCTAAAATTATATTATGCGACTGAAGCTCTTCTAGCGACGATAGATGCAGAAAATTTCCATCTAACGTCACTGTCATCTTTAACCAGACTTGCATGATGAAGAAACGTTAGTTCTTGGAATTTTGTCTAGAATATCCTGGTCGATATCCTGAAAGATGCTCTACGTGAACTAATATTTGATCTTAAAATTGAAGATACGCTATTTGAAACTCCGATGTAGAGGGGTTTCCAATATATGGTTAGGTTAGATTACAAAATATAGAAGTAATGTGTAAAAATACCTTTGCAAAGTACAGTAATATGTGATGTTAACATTGGGCGTGTGCAATTAGAAACATATTCCGGTCTGGAGGATTTTCTAATTAAGTGGTGGCAATTGTGAGAGCGACTTCCCTTTTGAGATTCCCAGTTGATATTTCGCCGCTGGAACAGATGAAAGACGCCATCTATCGGGAAGAAGACATCCTTCCCTTCTCTCCTTTCTGTGCTTCGGTATTTGTTTTCACAAGAGGAATGGGGTTCCTTGCGAACAATTAAACTGCTGATGACAGCGCCGCGTAGTGGCGTAGGGCGAGAAGTAACTATGGGGTAAGAATTTGCTGAGACTAGGCGCATCTGTTCTTGAAGTATCATTGATGTCTTGGCTTTTATTTTTTGTCTCCCTCCTCGGAAAGTGACTTATGCTTTTTTGCTCATCTACCCTTCTAACTTTTCTCCGGGGGGAAGGAATTCTTCATTTGAGTTTTCCCCTCTTCTTCTGCCCTGCGTTTCTCGGAGCGTTCCTTTCGGCAGCATACTTTCGAAAGCTTTAGCAATATCATTTCTTCACTTGTAATGCCGTGAGATTTTCCTTTGTTGTAAATATCCTCGCAACAGGGGTTGGAGAAGGAAACTAATTTTAAATCTTTCTCCCCTGTCTCGGCTAAACAGAAAAGCTTTTCCGAGTTAATTAAGGATAACAAAAAGAGGGAGAAAGGCAAGGAATGCGTAACGAATTTTGATGTCGTTTAATTCCTTTTTAAGAGTCTGTGGCTGCGAAACATGTCTAAATCTTTTCTTTTTGTTTCAGCAAACTACATTTTATTAGATTTACAAACAGATTTCTTTAAAGTGCTATGCATTAACTACAGGTTCAGTGGTTAAATCACCGTTCATATATTTTTTTCGGCACCTTTAATTTGACCAGGGGGTGGGTGTATGTCTTTTTTAGAGGCCAGTACTAAACATTAGTATCTTTCCATGCATCTTGTGTTGATTTTTAAAAGCATGGGCTGGGCCGACAACAGCGAACCCTTTTTCGATTTCTACTCCTTTGGAAAAACCGCTATGGTATTCGTGAATCTGAAAAACATCTGCTTAGAATTGCTTCCAAAACATTCACGTGAATCTTCGTGTGGTTTGCTTTCGTTGTTACCTAGATAGTCACAATGCTTCAATAGGCTTACGTATCCACGAAACTATTACAAACATTTGAAGAACAGCGAAAGCAAACCGGACGAAGGTTCACGTGAATAGTTTAGAAGGAATTCTAAGGAGATGTGGTTTTTCATATTCTGGAATATCATAGCTGTTTTTCGAGAGGAAAATTGGGAAAAGAATTCGCTGGCGTCGGTCAAAGGTCCAGCCGAGCCTTAGAAAGGAAAACTGGTCCTAAAGGGGGCATCATGTAACTCCCTGCCAACTCCCCACAGGCATGCTACTTATGGCGCTGATTTCTTTCCCAGTCTGCTATTTTATGGTGAATTTCTACCTCTTGGATTAATCGTCAGAATGAGGATGAACTATGAACTGACGAATGCACGATGAGAAAACGCAATGGGCTATCCTTATCCAGGGTTCAAACCTAGTAACCCTGGCTTTGTCATTTTGACCACTCTTGCCATGAAAGCCAACTCCTATGTCATCCAGTTATCAAATGCATAAAGTGGTCCGTCTCTCTCTCTCTCTCACACACACACACACAAACAAAATCTAATCGTTTTCAAACACATGTTTTCAACCTTCTTCTTCCACAGCCATTTTCCAAATTATAGAATTACAATTTTGATGCACATTAAAAATTTGTTACAAGAAAAGACAGAAATGTGATACTGTAATACATCGGAATGAAAGTGAAAAAAGAATGCTTATCTATATATAGGATTTGGGACGTTGAGGGACGAGGTCCTCCAACCTCCTCTCGCCTCTCTCACAACCTCACCTTCTCTCTGTTTTTTTTCGTTGTTTGCATATCAAGCTTAGTTTTTTTTTTTCTGAGAGCGGTTTCGTCCCAATTATGGATTATGGAAACTAGAAAAGGGTTATTCATTATGCAGGTAAAGAGATTTACAGCTTGGTAAATAGGTAAGGACAGGGAAAGGAGAGTGGGTTCTATACCTTGATACCTATGTTATAAACCAAGGTGTATGTACTAATTAGTTATGACTCAGAGGAAGAATATATGAATGAAAAGAAAGTAAGCAATAAGTTAAGATGTTCAAAATGTAATAAGTATTTACTAAATTAGTCCTTAGACTGAGTGTTAGGTCTTCTAAATTTATTTGACTGTGTAATCTAATATATATTAGATACACTTTAATAGAGAAAATATTATAATATAATAATATGATAGATTATGTAAAATACAAGATATAAATATATGCAAGAAAATAACAGTGTACAGATAAATAGATAATATATGCATTACAGGTCCTTGGACCTAAAGCTTCCCGAAAACAAGGGAATTACCCAAGGAAGGACTTTCCCAAAGTATGGGAAGTTCCAGTCTTGTAGTCTTCCTGGCTTCTGGTGGCTTCTTGGCTTCTGGTAACTTCCTTCTAACCTGGGTGGCACACAGGGAGCCCTAAGGCACCATTGGCATTCGAGCTCTGGATGGATCATTCGGCTGTGGATTCGATCTGGCTTTTTGGTGTAAGCTTAACTCTTGAGGGTTCCATAATTTATTCTTCATTTTCAATCTACTCCCTACTCTTCACGGCAGTGGAAGATGTTTGAAAGTCGGACTTCTTGAATAGATGATATGATAAGATTCCTTATCCTTTCACCTTCGGCTTCCCTGAGGGAATTTCCAAGGGAAGGATAGTTCCCAACAAGGGAGTTCTAAGTTCTTAAGTTGTCTTTGTCCATGACATTCATTAAAACTTCCTCCGTTCTAATACAGCACTTGAATCCCTCGAAGTTTTATCCGGTTAAATCTTCAAAAGGATCTAGAGCCAATTTGGCAGTTCCACTCTCACACAAGCCTCAATCTAAGAGCAATTTGCATACAGTTCTTCCAATCCAGACTTATCATATAAGATCACTTAGTTTCGTTATTTCTCGGGGCCAAATAGTCCGGCACCCACCGATTTCACTTTGATCTACTTGACGTAATATAAAATCTAGTCTAACACTGTTCAGGGGATTCTGCCCTAAGTGATCTCCTTGTCATTGATCTAGTATTAATTGTTCTCACATATGTAGGAACAGACGAAACTTCATTTTGTTGAGACGAGAATCTGACACTATAATTAAGTTCTTCCATATATGAAATTTCAGCAGCTAGTTTGTTTAGAATGTTAAACTTAATTTGGCTGTCAAAGATTGTCTCCTTATTGAACTGGCCTAGGTTGCGTCTAAGTTCACTCACATATCTTGAGGCGTGTTCCTTACACTTTAGCACCTTATGTTCGGGTGTGTCCAATTCGCCACAGTTATCACAGGTGTCGCTATTTCTCAGGTTGAATCTCCTGAGATACATTTTAAAGGACCCATGCCCTGTTATAAAGTGTGTGAGACCTTTGGATGGTTTAAAGTATACCCACTTGTTCCTCTTGCCAATGGTCGTTATGAAATTCCTAGTACGTATTGAAGCATCTTGACTCCATTCGTGTTCCCACTTATTTGCGAAGAAGGCTTTAACCTCTTGCTTCCGCATAATATTAATATGATGGTTCGCAAGGAAGTTCTGTCCCGTGCCTTTGGTAATCCAATACTTGGTAGCCTCCTGCTGTACCGCAATGTCCAGGGGGAGGACCCCAGCAATCGCAATGAGTGAGAGAGTTTGAGTGGTTTTAAAATCTCCCAAGATCCGAAGAAGGACGTTGCGCTGCGCTGATCTAAGTTTGGACTTCACCCGTTCTTCGAAAGCTATATTAGCCCAGGTGCTGGCAGCGTATGTTATAATTGAGAGAAAAATCGCTTTATAATAAATCAATGCGATATGAAGGGGAACCTTAAAGACTGTATTCCCCATGCTCAACGTTCGATGTAACTCTGTCTTCGCTTTTTCTATAACGTAGTCAACGTGCGATCTAAATCTTAAACCGGAGTCAATATATACTCCTAGAGGGACTTAACATTCCGAATTGGTCTACCATTAAGTTTTACACTAGGAGATCTCATAAGCTTCCCCTTAAGTAATACTGAGATAGTTATATGAGTTGCAATGGTAAGTTTTGCCTTGCAACACCAAGCATCTAACTGTGTTAAAAGATTCATAGTCTTTAGTTCCAGTTCTCTTCTACTGTTGGCGCCTACCATGATCATCAGATCATCAGATCCATTGCTCCAATGGACAAGGGATTCTCATTCAGTTCTTCTAGCAGCGGTTCTATGGTGATATTCCATAACTTGGGGCCTAATACGGAGCCCTGGGGACATCCTTTATTGACTTCACGATGGACACTCTGATCCTGCCAAACGTAGTTAACCCCTCTGTTATTTAGATAATCACTGATCACATTATAAAGAGCTGTTGGGAGATCAAGTTCCCTCAATGTAGCGAGTGTAAAGGGCCACCATACGTTGTCAAAAGCTCCTTTTATATCAGCAGCTATTCCAAGTACGTACTTGTACAGTGTCTCTCAAAAGTTTTAGGACAACGACATTTTAAACTAGGCAACCCAATTTACACAAGGTGTTGGTGGGTTGCGTGTAGAGTTAGGCTCAATTTCAGGGTTGCCACATTCACAATAGATATTTATAAAATGCGCGAAATGAATAAAAACAAGTAACATTGTATAAAATTATGAAAAATATCACTATTATATCGCAAGTGACAAAATTCTTTCTGAAAGAAAATAAAAAGGTTTCTTAGTATTTCATCGCTGATAAGTCTACAGAAAGGAAAAGAGGTGAGAGAAAACGAAAGGTGACAAAGGAGAGGAGAAAGAGAAAGCGAAAGGAGGAGAGGAAAAGTAGAGGAGAGAAGAAAGAGAGGATAAACGAGGAGAGGAGATGTAGTGAGGAGAATGGAAAAAGATTCTAGGAGAGATGAGGAAAATGGAGCAAAGAAGAGAGAAGAGGAGACGAGAGGAGGGGAGTGGAGAGTAGAGTAAAGGAGAGAAAAAGAGAAGAACGAAAAGAAGAGGAGAAGAGTGCAGTGGAGTCGGAAATCTAAGACAGGAGAGGAGATACGAGGAGTGGAGATGAGTGGGATGGAGATAAGATACGAGAAAAGTAGGGAAGGCGATATGAGATAAAAGCAGATCGAGCAGAAGGAGGGGAGAGGAGAAGGAGAAGAGAAGAACAGAAGGGACTGAAGAGAAGAGGTAGTTGCAGAAAATATGGTCTCAGCGTCAAGAATTGATGCATTGGTCAAATTATCGACATGAAACATTCAATAACATTTTGAAATGTATTGGAGAATGTATTAGATCGGTTCGAAATGCATTTTGGCTTAGTTCAGAGCTAGGTAAAATCTTCCATGTAAGATCTTTTATTTTGCCTGCAATTATACCACTAAAAACATGAATGTAATTTGAATATTTATAAGAATTTTCCAATTTTTGTCCACTTCTCGATTCGTTGAAATGGAGATTTTGTAATTTAATATTTCCCCTCCCCCCATCGTTAATTCCAAACTGAATCATTCCGTTTCACACGGCGTGGACAATGAACACAGGTCTAAAACGTACGAAAATTTTCTGCCACCGGAAGGGTTTGAACCTACGGCCATCAGATTGACAGTCCTGAACGGTAAACACTACCCTACAAGCTTTCGCTCCTGAAAGTAAGTAGAAGGAGCTGACCAATGTGAAATGTAGATGCAACTCTCCTCCTACATGTAATGTGCAAGCAATACTTGTTTGTAACAAAGAAAACGAAGGTAGTACGACTCGGCGAAAACATTTAATTTAGAATTGCACATGATGAAAACTTTTCATTCGATATTTGCGGAGGTATCCTTTCAATGAACTCGAGTGGGAAAAGGGGTAAAATTAGTATGTCCTGAATTGCCACAAATATAAATAGTTATTTCATTAATATTTGTCAATGTCTTTGAAGCAGTACACAATTATCGTTAGAGTATCATAATTCACGATCTTATACATGAAAATATCCCTTTGAATGTGTGTCAATTCATTTATTTGTTTACTTTTTTATAAATTCCATATGCAGAACAATGTAGCCACTATACACTGCTATTACAAATAATGTTACCATGCTCTTGTTTATAATAAAAAGAGAATTAAAAAAAAGTACACCTAGTATGGAGGAACGAATGCTTTCAAGAACTCTAACCAATACACTATGCCCTTTGTATCCCTTGAAGCAACAGTTCTTAATTATTCTGTCGCGTCAATATTATAAACGTTATCCTGCAAAAAGAAGTTCAATACTCTGATATAGCTCTGTACTTCTAGAATTACTCGATACACATGCATTTGAAATTTAACTCTGAATTTATTTCTTCGTTGTTAGTATATCTAAGCTTGTGAATATACTTTATTTGTAATTTTATAACGGTTACATGAACATCTACGAAGTAGTTCCTTATAATAATCTCCGGTTGACCAAGTTGCCAATATAAACAAATGGAATACAGATTGTCTTCGAGCTAACATTGTTAAAAAGGAGCGGATACATGTATTACTATCCCAATACTTATTCAATAAGATTTCTTGTTTGTCAGAAATTATGACTTAAACTATTGCATGTTGAGCTAGTGCCCACCTAGCCGCCTCTGACGAAATCTATCATTCTTCGGATTCTCTTTCAAATTCGACTCTGGTCACTTGTAACATGCTGGGTGCAGACACTGTGCATTGACGCACCGTGTTTTGCGATAAGAAGCGGCCTTCAATAGAGTGAGTGAGTCACTTTGAATGCGAGCAAGCTACGCTACCAAGCTTGTCTGCCTTTGAAGACCAAGTCATTTTTTTCACTGTTTCCGAACGCGATTGCTATTGTAGAAGTATATATTCTCTCAAAAGAGCACGAAAGGAAATTTGACCAATATTCTCCCGTCGTTTAAAACCAAATATTATCTATTAAACGAAAAGTTCACGATTGTCAATAAACGGTTTAACCTATCTCAGCATAGGTTCGATCCCGTGTTCAGTCTCCGGGAATATTCGGCCTGTGTATAGGGCCGGTGGCAACCCACCATCGTGAGGAAATTGGGGAGCTCCGAGTGAGTGAGCGTAATCCGGTCGCGAAGTCCTACAACGGCTGGGGGTCTGTCGGGCCGACCACCCGTCCCCCTAGTCTGGCTGCAGATCTTCACGCCCCCCTGATTGCCCCTCGTGGGAGGGAGGCCAGCAGTCGGTAGGTAAGCCTTGGCCCAATATTGGGCTGTAGCCCAATAGGATTATTATTATTTAAATAATAAAATTTAATAGAAAGATTCTCCGAAATTTCTCTCCCACTGTCTACGTCAGGCCAGTACCCAGGGAGGGGAGGGGGCATGCCCCCTCGAACCATGAAAAAATATTTAAATGTGAACCTATCAATAACTACGAAAATAACATCGTCGATTTTAGAAATGTGTAAAAATTTCAATTTTGTTCTTACATAAATGAATCCGTTTCTTGCGCAAAAGTCTTCAGGCTGCAATATTGGATGGTTTTAGTTTTATAATCATTGATGCAAGGCTACCAGACGTCCGATTCAGCGATTTTGTCAGGACAGTGCGTTACTTTCAATCCCTGTCCCGACTTTTTCGAACTGCAATCGTGATGCGAGAATGTCTCTTTATTATTGCTTTTTCTTAACTCACAATTAGACATGTTCTTTATTGCAATAATAATTCCTAGTACGCAACATTTAATTTATAAATATATTATTTTCTAAACATAGAATTATCATGACTTCAATGGCGCTCGGACTATTTGAACTATTTTGTAATATCTGTCTCTCTCTCTCTCTCTCTCTCTCTCTCTCTCTTTTATATATATATATAAATTATAAATATGGGTCTGGCCCCTCCCTCAAAGAAATCCTGCGTATGGGCCTGGTCTATGTCAATGACAGAAATGCAAGCAATATTTGTATTTATTTTTAATCCAATTAAGGGAATGTGGAAGAATTTAAAGGAAATAAGAAAGAGCAGAACAACTGTTACTACTTTAAAAATTGTTGTTCTTCGAGGAAGAAAAATAAGAAGGATTTACTCCAGCACCTTAACACAGTGTCCCACGAGTCTCTCTTGACTAATACTGTCAAATGTGAAGTGATTTTATGAATAAAATTTTCCGCCTGTTTACGTCTAACGTTGCGCAGATTTGGTAGTTCGCAAACGGTTTAATTATTTCGTGTTACCTCACGCAACAGCAAATACATTTCAGAAGACTGTTCTGAACACGACACTTGCGTCAGTAAACAATCATTTCGTCTGTTGCAGTATCACAGGAAAAGAATATCGTCCTGCAATGTTCAAGCCTCTAGATATTCTCCATTAATAATGTCTAATCACAATAATAAGTTACAAGAAATAACTCGCATTCACAATTACCAATATTCTCGTTTTTTTTCATCACTTCGAAAATTATTTCTCGAAGATATCTGTTATACTACAAGAAAGCAATTCAAAATTAAAGTAAAAGTTCAACTACATGTATACCCAACGACATTTACAATATTGGAGGGACAGAATACTTAAAAATTGTTGTTTCAATCGAAGGTAAGGGCGTGGTGTAGTGGTTAGAGTTCTCGATTGGGCTGCTAGGTTCGATCCTTCATACTAGGTGTGGAGAGCATGGTAACATTATTTGTCATAGTAGTGTATAGTGGCTACATTGTTCTGCATATGGAATGTATAAAAAAATAAAAAAATAAATGAATTGACACACATTCAAAGGGATATTTTCATGTATAAGATCGTGAATTATGATACTCTAACGATAATTGTGTACTGCTTCAAAGACATTGACAAATATTAATGAAATAACTATTTATATTTGTGGCATTCAGGACATACTAATTTTACCCCTTTTCCCACTCGAGTTCAATGAAAGGATACCTCCGCAAATATCGAATGAAAAGTTTTCATCATGTGCAATTCTAAATTAAATGTTTTCGCCGAGTCGTACTACCTTCGTTTTCTTTGTTACAAACAAGTATTGTTTGCACATTACATGTAGGAGGAGAGTTGCATCTACATTTCACATTGGTCAGCTCCTTCTACTTACTTTCAGGAGCGAAAGCTTGTAGGGTAGTGTTTACCGTTCAGGACTGTCAATCTGATGGCCGTAGGTTCAAACCCTTCCGGTGGCAGAAAATTTTCGTACGTTTTAGACCTGTGTTCATTGTCCACGCCGTGTGAAACGGAATGATTCAGTTTGGAATTAACGATGGGGGGAGGGGAAATATTAAATTACAAAATCTCCATTTCAACGAATCGAGAAGTGGACAAAAATTGGAAAATTCTTATAAATATTCAAATTACATTCATGTTTTTAGTGGTATAATTGCTGGCAAAATATAAGATCTTACATGGAAGATTTTATCTTGCTCTGAACTAAGCCAAAATGCATTTCGAACCGATCTAATACATTCTCCAATACATTTCAAAATGTTATTGAATGTTTCATGTCGATAATTTGACCAATGCATCAATTCTTGACGCTGAGACCATATTTTCTGCAACTACCTCTTCTCTTCAGTCCCTTCTGTTCTTCTCTTCTCCTTCTCCTCTCCCCTCCTTCTGCTCGATCTGCTTTTATCTCATATCGCCTTCCCTACTTTTCTCGTATCTTATCTCCATCCCACTCATCTCCACTCCTCGTATCTCCTCTCCTGTCTTAGATTTCCGACTCCACTGCACTCTTCTCCTCTTCTTTTCGTTCTTCTCTTTTTCTCTCCTTTACTCTACTCTCCACTCCCCTCCTCTCGTCTCCTCTTCTCTCTTCTTTGCTCCATTTTCCTCATCTCTCCTAGAATCTTTTTCCATTCTCCTCACTACATCTCCTCTCCTCGTTTATCCTCTCTTTCTTCTCTCCTCTACTTTTCCTCTCCTCCTTTCGCTTTCTCTTTCTCCTCTCCTTTGTCACCTTTCGTTTTCTCTCACCTCTTTTCCTTTCTGTAGACTTATCAGCGATGAAATACTAAGAAACCTTTTTATTTTCTTTCAGAAAGAATTTTGTCACTTGCGATATAATAGTGATATTTTTCATAATTTTATACAATGTTACTTGTTTTTATTCATTTCGCGCATTTTATAAATATCTATTGTGCATGTGGCAACCCTGAAATTGAGCCTAACTCTACACGCAACCCACCAACGCCTTGTGTAAATTGGGTTGCCTAGTTTAAAATGTCGTTGTCCTAAAACTTTTGAGAGACACTGTACGTGGATTCATGGACTGTTCTCTTAACATGGTTAATAGCATCCTCCGTTGACAGTCCTCTGCTAAATCCATATTGCCTTTGTGGTGTGTCTGAGGAGCTCTCTTTCCTCTATCCTTTTAAGCAGTAGTTTTTCTAGGATCTTCCCAAAGGTGTCCAGCAGGCATATTGGTCTATAAGATTTGACGTCAGTTCGATCTTTATTTTTCTTCTTCAGTATTAGGGTTAGATTGGCTTCTTTCCAGCATGCTGGAAAGACACCCTGTATTAAACATAGGTTGTATATCTGTTGAAGATGATACGATATCTCATACGTTATCTATATATAACTGGATAAGCAAATTATGTCTAACTACAAGATGGAAAAATTGTATAAATTACAAGAGGAATTATTTACATGCATTTGCCCCTTAAAAATTGAATGATGTTCTGAAACTTAGATCTGTCTCTAAAATGACTTAGTCAACCATGTAGTTTCTAAAATCGACGAAGATAGTCTAAATTCTGCTCAGAATTAATTCTAGAATGCTCAGAATCGTGGACTGTAATCATTATACAGTAGTTTCGTGGCGCATATAACTAACTCTATTTTTCTATTAGATTGATTTTCATATAGATTGATTATAAACCTTTTCACAGTGTTCACTTGACTTATGAGTTGGTGTCCACAATCTTTACTTCTTATGTGCCAAAAACATATAATCCATGTGCAAGTGATTACGAGTACATAATTTGAACTGTTCGTAGTCTGACTAGTTTGCTGCTATCAGGACTGTTCGAATTCATGTCTATTCGTAACTAACTCTGTTCGGAATCAGAACTGCTCGTAACCAACGCTGTTCGGAATCGGGACTGCTCGTAACCAACGCTGTTCGGAATCGGGACTGCTCGTAGCCAACGCTGTTCGGAATCGGGACTGCTCGTAGCCAACGCTGTTCGGAATCGGGACTGCTCGTAGCCAACGCTGTTCGGAATCGGGACTGCTCGTAGCCAACGCTGTTCGGAATCGGGACTGCTCGTAGCCAACGCTGTTCGGAATCGGGACTGCTCGTAGCCAACGCTGTTCGGAATCGGGACTGCTCGTAGCCAACGCTGTTCGGAATCGGGACTGCTCGTAGCCAACGCTGTTCGGAATCGGGACTGCTCGTAGCCAACGCTGTTCGGAATCGGGACTGCTCGTAGCCAACGCTGTTCGGAATCGGGACTGCTCGTAGCCAACGCTGTTCGGAATCGGGACTGCTCGTAGCCAACGCTGTTCGGAATCGGGACTGCTCGTAGCCAACGCTGTTCGGAATCGGGACTGCTCGTAGCCAACGCTGTTCGGAATAGTGACTGCTCGTAACCAACGCTGTTCGGAATAGTGACTGCTCTTAACCAAGCCTGTTCGCAGTCAGGTCGACATCTCCAGGAGATCATTGCTGCCATTCGTCGTCTTCGAGCCGTATCGTCTTTCTGGGTGCAGAAACAGGAGAAAAAGAGCAAACCACGGGGAAAAAATCCTAGTCATTTGTCTAGAGATATTTTCCCTCCTGTTTTTCTTTGTTGACTGACTTGTCTCCGAAGTTCTGTTGCCAAGGACAGGAGACATTTCCGGTCTTCCGACAATGAGAAACAAAAGAGGGCTGTTTGATAACGAAAGAAGCTGTGGTCCTGTGATCTTTTGCCCATAAAGGAAGGATCCGAGCATGAAGATTTTCTTCAGAGATGACTTGTTTTGTGTTGTTCTCTCTGCCGGCAACCAGATTGGAGGCAAAAAATGCAGTCACGCGTCTCCATGACAGCGGAAGGACCGTTCTTTTTTTAACGATCCTTTCCATCAGGAACAAACAATTTGTTGTGAACATTTTGCTTTCACAAGGGCTCTCGTCCGCTCCTTTCAAGAAGAAGTTGGTCGCCCCGCGAACTGTCGAAATTTCTTGCGTTGAGACTTCTATTTCCCCGTTTTTCGACACTATCAGAATCTGCATTTCTGCTTGCTCACTTTCTTCAGGACATGTCGGTAGTGTTAAGGAAGTTATGCAAAAAGATACATAGACACATTTGTCACATAATATGGACACAAGAAATTTTAAGTGAACCACATGTTATCGAATTGGGAGTTACGGGTGTCAGAACCCCTACAGGACTTCTTTTTACTGAAAAAAAAGTCAATTTTTCCGATTCACAATTGAAGTCTGTTTTTTTCCTCATTTGAGCTGCACCTTAAAGAAAGTTCTGGTGCTCCGTAAGTTATATTTGCTGGCTTGTTATGTTATATTCATCTTTTGAATTTCACTTGGTACTCTCTCTCTGGTTATTTTTCTATAATTTTATAATTAAACTTCCTTTTCCTTATTGCTATTAGATGTATTAATTGATTATAACCACTCTACTCTATTGCTTCTATTTCTTCTGAATTTATGTATACTCATTTTTTGTTTATCTATATGTAAAAACAATTGTCAGCCTTTTTATAATATTGTAACCTATAATTTTGTCTGAAATCTTGTATTTTCCTTCTTGCAGGTGAGTGTGTATGAAATTCTAATATCTTGTGTGGATGGGTCCTACGTCATCTTGTGAGTACCAATTTTTTATCTGTGCAAGAAATGCATCATTTGTATTCTTGTCTATTTCTCTGTGAGAGTGTTATGCTGTTTGTGCTACTCTTAATATATTAAGAGAGGGTCAGTTTTCCTCACCGAGGGACAACCCGAAGTACAGGGAGCCAAATTTCGGATGAAAACTAGAATTTTACGTACATGGCCACTTAAGTGCTCTAGGAACATGTTTACACAACTACACAAATGAGAGAAAGGAAAGAGGGCCTCCTCCCCTAGGGTGTCGCCGCCTTGTAATCAAGGGGTTCCGGGTTCGTTGCCTCTGGTGGAGGCACATAGTTGTTCGGATCCCGCTTTAAACTTTAGGGCCAGTCCCAACTAGCCTTACTGTGCATAAAGTGGACTTAAAACGCCAAGACAGAACGGAAAGACTGTCTCAGCGCCCTTTGACGGAATACCGATACAGTTATGCCTTTTGTCGTATAGAGGCACTGTGCGGTGGATAATGCCTAATGAATGTAGCGGTTTTATTTAGCTTAATCATCAACTTAAGAGTTCCACTTACAACTGTAACGTCTGAAGGAATATATAACCTAAAAATCACTGCTCTCTTTTTTATTATTATGCTCTTCCACATTTTGACAGAATTAAAATAAATACGTACTTACTTTATGCGAAACTGTACCTCATCCCCTCAAAGTGCACTTTCGATTAATAGTGCCGCAAATGCAGTACACATAATGTGGTCGTCTCTGAATTGTTGACAGCGAATTGGGCTTTCGGGAGCTTTGCAGAAATACCGCACCAGAGAGAGAGAGAGAGAGAGAGAGAGAGAGAGAGAGAGAGAGAGAGAGAGTGAGAGAGTGAGTGAGAGTGAGTCCGGGAAAACATTTCCAAATTTAAAAAGTGGGGAAAGGGGTGACGGGTGGGGAGGAAAACAACAAACAGCTCATATTTGCTACTGGTTAAATGGCTCTTTTCCTCCCCCTCTTCACCAAATAATGTTTCCCGTGGATTTTTCCCTTCCGCTATTCAATAACGTGAGATGAAAGATAACGGGCACAAAGGCACTTCGTTGATATATAGCTGTTTGGTGTATCAGTTCGTACCGCATGCCATAACTCTACTGAGCTGCATCAACTTGTTCGCTTTCCACCACTAGCGAGGAGCGGAGGGAAGGAGAGGTGAACCGATGGAGGGGGAGGGATTGTAACTGTGCGGATGGGATAGTTGGACCCAGAAACGAAATGGCCGCGAGATAGCGCACTATCTTTGCAATCGGCTAATGTGTTGGCTAATATGTGTGTTTTGATTCTGTGGTTACCCTCCCCCTTCTCTCTCTCCCTCGGTTTGAATGAATAGCCGGAAACCCATTTTCCGAAGATTGCTTTTATGTGACTTCTCTTTATGTAGGCCGCACTGAATTAAAAGCCAGCGAATGCAGCACGAGTGGTGCCTGCATACAATTATGCATGCAGATGATATAATTTTTACGTGGATGCCATTCGCGTGTATCATGCTCACTGAACAACGAATGAATGCGAGAAACATGAAAATAGCTCTTATTGTTTATGTATTTGTGTAGTATTTTATGCTGTGATCATTGGATGGTGTATTTTATGCATGTAAGTGGTCGACTCACAATCTCGTCACCAAATATTTTGGGTTCGAGTTCCGTCGTTGGCGCTCCTTTGCGAGTGCCCGTTCATCTATTTATTTATTTATTTAAACTGCCAAGAACTGCTTTTCAGCCTTAATACAGCAGTATTACATTCATGTTATTCTCCCGATTAGCTAAAGGTTACACAAGAGGGACGCAAAATAAGAAAAATGCAAAAAATTTGCACGAATTGCACTTCTATATTCTAAAAGTGTTAGCGTCAGACTGTGAGTGAGTTTTAATGCTATCTAATGGAGGATCACTTTCACGATGGGAAAAGATAAAGAGATAAGGAAGGTGTGTCGAAAATTTTGAAAAGAGAGACTGGGAGATACAAAGATTCAATAGAAGAAAGATGGTTTGAACAAGGGAAAATGTAAATGGGGCAAAGAGCAGAGAGTAGAGAAAATTTAGAAGAAAAAAAGGGACAACTCTGGTGAATATTTAGTCAAAGGGAAGAAGAGAGGGACTCAAGGATACAGAGGCGAAGAGTAAAGGAAGCGATGTAATAGGAATCTAGATGGAGGGGAAAGAGGAGAATAGAGGAAGAAAGAGACGTACAACAGAAATTAATATGTACCTAGGTAGACAAAGTGAAGAAGAAAGGGAGAGAGAGAGGAAGGGAGAGCAGAGGTGTATATAATAAGGATAAAGTGTAAAATAAGAGATGTGTAAACAAGGATGACACAAAGGGAAAGAATAATGAGAGAGTCAAGAGACGAGGAGAAAAAGAGAGGAACAGAAAAATAAAAGACAGAGAGGAAGAGAATAACATTGTTGCTGCCCTCTCATTCATGATATGGAGCCACATATTGCCACAGGTCACTTAGAATTAGCCTACAGAGAGCAGGCGGTAGTATGCTGTTTCTCAAGGTCTTAAGGAGCTCCAAGTCACGCTCTTGCCACTGATCATCAATTCCTGTGCCACGGTTTTCCTTAAGGCTATGCAAGCTCACAAATCATTTTTATGGCCTTATATGCATAGGAACTGCACAGCACAGCCGTCGGAGAAACGGGAGGGAGGGCACTGGTTTCCTGGGCAATCTACATCTAAGCTCACGACACAAGCGTGTTTGTCTTTCTCTGGTTAGGTACTCGATACAAAGTGGTGGAGACACGCTATTCACTCGACATGTTCACGGGCCACAAGATGCATACTAGAGCCCTCTTGCACGCTGCAATGTTCGAATTGGATGTAATTTCCAGTTTGACGCTTACGTGAATCAATCAGGTCGCCATTTTTAGCGACCTTATGCATTTCTAAAATGTGCATCCTTCAAGTGTTGATACATGTGATATTTTCATGAATAGTTTCATTTACACTTAATTTGCTCAGTCACATACTTTTCTCTTTCCTTTGTTTTTCTTCTCGTGTCTCTCTATGCCGACCTCCGTGGCAGAGTGGTTAACACAACGCTCTACGACCGACCCGACGCCAGGGATTCTGGGTTCGAATCACGGCCTTTGCATGGCTGTTCTTTGTGAGTGGCCCTCATATCATCTTCCATCTTTATCTTCGCGATTAGCAAATAGTGTCATAGAAGCGAAATAAAATAAACCAAAGTTTCAATCGTGTCTATCTTCTTTTTGTTTGCGATTTTCTCACATTCCTCTTTGTCTATACATCTATCTCTGTTCTTTCTTCTTCTCCCGCTGCCCTCTCCCTCCTTCTCTCTGTATCTTTCTATCTCCTTTATCTGATCTTTGTCTTCTCTCCCCCTGCCTGCCTGTTTTTACACTTCTATCTCAGCTATCTATAATTTCACCGTTTACGTATCTACGCGTGTATGTACAGCGTCTCTCAAAAGTCTTGGGACGACATTTTATAATAGGCAACCAATTTTACACAAGGCGTTGGTGGGTTGCGTATAGAGTTAGACTCAATTTCAGGGTTGCCACATGCACAATAGATATGTGTGAAATAAGCAAAAGGAATGAAACAAAGAACAATGTAGTTATACAAGGGTCGTTCAAGGTTGACCGGGACTTTTATTTCTGCAGAGGAAATAGGTAGCAGAAGAAACACCAAACTATGTCAGTTTTTCAAAGTATTCTCCGTGCGCGCCGAGGCACCGTTGCCATCGTTCTGGCAGCTCCCGAATTCCTTTGGCGTAGAAAGAACTTGGTTGTTGTCGTAGCCACTGGAGGACATCGCTCCGCAGTGCTTCGTCTGTCGTGAATTTCTTCCCTCCCAGATGGTCTTTAAGGGGTGCAAACAAATGATAATCACTGGGGTCTAAATCCGGACTGTAGGGGGATGGGGCAGAACTTCCCAGCGCATGTCGGCCAGAGTTGTTGTTGTCACATTGGCCGTGTGAGGGCGGGCATTGTCATGGAGAAGAATGACATTTCCAGACAACATCCCAGGTCTTTTCTTGCGAATGGACTTTCGTACAGCACCACTCAACAATGTGGAGTAATACTGGACATTAATCGTGCTCCCTTTGTCCAGAAAATCCACATGGATAACGCCCTTCATGTCCCAGAAGACACTTGCCATGATCTTTCCAGCGGACGGCTGCGTTTTGCTTTTCTTGGGGGGCGGGGAACCTTTATGCCGCCACTCCATGCTGCGTCTTTTGGTCTCTGGGGTTGAATTGTGCAACCATGTTTCATCACACGTGATAATGGATTGCAACAATTCATCACCTTCTGCTCGAAACCGATTCAGAAGCTGTTCACAGACCGTCCTGCGTGTCCACTTCTGATCGAATGTCAGCGGGCGGGGAACCCACCTTGCACAGATTTTGCGGAAGCGTAAGTGGTCATGAATGATTGTCTCAACACTCCCGACACTGATATTCACCTCTTGCACTGTTACTCGCCGGTTCTCAAGAATCATTTGCTCAACACGTGCGATATTCACTGGTGTGACTGCAGTCGGGCGAATGTGTCCATGCGCTTCATTTGTCACCAGCTCCCGTCCTTCGCGAAACTGCTCACACCATTCGTACACTCTTGTCCGCGACATCGTTTGTTCACCATACTGTGCTTGCAATCGTCTGAAAATCTCAGCTGGTTTCACTTTCTCCTTCACGAGAAATTTGATTACACACCGCTGCTCCACAGCCACAGACACACTGCTTGCCGCCATGTTCGCTGCAACTGCTGCGCATGCGCGAAATACGTCATGCCGGGCGCTAGTTACTCGCGAAGGAATACATTACCTCACCCGCACATTTTTCATCATGATCCGGCTATTCATCGATTTTTTACGTACGAAAATCCCGGTCAACCTTGAACGATCTTGATTACAAAGATATCCAGAATTATATCGCAAATGACAAAATACTATATGATAGAAATGATTGCTCTACTTAAAGAAAATAGAATTTCCACTATTTTATCGTTGATGAGTCTACACAAAATATATTAAGAAAGGAGAGAAGAGGAGAGGAGGCAAGAGGAGAATATAAGAGCAGCGGAGGGAAGAAAGAGGATAGAAGTGGAGAGAAGAAAAAATGAGATGAGAGGAAAGGAAAGATGATCCGAGAGAGAGGGAGAGATGAAGAAGATGAAGACAAGAATTGGTGTATTGATCAACATGAAACAATCAAAAAGATTTTAAAATTGTCATCTAATACATTCTCGGAGCAAAATGTGTTTTTGCTGAGTTCAGAGCAAGATAAGATCTTCCGCGTAAGATTTTCGATTTTGCCTTCAATTATACTACTAAAAACACGAATTTAATTTTCATATTTATAGGAAGTGTCCAAATATTTTCCTCTTAGTTCGTTGAAATGGAGATATTATTATTTAATATTTTATAGTTAATACCAAACGGAACCATCCTATTTCACACGGCTTTGACAATGAACAAAGTGGGAAATTTCTAAAACTTACGAAAATGTTCTGCCACCGGAGGTGCTTGAACCTACGACCATCAAGTTGATAATCCTGAACGGTAACCACTACCCTACAACCTTTCGTTCTTTCTTTTGATGCTTAGAAGAGATAGTCTTTTGATGCTCAGAAGAGATAGAAGGAGCTGGCCAATGTGAAATTACATATGCAACTCTCTTCCTACATGTATTGTGTAAATAATACTTGATTGTAACAAATAAAACGAAGGTAGTATGAATCGACAAAACATTGCATTTAACTCGAGTGGAGAAAGGGGTGAAATTAGGATGAGTTGAATTGCCAGAAATATAAATTGTTAATTCATTGTGTTTTGTCAATATATTTGAATCCGCATACAATTATCATCACAGTATGATAATCTCACGATCGTCTAACGTTTATTTTCCATGTGAAAATGCCCTTCTGTAAGCGTATAAACTCATTTATTTGTTTATACGCGTATGAGTAAATCCACAATACAGAACATTGTGGCCATTTTACGTTGCTTTTATATGTAATACTACAATGCTCTTGTTTAATGAAAGAAGAAAGATTAAATAAAAAGTATATATCTCTTATCTAGGATCGAACCTGGGGTCGCTCGAAGTTCAGTCAAGAACTCTAACCACTAAACCATGCCTTAACCGTCGGCTTGGGCAACAATTTTCAGTCATCCCTTTTTATTCAATGCTGATGGAAGATCTTTAAAACTGTAATAAATTTTCGCTCTCAGATACATGAACACGAATTAGTGCATTTTTTTTTTTGCCTAAGTAAGGATTACGAATCCTTTTGAATTACTGTATTATCATCCAGAAAGCGACAAGAATCGGAACAGCTGAGCTTGGTGAAACTGTAACGACAGTTACATCTCACTCTGTCTCTCTTTCTCGGATCTTCTTTCCTTTCCTCTCATCTCATTTCTTCTTCTCTCCACTCCTTTCTTCCCTCCGCTGCTCTTATATTCTCCTTTCGCCTCCTCTCCTCTTTTCTCCTTTCGTAATGTATTTTGTGTACACTCATCAACGATAAAATAATGGGAAATCTATTTTCTTTAAGTAGAGCAACTATTTCTTTCATATAGTATTTTGTCATTTTCGATATAATTCTGAACTTCTTTCTAATTATAAGTATATTATTCTTTGTTTAATTCCTTTTGCTTATTTTACATATAGCTATTGTGCATGTGGCAACCCTGAAATCGAGTCTAAGTCTATACGCAACCCACCAACGCCTTGTGTAAGTTTGGTTCCCTATTATAAAATGTCGTCCCAAGACTTTTGAGAGACGCTGTAGATACACGGTAAAAACGGTGGAATTTTATGCTTTTCTATTTTAGGCAAGTGTCTATAGGTCTGTAACCATATTATAATATTTAATTAGCATAATTAACAGTATACCGCACAAACATAGTTACTTTTTCAAAAAATAAACATATTATAGTATAACTTTCTGTTTAAATTATTTAATTGTGTTCCTAGAGTCCAAATTTCCCTCACGAAAATTGCATCTGTGTAAATAAATCTTCGATAGGAAAAGGAAAAAGAAAACATTAGAAATTGAGCACCTCAGACTGGTGGTCGTACTTAATTCTCATGCCGGAAAATATTGAAAATGCGCTTATTGGTTTTGTGAGGGCCAGTGGCCACGCCAAATTGTAGCCCTCAAACTTCATGCATCACGAGTAAGTGCCAACGCTTTCTTCCATCGACTGGTACAGGTGAAAACATTTTCTTCCGACGACTGGTATAGGTGAGAACGCTTTCTTCAATCGACTGTATAGGCGCAAATACTTTCTTCCGACGACTGGTACAGATGAAAACACCTTCTTCCGACGACTGGTACAGATGAAAACACCTTCTTCCGACGACTGGTACAGATGAAAACACCTTCTTCCGACGACTGGTACAGATGAAAACACCTTCTTCCGACGACTGGTACAGATGAAAACACCTTCTTCCGACGACTGGTACAGATGAAAACACCTTCTTCCGACGACTGCTGCAGGTGCAAACACCTTCTTCCGACGACTGCTGCAGGTGCAAACACTTTTCTGTTGTCTGTACAAGGCAATTTGGGCCATCATCAGACGCGTTGCAGCGTTTTATCCATCCACCACGGATAAACTCCTGAAAACACATTCAGGAGAGGAAAAGCGCGTCACGCCTTAAGCTCCAATTAGAAACCAGCTTACGTCACGCGAAATAACAGACGCTGTTAAAAATTGAGGAGAAGATCTTATTACATCCGAGAGGAGGAGACGACTGGGATGCTCAAGATATAAAACTAATTCTGCCTCCTCACATTAAGTTCAGGTGTCGTCTCTGCGGGAAATATTGATCATAAGACGCCTCACCAGGTGGCAGCAGTAGGTAATAAAACATGCAATCTGAGTTTCTAAAATTTCTTTCTTTATATCTTTTCGACAATTAACTCCTCAAAATTGATGTAAAATCTTTCCAGTACATGTTAATATCTGCCGGATGATCTGTTTATGGGTTCTTTTTACTTTTTTATGGTTTTCATTAATGCACGTTGAACCAAACACAAGAAGATTGCACAGAGTAACCACGTGCTCTTTCTTACCTGGTGTAACTACGTTCACATGTTTCCTAGCGATAGACCTAGTTGAAAATGTGGAGATTACGTGATGTCGGTGCTTTTTTTTTTTTGGAGAATTTTGTGCCTGACTATAGTAATTAGTACAGTTTTGCATGAAAATTTAGAATTTTGTGTTTTAGTCGTTAGAGAGTTTGATATACGACGAGAGAGAACATTTACGAATCCAAAACTTATATTTCCTGAAATAAATCCGTCTTCTAGTCATTTTTGCATGAAAATGGCAGCCGGACATAAAAAATTGCAATGAACGTGGAATTTCTGAATTTGAACTCTGAACTTTTGCTTCTCGATGCAAATCTGAGCAACATGCAGATTTTGTTGTAAACCCTAAGTCTCTGTCAAAGGGTGGCCATCTTCGAAAAATGACAGTCGAAAAAGGAGTTTTGTGTGGAATTAAATTGCTAATGGTCTATAAAGTTGAAGGTTACTGTTTCAATAAAGATGTATCGGGCTCAGTATTAAAATTAGCGATTAATGATTCGATACAGTAACCGTAAGACCAACGCGTTTACTGATTGAAAGTCTCAGAAAATATATTTTAGTAGAGAAATAAGATGAGTACTTTCAACGAATTATCTGAAGATATGAAACGAAGTGAGCAAAGGGTAACAAGAGTTTTGAGAATGTCATAAATGAGCCAAAGTACGAAGCTCAAATTCCACTACACAATAGTGTTGATTCTTACGGAAAATACACTAGAAGACGGATTTATTTCAGGAAATATAAGTTTTGGATTCGTAAATGTTCTCTCTCGTCGTATATCAAACTCTCTAACGACTAAAACACAAAATTCTAAATTTTCCTGTAGTGCTATATGGATTGGAAGCATGGTTCATAACTCTAAAAGAGGAACCTAAGGGAGACGAAGTGCGTCTTTTTGGGGGACTTCTTTGGTCGGGGCATAAAGGAGTACACCAACTAGCGGTAGGTGGAGAACTTACTGTACTACGTGAATAAACCTTTGGATTTGAGATTACCAGAAAATAAGCTAACTTAATAATTCTAAATAACAATAAAATTATTTCTACACATTATTTCTACAAGAATTTCTGTTTAAAAAAAAACAACCTGTAGTCTGTCCCAGGAGTCTGCGGAGCAAGGGAAGATGAGAAAGCGAGTTGGAGGAGCAAAGCAGTGCACGCTACTGCAAATATTTCCCCTCTCACGCTTTCATTGGTCGAACCCTGTCGTGTCACCACTCGCGCAGAGACTTGTTTTTGTTCACTTGCTCCAGAGATTCCCGGAACAGGGTGTTATGCGAACGAAAGCAAGTCTGCAGAACTAGTTGTCGAGGGGATCGACCAATGAACAGTGCGAGGGGGCGGGATTTCGTGGAAGGGGCGCCTGCAGTTACCAGCCTTTGCAGCAGCGTGCACTGCTTCGCTCCACAAATTCCAGGGATAGATTATAGATCTGCGTAGATTACAATATATACTGCACAGGAACACAATAAAGGTTTTAAACGATGCGTTGCTGTTTTATGACAAAGTAAAGGCCATTATACTCGGTTAGTTCGATCTGAAATCCTTATTATTTGTGGTAATTTACCCTGTGTTAGATAAAACTACTTTTTTCTCAAAGGTTCCAAACCGTGGATTGACGCACATCTTTATAGGGGGAGGAGTTATCTGTCCAGGCCTCACTGCGACTTCCACAGATCGACAGTTCGCGTCATCTTCTGCATTGGAAAGGACACCTCTGGGTCTGTCCTCCTTTGTATGTGTGTTTTGGAGGGGGCGTCAGAATTAGTGTTGCAAGTTGTGTTATTTCTTTGTCTTAGGAGTACAAACCTAGCACGTTGTTTACTCGTGTTCCTGTCCAAACTGTAAATATTTAGACACACAATGTGTACCGAGTATTCGCTGAGAATTCGGCCCGGGATTATACTAGTTTACTGGTGAACAAACACCGTGCTTCCCTGATGGCGCAATGGTAGTAGCATCGTCGTCTTGTAATCGAGGGGCCCCGGGTTCGATACCCGGTGGAGGCACATAGTGGTTCGGATCTCACTTTAAACTAACTGTAGGTCCAGTCCCAATTAGTCTTACTGTGCATAAAATGGACTTAAAACACCAACTCAATTAATCAATCGACAGGCATTACCAACAACAAGGACGGCCGCAGGAAGGGCCAAAAGAGGTCATGACACCACCCTCCCCCCTCCACCCACACGCACCTATACATCCACATTCTATTTTTATCACTTCTTTGTTGCGCTTACATGCTTTCTTTCCATTGTTTCTTTCTCTCTCTTTCCTGCACCAAATATTTCGTCATTATATCCCGAAAGATCCAACTTTCAGATTTTGACCCACCAATAGATCTGTAATTCCTTTATAGAAATCAAAGCAGCTTTTCGAAATACTTTTCCTGGTTGGCAGTATACTTGCGCCAGTGGGCCTCCCCCATGGCGCAGTGGTAGCGTCATTGCCTTGTAATCAAGGGGTCCCGGGTTCGATACCCGGTGGAGGCACAAGTGGTTCGGATCCCACTTTAAACTGTAGGTCCATTCCCGATTAGCCTTACTGTGCATAAAGTGGACTTAAAACAGCAACTCAAACTCAAACTGAAACTTGCGCCAGTGCTCCAGAAGCTTGTGGATGCATCTCTGGAAAAATAAGTTTATTTGGAGAAATACTTTGGTTCGAGAAATACCCACTCTTGAACAGCACGTATGGCATCCTCATCACTGGGAAACGTTTGGTTTGTTAGATGCTCCTTCAGGGGACGGAAGAGGTGATAGTCAGACGGCAAAAGGTCCAGACTGTGTGGAGGATGTGGGAGAAAGTTCAATTTTAATTGTAGCCGTGGTTCAAGCTGCCTCGTGTGGCATTATCCTGCAGAAATGCTACCCTCGTTTGTGACCTTTTCCTTTGTTCCTAATTTCGGTCTTCACTGGACGTTTGAGGAGTTTGCATAATATTCTGCATTGATAGTACAACACTCTGTGAGGAAATCCAGATGCAGTACTCCTTAGGAGTCCTAGAAGAAAGTGGCCAGTATCTTCACCAGTCTTGTACCGGCGTGAATAGGGTTGATATTACACAGTTTCCTGACATTTCGCAATATGTAATGCACCACTCGTACACAGTAACATCTGACAGCTTATTCTCACCGTATTTTATTTCAATCTTGCATAAATTTCAGACAATTTACTGCTTTCTTTGCCGAGGAATTCGATTACAATACTTGTTCCATGATTACACGCTCCTTTCCGAAGTTCTCGCGATCAACTCATTGCACAGCGATGACCGAGAGGTGCAACTGACCTAGAACAATATCGCAAACCTTCCAATAGTACACCTGTTCCCGCAGTGATGCGCACAAATTATAATTCATGTTTTTCCAATCCTTACTTCCACATCTATATACGTATAATTGTTTTGTATTTTTGTATAGTGTAGATGTTCTTCCACCGTTGGTCAATCGCGCGAACGTGTAAACATAAGGAGTAGTTGTATTGACTGTATTATAAACTCGAGAAAGTATGAACCCCCCTCAAGCAGATTTGCTTACACTTAAAACAAGCTCAACATGCCCATATGAGCTTTTTGCTCAAGTGTGGAACCCCGTCTAATCCAAGATTTTTGTGAAAATGCCCTCAAATATTTCCTGAGAAAGTATGAACCCCCCTCAAGCAGATTTGCTACACTTAAAACAATGCCAAGTTCCCATATGATTTTATTGTTTATAGTGTGTTTTTTTCTGTCAAAATCCCAGGAATCTTGAATTGATATACTGGGTTCTGAGGCCTAGTGGAGTGTGGTGCATGGTTTTTATTGTCTTGTAATCGGGAGGCTCGGGTTTGAATCCTGGTAAAAATGTGAAGCCTCCCCTGATGGCAAAATGTTAATATTGTTGCTTTGTAAGCAAAAGGCTCGGGTTTGAGTTCTGAGAGATTGAAATATATGTGGCAAAATAATATCTCCACACGTGAGATTTTGAGAATAATTATTGCTAGTTGATAGCTCCCAGATCTTAAACCTAGTAAAAAGTGTTGTTCAACAGAGCAAAATTATTTTATATTGGGGATCACCCGCTCAGCCATACAATAGGAGAAGAGCGGGTAAGCATAATTAATTGTTTGCATGTTTTGCCGGCACGCAAGAGATATAATCTACACAGCTAGAAGGGAACATTAATGATTTTTCTGTGCGATTCACTGAAGAGGCCATTAATCTTTCTGTGCGACAGGGGAAAAAGTGTAACAAAGATCATTGAGATAAAGATACAAATTTTCTGACACAGTAGCAATGAACTGCCTTGCATGCAAAACCAATTCTAGTTTTGCATTATTCTGATAATAAGAGCATAGGCAAGGCTTAGAGAATAATTCATTGCATTCAAAATCCAATTTTGTCTGTATCAGCCTCTGGGTATCAGAACCCAGTAAAATATGGATATATTCCATATGGAGAAGTGTTAATATTGCTGCATTGTAATCAGGAGCTTTGGGTTTGAGTCCTGATAAAATGTGTAAGATTGAAATACATACAACAAAATAATATGCCCACACATGAGATATTCACTGCTAGCTGATATACAGTTGAGGTTTGAAACCTGGCAAAGTGTGTTGTACAACAGGATAATAGAGCAAATATCTTCTAGAATTGCTCTGTGACCCTCTCATTTCTTACATCATCAACATATGATTTTTCACCTATGAGAATAACACTACATATGGTGTCATCAGGTAATGCCTCATGGAATTCACAGATAATTTTAATGTTTGTCCTGTCATTCACCACAACTTGTTTCCTTTTTGAAGTGTTGATGACAAACATGGGTCTCTGTGCCTTGAATTCATCTGGTGTGTAATACATGTCAGTACTGCCAGTAGTGACCCTTTTGAAGGATGTAAATGCCTCATATAATTTAAGGAAATCATTCTTGGACATGTCTAAATTATAATTTTCTCTAGGAAATACCTCATTTCTGCCATTTTTAAGATATATGTTCTTGATGTTGCAGTTATCAAATCTACTTGAATTTTTTTCCTGATTATTGTGTCTTCCAGTCTGAAACAGTACCACTACAAAATCAGGCATGTCATATTGTATACTGGAGAATGAATTTGTAGCATCAAACTCATAATATGTGCCAGATGCGGGCTTCTGTACGCATTGATATGTATAAAATTGTAGAAGAATCTGTGGATTTTTTACTATATCTGCTTTGTGTTTAAGAGCATAACTGGCCTCATATTCAACAACAGGGATTCTTAACTCCATAGTCTGAATAATGCATTTGCCTGCATCAGGTAGGGTATTAGGCAGAGCTTCTCCTGTAGGGTTTAATGTGCTGTACCTCATCAAAGCATTATTATCATTGGCAGCTCTTCTAAATGTAATTCTTAAACCACCCTTCCACATAATATCTTTGTAATCTGAGAAGAATCCTGGCAACAGGCGCATGGGGAACAGTACAGTGTGGTTTTTAGATATAATTTTCTCACCAGCCTCAAATCCACCTATTTTGTAGTAAGAAGCCTCGGTTTTGGATAATTTTAGTGTGGCCAAAGCTGTGGAGGTAATGCCGGGATAATCTATTCTGTTTATAACAACACCATGCTTTCTGATCTCAATTTCAGAGAACAGATGCGGCACAAAATTGTCTACCAATCTTATATTTGAATTTGCCGGATAATCTGTTCCATCGAGCTTTACAACATCAAATTTGATGTATAGATCTGCTCTGTGAGAGTGTATAAATCCATCCCCAACATCAAGATCAACCTCAATTTCTGTGTTGGGTTGATTTAAATTTGCAAATGTCCTCCTGTTTGGGGAGAATGATTGTAGCTCATAACTCTCAATATTTTCCATTGTATGTATTTTTATTTAAATGTTAATCTCTATGATTGCAGTTGTTGTGGCTCCAGCAAAATCAACTAATTCTTCTTTTTCATTAGTGACCATCAATTCAATATAATCTATTCTGTTATGGCACACAGGAAAATATAATGTTGGGAATGGATTGTAGATGATGGGCTCCATAAATTCGGAATTAGGTTTGAATGTTGCAATAATGCCGGTTTGTTTGTGAGTGCCTATGCCATTTGATTTGGTGATCATACCCTCAGCCACATTACAGTGAATATTCAGAGTCTCTATGGCTAAGAATTTAGGTATATTCATAGCAGTGTGTTTGATGGCTGCTTCAAGTTTTGTGTTGTTCTCAAATCCTAACAGCTCTCCTATAGTACCCAGATCCACTGTTTCTGTAGCAGATACAATCTCTACTCTGTGAGTGACAGAATTTTGACTTAACACTACACCTCTGGGTAATTGAGCATTTAGAGTGGACAGATTATATTGCCCTGGAGTGATGACAATTTTTTGATCCCCTACTGCAATTTTGTTGTTGTGGTGTGTAATATTAGGGATCAAGTACATGCCGTAAAATGCTCTGAGAGCTATTGTTTTGGGATACACTATGTCATCATGTAATTTGAGTTTCAATATTGAATTTTGGCTGGTGAGATGAAATACCCCCATGATGTTTCAGATACCACAAGGCCTTTTGAAAATTTTCAATTGATGGTTTATTTATTTGAGACATATATCTAAGAACAGATAAACACAAATGTCCACAATTAACATCTTTGAAATTTTGAACACGGGCATTATTGTAATAAAGATTAGGTGATTTTAAATATTTTATTAAATTTTCAGGTGGAACACCTCCAAATGAATCAAACACAAATGCCTCATTTTTTAAATATTTAAGATAACAGATCCAGTGAGTGCCCTGATTTTTGTACTTATCCAAATTAACAATGCCACACTCTTTGTTGAGTGGTTGTTCTGGTAAAGAATCAGACATGTACACACCTCTAAAATGTTTGATGCCCAGTGGCTTGATTAAAGCTTCAATATCTTGGTTTGTAAGCGGCTCTTGTTTTTTTTAAACTTATTCATGGCTCTCTTAACACCTTTGCCTTTTTTCTCCATGGCCAGGTTATGGCGCCTCTGCTCATCTAATTCTGCCCTATTTTTCTTGGCATCTATTACTGTTTTTGCTATGGCAGCTGATCCCCCGGCCAAGCTCCCAACAGCCCCGAGAGCAGCTAAGATGGCCGGGATAGTAAATATGAAACCCCCCACATGTGATTTTTTTCTAGATTGTTGTAATTTTTTTAATTGGGGGGTACTAAGCAACAATTTCATACCATGGCCCTTGGCAATACAAGATTTTTTTTTCTTGCGCTGCTTTTTGGTTAAAAGACTATCAATAGTTTTAAGAGATTTGAGACCTGCATAAGGTATTTGATACATAACACCCTTGGCCTTCATTGTAGGTTTATTATATACATATTCACAGCCCCCACCCCAGTTTTTGTTTGGTGTTCATAGCTATGGTGGTCCCCAATGCTGCTATTTTTTCACTCAAAGAAGCATCTTTGCTTACAAATCTACCAAATGCAGCCTCTTCTAATTTCTTGTCTGCAACATGTCTCTTGTCAAGATCAGAATCTGTGTTGTATGCTATGTCATGGTCTCTACAAGCAGCATCTAGGGGATTAACACCAGGATCACCTCTGTTTAATCTATGGTCCAGTTTTGTGCCTGGACCACAATACTGATAGCCTGGAATGTGTAGTTCAAATGGCAGCTTGTTTATAATGTCATTAACCAGGCCCCGACCCTCAGAAATATTCCAAAATTTAGGTGGTAGAGTATTAATAATTTTTATAAGATATCCAATCCCCTTAGTGTCATTCACTATAAAATTAGACAATTTGGTGCTTATCATGTCCATAATTCCAACCTTTTCATTGTAAAAATTGTGGTTCCCAGCATTTTCCTCCCCAGCTATCACCAATAACCTATCTACAAGTTTCCTGGCATCATCAACCCACACAAATTCTTTAGGCAGGGTGTTGTATTGTTTGATTCCACTGCCAGTCTTGATCTGTGACCATATGGGCTTGATTAAATTATTGTATTTTGCCCCACTGCTAGACTTGACTCTTTTTTGTGTGGGATCATTGTTCTGGTATAGAGCATCTGATTTTATTAATATTTCTTTGTAATAATCATAATCTTGATCTGTATAGCTGCCAGGCCTCTTCCTAGTCATCAGTTCCCACAACCCAGGTGTGCCGGGATATTTAACAAAAGCACCTTTTTCTCCGAGACGAGATTCTGAATAAACAATTATATCATCTCCCATAAATGTTACTCTGAAATTGCCAATTCTATGTATGATACTGCCATCAAGCTCTGTGTCAGCATATAAGCCAAACACCTCATCTTTGTTGTCTTTAGGTGTGGTTAAATATTTTTGTGCAAGAAGACCCAATTCAATAGGATCCTGAGTAGCTTCAATTGTTCTAGGAGCAATAGGACTAGGTGTATGAATACTGGAAAGTGGGGTGAATGGATAATCTAATATGTTCCTAGCAGCTACAGGTACAAGCTCTGTGATCAAATTTTGATTTTGCTCTGTAACAGTTTTGATATTCTTACCTAATTCACTAATAGCATCAATTACAGGCTGTTCTGTTTGTTTGTGTTGTTCATAAATTCCCCGGTTCTCTGATTTCCATCCCTTAAATCTTTTTACAAGATAATCTCTTAACTTAAGATCATCAATGATTGGCCTTTTCATGTTTATTTATTTATATTTCAATGTCTAGAAAATTGTTGATTTTATTTCTGTATTTGCCACTATTGGGTGTTCTTGTCATATCAGTAGTGACAAACCCATAACTGTCCTGGTTCCAGCACCTGCTGCAAAACTTAGAAAAATCATTGTAGCTCAAGTCCCCACCTACATATTCATCATGTATGTGTTTGAGGTTGGTATGATCTTGATGAAACACACATATAAAATTGCTGTTGTCTCGGATCAGTTGCTTCGGTATTTTAGAAAAAGTCTGTGCCAGGTAGAAGCAATCAATGTTTTTGTGTCGGCCCTGTGTAAAGAAATTTCTAACCTTGTTTTGATTATCTAATATAATGTCATCAAACACAACAACAGAATTATCGAGACATTCATGAAGTGGCTTAACATCTGGTTCAAAAGTGGCAATATCCAATCCATCATATAGCTTCATCAGCTGCTGATATTTTAATTGTTCCAAGCTCTTAGAGAAGACATACAAGTGCCTGTTTTTCCAGTCTAACCAGTTGGGTGCTAATAAAAAATTATCAACCATTAGTGTAGTTTTACCACAAGCAGATGGCCCAACAATAAGACATCTAATATTATCAGGCAGCAAGTTGCCATTTCTCTTATTCTGTTGTTCAGGTTCTGGCAGCCTTTTTATAACATCCCAGGTGTTCATATTATTATTTTGTCTGCATCGATCCAGCTGTGTTCTGGGAGTCCTAGCCATTTGACAAGTAACTTGTTGCCTTTTCTGCGGATGATTTTTTCTATGAGATATGTGTCAGGCTGTTTAGTTTTGCTGAGCTCTTGTTCATAGAATCGGCCTTTGAGAATTTCTCCTCGATGATCTTTTATTATATATGTGTTAAGGGTCCCGGGTTTAACTTGAACCACTGTAAATAATTCAGTGCTCCAGTTTCTTGTAAAGCCTCTTTTGAATAAGTGCTTATATTTGCTGATTCTTACTTGATCACCCACCTTGTATTTGGCCTTTCTTGTTGTTGGCTGGTATCTAGGATAATAAACAGTCCTGATCAATTTTTGCTCATCAGATGAAGTTACTTCAGAGGGTTTCATGTTGATTGTGGAATGGACCGAGTTGTTATATTTATGTAGAAGTTCTGGAAGAATATTAATCCATTTATAATTACCTTGGAGGGTAAATTGTTTATACATATGATTTTTTAGGGTTCTGTTGAATCTCTCTACAATTGAGGCTTTGAGATCACTGTAACTCGAGTAATGTTTTATTGCCTGGCTTTTAATAAATTGTTGAAACACTGAATTATAAAATTCTTTGCCATTATCTGTTTGCAAATAGCGCGGTGATCTTCCACTCTGATTGATGATTGTTCTGATGGCTTCTGTAACACATTTTCCAGTCTTGGATTTGAGTGGCACAGCCCAGGCAAATTTTGAAAATGTGTCTATTACAGTGAGTAGATACTTGTAGCCCTTGTTGATTTTGTCTAAGTTTTTCAGCTGTCCACTTGCCATCTCAATCAAGTCGCTCTGCCATAAATCATCTATGCCTTTTGTGACTACTGGGAGTCTCTTATAATTATGTCTGGCTTGTCTGTGTAATTCATCAACAATAATTTTTCTAGACATAATATGTAAACAAGAATATTGCAACTATGGGGTGTTCAGCAGCTGATACTGCAGGATTTTCTAAATATAATTTGTCCCCTATTTGTATTTTAAATTCCAGAGAGCCATCATCTTCAACATATGCTGTTTCTAATGTATTGGGATCTGTAAAATCCTCCAATTCTACACTGGTGATTTTTGCTTTGTTATCAGCATTTGTTATTGATAAGGTGGGGTAGTGGTGTGCCTGTGGTTGAAGCCAATATTTGATCTTGATTGGTCTCAGTGTGCCCCCAACAAAAAACTGGTAATAAAATTGTGCAGGGGACAGCATATATATTTTGCCACCTGGTGTAAATGGTGAATCATATTCTTTGTTGGGGATGCTGTACAATTCAAGAATTACTGTATGTTTTGGATTCTCGATTATGCCGGTTATTTCTTTTTCTGCTGTAAGCAATCTGCTTGTTACAGATTCAAGGTGCTCATTGATGGTCCTAACAACATCATCATGGCCTGGCTTAATTTTTATGTCCACAACAAGTTTCTTGTATTGTTGCACAATCTCTTGAAGCTGGGTGGCAAAAACAGACAGAGCATTTGCTTGATTGGATTCCATGGTCCCTAGCTGTTGCTTGATATTAGCTACAATTTGTTGCAAATTTTCAACAACTGCCAATTTTGAATTTTGAGCAGTAAGATCATGGACCTGTCTTCTGATATCCTCAAACAGGGCATGCAGTTCATTAATATGTTGATTGGTTGGTAGAGTGGCCACTGTCTGAGTGAGATGTTTGATCTCTGCCTGGATATTCTTGACATCTTCTGATTTCAATATGCGATTCACTGCCCTCTTAATATTTTTAAGTTCCTGTGATGTGGGAAGATTTGATACTGTATTTTGCAAAAATTCAAGTGCCAATTTTACATTGTTTAATTCAGAAGCATCAGCCACATTTTGCATAGCATTTTGGAGCAGGGCTATATCTGCCTGAGAGGGTGTGGATTGTTGTAAAATTTCAAGTTTTGTTTGGATATCATCGATCAAGTGATGAAAATGAGGTAGCTCAGATTCGGTGTTGAGGTTTTCAAGCTTTGTGATTTGTTGCTGGACACTGACAAGGGTATCTACAATTCCAGGCAATCGGGATTCTAGTACATTTGCCAAATCATTTTGCACTGCTGCTATTGTACCTTCAAGATGGGTTATGGAACTTTGAATTTTTCCAAAATCTTCATATGTTTCAAGTTGCAGCTTAATATTTGCTACACTCAGAGTTATTGCATTCAAAGCATCAGAAGATGGCAAGTTGTTCATAAAATTTTCAAGTGTCTCAATTTTTTCTTTAACCTCGGCTATGGCATTGTTCAGAGGGTCCAGATTAGGTATTTGGAGTGATTGAATCTGTTCTTTTAGAGTGGAAATCACTAGATCAAAATCTTCTTGTGATTTTATGCTTTTGACAATTGTTTGGAGCTGTGCCTGGACATTATTTATCTGCTCCTCCAATTGCTGTTTCAATTGCTCAGAATTGGTAGCCTGGGTCTTAAATTTGGCTTGAAGAGCTGCTACAGCTTCTTCTAAACTTTGAAAATTATCTAATGTTGCCAGATCAGTATATTTTTGAAGCAACACTTTGAGTTCAGAATCAATTTTAAGAAGAGGGTCCATGCATTGTGATTGTAAATTTGTAATTTCTAATTGAAGACTGGCATTCAGTGTGGTTTGTAAAGCTTGTAAATCACTTCTTAATTTCTTGACTCTGACATCAAGCATCAGAATCTCATCACTGTGATCTTCATGTCTTGTATGGCCAAATATATCATTAGGCATTTTTGTTTTAGTGGTTATTTATTATAGAGTGTCTGATTCTTAATTCTATAAAAAAGGGTATAAGCTTGTCATATGACCCAGGGACCTCAATATATAAGCAGTCACCAGCAGAAACAGTATAAACAGTGCCAGAAACCATGTTTGAGTGCTTAATTCTATAAATATTTCTCCCTACTGAAATTTTAACATCACCCTCAGGGGTTGTAATAAATTGCAATTGCCCACCTACAGGTAATTGGTAATGATTTAAATTATTGTTAAATATGTATAATGTTTTGCCTGTTTTATCATCATTATCTGTAAATATGCTGTTTAGATGAATAATTAACAAGCCACTTAGTTTAGACAGCATATCAGAAGAGGGTTGTGGTGTTGGCAGGTCCATAATAGCCTGTTTTTTGAACCCAAATAAGTTCATTGGCATGTTTATTTATTTCAAATCATGCTCTGTAATTGGGCATTGATTTCCATTTTTCAAATCACAATGCCCCCATGGTAGAGTATGTATGCCACATGATAAAATGCATCTCTTATCATCATGTGGGTCCAGGGCCACTTTTCTTACAATATTTGAAGTCAATAAGTGATCCACACTCTGAATTCTGGATTCTGATGTTTTGATTAAATTCTGGGATTTGAGGCAATTTTTATAATCTTCAAATACAAACTCTTTTTCCACAGTCACTCTGCCAATGCCCTTGGCCTTTTTGGCAACAGCGCCACTACATGTTTTAAAAGTATACATCTTGGCACTTAACCCAGCAAATTCCACAATAACATCACCAAGTGTCTCATCTTTTAACTTGCCAGGCACCTTTTTGTTGTGGGGTTGAATTATTGTATGTTCACTGGTATCAAAATATTTAAACAATTCAGGCTGTGACATATCTTGATAAACATCTTCTGTTTTAATATCAAGAATAAAACTATCCGTGTCCATGTACATCAATTTTATATTATCACCATAAAAAGGTTTCAACACATCATAATACAATGTTAACATATGTAATTTGGCCAATTCCAATATCACAGCCCCTACATAAATAGGTTTATCAAACTTAATCTTTGTTTTTTTCATGTTGAAAAGTGCCATATTTTCATCATAAATTCTTCTATAATTGAAATTAGGCTTTGCAACCAATTTTTTGCTCAGGCTGGGGTCAGTAATTATTTTAACATCGGTATGTTTTCTGACATTTTCAATAGTTTTGCCATACACAGAATTAACCATCAATTTAAACAAGCCCTTATCAAATTGGCTCTTTGCAGATGTTCGAAGCTCTGTATTTGTATCAATGTATGGTTTCAACCATTCTGAGTGCCTGAACCTCAAAACTTTTCCAACTTTGGTCACTTGAACACCATGATTCATCAGGAACTGGAGGTTTTTGTAATATATGACATAACCCTGTTTCGGCTCCAGAGTCATCATGAGCTTCTTCTGTTTAGAGCCAGGTGAGCACTGAACCTCGGGAATTGGGGGCAGATCAGAAAATGTATTGTGCAAATCATCAGGAATTGTCAGATCAACCTCTAAGAATAGGCCATAATTACTGTCATCAAAGTCCTGAAGATCTTCAATATTGAAATCTTCAACCCATTCAAGCCCTGCATATGGCAGTTTTTGCATCATGGCATGACCATAGAGGCTGTTTGCATCTACATACACTATATAATTTGATGGCCGTGCTGGATCATAATTGGGAATATGCTTGTTATTTGCTCTGGCATATCTCTGGGAACATTGCACCATCCCTCCTCTTATACATTTCTCCATAAACAGATACGTATCTTGATCTTGGATCAGATCCAATGGCTTTTTGGTGTTGAAAAACATTGCAGACCATGCTAGGCTTGGGGCACTGAAAAAATATATTGGATCCAGTTTATAATTTTGCATAGAAGATTTTCTGAATGCCTGCAATATATCAGCTAAGAGGGTGACATCAAGTTTTAAATATGCCATGTGATAATCACCAAATGTCTTGCATTTTAAATTGTTCCACATCAATTGGGCATGGTGATAATCTTCATCAGTGATTCCAGATCCTCTGATTTTGCTGTAAAACTCTTGTTGTGGTGGCAGAGAACACTCATCAAATTTAGAAAAATCTGTAACATAGTCATATGGATATACACCCTTCCGCCTAATTAATTTCAGGTCCTGATTTGGAAACAAGGCACTTGTGATTTTGAATTGATCATCAGATAATTGATTTGCCAGTGTAGCCAGGCTAGCAGATAAAATTCTGTAAGAATCAAGAAATCTTATGTGAATAGGAACACCATTAACTTTAATTATTTTGCTAATAGATATATATTTTTCATCATTTTCAGCTAAAATATTTAAATTCTGCTTGTCAAACCCCTCGTATCTGATCAGATGATGAAAATCATAATTGGATGCTCCATGGCAAAATATGGGGACAAATTTTGGTCTCTGGATCTTAATATTACAGCTATTACATAGGGCTATTAAGAATTTACCATCTGTATGAGAATGGTGTTTCACCTTGATATTTGTATCTGAAAATTCACAATCACATACCGGGCATTTTTCTGCATTGTTGAAATCTTCAATCTGTTTCTCTGTTAAAGGCAACATAGGCTTTGATTTTAATAAGATGTTAGATGCTATGTCACGGCACTCATTTTCTATTCTATGTGCAAATTCTTTGATGGCATTTGGTCCCATGTATAAGTGTGGCTCACTAGCTACACCATCCCGTATAACTATATAACAAAAACTGGAAGGTTCATGTAGCTGGTATGGTGTAATTGAAGATTCTTCAGGATCTGGATTGCAGAATGCAAGAGGTTTGAGATTTGATTCAAAATCACAGACAATATATGCTGGGTGTTCCGACAAGGCTTCAAACTTTTTGAATTTGCAATTTTCACTTGGATGGGCATCACCATATGAACAGGTTTATGATTTTTACAGTATTTTAAATGCTCAATTAACTTATTTTTTGCAATTTCTGCACTCTCTTCACGAACCCCTTTTACCATTTTTTGACCATAAAATACAGTTAAGCATCTTCTGCACAACTTGAATATTGTATTGGATTTGTCTAGTTGTGTTCTCACTAAAGCTTCAAGATTATGTATCAGAGTGTAATGATATGTGCCATCCCCTTCAATTAAGAGCAGATCAATCGGAACAGCAGATTCATCATCAATTGTACTGATTCTGAGAGGTGCTATCAAGCAATTGCCACGGCCAGTGGAACAAATAAATACATTAATAGATAATTGTTTGCCATTGATATTCCTGGCCTTTTTTTCAAATTTATCAATATTCTGAACAGATATTGGATATTCTAAACCCTCCATTGCCTCATCAAAATCATTTTCATGTTGTTTGTAATAATTTATTCTCTGAGGATTTCTTGAAGCTGGAAACAAAGCAGCTAATATACACCACAAAAAGCATTTCTGGTCGGTATTTTCAATATTGACCACGGCTCTTTTGTTTTTGATATTAGCAGGTAATGGCACATAAGTGGAACCTTGTAATGGGCTGAATTCGGAAAGATTAACATATAACTTGTGCGGAGAGCCACATAGGCTCCATCCTGACTCTTTTGCCGCAAATTCAGAGTGTTTAATATTCAATTGTTCCATCAACCTGCTTATTATTCTGTCCGAATTTGCATTTGAATATACAGGTACAGTTTCTGTTATGTGGGGCTGTGTAAATTTTGTGCCATTTGGCTTCTTATATTGTGCAAACAATTTGAGGGACAGCTTATAAGAGCCATTTTGTGCATTTAGAATTGCCTGCAGATCAGGATTTATATTGTTCAAAAAATTCTCAATGCCACATCTTGGCTCTGATACAAACCGATAATCTCTTAATTGGCCATTAAAACTGCTATGGATAGGTGGTGCATAGCGTGGCTGCTTTGCTGCTCTAGCATTAACAGGTGCTTCATGCTTCCTTTTCAGACCAGATGTAGATGGTTGAGGGGGCAATGTTGATGACTGTGCAGAGCAAGTACCTTTATGTTTATATGTGAAATATTCCATGCTATATTTTCTATGGCATTTAGGGCAAATTTTTGTGGGAGTTCTGTATTTGTCCGGGTTACAAATCTTTTGATGCTTGGCCCAATTGGGGCTGGATATATTTTTATTGCATTGATTACAATATTTTTGACTTGGCATTTTTGTTGTTGTTTATTATATACAATTTCCTGGGTTTCAAATCAAAACTCTATGCTGGATAAAAAATATCAGCTGGGTTCAGCACTGTGCTTTGTATATTTTGTGTGTGTGTGTGTGTGTGTATGTGTATGTGTGTTAATATTTTTTGGCTTTGGTATTTATATAAAATTTCTTGGGGTCCAAATCAAAAACTCTATGCTTATCTTATGACAGGTTGTAAAACCAATAGCCTACAAGTGGAAAAAGAGAATAAATATTCATTCACACTGACCTAGCACAAATACCTGCATGGACATGCATGTCTAGAATGGCAATAACCTTGTTATGTATTGATTTTTGTATAACAGGCTGGGACAAATATAAGCCTGACCCTAAATAAGAGTGGATTACAACAAACAAGCTAGATGTCAGGCAAAATATTGTTCAACATACCAAAAATATGATATTAAAACAAACAGGCCTGTAAGTATGAGAAGCACTGTAACAACACATCTGTTTTTCTCAACCACTCTCACAATAGTGGCTGATGCAATTGTTTGCACGCAAAGCTTCATTACTTGGGAAGCAAAAATCAATACATAACACAGTGCCAGGTCATTGCCATTCTAGAGGGGCTCTGCATATAGATAAAAAAATTGAACCTGGCATCCAATTAAACTTAAACCTGAAGTAAATATGTATATGTAGGTATGGGTTTTAGCTTAATTTCAGGTATAGCCAAAAAATATCAATTTTTGACAAGTTTATGGACAAAAATCCGGCTGATGCAATTTTTGTAAGTATGGCCAAATCTGCTTGAGGGGGGTTCATACTTTCTCAGGAAATATTTGAGGGCATTTTCACAAAAATCTTGGATTAGACGGGGTTCCACACTTGAGCAAATAGCTCATATGGGCATGTTGAGCTTGTTTTAAGTGTAAGCAAATCTGCTTGAGGGGGGTTCATACTTTCTCGAGTTTATAATACAGTCAATACAACTACTATAAGGAGTACAGTAATATTTCAGATCTCAGTGAAAATTATCACAGCTGAGTTCGTAGCTTCTTACGTGAATGAGAATCCATTTGAGATCGTTGGGAGGAAGTTTCCAGGGAACCCCGTCATAGAATTTGTACTCCCTCTCGTGTTTGCGATTTGGAAGAGGTTCGCGTTCTGTAGTTCGATGCAAAGGAGACACGAGAGTACACTGCTCTCTCTGAAATTCCGGTTCCCTTTGTAGCATGTGCCCTTTCTTCCTTTTTTGCTCTTAAAAATTTATTTATCCTTGTCTTGATCTAAAGGTGAGTTTCTCTTATGTTTGTATCGAGTGCTGCGGGTCTGTTCCTCAGTCATTCTTGTTTTTTCGCCCGAGTCTGAGCTGAATTCTTAGTGGTAGTATCCTCGGCGTCTCACTTGCGTCTCTGTGAAATATTCAAAGGAACTCTGAATTGGATTACTTTTGTACGATCTCTCTCTCTGTCTGCTTCTGCTTCTCCCACTCCCTGAACAGTTGTAAAAAAAAAAAAGAAGAAGTCGGATGCCTGTCTTCTTGTTTTCGCATGTTGTACTTCTCTTCTGCTCCAGACAAGACACGAGACTGAAGGCGTCTTTTAATAATCATTTCCAAAAGCTACTCTCTCAGCCGTACACTTCGCAAGGTGCAAGGACGCTGCTCTTTATTATTGTACAGTCACACACACTTCTGTTTGTGATCCCATTGATTTTCAATGAGATCGTTACAACTCGGAAGTGTCTGTGACTGTACCTGTCAGAAGATTTTGTATAATCATTTTGAGCTAGCGTTAGGACAATCGACAGTTTAGAACAATCCGTCATGGCCACCGTCACAATCTATTTGTTATTTTATGTGTATTACTAACATTACGTCAGGTTGTGTTGTATGAATTTATGTTCATATCCTGGTGCATAAAATGCTGTCAACTCTGGATATAGTGAACTCAGGTGTAGTGAACACTGTGCTATGGTGAACCTAAATCACTAGACAGGACCCATCACAAATTTTGTTTGTAGTGAACAATCAAGTTCGGTTTAATAAAACAAAAAAATGAAATGTCCATGAAGAATTATCATTGTTAGCATCATAAGTACATCACAGTACTGCAAATCAAACCTTCTCATAGAAACGTGAAGACTTGAAGAAACTGGTCCCCTATAGGTATACCTGTTTTGCTCTATCACACTGTTGCTTTTGTTTGAGTTTTATTTTAAGTCCGCTCTATGCACAGAAAGGCTAATCGGGCTGGGCCTGAGTGCTCCAAAATTTCCTGTCGATATTTAAATTCCGTGTATTATGGCAGTGGTTACCAAAATGAGCGCCGCGGTGTCCTGGGCTGGCTTAAAGGGGCGCCACGAGATGTTTCAATATATTCACTTACTTGTTAGTTTACACATAGTTTTAGTTCTTTTTACATATAAAATGTTCCTGAATTTGAAATATATGTTTATTATTAAACTTAAGGCAAGTAACCTAACCACTCTAACTGAGCGTTGCAAGTGCTGGATAGGTCTGCCTACGTTCTAACTTGGGCACCGGAGAAAAATTTTGAAGCAGTAAGGGCGCCGTGAAACGAAAAAAATTGTGAACCACTGTATTATTGTATAAGGTGTTGAATACCCCGCTGACAAGAGTTTTAACCTGGACCTGGAATATCTCTCTTCGTAGCTCGTTCCGCGCTCCTTCCCACCTACAGCTGTCTCCGGTGCTGATTGGTTCAATTATGGATTAAACCCTCCATTCTCAGGAAGTTGACTAATGAATGTTAAATAGTATGGAAATCAGTTTTGAGAGCAATATATATAGTGATAATTGGCAACACAATATAAAAGTGAGAAATTACTTATTCATCAAGATGTGAGCATATTACTGTAGATTGTAAGTAATGCATCTCAATTATGTAAGGTTTTATTTAAGGCTGAGCAGATACCACTTTGATTTGGTGTTTTAGTCCACTTTATGCACAGTAAGGCTAATCGGGACTGGACCTACAGTTTAAACAGTTTAAAGTGGGTTTCGAACCACTATGTGCCTCCACCGGGTATCGAACTCGGGACCCCTTGATTACAAGGCAACGACGTTACCACTGCAACATCATGGCCGTGCTTTGGACTTCCGCTACGAGACGGGACGTGCACCGGTTCGAGTCTCCTGGGGGAAGTTAACAACTTTTCTCCTGAGATTCCGGCCTGTGTATTGGACCGGTGCCCACCCACCATCGTGAGGAAATTGGGGAGCTACGAATGAGTAGCGTAACTCGGTCATGGAAACCTACAACAACGACTGGGGTTCGTCGTGCTGACCACACGTCACTCCGTAACTTGTTGGACGATCTTCCACTTCGACACGTGGGAGTGAGGCCAGCAGTAGGCCCTGGCCCTCTCGGGCTGTTGCACCATTGGTTATTATTTTTATAACTTAGCATGAATATATTGACATTTTTAATCGGTATACACTTGTGAAGTCCAGCGACCGCTCCGTGCGGTGCGACCTTCTCTCCTGCACCTCAAGACCAGTAAGCAACAGAGCATGTGCGGAGGAACAGATTGTGTTGCGAGGTAAAAAATAAAATACTGTGGGGGAAGGCGCCTCCTATTTATTCTGCCATGGTTTCAATCCACATTACACCCTTACTCGCGAATCAGATGACCAGAGGTTTCCCAATGCACGAAAGCGACTGACGAAACCTCCTGCCTCGCTCATTCCCTGCTTTCCGCCCCTTTTTCCAACTCTACAGTACCGCTGCTCGCTCTGCAGCCCACACGTTAAATTCGCAAGTACCCAAACGTTTTCACAAAAAGTTGAGTAAAATTCATTCTCAGCTTTAGCCGAGAAGCATCCGCCTCGCCTAAGGTGAAAATAGAACGTCCTCTGATACATATGTCTTTGTTATGGGAACCCTTCCGCATAACCCCCTCCCTCCGTCCTAACCAGGCGCTCATTTTCCTCCCGGTCATTATTTTTGCAACTGCAGGCTGGCCCGTCATCAGCGGAGGCCTTCCAGCGTTGCGGACCCTTCCAGTTCTTAATAAAACATGGCGGCGTTTGTTCGGAAAGTTACTGATGCAGCAAGGAATATTAAACGGCAGACGGTGAATTTTGGGTACGTGTAGAGGGCGATTCATAATTCAAACACCGAGCTTCAGTTTTTTCCCCCACCAGAGCGCTCAGGTTTAGCATTGTGAATATATCTTGGGGCAGTGATACCAGTTCCGAAGTAATGTGACCAAAAACCAATCGGTCACATTACTTCCTGAATTTAGACGTGGTGACCATGTATGCGTATGTGGTATATCTATAACACATACATGAGGTTGCATGGGGTGGAGCTGAGAAGCAAGTAATAATACATTCTATACATGAATAGTAAACATTCATGTTTTACTATTGCTATTTAACAATGATCCCCCATTCGATGCCACGAACACGTTGCATTTTCAACCGTGGGAAAGTACCAGAAATGAAGAGAGATTTGAATATCATAAACTCAACTTGTCCGCCATATCGAGAAACATGTAACCATGTAACCATGTAACAATGATTGTACCCTTTTATCATTGCTGAATTGGTATTTGCATATATTTTGCCGTACGAGCTATTTCCATGGAAATAGTCGGGATTAGCCTAGCATGTTTTAAAGCAACTGTAAAGTATTACATTACAAAATCGAACAGTTGTTATATTACTTATTGTTTTCTGCACGACCAAGTAAAAAATATCTCAGCACCAATTGTGCAGGCTGTCGCTTTGGAGTGCGTCAGTACAAGATGCAAACTGTGCTCTTCTTGAAAGTAAGCAGAATCATAGGAACGCAAAAATCCAAAATCTTTTCACTAAGTAAAGGCGTTTTCTTTATATCGAGGACGTCGTCGGATCTATGGTTTGGTAAGAGATGCCTCGGACTGTTGGTGTGTTAAGTGCTCATTTGTAAGGTTCTAGCAAAGCAAACACAAACACACTTTCTACTTGTTTTTTCTTCTCTAATTTCCTTACTTTACGTCGCTTTTTGACCCGTTAACCACGGCAACGTGGATGGATGGTAATATCATGAGAGTGATTAAGGAGCAATACAAAGAGGTACCCGTGCCAAGATTGGGATTTTTAAGCAGAACGTTCCATAGGAAGACCACACATTATTTTAAAAGCATAAGAGAACAATGACAATTGAACAACCAGTTGTGTCTCAGAATCTCCGATGCTGTAAGTTCACTGCGCACAGATACATCCTCGCTGGCTTCATTTCAGTTATCGCAGTTGGAAACGTCGTCACGTACGAATGGTCAGCTCGCGGCTCTCAAATTATTAATCAGCTCTACTCGCTTAACCTTCCTTCATCTGTGTTTTCTGCGACCGGGATTCTATTGGGGATCCTGCTCACGTTTCCGTATCTTCTCCAGAATGAGCTGCTGGAGAGAGAGAGAGAGAGAGAGAGAGAGAGAGAGAGAGAGAGAGAGAGAAATGGAAGAGTTCTGTTCCTGACGGGGCCCGTACAAGCCTTCTTCTTGACAAGATATTTTTGGCAAGTTGTGTCCTCCGTCTGCCTTCTTGCTCCAAGAAGGGTTGTTTTGTCTTGTGAAATAACTGGACGGGAAGCGGAGAAGGGGAGAGGGAGGGAAGAATTCTCAAGATGCACTACAATGAACGACTGTTTCCTGAACTGTTCCTGTAGGGCGCTTTCCCTTGAAGAGAGCGGAGAAACTATTCTTTACAATTAGGTCTTGTGAAGTTGTGTCAGACAAAACAAATAAATTTAGTTTTTGTGAAATACTGATACCTACAAATAAATAACGTTTGAACAAGCATAGAACTCAGAAGTGTGGAAAATGTTGTTCTTTGTCATTTTAGCGTTCTACAGATTTCATTGCTAAGGAAATTGCTGATTGCACTTTTTGGCAAAATAAAAATGAAAATAATTCTGGTTTACAAGAAAATATTGCAATACAAGATATATTTTTGCGAAATTTATTTAAACCTAGCTCATACCCGGCGTTGCCCGGGTGTTTAATGAATTCTAACTATAGCGTAAAATGTAACTAATTTTATTTACAGGTATTTAAAAGTATAAGTATAGTATACAAATTATAAAGTAATATCTTTTACAAATTCACAATAATATAAATTTAACAATTTATGAACAACATTTTTAGTTCACCTCAAAGAACAAGAATAAATATATTGAACGGCATTGGAAGTGTCACTATTCATCTTAGCCACCCCAAAAACTATGGATTCCACGATAATATCTGTGGTTTTATATGTCCCCCCACCTCTAGGGGTGCCAGAGGTGTCTTGGAGTTGAACAGCATTGGGAGTGTCCCTATTCATCTTATCGACCTCGGAAACTATGGATTCCACACTAATATCGGTCTTTTTCGATTATTTTTACATGTCACCCTCTTCTCACCCCCACCCGTAGGGGTGCCAGAGGTGTCTTGTAGTTGAACGTCTTTGGGAGTGTCACTATTCATTTTAGCGATCTCGAAAACTGTTGATTCCACACTAATATCGGTCGTTTTTGATTATTTTTACATCTCACCCCTTCCACCCCCACCTTTGGGGGTGCCAGGCGTGTCTTACTCCGACAGTATTTTTTGATTGTATTTATAGTACCACCAAGATACTTGTACCCTCAGAAAATGCGAACAAAATAAATTGCTCTGTCTTTCAACACAAATGTTTATGAGAACAGACAGACACAGTGTTGCTAATTTGAATGTTTTGCCCTTTATGCTCTGGCAGCAAAGTTCTAAGATCTTTGAAATTCTACAAACGGTAGATATAATCCTGATTGTAATATCGGATACTAGTACGAATATCTTTATTTCCAAATATTAATAGTAATGTGTTGTGCGATAACATTTCCCCACACTCCTCACTTCTAGATTTAGCGACGCGCCTGCAGTTCTTTCCAAGTACGCGACGCGCTTGCAGTTCTTTCCAAGTACGGAAACAATGGAGCTTCTCTGGTCGATAAGGGTTTCATATTTGGCCTGAGACCACTGCTGTAAGACCAGGTCTGGTCTTGAAGGACTGATGCTAATGTCGAATGTATAACCTCATTGGCCAGAGAAGCTGAGTAATTTCAAGCCTAGGTCTTACCTTGAAGCAGTGCTAATGCCGAATGTGTAAACGTAAAGGCCAGAAAATATTAAGTGATTTTAAGCCAATGTCCAGCCTTGAAGCAGTGGTGCTAATGTCGAATGTGTAAGCCTTAACGGCCAGAAAATCAAAATAGTTTCAAGGCTAGGTCTGACCTTGAATCAGTAGTGCTAATGCCGAATGTGTAACCCGCAACAGCCAAATAATTTCAATGGCTTCAAGGCTAAGTCTGTACTTGAAACACTGGTGCTAATGTCGAATGTGTAACCCTCAACACCCCCAAAAAATTAATAGTTTCAAAGCTAGATCTTACCTTGAAGCAATGGTGCTAATGTTGAATGTGTAACCCTCAACAGCCAAATAATTACAATGGCTTTAAGGCTAGATCTGACCTTGAATCAGTGGTGCTAATGTCGGATGTGTGACCCTCGACGGCCAGAGAAGTTCAGTGGTTTCAAGGGTATGTCTGACTTTGATGAAATAGTGCTAATACCGAATGTGTAACCCTCAACGGTCAGAAATGCTCAATGGTATTGGGTCACAGATATACTGGACCTTCAGTACCATTTTCTGGATGCTTGTACACCTCTAAAACTTACCATAGTTTTTTTTTCACTTTTGATCGTCGTATGCATGTCGGTTCTTCTACAAAGGTCAGACGTGAGGAGTCTGATCTGTTTCCGAAGACGAGGACAGACGCATAGCAAGTTGAGATGGATTGTTTGATCGTTATGGCGGAAGAGGAGTGTCCGGAATCTTTTTTACACGGTGTGGGAGGAATTCTTTCCCACTTCCGGCCAACTTCAAACGAAAGGAGAAGGGGGTGTCCATCCCCTCCCGCACAAAGCAAATGCTTTCAAAGCGATTGATGGTGGGTTAGTCTTTTTGTAAAAGCCATGAGGCGGCTGGAGGTTTCTTTCAACTGGGTGTTTTACGGTTCTCCGTTTTCCTTTTTTTTTTTTTCTTCTGAGTTTTCTTCGCTCCTTTCTTCTGTCACGATCTTTCTTCTCTCTCTTGAGGATGATGCTAGCCACAATTCAGCTACTTTGGGCCTCTGTGTTGCGACTTGGCAGCTTCACCCTTGCTTGGTTCTCGGAAGGGTAAGCGACCCTGTGGCGACTCTAAGAAAGGGTGAGATTCATCCGAGCACGTCTTCTGAACCTGAAACACATTTCAAGGATTAAACTTTACATTTTGATCTGTAAGCAAATAATCTTCACAATGGGACCGTGTGGTTCTTTAGAGATCAATGTTTTTTTTTTTCCAGCATGGTGATGCAAAGCCGGCTTTTTCCTCATCACACAAGCGTTCATTTACATGCCTGGCATAGGAGGAATTTGGATGCTTGAAATAGGCACAAAGCTCTCTAAATATGTCTCACAATTTAGATGTTCTGTTAATGTGACATTTTCGGATTTAAATTTCCGGACTGCTGTTCCAATATTTCGTATCTCTTTTCCTCGTTAAGCGAGGCCACGGAGGAGCGCGAGGACGTTCTGTCAGTTAATTTTTTATCGTTAAACGAATATTTGGTGCATAATGCAACTTGATGTGGCAATATTAATATTCATTATCTGATGAATATGATGGTTGCCATTGCCATTCTGTTATGTAGTAGCACAGACAACTTGTCTATGGTAGTAGTATGAACATATATATATATATATATATATATATATATATATATATATTTAGCATTCTAATTTCCAAGTATTTTTATTAAAGATATTTTTTTCTATTTAATTGCGTTACTTGATTGTCATGTCTTATTTGAAGAAGACTGACGAACGGAAGACTGTTTACAATAGATGATGGCACCTTAGTGATCCACTCGTCTAGAACACCGCTATGCGCCTCATTGCTACAGTGCAGGACGATGCCTTTGTCATGGTTTCTTCATTAATATCTTCCATAGTCGCACCACTTTTAGAGGCAGGTACTACTTACCACCAGGACTCCATGAAAGCATTTCATGTGCTTCAAAGTAGTTATTGTCGTCTTTTAGTGTTGATCATGAACGGTCACGACAGACACATTACTATCGCAGAAATCTACGAAGATATGGACGTTCTACTAATGTCTGCAGTAATTGAACAAATCACCACCTCCTCCTGGGACAGGCTTCGTAAACATCTAAACCCAGCACTCCCACCATTAACACAACGATAGTTGCAGGGAGATCTGCCAATTCACTCTCATAGTTACCATTGAATGCAAGGCGACATAATTTGCTGGTACAGTGGGATGCACTCGTATTGCTCGGAAAATTGTCCACGACTATTTTCATTAATATTTCTCTTACATCTTATGTGTTTTTAAGCGAAGCATGCTGGTGCAGAAGTTGTCAACAGCTTGTTTTCAGTTTTATTTTAATTTTTGAACTTCTTATTGGGTCAAATAAAGTGCACAAACATGCTGATGGACAATTTGCACGGTAATACTCATGGATCCCACTGTACTCTTACGCACGTTGCTCCGCAATGATCAAGACAATAGACCGTGAAATGAAGTATTCAGTGTGGGTCTGATCCACTTTTGTGAATAGTTTGTCGAAGCTATTTTTACGAAGAACGGCGTGTGTGAATTCTCTCCGGAAACGTATCTGTCCAACTCGTATAAACAGCTTTTTTTATGGGTTGAAAATTATTAAAAGGTTTTACTTACTACAAGTTACGTTGTTGTTATTTTTCACATACAATGGCTGTGCGAACTTTGACATCAAGAAAGATCTGGCTCCAAAGTTGAATTTTTGTCTTGAATCAGTCTCGTGTGCAGGATTTTAGAAGGTGAGATGTGTCTTCCAGAATTTGACGTTCTTTATATGAATATATATATATATATATATATATATATAGGGTGATATAGGGTGATTGGTAATTCGACCTATTCCTGGAAAGCACATTTGCAACAAATTTGACCCTATGCACCATGGGTCGGAAATCAATGGGTTTCGAGTTATTGCAGTTTGTAGATTTTCGTGACATATTCCGACTTGCGACCAAAAAGCTACTAATTCTGAAAAAAAATCCTACACCCTGGGCACATAATCGACATGTTGCTAACAGCTGAGGAATGAGTGACTACTGGGGGAAAAAATATGCCCAAAATTCCCATGCCCACAGAAAGAAGCAGTCATTGGAGCACACGTCATGAATAAATTTGGAAATTATCGTTTAAATCGAAGAGGATTACTCAAAAAAATGGTAACACAGCGGAAAAAACGTCCTCGTTTCATAAGCTCTCCAAAACGATACAAATGTTGTCAACTGGCACATGGGTTGGGGGAAAATCTGAAGAAAAAGCAGAGGGGGAAAAAAAAGGCACTTTGTCCTTCATGTGCCCCCATAGAAAGTAATCCAGGGGTGATATATCCGGAGATCGGCTTTCCTGAGTTCCCCCAGGCGAATGCCGGGATGGTACCTTACTTCGAGGCTGTAACTTCTACGTATCTTCGTTTCTTCCTTTCCTGCCTCTAGTCCTTTCCCAGGATTGCTTTGATAGTTTGTTGAAAACAACATAATTTCGCAAATTACCGAATTAAAGAATGCCAGTCTAAACTATCCTTCCTTACAACAGAGTAACATACTCTTTTGTAGCTAACACTCCTATTTGACGAATTAAGAGCATCAGGTACGTATTTGTTTTACTTTCCCTTCCATGGACAGCAATAACAGTATTCGTCTGGATATGGACTCTACCTGTACACATCCCTTGTAGATTGTAGTCAACTTCCTCGAAGGTCAGTTGCATTTGTTATCGTCCTTGCGAACGTTCTGCATGTCGCTCATGTTGGTGACTAGTCTTGGGTGAGTGTTGTGCCAAAGGAAGGAGATTTGTGTCCGTGTCAGTAGTCAAAATGGAGCTGAGTGAACGAGAACGAATTACGTTTTTAATGATGCGTGGCTATGGAGATCGCAAGCGGTCGTATACCGAGGTGCGACAGTTATTTAATTCTACATTCCCTGAACGTAACCCAATTTCGAAGCCAACCGTCGAAAGAACCATTCAACGTTTTGCAGCAACTGGAAGTGTTAAAGACCGTGTGCGATCAGGAATGCCGAAATCGTGTAGCGACTAGGCAGTTTCTTTGGATGTGTTACAATCTTCTGTGGAAAATCAGCATACATGGACAACCAGTGTTGCCAACATGCTGGACATTTCCCAGAGTTCAGTGCAACGAATTTATGTGCGTAGTAAGTTAAAACCCTACAAAGTGAGTTTAGGCACGAACTGGCGAAAGGTGACTTTGATCGCCGTATTAAATTTTGCGAAGTAATGATGCGAAATATCGATAACGACAGTATTCACCTCAATGACATTGCATTCTCTGATGAAGCGACATTTATGTCAAACGGGTATGTGAATCGACATAACTGCCACTATTGGAGCAATGAAAACCCGCATTGGATGATGGTACATCATACCCAGTATCCACAGAAACTGAATGTTTGGATAGGAATGATAAGAGGCATCATTCTTGGCCCTTTCTTCATTGACAGCAATCTGACAGGTGAGAAGCATTTGACAATGCTTCGTGAGCAGATTGTTCCTGCCATCCAAGTGTCGACACGGGACTTTAATCGTGTTTAGTTCCAACAGGACGGAGCGCCGTCACTTACATGAAACCTTTCCACAACGATGGATTGGAAGACGACGTATGATCGAATGGCCTGCAAGATCTCCCGATCTATCACCCGTGGATTACTTTCTATGGGGCACATGAAGGACAAAGTGTATCGCATCAAACCACACTCCCTGTATGATCTACAGAATCGCATTGTTGACGAAACAAGAGGACTTTCTCTGGATATGCTACAACGTGCACCTTGCAGTTTTTACGATCAGTTTACATAGTATTCTCAGACAGTCGACGGGAAGCAGTGTGAGCACTTGCTTTGAGGCATTCTGTAAGTCAATGTTATGTTTTCTTGTTCATGCTCTCTGTAATTTGCAGTGTACAGTTACCCACAAGAATACAGTAAACAATTCTTTCAGACAAATCTCATTTTTTGCAGTCTAACGTAGTGCACCCTATCTCTTCCACGAATGGCGATAGGTCCAAAATGAGTTTGGATTGTCGTTTGTGGGACGATTCTAGTCTACATTGATGTGTCATACATACCCCTTTCCATTTGAAAATATTGTGTGATATCCAATATGGCGGAATCAAAGATGGCGGAATCCAAGATGGCGGAATCCAAGATGGCTGCCATGATATATACACCCCCATTCAATGCAGTTTCCGCACCAATACCCACTTGCAACATGTGATTTTCCTCCGTCCACGGGTCTCGTTATTTCTGGCCTGTCCCGATACTTTTGACTAACCCCTGTGTGTGTGTGTGTGTGTGTGTGTGTGTGTGTGTGTGTGTGTATATATATACTAATCTCAAGCCAAAGAGGTGAGTTATGACTCCTACTAATCCTAGCTTGGGCACGCCACTGCCTTGAAGTATTGAAGAATTCTCCTCCAAATGCAATTATCTTCAATTTTATCTCGTTAGAGGAGCTCCTTGGTAAAAGTGATAACAAAGAGGTACTTTTAGCTTATCTTGGTTAACTTTCCCAGTTCTATCATCCTCCCGCCTCTCTTCGTCCTGCTCGGAGTCTTGCTCCGTGACGAAATGCCAGAGAGGAGAGAGAAGATGTGGGTGCTTTTGTCCTTCGCCTTTTTGGCAGCCTCAAAAATAGCTTCTCGTTAGTTCAATCTGCAGCCACCTGGAAGCGCCACGGATGTTTCTTGGCTTAGCTTAAACCAAACAAAAACAGCTTCCTCCAGTCTTTGCGATGGGAAAAACAGGTAAGGTCGGAGGCGTGGTAGGGAGATTACTCTCTGGCGGGATAGGTCTTTGAAGGGAAAACAAAAGACTGATGCTGCAAAAGAAGAGGTTTCGTAGCGGAGCTTTTTAAAGTCAACAGAGGTCGCGCGGAGGTAAGCTGTTCTTTGAGATTATTTCGCCGGGCGGGTGAGCCACTACGATGTAAGAGATCCGAAACTTAGGTGGAACAACATTCAACCAGTTGTAGTTAGCCTAATGAAGACTCTTGTGTTTAATTTTGTGTGAAGAGTTAATTTCTTTTACCACATTGGTATCGCTATTAGAGATGGCTAAATGTTGTAAGAAGTAAGCCCAGGTACAAACAGGTGATATGTTTAACTATGTGATGGAACCTTGCATAATATTATATAAAATTTTATGCTAAAATTTTCCCGGTTTCTTCTATCGCGTTTCCGTAATTGTGAATGGTATCTGGATAACATGTAATTGACGTCCACCTGCTTCCTCAGATACCCCTTTCACGTATTCTTTCTACGGGGAACCCCATTTCCTATGGGGAGTCCCTTCCGCATAGGTCCCACAGATCTCCCATGGTGCGTTTCTGGTAGAGCGCATAAGAGTCCTTTATGATTTCTTTGGGACCGCCCTTCTAACTGCCATAGTGCTCGTCCTACAGAGGTGTGAACTGTACTTTCCCACACTTCCGGTGGTGTCTATCTCCGACACTGAGCATCTCTCGGAGAAGTGGAAAGGAACTTTCGTCTGGGTTTGACCTGTAGTATCTCTGGTTTCATTTATGACCATCACTTATGATACACCCTGTGTGTATGTATAATGTTACTGTGTGTGTGTGTGTGTGTGTGTGTGTATATATATATTGATATGTATCAACATATTTGTTTACATATGGCCTCTCTTCTTAAAACATTTAGCCATCTGTTGTCCTGACTGTGGGAAGCATACCTGTTTGACCGTAGGACAGGAACGTAGATAATCCACTAAACTTTTGTGAATAGACTCATTCGTTCTTTTTCTTGTAATAGTTACGAAACGTGATTGCGGATGCGAACTGTTACTAATAATGTTTTTCCAGTAAAATTTCCTGGACCTAATTTTTACTTACGTACACGCATTTTGTGTATTTAGCGATAGCTATTCATAGCACTTGAATAAATTATTATTATGTGTTTATATTTGTTTTATTTGACCTCATTTCTGTCCCCTTTTGACTAAACGCGACGATAAAGATCATTGGTAATTATGTGAAAAAGATGAAGGGAGCATTACAGAAAATAATTTTAGTTTCTGGCGCCAGAGCCGCGTTTGCCTGCAGGAATGCAATCTCCAAGCAATTGCTTGACATTTGACTGCCTTCCGAAAGATCACTCCTTACGTGATAATTACTACTACCGGTATTATTCCTTTCAACACACGCAAAGTACATAGGAGTGTTTTCCTAATATGATCTAAGTCTAAATGTTGGATCGTAGGCTACTCCAATGGAGGATGACGTTTGAGAGTGAGTGACTGATGCTACTGTCTACGCTCGTCGTAACTGGAACAGTGGACGCTTCTCTGCGAGTGTCGGAGATTTATTAAGAAGAGGAGGTTGTATCTCCTCAGTTCCTCCCTCTCGGCGTTTCTCCGCATTCGAGACAGATAAGGACATGTGAAGAAATGAAGGCAATCAAGAAGGCGACGCTCGGAACATGTTTTGTGCGTGTTGAAATGGCCTCACCCGGGTGTTGAATGGACGGACATTTGTCGGTGCTTCTTGCATGGTTGTCGTCCTGTGTTACTTTCCTCGTTTTTTTTTTATTGTTTCTCTCTCTCTCTCTCTGTCTCTCTCTCTCTCTCTCTCTCTCTCTCTCTCTCTCTCTCTCTCTCTCTCTCTCTCTCTCTCTCTCTCTCCATTTTGACCGTAACGTGTCCACTCCAACACCACGGAATCGTTACTGTGATTTCTCTTAGCCTAGCAACCTTGGAACTCTGAAATTCATTAAAGAACTCTGTCTTCATATAACTAAAGCATTTGATCATGTAGGCCACTTCATTGTCACTATATGCATCGCAATGTTACGTTTTACTTATATAGAGGAAGTTATTTCTCGCATCTCTAACTCGGCGATTGCACAATTTCGACCATTTTTTGGAATAATTTGTGTGTGCATGTGCGATTTGTGTGTCTTTGTCATGAGAGGCTTTTTAAGGTAGTAGCATATCTACGATATAGGTTTTCCTTATGGTGAATAGATTGTTTCTTGCTATCGACAAGATGAGTTCTAGAAGTATTTCCAAGCTTTTGAGTGCTAACGTCACTCATCGGTCAAAAACTTACTGTTTACAGATCGAAATGTGGAAATTGCTCTTTTCGCACACAACGTTTGAGGACTTTCCCTAGTATGCTTTTCACACGCTTAAAAAAAATTAAATAGTAGGGCCTCCTCGATGGCGTTGTGGGAACGTCGTCGCCTTGTAACCAAGGGGACCCAAGTTCGATTTCCGTGGAGGCACATTTCACAGTGGTTTGGTTGATTGATCGGTTCATTTAGTGTTTCAAGTCCACTTTATGCACAGTAAGGCTGATCGGGACTGGACCTACTGTTTAAAGTGGGATCCGAACCACTATGCGCCTCCACCGAGTACACTGACTGCTTCGGGTCCAACTTTAAACTGTAGTTCCAGTCCCGATTAGCCTGTCTGTGCATAAAATGGACTTAAAATCCTACTCAAAGAAATAAATAAACGAACATTAATAGTAGTTAGGTCGTTTTTAATTCTTAATCACTGGAACCTTGAATTGAAGTTTCTTCAAATAAATCAAGTTTTCAAAATGCGGTTTACTCACTCCCTTTCTTGATTGGTAAGATTGAAATACAGGTGTGTGTGTGTGTGTGTGTGTGTGTGTGTGGACATCGTTACCTTTCTATGAACTAGCAAAATTGGAACACAATTCGTTCCTTGGACATAACTTCATGGTACACGCTCTATGAGTGTGTTAAATCCAGCGACCTGTGTGAGCCAATTCCCTGCTGCTTCCATCTTTCGGCCTTTCACATCAGCGCCCTGCGGCCATACAGCAGGGAATGAATTGCAGCATTGATGCTGGTGGCCGAGGGGCTATTTTTGTACACGTTTGTATGAGGTTCACGGTTGTAAATGAAAAAAAAAAAAAAGTTATTTTGGAAATCTCGTTAACGTTTTTCTACGCCATCTGGCGAACACTTGAAACGACGCTGTTACGTTGTCGAAGCCTCGGGGAGAATAGGGTGGTGCCGTGATGGTTATTGAAAACATGTGCTATTACAAGAACACAGTTTACAACGATCGTTACATTTTTCTCCCCCTCTCCCAACTACTCTTTTCAGTTGTTAACTACAATAATTCTGTGTCCTGCCACTGCAAAGGGTATTGTACATTTATTTTCAGCGTTTATAGCGAACTTGGCACGAGAGGTGCTTGTTGATTTTGTTGTGTGTACCTATTACCTTTTTGTGTTCGATTCTTCCATATCTTCATAGTCGTAATCAATGTGGTGAAGAAATTTGTACTATTATTAGTAGGATTTTCGGGTAGTCATTTCGTTAACTCTCAAGCGGGGTGTGTGGAGTGAACTTTTGGAAAAACACTCAGATTTCAATGTCAACTTCTCTTCAGCATAATATACAATGGTAGCTAACAAAGCTCTGGCGCCTAGACAAACAACTTGTTCAGGTATGTTTCGTGATTGTTTCTTCATCCAACTAATCTAATCGTCAGTCATCGTTGCGATTAGCCAGTAGTAAATTGCTGAGACATAGCTAGGTTGATGCGTTTGGGGGAGGGGCAAATTTGAATACAACTTAATATCACTTATAAATTATATATTTAATAATATTCATTACATAATATATTAACCACACGCATAATTTCTCTACCATATTAATATTGCATTAATATAATAGTAGTAGTTTTTAAAATATATATTAAATTTAGGGTAAAAATGGGACAGAAACAACGAGAAATAGCTGTTCATTTATCTTGTTATTGGTTAAAGTTTTTTCACTCTTCCACACGCAGAGCACTCATCAAGATAAACTGAACAAGTTTCATGGAACCAGCTTGTGCACATGATGCATTGTATCCAGTCTGCTGTGGACGTTAACTTTTGGTACAGATGTAGGCACTCATTCATTTTCATTGTCGGTAATAGATTCGTTGCTGGCACAGAAGATAAGCGAAGATGAGTTCAATACCGGGTGGACGCCATCCCCAATTAGCCTTCCTGTGCATAACGTGAACGTAAAACCAAAACTCAATAAGCGAAGGTGAACATGAGACGATAGCCTTAAATCCTGCAATTCCATAAGTTCTTTAAATGAAGTCTCCCTCGTAGGTAGACTCTGGTATGTGGAATTGTCGACTCGCTTCCCGCACTTTCTTCTCGTTAATCAGCATTCAGAAGGTCTCCCTGGCGCGTTCTGAGCATATTTCTGTAAAAATGTGGAAAGAATGCGTTACTAACTACTACAGGTAAAGGCTGAGGTAATGAAACTCGTAGAACATTTCGTTAATGTGTGATAAAACGATAGTATAAGACTCCGTAGCAGATTACTGATTTTGTAAACGCTTATGTAAATATAAAGAAGCGCGCCATCTTGCCTCACAACGTCGAGATGTATGTTTTTACAAAACCTCAACAGATGGCAACACTGACCTGAATATACAAAAATCTGTGGATGTGCAACAGAGAAGCTTCACAAAAATGCTTTTCAAATTTCATAATTGTTTCCTAGATGAAACCTGTGATGCTTACAAAATAGTGGTAATAAATTTATTTCACTTACCAGCTATGTCCTGACGAAGTAAAAGCCTTGTAATATCTCTACTATCTGATTTATCGGGAACATAACGCTTACTGGTTCGTCCTGTCCCTTCTCCAAAACTGTGTAAGAGTGGCGCTAACGGCCTGCTTCTTCTGTGCTAGTCACGTGATGCGCCATCTCTCTCCCTATGCCCTATATTTAACTTAATCCATTATCCCAACAAGTACAATAACTAATGAAATGAAACCGAATATGGTCTGTATGCAAATTTTTGTACACAAATAATTTGGAGGTTTCGAAAAATATGGGGGGTGGGGTGGAGAGTGGAGCACGTGGAAGTTTCATGGTGCCAAGGAACCCCAGCTACTCTTTATCGACGTCCCTGGTAAATTGGCGAGTGACGCAAAATTATCAATGATTTAACTAACTTGGTCCCAAGTTCCTTTTCCAGAGCATTTTTTTTTTTAAGTCACCGAAAATGCATATTTTGAAAAATGAATTCATCTTACTAGCTAACTTTTCGTGCATGTTAGGGTAATAGCGGTAAGAGGACCAGATTGATCGAAGGACATCCAGCCCTGGCCCCCGTACTAACGTCAACACTGTCTGCTGACGTAAGTGCCGGTCACAATGCATTTGCTTCATTTATTGAACATCGTCACGTAGGTTCTCACGGATTCAGTGTTCGCAGATCCTACCCAAATCAATTACTAACGCCCATTGGACTTGCATATGCTGCCCGTACCGAGGTCTCGGAGGCGCTGCTTCGATCGTCCTCGGAGGTAGATAAGGTACCTAGGATGGGGAGGTCTGGGCAGGCGGCCAACTGCAGCGTTCTTTTCCGTCTCTTGCAGCTAAGAAAAAACTTCGCGAAATTCTCTTTCTTTGGTCTTCTTGCCGCCGTGGGAAGCGAAGTGCAGCACCAGTGACAACTGTGATATTCTCAGTGATCTGGGAGGAATATTTGCAAAACCAACATTAAGATCGCAACTTGCAATGTGTCTTGCAATATGACAGCCAATGCTGAAGCGTGCTTTACAACAATGATATAATTTTCACATACAACTTTTCTATATTTATCGTAAATAAAAGTGAAGAAATTACAATAATTAACATTTCTCACTTGAAAATGAGTTTTTAAATTAGTGTTGAAAGCGACCTAAGATGCAGTCTGACGTGCTAAGAGTATGAAATATTATAGGAACAGGGAGGGATGGGCAATGTGATTTTTTAAAAATAATTTAGCTATGAAAATAGATGATGATAAAGTTATTGGAATCATAATCGAACTTTTAAAGAACCTCCCATTAAATATAAATAACTCCCTGCCCTCGCAAAAATTCGCTTCAGCCTTAGCCAGTAGTTTAATATATTGCAGTCCTATATTAAGAGTAACTATATTTAATTACCGTGGAATATAATGAAGAAGCACATTATGTACACCCTTGGACATGCCTGGGAGGGATTGGGTGTAATGGCGACCGGGGAGTGAGACTGATCACATCACCTCTGCAACGACGGAGATCGTGAATGTGTGGAGCCCCCACGGTTTGATGTAGAGTGAGGGAATTCATTTTTACCTTTAAATGATAGGAACAGGAATAGGAGCTTAATATATAATACTGCCTACTACTGCTGTATTTAATAACCCCCCATCTGAACAGCGATAAGGAGAATTATAATAAGCCTTTCCCACTAAATAATTACATAACAATGTGTGACATTGTTATACGGTATTATTGTACTGAGCTTCATAATAAAATAATTCTTACTAAATTTAGAGAGGATATATTTAATACTTTTGAAATTGGGTCTTTTGAATAAAATCCAGATAAAAAGTATTCCACGTAATGAAAAATTAGAAGTACATATGTAAGAAACAGTTAAATAAATTTTATTGAGCATCCCTAACTCTATCGATATTGTTCCAGCGCATGAAAACAATACGGGTGACCTAATATATTATTTAAGATAGAATTCCAAAATTTACTGGGAAAGTTCTTATTATTAATCCAAGTTGACTTACAGTTAGTGTAGGTAAGTAATAATTTTCTGGACCCCTCTGTTGATGTCCTATGATAAGTGGCTCTGGGTCTCGCCGAACCTAATAGTGTGTTATGTCCCTCTCTGCGTAACCAGTTACTTCATACTCCTGCTGCCGGGAGAATTATGACCCTGGATGGCCTGCACTGAAGTCTTCTGAAAGTAGGCTTGAAGGAAACGCGAACACAGCAGATGATGTCAGTTTCAAACATTTTATTTTCTGTAGTACTTGGTTACAACGTAATTAGAGTACCAGATATTATATGCGGAGAGTAAATATTTACGATAATTGAGCTCGTTGGGACATCTAGTATACAACACTCAACTCGGTGGAGGGATGGAGAGAGAATTTCCTTCTTTGGGTACCTAATCGCCTTAAACCAAGTCCCTAAACAGCTACAGTTGAGACGAAAAAGTAGAAGATGCTTTGTAGGTGATGAAATTAATTCAATTAGAATGATTCCCGGAAGAGAAATATCTCTGTTTTTATACTCGGAGGTTTGAATCTCGTATTCTTTATGATTTGATCCCAGGACAATATTTTAAATCTGTTAAAATATTCGAATATGCAACAAATATACTTGACGAATTATTAACATTCATTTAATTTTTAGCAAATTTCTATATAAAAGTAATGCTAACAGACTTCCATTAGTGAATGAATGATTTGACTTATTTTACTTCGCGTTTCTGCCACTTTTGGCTAATTGCGAAAATGAGGATAAATGGTGATATTATGAAATAGATGAAAGGAGAATCACAAACACTTGTGGACAACACACAACACAAGTCCCATCGAGATTTATACTGGCCATGTGTCCAGACGCCAGAGCCTCGCTAGTCTGTAAAATACAGTCCAGGGTATACCACGTGAAAGTGAGGTTGACATTTGGGTGTCTTGAGAAAGGGTCACCCCTTACACTCCAGACTTCCATTAGTGAATTACATGAAGGCGAGGCGAATAGATGTGTGGTGATAACAACTCTGCTTACCCCTTAAACTGTGTGAGGACATTATTCGATAGGAATTCCACCAAGCTCTAGACGATCGAATGAATGAATGAGTTTTCCTGAAGTTCTTGTTGTGAAGTGTCGTTTCCGTTTACTTCCATCTGATTTGTTGGTTTGGTTTGGTAGTGGCCTGCTGCGATGATTGGATCTTGTTTATCTTTTCCTATAGCTGCTAAATAATCTTCAGGCATAGCATGATTCTTCCCTTTTAAAATCTTCAACCAATATATCACAAAATCTCTTATCACTGCGGATAGAAGAAAACTTCGCTTAAAAGTTGGTCAAGCAGAAAGAAAAATAAAGAAGCCCATTAACAAAGTATTATTATCTCATTAATTTTTAATTGATTGGCAGAAAACAGTATTTCAGAATTGCTTTCCGATGTGTGTGTTCTGATAGTCACTTAAAACTTACAAAGCAACATGCTGTTCTTGTATTGCAACTGTCGCTCAAAGTTCGATCGGTAATAATTTTCATCATTATTCTGGCTATCTTGTACTGAGAAGTGTCGCATTGAGCCTGACTTCTATTTGTGTTTAGTGGAGTTAACTATTGTCGTGTTGTTATGATATGACTTCTGTTACCCCTGCTTCTGTCGCTTGGAGTGTGACATCTGCGTTGTGGGGTCGGTAATGGTGGTAGACGATCTTTCAATAATAGAGACTAAATGAGACTTATTGCGAGACTCTTGATTTCGTTTGAGACTTCTTATGACACTCGAAAATTTGTACCTAAACGAAAATGACTTTACCATTCGACTTATAAATTCATACCAAGTGGCTATCAACTTGATTATTTATATATACGTGGGTCGTTCAATATATAAGTTTCCGTATGCTGTAAAAATTTTTATTTTTAAGATACAAGAGAAAACTATACATACATGTGTAGGAGGATCCTTCCTCACTCCTCCACATAATCCCCATAGAGATTCAGGCATTTGTCCCACCGTTCCACTAATTTGTCCATACCCTTTGCAAGAAAATCAGGGCTCTGGCTATTGAGCACTATTCTCACATTACGCTTCACTTCTTCATCTGTTTCGAAACGGTAACCTTGCAATTCAGACTTTAACACCGGAAAAAGATGGAAATCGCTCTGCGCTAAATCGGGGCTGTATGGAGGGTGGGGCAGCCGTTCCCACCCCAATTCTTCAATTTTGTGTTGTGTTTGCACTGCTGAATGAGGGCGAGCGTTATCGTCAAGATGAATGACACCAGCTGACAGGAGACCTGGTCGCTTATGTCGAATTGCGTTTTTCAGTTTATCCAATGTTTGACAATAACGGTCAGCATTAATTGTTCTTCCTCGCTCCAAAAAGTCCATCAGCAGAACGCCCTTAGCATCCATTCTTCTGAACTCCTTATGACGCGAGCCCGCGTTTTCCGAACAGGCATTTACTTTTCGCTCTTGAGCGCATGCGCCTTCACGTCTGATAACGAATCGATTGTTGTTCCTTGTAGACGAAGGATGGCGCTTGTCAACCATGTGATTCTTTTTAATGGCATTGCTTTATACAATATTTTATAGCACAGGGAAACTTATATATTGAACGTCCCTAGTAGATCAATTACATTGTTTATTGTAAATACAAAGTTGAATCATTAGTGACATCTGTGAACCTACAGCGAAGGTTTGAAACCATTCGTCCAACAAAAACGTGAATCAAAAATGTTGTTTGCTTTAATGACCTGTATACATTGTTGAAGTTTGTGCCGTGACAAGCTGTGTATGTTGATTACATCAGTGATCTCCAGATTCGAGACGAGATCGAAACGAGAACGAGAGGGTTGTTTGCAAATAGAAACGGAATGAAGACCGGGATAAGCACGAGACGAGAATACAAGATACCACCCCCACAGTGCAATGCGCAGGGGCAACTTTTGCTTTATTCCCCCGCCCCCCAATATATGGTCTTGCAGACTCCATCTCAGAACCTACTGTTTCACAGAGGCACACGTTAACGTCATCAAGACGAAGTAACTGCCAATCTGTTAACCAATGAGAGATCCACTGTAGAGAGTGGCTAAATTTAGTGGAGGAAATACATATTGTATGAGGTCTTCCATTTTCGTTGGAAAATGGGTAAATTGGTTAACCGACGTTTTGCTGCGTGGATAGGGAGACTGGAACGAGAGATGTTGTGGGTTACTGAGACCAGATGAAAATAACTACAGTTCTGAATCTTACACAGAAACACACTACGATTGTTAAGCAAGGATTTGAATTATGTAAACTCTTCCGTCTTGATTCTATGTGGAAAACAGTTCGGAACTCATTTCTTTCCACCTTTATCATCATTTGCACAGAGTGCTTCTGACCTCTACTGTCAACAAAATTTTGAATTTCTAATTCCTCTTTGTTTTGTATGGTCATATTTATGGTCAACTGAATTTTAATTTCCCAGCTTTCCTTTCGTTGAGCGTCTACTTATTTTACTTAACCTCTTTTTTATCTTTCATTTTATTCCTTTGTGGCATTTGCTAATGTCCTTTTCATTTCCTTTGTACTAGTTTCTTTCATTTACATTTTTCTGGCTTTGAACTTCATTTCTCTTTCTTGTTTTCGTCTAACTTTCTTCAGTTCCTCAATTTTTCCTTCATTTCTGTTCCTTTCATTTACCTTTAACTTATTTACTTTACATTTATTTTCTTAATTTCACATTTCATTTCTTAAAAGCTACTTTCAACAACTTTTTTTTTATTACAAATATACTTTTAATATTTAAACTGACATTTTGATTGGTGTTCTGTGGATGAGTGAGATTGATTTCACTACCGAAGGTTCTGAGTGAGAGTATTGGTGGTTCCTTCTTAAATTTCATCTTATCATAACTCATCATTTTCACAGTCACTATTGTCCTAATGAAGGAGTGTGCAAATTGAGATCCTTTAGGCTACATCTTGCAGACTGCAACATGACGGCAAGGAACATGGTGTGGACGTAAAGCGCAGGTAGAGTCAAACATATTCACGATCTCTGCCATCTGTGGTGATGATGTGATCGTCACCATCCTCTGACAGCTGTTACTCCCTGGGGACGAATGAACACCAGAGCCGCTCCATGAAGGAATAATGCTGGAATTTGGGTCTCTTGCGCGGCAGCCAGACACCCTTTAAAGTATGTATACAAATCAAAAAAATCTGTTGCTGTTGTTTCCAATCCTTACTAATCTCCCTAAAGTTTATTCTGTCTTCTTGTTACCATTTTCCTTTTCGTGTGTTTTTTCTTCTTCTCTTTCGCGATTGCGATCTTCTATCATAGCAGGCATTTCTGAGGACAAAAATATCTTCCCCGAGCAGTATTTTTGCCCCACGACATATACAAAGGGGCGGTATTGTTGTGTGAATCTTTAAGGCACGCGGCTGCCTTATGGAAGCACAGAGGACAAAGCGCAGACTGGTATGTTAGGCTTCTCTCAATGTCCTCTCTCTTCGCCACCGACATCTCGCTTCTTAAGCTGTTTCGTCTACACACAGACTAATTGGGTAAATCTTGTTGAGTAAGAGAACTATCGTTCTTATGGCTGTTTTGTTATTGTCTTTCCTCGGCTTTTTTTTGTACTTGCGTGTTTCCAGAGGAGCCCGTTGAAAGAATGTCGTTTGAAGTCTGTGTGCTGTCAACTCTTCTTGAAACATTTTCCCTCCATTGCTGCATCGTAGTGGTGGAATAATTAATAATACTATTATACTGCAACAGCCATGGGTGGGTTTAGGGGAGATGAAGGGGACGAATGCCCCCCCTCTCACATCGAAAGTCAATCCCCGTTCCGTAATAAGACAAGTAATAAATCACCAGTTAACATTAGGGTAAATAGTACCCCCTTCCTCCCGGTTTGAAATGGCCTTTGTCTTCTTTCACACCTAGACGTAAGAGATCAATCCCACCAGGATGTCTAAAATTAACATACTACAGTATCCTCCCTGACAATGTTTGACGACTTTTGGCCAGCCCAAGCTACAGCCATAAATCTTAAGAGTTTCAGAATCATCACGGACTGGATAGGAGGCGGTTAGTGGGGATTGACATCTCCTTGTTCTCATAATCGCTGTGAAAAGCGGCAAAAGGTTTGATGTTGGTCATTTTAACTAAAACAATGAGGGGAGGGACAAGATGTGGCATACATTGTGGTTTCTGCTGGAAGAGGTATGGAGTAGGGACGTATAACCATGTCAAGGACTGAAAATAATGTTCTCCCCGTTTATTTACGACTAAAGCGACACCTCCCGGAGAAGATTCCTGATTATACAGGGTGTTCTAATTGAAACGCCATAATCGCAACTGTCTGTAACTCCACATGTATTTGATGTAACCAAATGCATTATACATCAATGAATATACATAGTTATGAAGTTTCTGTGAGCAAAGTAGTAATTATTAAAATCCCACAGGCGCCCCACGAGTCACACGGAGGATGTCGAGCCAATACTCAATTTCCCGCCAGTTTGCCTGTAGCATGTGTAGTGTGACTGTCCCAGTGGCAACTGTAACCCTTTCACGAAGCTGTTCCATACTGTCACTTTGGTTGACATACCCCCACAGTATTGGTTACTAACTTGAGATTTAAAAACAAATTATTACTTCGAATTCTTTCACCACCTGGGATACAAAAAAAACAACGTCACCTTTCTTTCTTGTAACTATTTAAAATTTTCACCGTTATACTACCATCTATCACTTGGCATACGAAACAAAATGGTCTCATATGTTCATTATATATTTTTTATTTAGGGCATTCCAATCCGGACACCCTATATATATAATGTGTGTGTGTGTGTGTGTGTGTGTGTGTGTGTGTGTGTGTGTGTGTGTGTGTGTGTGTGTGTGTCAAAAACACGAAATTTTCGATGAAGAGTGGACATTTTTAAGTGTGCATGTTGTCCATTCTGTTCTCGGGCCACTCAAATTATGTTGTCTCTGAGTAGATCTGTTTGCCTGTCTATTCACGGCAACTAACCTCATAATTGATAGCAACATAGCACATCGTGCAAAAACGTTACTAAGAAAAAGTTGTTTGTCTCAATGTCCTCTACACAGTCTGAATAGAACGACAAGGCTCAATTTAACATTGTAGTATATCAAATGGTAATTGTTTATCCAATTTTCTTGTCGTGCTAGAACACTCGTTGTTAATGCCCCGTTTACTGAGGGTGTTAACATGCTTCACTGTATATACCTCCGACACGTCCGCACAGCGCCCAGGGCGTCAACCGGAAAGGCGCAAATAACTGCTTTGTACGGGTGGTCTATTTGTCAACCCCATATGCCATTAGAATGATCATGTTATCAGGTTCCTACATAAAGGCAGCTCCGTTTCCGTATCAAATACTTGGATTACTGGGAAAGTTCCCTCAGGAAGCCACTACTAGTTCACAATATGAATATATAAAATAACTATAATGTTTTAAAACAAGAGAAAATGAGTCATAAATTGAACAGCTTTCAAAAATCTACTCTGAAAGTACAGTCACCGGTAATAAAAATGGGACACCTAAATCCTGAAATGTTCTGGCGTTGTGTGTGTTGCCTAACGGCAACGGCGGTAGTAAAAATTGTCATTGAAAATTTGCTATTAAAATCCACTTATTGCTGTAGAGTTAGGCAACACACAACACCTTGTAGGAAAGTGTACATTTCAGATGACCCACTTTTATTGCTGTTGACTGTACTTGTTTCAGTCCAGATAATTGGAAATTTTCGTATGTCTGTGTGAGAGCAATGCGGGTCTAATCACAAAGGCTGACAAAGTTACGTGTAAGTTGACGCGCCCACAGCACTAGTAGAACAGTTTAGAAATAAGCTTACAGATGGACAGTACAAGTGACTGCCTAGTAGGTGCTACATTTATATTGTGGATGTCTGCATTTAATGGTCCTTCAGCAACCGTTCCAACGAAAACAAGAACACAAAAATGGTCCCCGAAGGCTGCTGATCATCAACATTTTTGGCGGCTCTCGTTGGGGTTTCGACCTCGGGAATCTCTGGAATGCGTCGTACTGGACAATGGGCGTTCCAGCGGCTGCGGAATATCGCACATTAGCCTCTCTGCGTTCTCTTTCCCCAGAGGCGTTGTAAACATCAAATTCATCTCTCCCTCTCATCTTTCCCTGTTGTGTGTCTCGCTGTCTGATCTTGTTCTCTCTCTCTCTCTCTCTCTCTCTCCCGTTTTTCTCTATCAACCTACATATCTATTCTTTCCGCATCTTATTTATCTCTCTATTCCTGGACCCTCCCTCCTATCGTCTCACTTGCCTTTACCATCTCTGTGTGTCTATCTGTACCATTCTCTCATCACTATCTCTCTTTCCATCGACATATATTTCTCTACCTTCTCTTTCTCCCGTTGAATTTGTCTTGTCTGTCTGATTCTTGCTCTCTTTATTCTATATCCTTCTTTTGTCCTTCTCTTTCTCTCCTCCTCATTCCATTTCACTATCGATCAATATGTATCTATTCTTTTTACATTTTAATCATCTCTGTATGCCTGGCTTTTCCCTCCCGTCATCCCATTCGCCCTTAACTTCTTGTTCCAATTAAGTATCTCTCTCTCTCTCTCTCTCGCTCTCCTCCTCCTCCTCCTCCTCCTCCTCCTCCTCGCTCGCTTGTTCCCGCTCTCCATCGAAATATATTTTTCTGCCATATCCGGTTTTTACTGTTCTATGTATCTGCCTTTTCTCTTCCATACCCCTCTCGTCCCTTCAGTCTCTACCATACCCATCTGATTTTCTTGCTCCCTAGTTCTGCCTAACTTTTTCTCTTCCACCGACACATAGCAGAAAGACTGCATTGAAGCATCACTACCAACTCCAATTCAGTTTCTTCGGTAAGCGCAGTGTCTAAATCTAGCTCCAGCTGCTTTTGGGGACGATTCTCAAAAGTACACCTTCTGCAGAGATGATTTTAATTTATGCTATTTAGCGTCGCATTTCTGCCACTTTCGGCTAACAGCGACGATGAGGATAAGTGATGATGAAATTGATGAAGACACACTCACAAAGAACACCCATGCCCAGGCTGGGATTCGAACCCGGATCCGCAGCGATCAGTTCGTCTAAAGCTCATAGGAATCCATCACAGTTGATTAACAAAGGCATCAAGTTCTAGCACCTGTAACCTTGATCTCTTGTCCTGTAAAAATATACTATTAAATTCGGTTGCCTCAATTGTCCAAGTTCCCAAACTGATCATAATCGTTATGAACCTTTAAGGGGTATACGAATATTACTGATCCAGTATGAGTCCAAAATGTTTCGACAAGCCTCTTTGGTTCGGTCAAAACTTTCCTGGGCCGCGTTCCAACACACACACAAACGCTACACCGGCAACCGAAGAGGACATTCCAAGTCATCTTCGCCGCCGCGTAGCGACTTCTTTCTTCCTTCGAACTTCATCCCTCCCTCCCCCCCCCCTTTCCTACTGTATGTGGAAATGGAAACCTGCCAATCTCTCTCTTTTGCTGGAGGCCAAGAGACGAAGCGCCTGGACGTGGGGCCTAACTCGATTAGGCGCTGGGAGCTGGAGGGCCGACTTCACAACTCGTTGACCCAAGCAAGTCACGAATCGGGCCACTTTGCGTCAGGAACGATATCCGTTGCGGTCAACTCCCCGTTGTAATATAACACGATTACCAGTCCTTCACGTTACAGGCTAACGCACACAAAAAAGGCTGGATCCGCCCCACAAAAGCCAAGTAAAAGCCTTATTTCTGACCACCACAGGACTCCACTGGCCTCTATGTACGTACACGCAATTCCAAATGTTCTAGTACAAGGTCACCATTTCCGCTAGTCTTGCAAAGGTTAGCAAAGCATATATATATAGACACACACACACACACATACACCATAGATAGGTGTGCAATCGAGAACGAGAAGGTCTTGAAGATGAGACTAGAACGAGACCACACATTTGCGAGAATGGTCGAGACGAGACCGAGACAAGCCTCTGTAAAATCTAGACAAGACCGAGACTTGGGTATGATAAGTGAAAACTTATTCTTAACCAAATTTACTTTACTGCAGTATGAAACTGCTTCGAACATACCCAGCGGGTATCTACAAGATTATACGGGAAGTGGTCAGATCACATTAAAAAGGACAACTTAGCCATCCCAAATAAGGGCCTACAACTAAATTTGTACTGGGCACAGATTAATATTCATTCACTTCACAAAATTTCAGTAATTGCAATCATTCAGGATTGAGGATGTCATATTTACTGGGTCCAACACGTATAGCACTCCAAATGCTTGCGTGTCACAATGTTGTGCTACATTTTCCATGCATACAGCTGTAGATTAGAAATAGCCAGGTTCGAATCCTGGAATATCCGAAACTCGGGCAAAAATGGATCCGGGTACCCAATATGCTCCTCCGACTTCGATCATCCGGTGTTCGCTTCCGACTTCGATCATCCGGTGTTCGCTTCCGACTTCGATCATCCGGTGTTCGCTTCCGACTTCGAGCAATCAGTGCTCGCTTCCGAATTCGGGTAGCCGATTTTCGATTCAGTTTCGGGTTTTATCTGTTCCAGATCCGGGTACCCCATTCTCAATCCCGCATCAGAGTACCCCGGCTCTCATCGGTTCCTTATATTTTCCGAACCGAGCAACCCGTATCCAAAAGTTGCTGGCCATCCCCACTGTAGGTACATTCGAACAGCATTTCCAATAACCAGGCGTGACTTCCATCCAACTCCAGGATGGTCTGCAACGGGATGAAAAAGTCCAGAAAGTTTGAATAGGTCTCGAGATTTCCCCAGTTTTATTTCGGACCGAAACTTCTTTCTCACCAACACAACCTATTGATCCCGCTGCTTTCTTCAGACAAGGCACGTCTTGAAGCCAGTCGTAAAAGAGCAGCATCTTACGCTGACGAGAACTGTTGTTAAGAGTACCGCTGCGGAGCTGAAATATCACCACCCTTCCACATGTGAGGAGTTAATTTTCTCTCAAGAGTCCCGACGGCATTTCGGGAAGCTCAAGTTCTTAACTCAAACAGAAGCCTTGTGAATATTTCGACGCAACTCGGTGCACTTGGCATCTAGTTCAACACGGGACACCTGGGAAACTTCGGATCAGGGAGCAGGTGAAAAGCTTAAGACCAGGGCTTTGGGGCGCAGTCGAGACGAACAAACATGCAAACACACGCTGCAGTTGTCTTTGCTTAAGACGTCTCATCCCCCAAGTATCTTGTTCCAGGCTTCTTTAAATTTAGAAGGCGAGGAATGTTTCGCCAAAAATCCTTGCGTTTCATTCTTCGCTGGAGTGCAAGTGACGTCGTTCGGGTGACCTTCGCTGCTCATGACTGCTATGATTCTTTCTCTCTCATTCTCAATTCTCTCTCTCTCTCTCATTCTCAATATCATCTTTTACAGCAGGGGTTCTCAACCTGGAGGGCGCGCCCCCCTGGGGAGGCAATGGAGAATTTCAGGTGAGGCGTGGTGAGCAATGAAAAATATATACATGAATTACCCCCCCCCCCTAAAAAAAGTTGTGGCAAACACAAACCCCTTGTGTAGGTCTCAGAAGAGAAACTTCTGCAAATAGTTCTCTCTGTCTCTCATTAATTGTGTTCTTAAGAAATAAAACCAAATGATGTAGCTTGAAATTTTAACTGCAGTGAGAGCAGAATACTTTGTGATGTAGGCCTATTAAGCACTTTCATTAATTAATGAAAATGTTCTATCAACAAAACAAGTATTAGTATTTTTTAATATCTGTAATAATAAAAGCATTGTAAAATATTCTTTGAGTTAGATTTATGAACCCTAACAGCACAGTTTTGTACATCAACAATTCACTACGCCTAGAGGGAGGGGGCGTGGACTAATTTGAGGACGCAAATAGGGGGGGGGGGGCGCAGGTCCAAAAAGGTTGAGAACCCCTGTTTTACAGGATGGCCCAAATAAAACTATACCTATAGTGGCTCCAACAAAACAAAACTATACCAAATGAAAAGATGAAGTAAGCACAATTTTATTTAATGCAATAGTGTCCAAGACATTGCATACAGCAGGTCTTCGAAATGATAGCCCAAATTCTGAAGGTCACTACGAGTATAATTTTATTTTGGTTACCCTGTATATTTTTGTATCTCACTATTTAATCACTTGTGTCTCCACAGGGTGTATGGATTGAGGAGATTCCTTTTTTTTACTACCTCTCCTGTTCCCTTCCTCCATATCCGCTTCTCTCTTTTCTTCTTTCTCTACACCTTACCTTCTCTTCATCTCTATCTTTCTCTAACTCTTTTCCTTTTCTCCATGCCTTTCGAGGACCTTCTGGATGTAATGCAGTCTACCTGTAATCAAAAGGTCCTGGGACGGATGACAATTCAAGTTCGAATCCCAGTTCAAGCTGAGGTTCAATCCCGATTAGCCTATCTTTGTACAAAGTGGATTTAAAAACTATAAGAAACTCTACCCATTTCTATTCTCCCTCCGCTACTCCAACCAATTTCTTCCTCTGTTCCTCTAATTTTCATTCTTCTAGTCCTTCCTTCTATCTTTATTCCTCTTCCTCTATTAATCCATCTCCTTCATATTTCTCTCTCTCTGTTTCTCTTTCTTTATCACTCTATCTATTTTCTATCATTTATTCTGCTACTACCTAGCATTTCTCTTATCCCTTTCTGTGTAATTCTTCTTCTACTGCAAGTGATACTGAAATTTTTCTCAGATAGGATATTTGGGCGAACTGGGGGTTGAAACCTCGTTTCGTCGCTACGAGCTCTCGAAAAACGAGAATTGCTATCCTGGATCTATGCAGTCATGTAGAACAGTGTCATGGTTTCCACTGACAGATACAGTTCTAGTTGGGAATCCTATTAAATCCGATAGTGTGGTACAGGAGAATTATCGAACCGAACCAGCAGAGATGCCGGCAGGGTTTAACCGCTCCCTCTTGAATTATGCATGTATCACTTCCCACACGTACATTGCTAAGTTCTCTCGAGAAGCCTACCCTAACTATTAGCGTACTAAAAATTGTATCGTTTTTCGACTGAAAATATAACTTGTCAGCGGCAACACTGCATCTGTGCCACATGGCTGCTTACCTACGATGGAAAACACCGGGTTTGAAAGGCTCGCAACAACAGAAAGAGGCATCAGTGTACGCAACGTTACTAAGAAAAGTATTTGTCTTGATATTATCTACTCTTAATCTCTATCCTTCTTAAACCCGAAGGTTTATGGCTGCAGCAACACAAGCCTTCCACCTGTCCCTATCCTGGGCAAGATCAATCCAATCTTTCCATCCCTACCGATTTCCTTTAGGTTCATATCAACGGTATCCCTCCATCTTCGTCTTTGTGTTCCTACGGGTCTCTTACCATCAGGTTTCCCAAGAAGAATCCTGTAAACTCTTCTTTCCTCTCCCATTCGATTCACATGCCCTGCCCACCTAAGTCTTCTTGATTTAATTATTCTAATAATATTTAGACATGATTACAAATTATGCAGTTCTAAATTATGTTATCTACACACTGTGATATTTTGTGGGTGTTCTAAGGTGACACCCTGCACATTTCAATAGATTTACAACTGAAGGTTTCTCTTCTTTCCCGTTTTTTACAGCAACAAGGCTGTTGAGGAAAACTGCCAAAAGCAATTAGCACATGACTTTACGGTTTTTTTTTAGTTTTTTTTTTTTTTATTATATACAAAAACAACACGTGCAACCGACAAGCAAACCTGTTATTCAGAAGTGTATGATTTCACATTTTTCGCGACTATCGGACAGCCAACTCATTAGCTTCTCTTGAAAAAAAGAAAAAAAAACTGTTGAGTATTCAATCGAGAAAGTCTGCGACGTTTTCATAGCGCCTAATGTACATTTCACGGTAATGACCCTTCATTGAAAATCTCTCCTTGCCGAAAGACTGATGAGTGCGGAGAAGCTTAAGAAGTCTCTCATTAGAAGCCTCATTAGCAAGTCTGCCATATTAGAATTATGAGTTCTCTTTCTATTTAGGAAAGGGGGGTGGGGGATAAATAAGAGAGCGGAGACGTATTTTCGAGCCTTAAAGGCAGTCTGTCGTCTTGCAGCAAGTAGTTTGTCTTGGAATATTAATGCCGTTGGGTCCGTCAGACGACGAGCTGAAACCGCCAGATGTTGGGTTGAGGCTGTTGCGAAGTTTCCTCACGTCTCCGGAGCTCCATGGAACCGCAGATACGCTTGGAACTTGGTTTGCGGCGGGAGCTCATCTTTCGTTCTCTTCGCCGCGAGAAATCGCACCTTTCGGGTAGAACAGAGTTAAGGCTAGAGAGGGGTAACTTGACCCACTTTTCGCCAGGGCGATAGTTTTCTTCAGCTATTGCGATTGCGCATGCTCCGTCCCCACCCACGCGGGAAATACTGCTCAATCAAATTATTTATTTTCACGTGGAAGTTTACCTGAGCCCTGCAACAGTGTTGCGTGCGATTTACTTGCCAGTGCATGCAAACAGTTCGATAACGGACCTAATTCAGTTTGTAGCATATATGGGTTATATTGATTTGTACTGTTGACAATAAAGTTTAGAACTGAATTTTTTGCCCCAAATTGAGATTGTTTGGTAGACTTTATGTACAGTCACGGGTAATAAAAATGGGACACCTATATCCTGAAATACTCGCTTCCCTGCAAGGCGTTGTGTGTTGCCTAACTCTACGGCGGTGGTAGAAGTTGCCATGGAAATTTATTGTTAAAATCCACTTATCGCCCTAAAGTTAAGGCAACATGTATTTCAGGATCTGTGTGTCCCATTTTTATTGCCGATGTGTACAATAATAGGCTAATCTGGACTGGACCTACTGTTTATAGTGGGATTTAAACCATTGAATAGTGCCCATTGGATTTGATTGATTGAACTAGGTTACGTCGCTCTTCTTTCACTTTTGGCTATTCTACTGGAGATCTAACCTCTGATACCTTTATTACAAGGCCGATAACGTTAGCAAGCACGCCATCTAAATGACCTCGAGCATGTATTGCAAGTTATTTTTCTTAGCTTTTGAAACCACCCGCAACATAGCACAGGATAATAGCAACAGCAATATCGCAGAAGAGTAGATAGGGTTAAAAATACATAAATTAGAGAACAGTTTCCAAGCGGTGACACTTGATGGGATAATAAGAAGATTGTTCAATTGGTATGGGCATGTAAGCAGAATGAGAGAAGAAAGAAAACAAAAGCAAGTGTTGGAAAGAAGACCGAAGAAGAGGAAGGCTGACAATAAAGGAGGAACAATGCCTGTCAAAATAGTTATCAAGAGAGGAGAAACAGTACCAGATGTTAAGAGGATGACTGAGAATGGTTAGAGAACATGGTTCAAGAATCCAGACTCCTAGCAGCACGAAGGGGAGGCGGAAGAATAAGAAACCAGTCATCACGTGTTGCTGTGTGTGTGTGTGTTGACTGCATTGAACAATTCAGATGGTTCTGAAAGAAAATGACAAAACCGACTACAATGAAATACTTACGGGTCTGATTTCTGAAACGTCGTGGTTTCTACATGAATATCCACCAAAAAGGAAAAGAAGTAATAAGTCTTCCAACAAGATATTCACAAATCCTTATAATGGGATTTGGGTTCTCGCACGTCATATCCTCACTTAATTTAAAAATTTCCGGAAAATAGGTCAAACTCTGGATGGAGATACATTCTCATTGCAGGCGAAATGAAAAGGAAACTTTTAAGAAGCGGAGAAGTGTCGTAATATTTTTCATCGGGGCGATGTTGGTTGTTGCTAAACGGGCCGTTGTACAGAGAGAACCTTTGGTAACTTAATACCTTTCCACTATTTCTTCCAATGCGTATTCTTGAGAGAAAAGAGCCAGGAAGAAAAAAAAAGCTAAAAATCCCTCTTTGGACCTCATTTTTTCTCCCGTGTCTGAAATAGGAACGGGGTTTGGCGACAGCTGATTGCGGAAGAAAAAGGAAAGCAGAAAAGGAGGCAGTAATGAAAAAAAGGAGGCCAGGAAGAGAATAGAATGCCAAACGTCCTCTTTTCCCGCCTTTTGCTTCCTTTCGGAGTCTCCGGGATTTGGTTTCTTCTGCCATCGATCTTCCTTATCTCTGGAAGCAGATTTCCGGACGTTGTCTCCTGTGTTTGTCCTGGAGGGGGCGCTCGCCTATTGCACGTGCGCTAACGCAAAGAGTCTTAATTTACTGTTCGGGGACGAAGGAACGCCGGAGAGTGGTTTGGGGTGGACCTCTTTTTCGTTAGCGAAGGCCTCCTTTCTCTTTCTTCTTCTCCTTGGCGAAGCAGGGTCGGAGGGAAGCAGCGATTTGATCGATCTGGATCGGACGGGAAGAGAGGGGGAAGAACGGTATTTCGACGACCACCGCGACTACGCGCAAATTCTCTCTTTCCTTAGCGCCACGTCGATTGGCCTTTCTGCTCCGGAGCATCCACGCAGATTGGACGAGATATCTGACATCTGTCCGGGAACAATTGGTCATCGGAATCCCCACCGTGGGCTTCTCGACAAGAAGGATTCATTGGAGTATAGGCAGACGGATGAAACTGAGGAACGGACAGGTTCAGCAAGAACGTAACGAGCAAACTCTATAAGGATAGGATAGCGCAGAGGAACCTAGTTGAAATTCAAGCACCTCCACCCCCTTCCCCCACATATAACTCAAATTCTTCCTGTTTGAATCCATGAATCCCCATCAAAATACCCCATTTGGTAGATTTTACCTAAACCTCAACTAGATATTTTTGGCGCCAAAATCCTTCATTCTAGATTTCATGTGCGATGAGATGAAGAGGACCACTGAAAATTTCTTCGTTCAATGACAAATAACATTATATAGGCATTCATGGAAACAAATTTGTAACGATTTCAGGTAATTCTCATCAAGCCCAAAAAGAACAATATTTCAAGGTCATCTGGTGTAACTTTACATTCAACTCAATGATAAAACAGGAGCGAGAATAAGGGACCTCCCCGATGGCGCAGTGGTAGCGTCGTCGCCTTGTAATCAAGGGGTCCCGGTTCGATATCCGGTGGAGGCACATAAAGTTGACTTAAAACACCAACTCAAACCAAATAAGCGAGAATAAGGGTTTTTGTTTGAAAACAAAGAGAAGAAGCATAGGTAGAAGTAAAATGGGAGAAGATAAATGTGTGAGTTTGAATATTTGGTAAGAGTAACAACAGCAGATGGAAATACCGGTCAGAAACAAAAGCAAATCAAACATACTACAATTGGAGAAATTCAGTTAAGATTAACCCAGTGAAGTTACACAGGAAAATCTAATTTGTTGGAACTAATGAAACAGATTTGGTTATTCTTTTGGTAACCACGAACCAAAAACTTAGTAACCCTTACTAAATATGGTAATTTTGATCAAATTGTTTGGTAACTCTAAACAAATATGCACGATTACTAAAATATTTTTTTTATACTGGGGAACAATATTTTTTGTCGCTCATTGAAACATCTTTTCCCTCTGTGTATACAGCATTGAAACCTTACCTTATCAATATAGGTGTCAAAAGTTTTTTCTGTGGTAAGAGTTAGAGTGTGAATGTCCTTCGAAGTAAAGTTTCTACGGATGTTCCTCGAAGTTTCAGTGATACATATAAAGTAATACAGTCCTTACTGTGAACAGGGCCGAAAACAACATTCTGTTGAGTAACGAATACGGGCTAACTTAAAAGTTACCGACATCAGAACTTTTCTTATGAATTTGAGGAGAAGATGTATATTTGAGAGTTAATGTAAAGAACGAATTATTGTCATTACCACATCAGGTAATGTTTTCATTTTTGAGTTCAGTTATAGTGCATAATAATTTAAAATAATCCTCAACTTTCTAAATATACTTACTTTTGTAACAACTCATCATTAATGATTCTCTGCTGCCATCTATGAACGCAAGATACATTCTTGCTAATTTTAGACAGCCCGCTACGATCTTATGTCGGGAACTACCTAACGTTGGTGGGGGGGGGGGGGCGTCGGAACTTGCCCGGTGTTGTAGTTGGCCAGTCCGGAGCTATCTTTGTGGTCACTATGAAGTAATCTGAGATAATTTAAAAAGCAAAGTGGGTTTTAACACAGAGAGGTTTGCCAGACTATCTGGTGCAGAACTGTATTGGTTCGACGGAAGTTAGTCAACACACAAATCGATTTAACCTTTACGGAAAAAAAGCACAAAAGTTTTCATTGATCGAATAATTGCAGGAAATTACCATTGAGTGATGTACTTCAGTCCAACACATGTCACTGCATTTTGGTGTTTGGTGACTTATTCAGACCGTAAATAGGCGAGCTGTTGGGTGGAGAGCACCGGAAGTGCCTGACTGCTAAATTACGCTTCAAACCAGCTGTAGTTATGTAAACATCCCCTGCGGGAGGGGAGGGGGGGCAAATAAAGTAAGTTGGAAGATGAAATGTCATCGACCCGCGACGCCCACTCGCATCTTAAACGAGCTTTACCATGTGTGTGTGTTGGGAGGGGGGGGGGTGATCGTTAACCGAAACAATCTTATTAAAGGTTTCAGACTGATACGGGTCTTTGAAGAATCGGGTAACGATTCCTACTAGGTATTCGATTCCCATTGAGTTTGGTTAATTAGTATTCGACCTCAATTTTTTTAGAAGAGAAATTTGGTTATTTGGTTTTCAGGCTATCCACATATTTTCACCGTTATGAATACACTGACAACGGGAACAGTGACACTGAGGGACTGGCTCAAGATCTCTCTACCAAAAGTTTCAGGTCCGAGTCCCGCACTGGATATAGGGAGATATATTTTTATCATCATCATCATTATCCTCATTGTGCCTGTCAGTGTAAAGAAATATTACACGACAATGAATACGCGAAATAAACATAGGTTTATTATTATTATTTAATTTTAAGCTTCACTTAAGTTTGCATATTTCTTTTTATGTCTTTTCCAATAACGTACAGCAACACTGTGCCCTATATCCATGAAGGTGCCATATTATATGATTTTACTAATACTGTCGAATTCAACAGGGTATGGTTAAAATAGAGCAAATTAAAAGCATGTAGAATTTTGTAAGGTAATGACATAATGAGGAAAATAATTATAATATATATAATTTCCCAAGTAATATAAGGGGTACAAGGACTGTTCACTTTTGAAGACACTCAAATGCCAAGATCTCTTCCAAATAGCACACCTTTGAAACAACGTTTTTATAGGCAAAAGAGGCTCTGGCAAATGAACGCCTCCAGTGTAACCCTCTGTGAGGTTTCTGTCTGTGTCTTGCCTATGTGTATTTTTACTGTGTCTTCATCTCGTCACTCTCCTTCATCTTCATAGTCATGATTGGCCAAAAGTCTCAGAAAGGAAAGTTTAAAGAAACCTATTGAATGAATCAATCAATGATTATAGTAATATAATGTGTGTGTGTGTGTGCGCAAGAGAGGGAGAGAGAGAAGGGGGAACGAGAAACTATTAAGAAAGAAAGCTTACAAATCTCTCCTCTCTCTCTCTCTTTCACATACATGCACGCACAGAGAAAGGTTGAATGCTCAGATTTACGAGGAGTGCCCCCCCCCTTCCTCCCCATAAAATAAAAAAAGCACGCATATATCATCCCCACAACCCTTTCCCAAGCCCTGGGCTTTTCTTGTGACACATTTACAATGGACAGTATATACCCAGTGCTTTACGGGACTTCTCATATGGCGCGGAAGGAGGAAACTGCAGAATCGCCCTTCCTTTTTTCTCCTCTTCCGTCTTCACGGAAGAATGCTCGCCCGCCCCGCACGAAGATGAATAACAAATTCGGCTCACTTACATCCCCCTCTATCACCCTGCAATATGTCTTCCCGAGCATTTACCCCCTTCTCTCCTCAAGAACTACCCCCGTTGTCATGTAAATTCAATAGCAATGTTAGGTACACGCTGACAACGCCATTCATAATTCGCAGTCGCCGTTGAGGTATTGGCTGCTTGCAGTTTTAACCGCTTGGCGGCGCTACGAGCAGTAAAAGTGAGAAGCAAACGCAGCGGACGAATTTTGACAAATGAGGAATAGACCCTAGAAGACAAGTTGCTGCTATTTCTCTCCTTTTCCCCTTTTTCTTTGTCTCCCATGGTGCGATTTGTTTTAAACATAACGCACAATTTAATACGAGATTTCTGGAAGCATTCTACAGTGTTGTAGTAATAAAAGATGTAGCTCAAAAGGTGCAAAATATCTACGATAGTCGCTTTATGTAGCAACCGTTACCAACTATAGTTAAGGTAATATTACTCAGGTTAGAGTTTGAGTGTCAATTAAGGCCGAATCGCACCGAACTGGATTTCCAGCAGGAGTAGGAATGCCGCAGTACTTGGCTGGAAATGATGGTTACCAGGCTGGCTGTTCTTCTGTCCGCTTTTTATTCAGATTTCCCCCCCAACCCGTGTGCCAGTTGACAACATTTGTATCGTCTTGGAGAGCTTATGAAACGACGAAGTTTTTTCTGTAATTTTTACGCTTAGTGTGTTACCATTTTTTTGAGTAATCCTCTTCGATTTAAACGATAATTTCCAAATTTCTTCATGACGTGTGCTCCAATGACTGTTTTTTTCTGTGGGTATGGGAATTTTGGGAATTAATTTTTTTCCCCAGTAGTCACTCATTCGCCAGCTGTTAGCAACATGTCGATTAAGTGTCCAGGGTGTAGTAGTTTTTTGGTCGCAAGTCGGAATATGTCACGAAAATCTACAAACTGCAATAACTCTAAACCCATTGATTTCCGACCCCCGGTGCATAGGGTCAAATTTGTTGCAAATTTGCTCTAGTATTACCCCTTTCCAGGAATAGGTCGAATTACCAATCACCCTGTATATTTATTTTTATTTTTGAAGAGCAAACAATGGCATTATGTTTTGAACAATATGTCGTTCAAATGTCCTCCTCTGCTTCGGTGGGTGAAATGGATTTGAATGTCCAATTTTCCAGCACGTCTGCACACACATAGAGCGGTATAGCCTCAATGGTTCGTTCGATGTTCCGTTTCACTGTGCGTGGTTTAGTTTCATAGACCTTTTATTTGACATAACCCCATAGAAAATAATCCAGGGGGTTAGGTCACATGATCTTGGTGGCCAGTTCACATCACCCTTTGTGGACAGAACTCGTCCGGGGAACTTTTCCTGCAATAATTCCATTGTTTGGCGAGCTGTGTGGCAAGTTGGACCGTCATGTTGGAAAAACACATTGTTGATGTCAGATTTTCCAGTTTAGGCCACAAAAACTGCACGACCGTATTCCTGTATCGCTTCCCATTGACAGTCACGTGATTTCCATGTTGGTCCTCAAAAAAATAAGACCCGATCACGCCATTCACCCAAGAACCACACCACACAATCACTTTCTTAGAATGAAGGGGTACGTCAAGAACCACTTGCGGATTTTCATCTGCCCAAATACTACAGTTTGGTTTGTTCTGTCGGTCGATTACGTTGACCATAAATTCCTCTCAATGCACGAAATGTCTGTCGAACTGAATTTTGATAATAAATTCGAATAATTTGTATGCGTTGTTGCATTGTGTATGTCTCCATCATAACTTGCCACAGACTACTGCACAGAGATGTCACAGTTCCATCTCGTCATTCCAGTCAGTGTTACTACAACACTCTTTGAAAGTTCTGACGTTCAAATTGGTAGACCCTTTATAAAAAGTACTTACGGCGATGATTTGTATTTAACGCCGATTTTCTGTCTCTGAGCGATGAGGATGATTAGAAGAAATTGATGAAAAGATACAAAGGAACACGCGTGCCTAGTCCGGTACTTAAACCCCGCTCGACTACCGAAGTGGCCAGTTTTGATAAGACAAACTGACACAAGAACAAAAAAATAATATTTTATCACATGATTATACTAGTGATTAGTTCATGCAGAAGGAGGAAGAGGCATATGTAAGAGAATAAGATACAATGAATAGATATATAGCTATAATAGAGCACAAGGAGGAGCGGCAATTATTAAGAAGTGAAATAGAGGTTTGAAGAAAATCCTGCATTATGGGCAGATAGTGAAGAACACTTTTCAAAACGGAAGAAACGGAAGAAATGGTGCGGAAAACTGTGCAAAAACAATTCGCGATTAAAATTTTCCGATATGACATCTGGTGGGACTTTCGGGAACTACTCTATGTAGGATACTGAACTCGTTCAAAGCATGGGAAAATTTGGAAAGAGTAACGTCTAAAGCTGAAGTCTTGAAATCATTGCAGGTTCGGCATCTTTGACACAACCCCAGAGGGAGCCGACCGGATCCGTATCTGGTTTCGAGCCACCACTTGTTTCTCGGCAAAGTTCTTTGGCCTGCAGTGCTTAGATATGCATTCATTCACTGCGACGTTTTACTCCCATGGTCTTTATATTGTATAAAAAAATAGCACAACACAATAACACAACCTAGCAAAGATAGCACAACCGTAACCTCACGTTAAGAAATCTCTAAAGAAACTGAATTAGCAATATCTCCTTTACCCCACGTGGAGTTGACAAGAGCTGTCATTTCTTGGACGAACGCTATTGGTGGGAAATATTTCAGGGGACTATTTATTGCACTCCACGTGGACCTGACATGTGGTTGTTAGGGGGAAAACTGATCTTTCGGAACTTTGTTTGAAGTAAAGTGCGCATGGAATCAGGACGACAACTTTACTGTTTTTTTTTTTGCTCTAAATCGTTTTTGAAGATCAGGACAAATGAAAGGTTTACATGTGTTTCCACCCCGTGCAATCAACAATATGAAATTTGTAAATAAATCAGAGAAAACAGAATTTATTGACAGAGTATTGGCATGGGGGATAGCATTGAAAATTGAAATGCGGCAAGGAAATTACGAAGAATGCACGAGTCTGTTCACTTTATTTTCCGAAAGTAAAGTTTACCATGAAAGTAAAGTTTTAAATTGTTCTTTATCGATAAAACTTTTTTTTTTCGAAAACAATGTATTATCACAGACATTATCTGTGGTATTATGTATGAAATTTGGAACAGGTGCAAATCGAATAAGCGCGAAGATGAAAATAATTTGAGAATTAATTAATGTCTGTAATCATAAAAGTAACCAGAAAAAGAAAATAGACATGCTAATGTTGCTGTTTCATTCAGTAAGTCTTTTTACAGTGAAGATAGCCTCGATGAAATTATGAATTTTATTATTATTATCCTGTGTTGTTATTAAACCAGCCTGCCTCTTTGGGGGGAAAACTGCAATAGTGTGTGTGTTTACATTTTTCTGCTGCTCAAGCTTTACAAATACAGGTGAATTGCTTTATTTTCAAACCAATCCGAGAGCCCCAGTTACAACCCGAGGCCTGAGGTACAGATGAAACAGCATTGCTTTGAAAAACCAGTGCGTATACATTAGTTTCGTCTGCTTTTTCCGTGTTATATTTGCCTATCATAATTAAATGCTTCGCTCTCAGCATAGCTTCACCTTTGTTATTGTTCCTGGAATTAACATCGTATTCGCAATATTTAAAAATATCGCGTAATCTAAACGTTTCTTCCATACCAGCCATGAGAACACGCTGCTATTGTGCACTACTACAATATGTAAACAAAGATTTATCCTTCATAGAGCGGCCATATTGGAAGCGACACTAGCCATTATCTTCTCAATATGAAAGCCTCATGGCTTTCTCCGGTCACGTGACTAAGCGTCATCAACTGGAGGCGAGATAGCCTCCATGTTTGATTTGCTTCTTTGGAATCGATGTTGGACCTTTTTAGTGAATATGGAATTGTAATGCAAATTTAAGAACTGTAATCGAGTTTACATGACGTGTAAATATGCTTAAATGTGGAAGAGGTATGGTGTATAAGTCTTGTGTACTAAATTGCAGAGGCAATTACAATGAAAAAGGTAAGAGTAACGTTCACATTTCTTCAAGATGTTAAAAATGAGAAATTTTTAGGCCAATTCCATGTGATTCAGTCACTACGAAAAGATACAAGTTAAATAACAAATGTTTTATACTAAAAAATAAATAAGAGTAATAGTTCATGAAGTAAACATTTCATGTGTCCGGAATAGGCATCAAATATACTCGTAAATGTGGACAACATGTCAACCTTTTTTTAGAAATATCAAAATTTTTACCCTGAATTACAAACGTTGGTTAATATTACGTCTACCAAAGCAATGTGTTAGTGTAAATTTTATGCAAGCATTCGATAAATTATTCATATTATTTACACAAATTTTCAGTTTCAAAATATGCTTAATGAAAGAAAGCTATACTACGGAGCAAAGTTGATACATGTTTACGTTTATTCTTATTTTATCCCGCTTTATGCTTCCTTATGCTAATCGGAGGCTAATGGAAGATATGTTGTACATTCAAATACAAAGTTTCGATGTGTAACAAGAACTTCGATGAAATGTTCGTGTGTAAAACTATCCAAGAATATATTACTTATGTTTCAAATACAAATGTTTTCACACAGAAAGCATTTTGTTACCTAGCTATGTTAATATGAACTACAAATCAAATGTATTAAATTTTTAAGACTGTTTCACATGAACTGCTTTTTATTTTTTGTCTTTGTGAAGCTTCAATGTTCGTAACTTTGATTATTAAATCAGTGATAATGTTTATTGTTTCATAATTTATTAACATTCTTCACGATTTTTTTTAACAAATGTAAAAAACAGTGTAAGGAAATATTCCAACTGTTTATTTCCCAATTGAACGTTAAAATGGAAATATTAATCTGCTTTTTTATTCAATGAAACTCTTAAGTTATTGTCACAGATCTTACTAACGACAATGAAAAGATTCAATTTGTTTATTATCTTTCGTTCAATAAAGTCAATAGGATCGAAATTACAATGTGACAAATGATTTAGGTTTTGTCTTTATCACAGAAATGTAACATTGCCCTTGTACCTATTTCTTTCGCTTTTGCTGCAAGAATATAGAAATTAAGGATTTGTATTGAGATTGTATAGCTACACAGAATATCTGCATTAATTGGTTGATTAATTTTGGGTAAACTTAAAGACAATTTAATTGATTAGGTAACTTGGAAAGTTTACGGTCAACCTAACATGTTTTTTGTTTTATTTAATCATTTGATTTTACAAACAAAAGTTCATACAAAAGCGGTTACAAGTTTTATTGTAGCTGACCAATATTCCCGATAATATTTTTCAAATATATACAATGTTTTAATTTTTCCGCCAGGAAGTTTCTAACGGTTTTCGACTCTTTCTTTGTGCTATGGTAGGAATTTTTGTGGTGCCCATAGTGACTTCCTGAATGAAACTTTTGGTGTAAATATTCAATATTATAAATTTTTCTTCTAACTATATTCGTCGGGAGGGTAAATGTCAAAATTTAACTCCATAAGAGAAATAAATATACCTTAATTGTCTACGGTAAAATTACGACAAGGAGTTTACAGCGTTAAGACGATCGCCTCCAGATGATGACGTCTTGACTGAGCGCTGTGGCCTGAACCTCAAGATGGTCTTGCACTAGCGCTCAGGTGGTAATTTTAATCGCGAATATTTAATTACTAGATTTTAATATACAGAATCTGAGAATTATGGGTACGTTATTCTATTCTCCCTTTCTGGTTAGGTGATTTACGTCGCTTTCCTAATTCTTGGGTCAATTCGTACTGTAGAGATGAATGATGAAATGGATAATAAGACAAACACAGTGTGGTATGTAAAAAATCCAGTGCGGGGAAATTCCAGTAACCACTCTTCTACTCCTTCCCAATGCCAAAATTAGCAACCGGGGGTGGATGTAGGAACCAGAAAGGGCAATTCTCTTTCATCCCTTTTTCAATATGACCCTACATCCATGTCTTGCTCCAGGTTCGAACCTGGGGGTTCTAGCATCGTATCGTTTACTGCTCCATGCCATGGAAAATGACCTTCACCTAAACATTATACAGGGCGTCCCACTCGTAAGGGGTCCCGGAATAAGTGTTATAAAAATCTTAATAAAAGAGGATATGAAACCAAATTTGTACATGACATACCTTTATGGTTGAGAAATGAAGGTACATTACAAGAAGTGCTGGAAGTGACCTCCCCCCACCTGTATACACAGTTCAACACGGCGCTGCATGTTCGTGAATGTTGCTGCCAGAGTATTCGGCGTGACTGCCTTGATTGCACGGCGGATGTTCTCACGTAACTCGTCGATGGTGCGTGGTTTGTTCTTGTACAGTGTCTCTCAAAAGTTTTAGGACAACGACATTTTAAACTAGGCAACCCAATTTACACAAGGCGTTGGTGGGTTGCATGTAGAGTTAGGCTGAATTTCAGGGTTGCCACATGCACATTAGATATTTATAAAATACGCGAAAGAAAGATATCCAAATATTATTGCATAAAACTAGAAAAAATCAGTATTACATTTGTTGCAATACTCTCAGAAAGAAACAACGTCGATTTTCTAGTATTTCATTGTTGATGAGTTTACACAAAGGCAAAGTGGAGAGAGGAAACGAAAGGGAACAAAGGAGAGGAAAAAAGAGAAAGCAAAAGGAGAAGAGGAAAAGTAAAGAAGGGAAGAAAATAGAGGAAAGAGGAAGTGGATAGGAGAAGTAATGAGTGGAAAGGAAAAAGATGCGAGGAGAGATGAGGAAAATGGAGGAAAGAGGAGAAAAGAGAGGAAGGAAAGCGAGGTGATAGAAGAGGAGGAAAGAAGTTTGGAGAGGAGAGGAGGAGACGAGAAGAGGGAAGTGGAGAGTAGAGTAAAAGAGAGAAAGAGAGAAGAACGAAAGGATGAGGAGAACAGTGCCGTGGAGTCGGAAATATAAGACAGGAGAGGAGATAAGAGGAGTGGAGAAGAGTGGGATGAAGACAAGTGGCGAGAAAAGTAGGGAAGGCGGTATGAGATAAAAATAGGAGAAAGACGGGAGAGAAGAAGGAGAAGGAGAAGTTAAGAACAGAAGGGACTGGAGACGAGAGGAGAGAAGGGGTAGTTGCAGAAAATACGTCTCGGCGTCAAGAACTGATGCATTGATAAAATTATCGACATGAAACATTCATTAACATTTTATAAAGTATTGGAGAATGTATTAGATCGTTGCGAAATTCCTTTTGGCCGAGTTCAGAGCAAGATAAAATCTTTCACGTAAGATCTTTGATTTTACCTGCGATTATACCACTAAAATCATGAATGTAATTTTCATATTTATAAGAATTATCCAATTTTTCTCCTCTTCTCGGTTCGTTGAAATTGAAATTTTGTTATTTAACATTTCCCCTCCTCCCATCGTTAATTCCAAACTGAACCATTCCGTTTCATACGGCGTGGATAATGAACGCAATGGGATATGTCTAAAACGTACGAAAAGTTTCTGCCACGGGAGGGGTTTGAACCTACGACCATCAGATTATCAATCCTTAACGGTACCCACTACCCCAGAAGCGTTCGCTCCTGAACTCAGGTAGAAGGAGCTGACCAATGTGAAATGCAGATCCAACCCCACTCCTACATGTCATGTGTAAAGAATACTTGTTTGTTACAAAGAAAACGAAGGTAATACGACTCGGCGAAAACATTTAATGGAGAATTGCACATGATGGAAACTTTTCAGTCGATATTTGTGAAGGTATCTTTGCATTGAACTCGAGTGGAAAAGGGGTAATATTAGTGTGTCCTGAATTGCCACAAATATAAATGGTTATTTCATTAATATTTGTCAATGTCTTTGAAGCAGAACACAATTATCGTTAGAGTATCATAATTCAAGATCTGATACGTGAAAATATCCTTTTGAACGTGTGTCAATTCATTTTTTTTTTTTTAGCAAATTCCAGATGTAGAACAATGTAACCACTTCTACTACTACAAATAATGTCACCTTGCTCTTGTTTAATAGAAGGAGAATTAAATAAAAGAGAACACCTCGTAAGGAGGATCGAACCTGGGACCGCTAGCAGACCATATCATTTCATTCAATTCTCAATTTCAGGACAGACAATCACAAACATCCATGCCCGAGCCGGGATTCGAACCCGAGACCCCCTGCGTCATAGCGCGATGTGCTAACCACTCCACCACGGGGGCCGACACCACTACACCACGCCCTTACCTTCCGTTGAATCAACAATGTTTAAGTATTCTGTTCCTCCAATATTGTAAATGTCCTTGGATATACATGTAGTTGAATTTTACTTTAATTTTGATTTTTTTTTTTTTTTGTAGTATAGCAGCTATCTTCGAGAATATATTTTGGAAGTGATGAAGAAAAACAAGAATATTGGTAGTTGTTGTGAAAATGCTAGTTACTTCGTCTAACTTATTATGTTGATTGGACATTATTAATGAAAAATATCTTGAGTCTTGAACATTGCAGGGCGATGTTCTCTTCTTGTGATACTGCAACATACGAAATGCTTGTTTTCTGACGCAAGTCTCGTGTCCAGAACAGTCTTATGAAATGTATTTGCTGTTACGTATGGTAACAGGAAATAATTACAGTGGTTACAAAAACGTTTGCGAACTGCCAAATGTGCGAGACATTATATGCAAACAGGCGGAAAATTGTATTCATAAAATCACATCACATTTGACAGTGTTAGTCAATAGAGAGTCGTGGAACAGTGTATTAAGGTGTTGGATTAAATCCTTCATATTTTACTATTTCGAAGAACAACAATTTTTAAGGTAGAACAACAGTCGTTCCGTTCCGCACTTTATTTCTTATAAATTCTTACACATTCCTTTAATTGATTTAAAGAATAAATAAAAGTATTGCTTGCTTTTCTGTCATTGGCCTAGACAGTGGAATTATGCGTGAAAAGTTCCTGAAAACTCAGATTGGTTAAACCGTTTATTGACAATCGTGAACTTTTCGTTTAATAGATAATATTTGGTTTTATACGGCGGGAGAACATTGGTTGAATTTCCTTTCTTGCTCTTGCGGGATAATATATACAGTATATGCTTCTATAGTAGGAATCGCGTTCGGGAAAGGTTAAAAAAATGTCTTGGTATTCCAAGGCAGATAAGCTTGGTAGCCTAGCTTGTTCGCGTTCATGAGTCACGCTTCACAAGGTCGCTTGTTATCGCAAAACATTGTGCGTCGATGGACAGCGTCTACACCGTGCAAATTACAAGTGACCAGAGTCGATTTTTAAAGACAATCTGAAGAATAATATATTTCATCAGAGGCGGCTAGGTGGGCACTAGCTCAACATCCAATAAGTAATGATTCCTGGCAAACAAAAATGCTTATTGAATGAGTATTCGGATAGTAATACGTGCTTTATCGTGTAACATGTAAGATACTTATTGGGATTACCGCGTAGTAGGGCAACCGATCCATGAAAAACAAAATAAAATTGAATGTTGGTTTAATATAGATAAATATTTTTTTTATTAATTTTTCCTCATTCCCTTGTTTTTCTTATTTTAATAATAACAATAACGCATGGCTCAACAGCTCTCGAAGGGCCTTGGCCTATCTCCCGACTGCCAGTCTTTCTCCCACAATCCTTCCTAGTGATCTTCAACCAGATGGAGTGACGTGGGATCAGCACGTCGAACCCTCAACCATTATGGGTTATTCACCTGATGTTCACAATTTCGTTCCTGTTCGGCACGGGCGGGACCCTACTTCTGGTTTTGAAAGAGTAACATGGATTATAAAGATGTAAGGGTAATATCTTGCAGAAAAGACGACAATCATTGCGTGGCTGTTGGTTGCAATATGAGGTCCAGAACGAATAATTTTTCTGAAGTATCTGTGAATCTTTTTTCGATAGACCAGATACGAAAACTCAGTGGATTCAGGTAGTAATGAAAAAAAAAACTGTGAACCACGACATGAGAAAGTAGGCCCGTCACTTCATCGCCGTTAAATAAACCCAATAAAATATTTAAGTGTTTTTAAATTATAATTTTCTAACGCACATATGTTGGCATAACAAATTTAAAAGATGTAAATTTTTACAACCATGCATGTTTTTATCTGTGGAAGAAAGAACAATTAAGAGAGCTGTGTTCTAGTGATACACAATGTCGAAAAATTATCCATTCTGATATAATCAGAGTACATTTCAGTTTTTTTTGTTTTAAGTACACTTTATGCACAGTAAGACTATTCGGGACTCAACCTAGAGTTTAAGCCACATTGTGCCTCCACCAGATATAGAATGTAAAAATTGATCTGTGGTTTTATTAATGAGAAATAAAATGTGCACTTTATAACTATTAGGCTAAGCAGAATATCTTTGTTTTTCATGGGTGTATTTAATCTTCCTTTTACCTTTAAGAATTTATTATTATTTACTTCTTTTTTAATATAAAAAGTCTGTTACTTAATTTATAAGCGAATCAACTTTCTTGTTTAATGTATATACCAACGAAACCATTGGGTTCGATACCCGGTCGAGGCACATAGTGGTTCGGATTCCACTTAAACTGTACGTCCAGTCCCGATTAGCCTTACTGTGCACAAAGTGGACTAAAACATCAACTCAAAACAAAAAAAACAAAACAAAAAACGAAACCATTGGTAGAGGATCAACATTGTCTCAGTAAAGATTTCTATTGTTCCATAAATCTTCATCCAATGGATCCGGGAACTGGTCAATTTCTTCGAGGTATCTTTAATTCTCTGTCACTTAAAAATTTCAAGTGATCCATTTTGAATCCGCTCCTTTTTAACAAAGTAAGCTCGAAGACAATCTCTATTCCACTAGCTTATATTGGAAACTTGGTCAAACCGGAAGTTCTTTTATCGCCTTCGATAATCGAATTGTCTGATCGACTATTTTTTGTTTACCCAGGAACATCCCCCATAGGAGATTTACGAGACCGGGTTACGCTACTCACTCGTAGCTACCCAATTTCCTCACGGTGGTGGGTTGCCACCGGTCCTATATACAGGCCGAGATCCCAGAGACTGAACCAAGCGGACTCGAACACATGCCGTCCCGCAGTCGGAGTTCAAAGCACAGGGCCTTAGACCGCACGATCACGGAGGAGGACTTTTCTTATATTACTTTTGGCTAATCGCGAGGATGAGGATGAATAATGAATAGAAAAATAAAAAGATGGTCACGCACAAAGAACAGGACGGGTCTTCAACCTCTTAGGTGACGAGTTCAAGCCCTAAATATGAGGATTTCAACCATATACCTCAATTTTAAAATAATATATAAACAAAATGATTATTTACACTAAACTTCTTATCAAGGACAAAATAGTTTGTACCTGTGAAACTACTCCCTGAATGCAAATTGACAACATTGAGTAAGAATTAAATGTGTGGCACACAATTAACTGTGCCCTGTTCCATCATGTCTGGAGCAAAGTCGCGCAAATCGGAAGAGAAGGGGAAAGAGGGGAAGGGGGATCGAGTGGACAGAGCGAGGCAGTACACGCTGCTGGAAAGGCTGGTAACTGCAGTGGATCTCCTCCTTCCACGCAATCCCGTTCCTCTCATGTGTTCATCGCTGCTCAGATACTTGTTTTGTTCACCTGCTCCAGAGATAAGTGGGACAGAGTGTAGTTCGCAAACATGTAGCAAGTAAGGAATCTTATCTCAGAATGAAAATTCCACAGAGTTTTCAAACGTTTGTTTCAGCAATGATGACTGGACACGGATCACACATAATTCCTTGCCAAAATCTAGTGGTCTAAAATCATATGAAAACTTGAATGTATCTCTTTACAGATACCAAGTTCTAAGGAACTATTTCGTAGATGTTTATGTAACCGTTATAACATTACAAATAAAATATATTCACAACCTTAGATATACTAATACGAAGAAAGAAATTCAGAGTAAGATTTCAAATGCATGTGTATAAAGTAATTATAGAAGTACAGAGCAATATGAGAGTATTGATTTTTTTTTCAGGATAACGTTTACAATATTGAGGCGACAGAATGATTAAGGACGTAGTGTATTGGTTAGAGTTCTTGAGAGCATTGTAAGCGGTCCTAGGTTCGATCCTCCTCATGAAGTGTTCTTTCTTTTTCTTTTTAAAAATATTTCTCCTTCTATTAAACAAGAGCATGGCAACATTATTTGTAATAATAGTGTATTGTGGTTAGATTGTCCTAAAACTGGAATTTGCTCAAAAAAAAATAATGAATTGACACACGTTCAAAGGGATATTTTCACGTATCAGATCTTGAATTATGATACTCTAACGATAATTGTGTTCTGCTTCAAAGACATTGACAAATATTAATGAAATAACCATTTATATTTGTGGCAATTCAGGACACACTAATATTACCCCTTTTCCACTCGAGTTCAATGCAAAGATACCTTCACAAATATCGACTGAAAAGTTTCCATCATGTGCAATTCTCCATTAAATGTTTTCGCCGAGTCGTATTACCTTCGTTTTCTTTGTAACAAACAAGTATTCTTTACACATGACATGTAGGAGTGGGGTTGGATCTGCATTTCACATTGGTCAGCTCCTTCTACCTGAGTTCAGGAGCGAACGTTTCTGGGGTAGTGGTTACCGTTAAGGATTGATAATCTGATGGTCGTAGGTTCAAACCCCTCCCGTGGCAGAAACTTTTCGTACGTTTTAGACATATCCCATTGCGTTCATTGTCCACGCCGTATGAAACGGAATGGTTCAGTTTGGAATTAACGATGGGAGGAGGGGAAATGTTAAATAACAAAATTTCAATTTCAACGAACCGAGAAGAGGAGAAAAATTGGATAATTCTTATAAATATGAAAATTACATTCATGATTTTAGTGGTATAATCGCAGGTAAAATCAAAGATCTTACGTGAAAGATTTTATCTTGCTCCGAACTCGGTCAAAAGGAATTTCGCACCGATCTAATACATTCTCCAATACATTATAAAATGTTAATGAATGTTTCATGTCGATAATTTTATCAATGCATCAGTTCTTGACGCCGAGACGTATTTTCTGCAACTACCCCTTCTCTCCTCTCGTCTCCAGTCCCTTCTGTTCTTAACTTCTCCTTCTCCTTCTTCTCTCCCGTCTTTCTCCTATTTTTATCTCATACCGCCTTCCCTACTTTTCTCGCCACTTGTCTTCATCCCACCCTTCTCCACTCCTCTTATCTCCTCTCCTGTCTTATATTTCCGACTCCACGGCACTGTTCTCCTCATCCTTTCGTTCTTCTCTCTTTCTCTCTTTTACTCTACTCTCCACTTCCCTCTTCTCGTCTCTTCCTCTCCTCTCCAAACTTCTTTCCTCCTCTTCTATCACCTCGCTTTCCTTCCTCTCTTTTCTCCTCTTTCCTCCATTTTCCTCATCTCTCCTCGCATCTTTTTCCTTTCCACTCATTACTTCTCCTATCCACTTCCTCTTTCCTCTATTTTCTTCCCTTCTTTACTTTTCCTCTTCTCCTTTTGCTTTCTCTTTTTTCCTCTCCTTTGTTCCTTTTCGTTTCCTCTCTCCACTTTGCCTTTGTGTAGACTCATCAACAATGAAATACTAGAAAATCGACGTTGTTTCTTTCTGAGAGTATTGCAACAAATGTAATACTGATTTTTTCTAGTTTTAGGCAATAATATTTGGATATCTTTCTTTCGCGTATTTTATAAATATCTAATGTGCATGTGGCAACCCTGAAATTCAGCCTAACTCTACATACAACCCACCAACGCCTTGTGTAAATTGGGTTGCCTAGTTTAAAATGTCGTTGTCCTAAAACTTTTGAGAGACACTGTACATACTACCTTTAAGGTGTGTGCGTACAAGATACGAGTTACGTGAAAACATCCGCCGTGAAATCCAGGCAGTCACGCCGATACTTTGGCAGCAACATTCACGAACATGCAGCGCCGTGTTGAACTGTGTATACAGGTGGGGGGAGGTCACTTCCAGCACTTCTTGTAATGTACCTTCATTTCTCAACCATAAAGGTATTTCATTTACAAATTTGGTTTCATATCCTCTTTTATTAAGATTTTTATATCACTTTTTCCGGGGCTCCTTACGAGTGGGACACACTGTATATTTCACACATAATTAATTATTATAAGTGCGTTGAAGAAACATGGTAATTTCAGACTGAAACAGTGTTTTTTGAGAGGGCATCACTATTATGGGGAAAAAATTGCCTCCTTTGCCCCCCTGGAAAAAATAACTTGTTTGCCCCACCCTGGAAAAAATCCTGCAGACGTATATGGCTCCGCCAGGAAGGATGGCAAATATGTTTCTCTCAAGGGATATCGTATGTGTATGAAAGGAATCTGATTTCTCTGTGCCTCAAATCTGTTCTTGTCAGTGAACTAAGATTCTTTGTACTAAGAGCTTGTACGAACTTGCCGTTGTGTACGTACAAGTTAAGAGAGGTGGCAAAGGACACTTTTGAGTGTTTCACATTGTGCTTATCCTAAAAGTACCAGTTTTGATTTCCTAAACGCGTACTTCCTTTTTGGAGGAAAGCAGGTGAAGATTTTTGACCTGCTATTATTTGTCGGATACTGGCCCGTGTATAAATCGAAGTATTTGATTTGTAAAGAATATTCCAGTCATTCAAATTGGTCCTTTATAAGCCCTGGAAGCTTGAGTTCTCGTTTCACTGAATGGGCAGTACTCTTCCTGCTCCAGTCATGCTCCAGCCAGTCCCCATGTCCTGCTTTTTGTTTTCTGTCTGACGAAAAAAAAGGCTGTTCCTTGCACAACCTCTGCTCCGACTCCGAACACAAGCGCGATCTATCATCCTGTCATTCCGTGAAATGAACCCTCTGGCGACAGGATCCATAAAAGTAGAAACAAGCCGGAGTTTGTTGTGACAGACCCCTGTGCTTCAATCTTTTTCTCTTTCTTACATTTCTGTTCTCCATGACAACTGGCTGCCAGAAAACGTCATATCCAGATTCGATATCTCTGTCCCCTGCCGTTCCTTTTCATGGTCGTTAATACCGATACGAAAGTTGCATGAAGGTAACGTGGTGGGGAATAACCAACACCAGTAGCAGTGAGTATTGAAGACACTACCAGTTCCATAGTAAGATGCACCTAGTAGATTGAACAAGGACCACGTATGAGGATAAGAGCAACCTAGTCACCCGTCAATTTCATAACAGGACCAAGGATCCTACTGTTAGCAGTAATACTTATGCAGATTCTCAATACATTTTTGGAGATACATTTTACAGGTAATTAATAACTTTATTTCAATGACATTACATGATTTTTTTATAGATGATTCATAATTACCTCTACCATATATTCAGTTCGGGAACAATAGAATTTCAGAATCGTTCAATTTTTGTTGATTGGATAAAGAAATACCTACTGTACTTGTCTCTCCTTGGCAAAAATCCAGCAAATGGCATCAGTGACTTCGCGTAATAAAGAGCCCAATCGAATTTACTTATCCTCCATGTAACTGCTATGCAATCGTTTTCCAAATCGTAGTAAGCATGAAGAAAAGATAACAATTTGTAGGAAGAACTTTGTGTTCAACGGTAATTGAGCAACGAGTTTCTGATAAGAGCATTTTATGTCAAAAGATATTTTCGTATAACCATTCTGTGCTTATTTAAGTATTTCTTTATGGGAAATTGAAAAGAAATAATGAAATTTGTGCACATTTATCAAACTGAAATTTCATAAATGTGTCATGTACTCAAAGTTTCATAAAGTAAGTTCACATCTACTTCGTGTTTTCCGGCAATTTTTTGTCCTTAAACGTTATATTCAACAAAAAGCAAAAAAGCCCATGTTAAATTTAAGCGCTTTCCACGGCGACGTTCGCCAAACTCCATCGCCGGAGCTAAAATAGAAGGAAATATCGTCAGAATATAACCCCCAACCTGGGTTGTTATGAAGTTGGTCTGTGCTGCCATCTATTATATTATTTTAATATTAAGCTAAGGTGTTGCTGAGACTTATTGGAATATTTATCTAAGGGTTACGATATCCTCAATACGTTTTTCCTAGGCAAAATGGTGCAGGTACTCATCAGAAGTCAGTTTGACTTATACCACAAGTGATCAGTAAATATTCATCTACGTTCGTTTCAGCAAAACACAATTCGCAGATGTTATTCTGTAACTATTAAGAGAAAAGGTGCTGGTGCGACGTATCCAGAAAAGACGCGCTGGATATTCTAATTCTGTGGTCTATATATAATAGCTTGGTAGCAGTGTTAAGCTATTTTCTATTACAAATATCTAGAAACGATTAATTTATCAGAATGTGGACTGTCCTAGAAGTTTTCGAAAGGAGAGTAATTTTCAAAAAAAAGGTTTTGCTGAGACCGATCAAAGGCCCAGCAAGACCTCTTGAGACTGTGGAGACGAAGCTAATAAATTTACTTGAAAGAATAAACTGAGAACTTTTATTGAGGGAAGAGGGATGAAACATCCTCAAACGAAGGCAATGAATCAGCTCTTAGGTGCCTTACCAGAGGACCCTTAAAGAGATAAAACCTGTGGCGAGATCCTTGTGGGTTTATCCCGAAACGTTTCCTGGAAATATGACCTTCCGTACATGCAGTCCTTTTCCTGAAAGCTCGACTCGGACGTTCCCGGGGACAGATCAATCAGATCCTCCAATGTGCAAAGTTTTATATGCGGGATGAAATGGATCGAGGTTTTGCAGGCGGAGGGGACGGACTCTCTCTCTCTCTCTCTCTCTCTCTCTCTCTCTCTCTCTCTCTCTCTCTCTCTCTCTCTCTCTCTCTCCCTCCATGGTGGCATATCCGAAGTATGTTTGCCGAGATGGAAGTGAGGAGGGCCCCGTAGGTGCATCCCTTGCTGGAAAACCTCTTTCTCCATCCCACGTCTCCCCCGGGAGGTTTTCCTGCGACGGCCCTCTTGAGAGTCCCCAAGGGTATGCTGAGATTCATCTTTGCCTGCTCTCCTTCCCCTCTTCGCGATCGAATTTCTAGAAGGCGCTTCAAAGAGGAGAGAAAGATAAGGATGGAGAGCAGGAGTGAAGGGGAGAAATAACGCTAGCGTGGTAGGGAGTAGAAAAGTGAAACCCTCAAAAGCGCTGGAGTGTGGTTTCCCCGGGAAATATAAAAAATAATGTCAATGCTCACATCTTCCCTTGAAGCTTTCTTTGCGGGGGAATATTTACTTTTCGACCTTGGTCATCGTCAGTCACTATTTCAGGATGATTGTGGTCCTTTTATGGTCGGTGTTTTTCGCTTTGATCGGCATTTCATCGTAATTAATGTTCGTTTCCAGTCAGGGTTGTCCATTTATAGCTTCCATTTCATCGTGGTTAAGGTCCGTTTCTAGTTGGCGTTTTCCCATCAATGACTGACATTTCAGCGTGATGAGGGTCCGTTTCTAGTCGGTGTTTCTCATCTATGACCTATCATTTGACGTGATTCAAGCCTCTTTCGAGCCGGCGTTGTCCATCTATGGCTCCCATTTCATTGTGATTAAGGTACGTTTCTAGTTCGCGTTTTTCCATCTACGGCTTATATTTCAACGTGGTCAAGGTCCGTCTCCAGTAGACATTGTCCATCTAAGGCTTTCATTTTAGCGACATGAAGGTCCGTTCTTAGTCATCATTTTCCATCTATGACCTTATTGTAGCGTGATGAAGGTTTGTTTGTATTCAACGCTCTTCATCTATGCCTTCCTATTTGACCAGGGTTTAAGCCCGTTTGTAGTTGGTGTTGTACAGTCAACGGCAAAGATAATAGTAGGCAAATTGTCCACCGCTATTGTCATTACTTTTTCATTTCTCATTCTATGTTGTTTTAAGGAATGAAACTTATGTTGGTTCGAAGCAGGCATTGTTCTCTGCTTATTGACGTCATTATTTCAAATCGTTATCATAACATTGTGTAATACAGATCGAATGAAAATAATGGTGGACAATTCCCATTTGAGAATGATTTTGGCTCGTTTCTAGTCAGCATGGTCTCCAGTTTAGCACGATTGAGTTCCGTTGCCGTTCTCTATCTTTGACTGCCATTTAAACATAATGCATAACCAGGCGATATTGTTCTTCATTGTTTTGCTCTCTTACTTAACACATTTTGGTGAGGTAAAAGTTCTCCCCTGTGCTTAGCACCACGCCATAAAGGCGTATAGGGGGTGTGGGGGTAACGCCCCACACTTTCTTGATCCGGTCATGAGTGGGGGTGATGTGATCAGCATCACGCCCCTGACCGCCTTTAGCCCCCAGGGTTTCCCCCAGGTACCCATGTTATTCGACGCTGGGTGGGCGCCGGGGCCGCTTTCAACGTTAGAAAAGTTCCCGGATTTGAACCGGCCGGGGAGGTACTGCAAATTATCCTCAACTTAGCTCTTCACAAAATGCCGACAATTCATCTCAATAGATTTACAACTGTGGGAGATTATATGAAAGTAGAGTAGCACACTGAAACAACCCTTCTCACTTTCAGGCTTTTGTAGTTGGAAACCCTGACGCGCGAGTCTTTCATTTTGAGGAGGACTCTTCCCATTGTGTTGTTTCGAACGTGATCATTTCACCTGTTGTAAATAAGGAGGGTGGAACAGACGGTGTCTGCGTTTTGTAATATCTACCCCCAGCTTGTCTGTATCTCCTATCTCTCCCTGTTCTTCAATTTCCTCGCAGGCTTGTATCGATCGTGTATTACAAGTGGCTGTTGGCAGACCGCTGCTTACCTTGGCAGCGGAGACGCTTTACAGAGTTGCTTGACATTGATTACCTCGGCGGACGAGCATTCAGACCGTGGCGGTAGTTGTATTCCTGGTTGTGTGGGTGGCATAAAGATAGTTTTTTTCCACGTCACGTTTTTTTTTGCCACTTTAGGGTAATCGCGACGATGAGGGTGAATGGTTGTGGTGTCTGGATTTTTTTGTAACATAAACATACATAAATGTATAGAAAATACACCATTATATGTAATAAAGATGTAATATATTTTCGTAGATTATTTCTTCATATCTGCGCTGTTATTTAAAATTAATTTCTCAATTCTTATATACGTATGCAATAATATGTACTCTAGAAGGAAAATATGTAATATTCCTCAAAGTATGTAAAAATTTGTAACATGACATTCTCGTATATCGTTCCTAACATCGAAATTCGCCACCATTTTTATTTGGCTTCATATATGGAAATTATGTAATTACACAAAAATCTTGGCCCTATAATTAGATGGAAGTAATGAAAGGGCACCGCTAAGTATGGCTCAAGACGCCAGAACCTCGTTGGCCTCCACAAATGCTGTTTCACGTTGTATTACATGGAAGAGAGATTGACACTTGAGGAGTTACGAAAAGGTCACGCCTTACACCCCGACGTAAAAAGAGATTTTCAAGAAGTACATGAACTGTTTGCCTGGGATTCGCAGCGCTTCATGCTCCCACCCCACTACACAACTAATCTACGTATGAACTTATCGATTAGTTCATGTACACAGACTTTGATGGAAACTTTTCCAGTTACAGAAAGTTAGTGGTGTTTGAAGTTGTTCAAGGAAAGGCTTATGTTGGTCGACTTTTATTTGGTTCGTTGAACTGGGATTAAAGGATGAGATGAAACACAGGGAGATAGGAAAAGAGAAGCGTACAGAGCCAGACATTGAGGTAGAAGGGGAGTGATTGCGACAGAGACTCAGAAAGTGATGAAAGATACGAGCAACAACAGAAAACATAAATTTAGTACTTGGAGGGGGAGAGAGAGAGAGAGAGAGAAAGGAAAGAGATAACAGAGACATATAGATATTACGAAAGCATAAATAAAGATAATGTGTGTGTGTGTGTGTGTGTGTGTGTGTGTGTGTGTGTGTACAGGATAGAAACACAGTGGGGCAGGAACAGATGAAGACGAGATTCCCAAACTTTCGAAGTCCAGGGCCACTCCTCCCCTGAGGGAATGGATGCAACGTGTATCCCACAATATACCCATAAAAGTATACCGTGGTGCTGTGATGTGAGGAGAAAACTAACTTTGTAGTTCTGAACTAATATTGGAAGCATATATAGATTTTGAAAATGCGTTTTTATAAATCTTTGGTACGTACATATCACATTAGTCAGTACATTACAGCGTGTGGGCTTGGGTTGTAAGGGAATGATTTTTTCTAATAGGCTATGGTGGGCTAAAGTTACTGTTACTCCTGATGCTAGAAGAATTGCTGTGTTTAGTAAAGGTACTTGTATTGGATTGAATGGTAAAATTCCTTTTGGTGGTCATAATATTCCTAGTTCGATTGTTGGGGATGGACTTCTGTGGAAAAATGCCCAAAAGAATGATACAAAAAAATAATACTTCTGAAGTAATAAATAGAATTATGCCCCAACCCTGTTTGTACGTTACTTCCTGTGTCAGTATTTGAATGGCATAGCTACAATTATGAGTCAATAGTCTCTTGTTTTTAGTCTTAAACAAGTATAAGTGTAGCTTTATCTGCCAGTAATCTTGTCTTCTTATGAATGTCTGCTCCAAAACATTGTGTGTACTTTGTACTAGACTTAAACTTAACTCGCATTCTTTCTAGCATGACATGTGACTAAGATGTGTGTTTCTTTCTTTTCAGGTAAGCAGACACAAAACGAGTGTAAATCTGATGGTTTAAATTTATAGATTCACCGAACAGCTCGACTTGATTTCCTCCGCCAACCGGTAAGGTAAAGCTAGTATTTTGTTGTTTAGCTGTTTTTTCGTTCTTGAAGTTTGCAAACCTTTCTGTAAAACCTCTTTACTTGGTGTGCTTCTCTTCAGTTAACTTGATTTTCCATTAATGTTTCTCTACAACGTATACGGATTTTTAGTCTCCCAAATATGAAAGGGAAGTCTGGAGAGAGGATGGTACTTTAACAAGGGGATTGTGTGGCGAGAAGCCCATTCAAACATGTTCAGGGAGCCGCAGTAGTTAATGAGACGAGGTTGAACGCTCATATGTTCAAGTGGACCACTTAAAAAAAAAAAAGAAGATGGTAAAAGTCACTTGAAACCGGAGAGAAAGGGAGGAAATCTTGTCTCCTGATTTTGTAGAGTTTGTAGTTGTGAATGCTCTTGCAAATGTAAAGTGAGTACGAATAAGGAGAGAAAGAAAGGAAGAGAGAGAGAGAGAGGGGAGGGGCGAATGAGGCCCGATAGATCTGCAAAAACTAGAAAGATAAAGAAAGAAGTAGCGAGAGAAATGTGGAGAACGAGAGAGAGGGAAGGAGAGGATTTGAAATTCACACTGGCATGGAAAAGTCGAGAAAATTTATTCTGAAAATGTCTGAGTTCCATAAAAAAATATTCAAAATCCTCGAAAAGTCAGGGAATATTAAATAAGGCTGCTGTAAGTATGGATTTTTACACATAACTCTAAATCCTGTTACAACAAGCATTTACAATTAAAGAAATGCTTGAGAATATCGTATTTCTTGCATTTGAAGTCAATGGTTAAATATTTCAACCCAAACGAACATATGCTGTAAAGGGAATTAATACGAGTTAAAAGTAAAACATTTCATAAAGGATTGGAAACTTATGTCGAAAGGCCTGGAAAACGCCGCGAATTTATTTTGGCGTGAGTGAGAGTGAGCAAATATAGAGAGAGGGAGAGAAGGAGAGTCAGAGAGACTGAAAGAACGAGAAGTATGTGATATAGACATAGGGAGGGGAAGAGGAGAGACAGATTAAGGGAACGAGTGAAAGAGTGATATAGGGACAGAGGGATTTAAGGAGTGAGAGAAGAGAGAGATAGAGAGAGAGATATGTAGGGAGGAGGAGACGAAGATAAATTGATGGAGCGAGTGAATGGACGAGTGATAATGAGACAGAGAAAGATTAAAGGGGCGAAAGAAAGAGACAGTGATATGGGGAGAGACAGAGATTGAAAGAGCGGCAGAAAGAGAATAATGTTGAGAAAGGGAGAGAAATATCCAACAGACATTTCAAAGACAATCTAAGGAATACGCTGAGGGTATTACGTCCGCGTGAATTTCCTCAGAAACACGGACGATTGCGTGCACTCGAGTACCTAGAGGCGATTAATTCATAACATGGAACCTGCTCTATTTGAGGGCTAAAATCTTTTTCTTCCTTATTTTCCAAGTTGAAGCTCCTTGAATGTTAGGCAGCCCGCAGCACTCACCTGCTTTGAAGTCCTCTTCCTCGATTTTCTGTTTGGTGTTCGTTCTGCTCCTAATTTCCTCTTTGGAGCTTCGTAACGCCGCCTCGCAATTCAACAGGGTTGCCAACCTATTCCGATTATTCTGCTACAGTTTATCATCAAGTCAACACTTTTCCCCTTGGAAAGTGGTTGATAAATGTGTCCAATCGTTATGCTTCCTGGTTTTCATTTCCCTTCATGTTTCACAGTACGGCCTACCATCATGTAGTATCATTTGAACGATCGATTTCAACAACAGGCCAAGATCATATAAATACTATAGAGCGTCTCAACCTTAAAAGTCAGTATGGGTTAAGTGGAGCGCGCCGTTGCCAGATCAACAAACGAAGTCGCATCGAGTCGCTGTTAATCGCTAATGATTGCGACAAATTTACTTCCTTAATATCGTATAGGAAATCATCAAAATTTATTTATTTGATGCATTTTGGAAAAAGAAACGTTAGTTACCTCAAGATTTGCATGTAAATGTTTATATTCGACGTAACTATTTACCATTTTACATTTGCATTATATGTGTAATACACGCAACTATTGTTACTTCTTTAGTGGCCGCGGTGGCTCAGTCGGTAACGCGTCTGACTACCATGCTGAACGTCCCGGGTTCGATTCCAGGCCGGTTCAAATCCGGGAACTTTTCTAATGACTTCCCAGCGTCGAATAACATGGGTACCTAAGGGAAAACCCTGGGGGGTAAAGGCGGTCAGGGGCGTGATGCTAATCACATCACACCCGCTCATGACCGGATCAAGAAAGTGTGGGGCGTTACCCCCACACCCCCTATACGCCTTCATGGCGTGGTGCTAAGCGCAGGGGAGCACTTTTTTTTATTGTTACTTCTTTCGTTGAATGTTGTAGCCTTTACATAAACAGAATTAAATAAATGCAAAAACAAACATTAAGATACATTTTTTACGGAAAATAAAGCACACTGCACTTCCTACAAACCGGGGGGGGGGGGGGGGCACCTGCCTGCAACTGAATTGTAACCTTGATGGCGCGGAATGAATTTGATACGCGAGACAGCCCGCATAAACAAACGACGATTGCTGAATAAATAACTGTGCTGTGGAGTAACAATGCATTCCAAAAATAACTTCAAACAATGGTCAACACTTTTCTCGCTTGGTCTGCATGTGTATCGCTACAAACCGAAAATTTTCTCCCTAACCAACTTTTTCGTGTTACGGTCTGATGATTTATACAAAATATCCAATGTATATATATATATATATATATATAACTTTCCTCGTACGCAAATTAATTCACTCAGGCAAAGAATGTCATATCTACAAACATCATAGATCCCGTAGAAAAAAAAACTGGCGAAATTGTTCAAGCGGTTTGATATTTATGGCTTTTGAAGTATTTACTAGAAAAAAATTAAGCGTTTTGCAAAATTGCATAATTATGAAAAATTCAGATCACATGAATTTATGACAGGTTATATAATGCCGTCAGTAAATAGAGCATAAAAAACTCTACAGGATAATGATTTCACTGTTTGAAATTTTTTACTTTTACATTTTGTAAATTTTGTAACATCTCGCAACGTAGCGGTTGTAGAGAAGGACAGAGCTATTGGCAAGACGCATGTATTAGAGAGAGAGGGAAGTACTCCATTTACTTCCATACTGACTTTTAAGATTGAGACACACTATATATATGAAGACTTGGGGCTAATCATATTGTGAGGCTCTTCTGCTATACGGATCGCAGACCCAATTGGCGGCTGACCTACATAGCTTCATCTGTCCACCAATAGTCTTCGGGGGTGTCTGGCTCGATGAGTGTCAACAACCTCTGTTGGGAAGTATTAAGCTGTAGAGGTGACATCGCTCTCCCGTTAAAACCTTGCCAAGCGTACGTCTGTTTTTGTCACTTGTTCTTATTAGCTTGTTTATACAGTGTTTGGTTGTTTTGTGTACTAATTTTATGTGCTTTGTGTACTATTGTACAACTTTATCCACTAACGGAGCTGATCAACTATCTTGTCTCCTCCGTTTTACAGTACGTTTGGCAACATGCTGTGTATCCGACGTTCATTTGTTTCGTCCCGCCAGCAACTTTCGGTGCCTTGTGACTCGAAAATGCCCGATGTCAGTCGAAGAGAATTCAGCTGATCGTTGATTCGTTGTTTCCCAGCCGCCGGCTGGAAATGCGAACAGTATGAAAACTGGATGCAGTAAAACAATCCAATTGTGGAACATTTTGACGCTTAGATCACTGTGCACTTGCCAATAAAGGAGAGGGTAGGATAAGCAGTAGCGTGGGATTATTTTCATCTGGAAGAGGAAACTAAAAGAAAATCAAGAAAGCTAAACACACAGTTATTGCAGCAGGCCTAGTCGGCAAATACTAAAATTAGTAAAATAATGATTTTTCACACCAACAATATTACAGTTTCAGCGTTAAATATTACTCTAAGGTAATTTTTCTGTTCTAAGTAGAGGTGACATTTTCAGTTGCACTAACATCACCCAATTTTTCTCTAAATTTCATTTTTTCATTCATTGATGTAGGGACTACAGCCTCAGCATTCCCTTCGTTGTATACGCCCATGCTTACGAAGTGAAAGCTTGCAATTTCACATAACATTTGTACGATAGGATGAGAAAGTGAGAAAGATTTAACTTAAAACTCATTATCCTATATCTTCTAATACTCGCGGGTGTTGTGACAGAATTAGAATAAACGTGCAACTTAGCGCGAAACCGTATCTCATCCCTGTAAGCAACTTTTACGTAAAGTTTAATGTTTCACGTTGGGTTAGTTACTGAAACTCTAGATACGTGACCAAGGCACGTGTTCGGATTTATAAGATCAGTGTTTCTTTTTCGAGTTTCAGCTCGTAGCTGGCGTAAAGGAAACCGCTGCCCTGTGCTCGATGCTGTAAGATGTGGTGTAGGGTACATTAGCAGCGGCCGGAGGAAATTCTGGCTTGTGTCCTGAAAAAGAGAAAGAGAGGAAGGATGCTGTGGGCGAGAGTAATCAATACGACTTCCGCATTATGTAGTAACTTAAGGCACCGAGATTAGACCCCGCGCGTTACGCTTTACTTGTGTTCCTTCCTGGGAGATAGTACCCTTTATTTGATATTTGCATTACATTTGCTTGGGGAATTTGAACGTGTAAGAAAGGGAAAATCGAGCCTGATCGCTTAATGCACATAACAGCTACGTGCTTATTTGGCGTTTGTACGAGGGTTCACTGGAAAGTTATGAAGGAGATGTGGGACGGGAGTTAAGCTTGGTTCGTATCATCATTAATGTTTCATATGAAAATGCCATGTACTACATGTCCTTCAATTGAATTTTCTGTATTTGTACGTAATTGAATAGAGGCAAATTCGCCTTTAAAAAATAGAGAATTGTTGAATTGGTGTTTTAAATCCACTTTGTGCACAGTAAGGCTAATTGGGACTGGACCTACAGTTAAAGTGGGATTTGAGCCACTATGTGCCTCCGCCGGATATCGAACCCGAGACCGTGCATTACAAGGCGACGGATATACCTCCGCGCCATCGGGGAGGCCCCTTGATAGAAGTGTAAACTAAGCGGTGATCCAATACCTCCACAAAAAGGGATGCCACCGAATAAAATCCATGAAGACTTGCTGGGTTTACTGGTAAGAGTTTCTTCCCTTTCATATGCAACAGTTGAGCGCTTGGTAGCTGAATATTAACGTGAGAAACAAGCAAGCTTGAAGATGGCCCCTGTACCAGGTCACCTCGCACGCCAACATCCGATGAAATGGTGGCTACAGATAACGGACTACCAGGTCGATTGATGAGGTTTTGAAGACATTCCAAGAACGTGTTGAGGATGTTCAGTACATTTTCAATGAGGTTCTCGATATACATAAGGTCTGCTTTTATAAATCCGAACACGTGCCTTGGTCACGCATCTAGGGTTTCAGGAACTAACCTAAAGCGAAACATGAAACTTCACGTAAAAGTTGCTTACAAGGATGAGGCACTGTTTCGTACAAGTTGGGGGTCACTCCCAGATTGTTATTCGTTGATCAAAGGCGACAAGAAGTGAAACTGTCCAAACAATATGTACGATGACTGAGGCCGATCCAGATGGCTTTGTTTGACGATTCGCAACTATCGATGAAACACGGGGTAAACTTTTAGCTCGAGTGCAAAAGAACAAGGCAAGCAGCAGCACTAAAGAAATGAAAGGCGGTGGCGCCAGCTGGGAAAATAATGATATCCTCCTTCTGGGATTCGAAAGTTTTTTGGTTGATGGACTTTTTGCACAGGGGTGAAACTATGACTCACGTTTGGTAAAAGGAGGCGAATTCTGGGGAAAGTGGTCTTGTTCCATGCCTATAATGCACCAGCTCATGTCTCCGCTATTACCATTGACAAAGTTCACATTTCTTACCTGATATAGCTCCCTCGGACTATCTCTTCGCTCAACTGAAAAGAAAAAAAAACTAGCTGGAAACCGGTGTGCTACATGTAATGACGTCATGGAAGCTGTGGAGCTCAATTTACACATGCAAGAGGAAACTTACAATACAGAAAATAAAATAAAATGCCAACTGATGGACATTTGTACATGGGGTTTATGATATATTAATATGAAGGAATATTAATATCTATCAAGTTTCAACTCCCTCCCACCACTAGTTCATGGTTAGCCTCAAAACGTTTCAGTCACTTTTGCTGATTGTTGCAGTTTGTGTGCAAAACGACTTCCATTCAATTTTTAACAGTTATTTGTATTTAAAGAACTTCATTATTGAAATTTTTTGATTTTTTTTCAATTCTCGTCAACAATAGCGAATTCAGAACATTTGCATCAGAGTTCAATATTGACACATACTGTAATCCATATATTAAAAAAAAAATAACAGGACAGTACTTTTAGCTTACGGTTCAAAGTCGGAGATGCCAGGACCGTACGAACTTCAATGTAGATCACATCGCAGCAAAAGAAGAGCAATGTTGCCAGGTGCTAGCCGATGTAGGGTTGCCACTGGTCTTGTCGCCATTCTTGTGCGAATCGTTAACGAATACCGTCAACTCCTCCGTTCCTCCCTCGGCCGATTATCCCCTCCATGTGCTTCCTCTTGGATGCAGACAGAAGCCTGGAATCCTCCGTAAGCGACGTTGGTAACTGGAGCCTCATTTCCGTAGTTTAATACGAGATCAAACGTAGGAGCGGACGTCTTCGGATGGATTCATTTTCCTCCACCTCCTTGGAACACAAAGGGAGTAATTCTCGGTCGAAGTACGCCGGCCCATTTGACGGGGCTTGTTCCTGACGATTACGGATTTCGAGATGACTGAGAGGGGCTTTGGATACATAAACCCTACAAGGACCCGGATGTATTCTTCATCTGAATAAAGTCGTTTACGTGGACCAATGAACCAAAAACGTGTTTGTCAGCTGTCGGCACCTCTGAAACGGTAGGCAGTCGAAACTCGATGCGCATTAATTACTTTTATATTCCCAACTGGTTGTTTAAAGCTGGTAACTTGGAGCTGGCGAGATTTATTTAGTCTCGGTTATTCTGTATTCCAGAGTTTCATTGCGTCCTGAACCTATTTCCTATTACATACCTACCTGGCAGGAATACATCCCCGCAAATATGTTTGGACTAGGGAGAATTCTCTCTTTATCTCCAGAGAAATAAGAACGAGGAAGAAGGAAAGAAAGTAAGATAATTATTCTCCCCTTATCCCTATTCTCAACCACACTTCCACGTAGTACGCCCCAGTACAATGCACATGTGCAGACCAACGAGGCTCTGGCGTCTGAACTTTAAGTCAGTGTAATCATCTGTAGGGCGGTGTTTTTCTTGTCCTGTGTTTTGACCTCACATGTGTCGAGCGCCCCTTTACAGATTTAGCTTTTAACCTAGGTAAGGAGATTTTAATTCTTAAGAGACACGTGCTAATTTTAGCTACAGTAAGGGGCTCGACCCTATATAATGTGACAGTCGCACCCAAAACTTTAATTTCCATCTATGCTTCGTATTCTCTTATTTCTCATCCTCTACCTCTTTCCCAGGCCGGTAGCCAGAATGTTATCTCGGGGGGCGCTCATCCATTGTCAGCAGCTACCATCTAAAGGCGAAAAAGTTGGGGGGGGAGGGTAGAAGCACTGAAGATGAAATTCTCAGTATTTAAAACTTACTGTACAAGATGTTTAATCTTGCTAAGGAAGTAAAATTAATTACCACTGTACACTGTTTCCAACGACCCATTTGCAGATTTTTTTTTGAAAGGGGAAGGGTACAGCCCCCCAAGCCCTCCTTCTGGCTACGCGCCTGCTCTTTCATTACCCATCTCCACTCCTCTCTCTCTCACACACACACAAGGGAACTGAAAAGAGAGAGAGAGAGCACAGATAGAACGAAGAAGAGAGAGAGAGAGAGAGAGAGTCGAGGGAACTGTAAGTAAGTCCCGTCCTCTCCTTTCTCTTTTTTTACTTCTTTCTCTGCCCTTTCTCCCCTCTCTCGGTCTGTCAGCAGAAATAACAAACAAAGAGAACTCTTCTCCTCTCTTTCTTCTCTAATTTCCATCCTCTCCTGTATTTCTCACTGAAGTCCTAGAGAGAGAGAGAGAGAGAGAGAGAGAGAGAGAGAGAGAGAGAGAGGGACCAAGAAGAACAAAGAGAAAGAAGTAGAGAGAACTACTCTCCCTTGTCCCTCTTCTTTCATCCCTCATTGGTCTTCCCATTCGCCCGTCCTTCCCAAGACAGCTCTGCTTCTTTCAGCATTCATAATACGAGCATAGTCCTGCCACATCGTCGAGGCTGTCTCTGACGATTCGGGTCCAGCGCCACCTTAACGACCCAGAAAGTGGAAAGCGAACACGTAACGGAGATTTTGGAACGACGCCGGACACTAAGCTTTCGTAACGAGACAAGGTAACCATATTTACGAGAGAACATTAACTAAGATAAATCCTTCTCCCTCCAGATTACTCCCGGGCGGTGACTTTTCATTTAAACTTCTTACTTTCCTCGGCTGAAAGGAATATCTCCGCGCAGCCATCAACGCCGAGCGGAGGTCTTCGGAGTTTCATTTCACGCTCCGCCTGCCTCCAGAGTGGAGCGAGTCTCTCTCCTTCCAGCAGCTGGAAATCTCTTCGTAATTAAGTGAACGCCCGACGGGGGAAAAAAAGTTTCAAATAAGTGCGAGCGCAAGTGTACATATCATGAATCAACAGCAAACGCTGGAGATTCTTTCGCATGCGTTCACAACAAGCAACTCGATTGTCGGAAGATCAACAAATGACGTAATTGAAGCTAATCGGAGCACGTTACACGTGAATCTTCTCCAACAAAAATGTATCTAGCCTGGAGATACTTCTGAGTTTAAAGTTGCGGGCATGCGTGAATTTTCGAATTGCATTGTCGCTTTTCTGTCTGCGGAAAATACATAAACGCTTCAATATCTCTTAAAAGGTGAAGCACAATTGTGTTTAAATTCCTGCTTCTAATTTGGGTTCGAATGGGACGAGTTTTACTGTTTAGATGTGCGCATGCAACTTCCAGACCGAAGCGACGAACCATTTGGAAATGAACCTTCAAAAATAAATTCTTCCCCTCGTACCCTAGGGACACGACACGCTACACATGTCGCTTGTTACTCGGATGGGGCTTTTATCTCATTAGTACGCATGTCGTCTCTTTGTTGGTCGCGCATGCGCAGTGCATATTGGAAAATGCCTATTTCGGTGTGTGCAGTTTTGCTGTCGTTTCGCTTGTCGCTTCGGTCAGAGCCGTATTCAAAGGAAGGGTGTTAGGGTTCATCCTTTCCACGAAACTTCTGGCATGTTGGATTAATGCAAGAGTTCAGACACCTCAATTGGTAATTGATTTTCACATACTAATTCAAAGCTCTACAAAAATATAACATAAGTAACAATGTGATACTAAGAGAACCTTTCCTTGGGATAATGGAACTTTAATTTTCAAACATTTGGAATTCCCAAAACGTGTGTAAAATTGGTTACATTCTTGGAATCATACTCCATCCGCAAAGCCTCCTCTTTGTAGTGTTGTTCCTGGTTCAGCCTTAAAATTGTCCTACGATTCCCCGAAAATTTCGTTTCCGTCTTTTAAATTCTTTGTTGTTGATTTATTACATTAGGTTAGTTTACATAACTTTTCTACCATTTTTGACTGATCGCCACGATGAGAATGAGTGATGACATGATTAAATTGATGAAGGGACCATCACAAAGAACACATGCCCAGGCCGGAATTGGAATCCAGAACACCTGGCGTCGTAGCACGTTGTGCTATCCACTCCGCCACGCCACGGAGGTCGGCTCGCGTGTTATTGGATAAAGTTTTAATATATTTGACAAGAGTTGAAGCCTGGGACCACGGGCATCGTCCCATCTCACTACACTACTATTGAGACGCAAAAGACCCCCTTCCCCTTTCCCCGTCCGCAACTGACTTACCATCAACTTGCAAGCCCTGTTAATAACCAGGATTCCTACTTGCTTTGACGGGACAAATTCCCTGACTTTTCTAAGTTTCTCAGACAATTTTAAAATAAATTTCAAGACATTGTGGTCTTTTAATAGAATATCGATAACCAAGTTTTTCAGTGTTAAACTACATTTTCGATTAACGAGAATCGCTGTTATTCAACATTGTTCAAAGTAACGGAATATCTGTATTCAAGAAACTAGTCCAAGATAAATATGGACTTAATTTTTATTCCCAAATCCTGGCAAGTACAAACAAACCATTTGATTTTCCGCACTTTTCCGGATTTTTTTTAATGACTTTTTCAGTCATAGGTTGATTTTCTGATTTTTCCAGCATTTCCAGTGCCAGCCGCGGAGATAAAATCTCTTCGAGAGTCCCTTTCATTTTGTTAAAATACGTGCATCTAATAGGAAACCGTAAGTCTTTCCTTAAGCAACTAACAACTTGGTTCTCGATGCTGGCGACAGGGCTTGCATATCATTGCTTTCCTTTAGGAGTATCAGGTTAGCGTAGCTTAGCCCGACGTTTAGGCTCATCCCGCGAAATTTAACGTGTTTCAATTTGTCCCAGCTCGCACGCTCACCCTCATCAGCATCAAACGAAGATTCTTCTGAAGCGAATCGCCTGGAGGTGGCGCTTAAGATTCTGCCCGGGGACAATCCCAGACTCTCTTACGGAACGATTTTTCCATTGGCCGTTAGGGATGATCCTAGGTTTAGGATCAAGTGGAGAGAGGACGAATGACGTAAATTTCTACTCAGCCTGTTTTGCCTTCCTCTTTCATCGTCTACCCACTTTTCCGTATTCAGTTATTCCAGTTTTATTAAGACTCCGTTAACCTTTTCCGTAATTTCTACCCCATCATGCTTTCGAAAGAATTAGTTTCAAGGCGGGAAGATATATTTCTCCAGAATTAACATCAGGAGAAAGCAGAGACGGAAAAAAATAAGAAAAGACCCTCTGAAATTTAACGTTACATCTTTCCTCCTCCCCATGTCTTTCGTAAATTACTTTTCCCTTTCTTCTCTCTTTACTTAAGCGCCCTTTCAAGTAAAGTTTGGGCCTTCCCGATGGCGCAGTGGTAGCGTCGTCGCCTTGTAATCAAGGGGTCCCGGGTTGATACCCGATGGAGGCACATAGTGGTTCGGATCCCACTTTAAACCATAGACCCAGTCACGATTAGCCTTACTGTGCATAAAGTCGACTTAATACACCAACTCAATCAATCATGTAAAGTCAAAGAGACTGCATCTAGAAGGAGACTGTCTATCTGAATTAGTTTCCGTTTCATGGTGAGAGATCTTGTTAATAAACAGATGAACAGGCAGTGTGCATGGTGTTCTTAATCCATTGTATGCTGAATGAAAAAAAAATGAGCAATGCAAATATATAAGCACAGGCTTGCACCTTAGTGAAATGTTGCGCCGCAGTAAATTTTCCAATACCATTCTTCGCACTTGAAAAAATATAAAAAGTGCCACTCGAGTATTGAGGAAGATTGAGCTTAATTCGTTAACCTGAACACTCGTACACAATTATTGCGATTAGATTTTATTATACCAGAAATGAATAAAAATAATACGGTAATAAACTAATATGAAACAGCGGGACTGAATTCCGTCGGCAACTGGTACTGCAGATCCACTAGATTTAACGAATTCTTTCTAACGTTGGCAACTATGCAAAGAAAACTATAATTTTAATGAAATTCCCTTTACGATCACTTTTAAATAATTATTTGACTTCAAATAGGTTGCAGAACGCAACAACATGAGGATACCATGGTAAAAGAAAGGTTAAGAACCGCTGCTTCATGATGTCTCATTGGAACACTTTCGTGTAATGTTTTGAGCCAAGTGTATCAATTTGCTGTTCATTAAGTTTCATTAGATCTTTTCATGCCATTTTTGGAGCATTCTTGCAAAAGTATAAAATTTTCGCAATATTTTTTGTAAACTAATTCTGCAAATTGTAAACTTCGCTTCATTTGCTCACCGAAACATTCCTACCACTCTGTATTTGCAAACGCGCATCCATTCGTCAAAACTGCAATGTAGTGCATCCATTGATTTGTGGATTTGCAGCTACACACGAGTGAATATGAACACATTTATCCTACTATTGCACATACGTTCTGAAGCTTTGAATGCAATGCATAGGTCTGCTATCCTAACTTTTTTTCTTTTTCACAAATCGTTTATCGGAACGATTGCTTGCATCACTCCATGTAATTGACCTCTTCATTGGACGTTAAGTCTGGTGCGCATTACAAGTTAATGCGTTGTTAATAATTAGCGCCGATCCTAGCTTTATTAATGACGTCATTAATTCGGTGAGTGTCGGTGCTTATGTGCCCAGTCGGCCGCCCATTGTGCTGACACAATTGCAGGCCATTGATCATGGGCAAATGAGCGGAATTGGCTGTCCTATCGGGCAATTCGTATTTCTTTCCTCGACCGTGATTGGTTGGAGGCACAGAGCGAGTGTGTCTGCTGATGGATGTGGCAAGCGTCCACTACCTCCGGCTTGGTCCCGTAACAGTTTCGATTCCGAGTATTTTAAGGGAGGACTGTGGTCGCAAGATTCCGAGCTTGGGGAATCATTGTTTGCTAGCGTCGAAACCGAAACCCAACGTTTACATAAGAAGCTACAAATGGTCTATCAGCGACATAAACGCATACTTCTCAATTTTCTCTTAGGGCATTTCAATATTTTGAGGTGTAATGTATCTATCTTCTTACAAAACAGGTTCTTTTACATTACAATAAGTTCAATCCGCTCGTCAGTGGCGTCATCTTGATACGCCTTGATCTATTCCGCACAAATGCAACATTAGACAAGTCTAGCTGCTACGATATGTTCAGTTCCAAAGCTCTAATCTCACGCCATTTTACATAGTAAAAGCTTTGAAGCCCCTCCCCCCCTTTCTTTCTCTTCAGCACCTCGTTCCTCTTCACCCACATTCTACACTTCGATCTCTCTTATCACCAAACAATAGCTGAAATGACGCCTTAAAAAGTTCTGCGAGTTTTGTTTCTCTGAAAATATGGTCTAGATAGAGATATGAAACACCAACAGCATTTGCAGCGCTCGCAACACTTTGGAAATTGCCTTTTCGTGTGTGCTACCTTGAAACGCTTTGAGCGATTTCACTCAAACGTAATCAGACAAATCCTGAAAGTGTCTAAATTCGCGTCAGTCATCGAAATTATTAAAATGTATGGCTTTGCCATCATTACCTACCGAACTGTCTCTTCTAAACCACATAACTACATTTCAAGGGTTTTCATTCACTAATTATAGCTCAGGTAATAGCTTAACACTTTTGTTCATCACGCTATAAAAATATTGGCAACACAGTGTTTTTAAGAAGTTGATTTGGAACGGAATATACAGGGTGTATCAGAAGTGATAGCGCAAACTGAAACAGTGAAAAGCACACGATAGTAACAGCAAAAAAGTCTCAGTGAACATGGGGTCGCAATCAGTGCCGGATCTACAAATCTTGCCCCCCCCCACAAAATATTACCAAAGGCCCCCTCTAACTACCTACCTTCCCCCGCACATATAATGTATGTCTGTGTCCGTGTGTAATTCTTGATCTCATGTTGACAAAGTCACATATAAGGGCTTGGAGTCCCTTAACACCCCCTATAAAAAGTAAAGAAGTTAGGCTGGGTACAATTGGTTATGATAGAAACAAGCTAGGCTTAGGGAGAACCACGTTTGTGTGTTCCAAGCGAACATCCGCCATATTGGTGGCCGCCATAATTAATTCAACTCACAATTTTAAAATGGGAAACGGATGATGTGATGTATATATGACACTGTTTTCTCACACCTGGAAAATACAATCATGCAGTCATACCTTTTTCCTGCATTTCTCGTGAAATTCTAGCTTGACTTGATTCTAGTCTGACTGCCACGCGGGAAACCCGGGGTGCGTGATCTAAGGTCGGAATTTTTTCGGCTTTGTCCCCACATAAAGCGGCTCTAGGCGCCACCCAGCCTAAAATCAAATGGTACGGGTTCTGGGGGGTTAAGGCGGCCGCAGCGTGGTGCAGATCACATAATCTTCAAGATGGCCAACATCGAAAATACGTGGGGCCCTACCTCCACATACGCGTACCCTAAATGTGCCTTCATGACACGGTGCTGCATGCACTGGGAACTTTAACTTTACCTGTGTATATTATATTCGTTTCTGTACCCCTACGTTTATTTTTTACATACGCATATACGAACCCTCTATTATGTCAATGGCTGAGGGCAGGGATGGCCAGATCCGGATCCTGGCGGATCCGAAATCCGGATCCGGTTGGTTCCGGCCGCGGATCCGGAATTTTCAGATCCGGATACGGATCCGGTACTTTCGAATCCGGATCCAGAACTTTCGGATCCGGATCCGGTACTTTTGGATCCGGATCCGTTTTGCCATCCCAAAAGCGCTTCTTTGGAAAATAAGAATGTGTTTATAACATATTGTTACCTGCTAATATATACATATATATAATATACATACACATATGAATGGCTTATTGCAGAAAGGGACCTGAGTCACTTTTTCACAATTCTGAGAAAAACAAGAAAAATCGTATAATATCGATAGTGTAAGAAAGAAATGTGCCGTTGTTGGCTCAAATATTCAGCATAATGAATAGTTAATTTTGCAACCCTCAATGCACCCCCCCTGCAGTATGCTGCTAGAGGTAGTGGAGATGAAAAAGTTATGACTCCGGTACCTTTCTGCAATAAAAGTGGAAACGTTGAGAAATAAGACGAGAAATATCCTACAAACGTCAGTTTGTCGTTCCCACATAAGATAGGATAGGTTAAGTTATGTTATATATTCAACAGAAAATTATAGATTCGGAAAAAAATTACAGTGCATTGCACTTTCTGGACTTTATTGTCGGTGTTTGAAGTACATGCGTGTGTTATTCTACATCTGAGTTTGTTTCATTGCCGTGTGTAGTGGACCACTGAAGAATATCTTCATAAAATCCTTTGACGTCGTCTGTACATACGGCAAGGCAGTTCATATGTCCTTCAATTTAGTAGCTTGATCGTCATACGTGCAACTGGGAACGTACGTGGCGTAGGAATTACAATTCTTGCACCTTTGGACAGATATAAGATGTAAGACGTGAAAGCTTTAATGAATTCGGAAACCTTGACAGTACCCTTATGTTCAACGCAGTATTCAAAGTAATGATATTTGGAAATCTGAAAATGCTGCCTATTCTTGTAGGAACACATGGTAGTTTTCACAGATGGCACATTTTTTTGTAGACATGAGGTCACCACATTGCGAGACCAATAATGGTACTGGTGTCAATAAGTTTGACAGTATTTTTACCGCTCCAAGGTGCATTACAGATTAGCGTACACAGTTCGTACAACGTATAAATACGGCTAGGTTTATTGCAGAAAAGGACCCGAGTCAGTGACTCAGGTACCTTTCTGCATTAAAGTACACTTTTAACTGTGCATTTTCTTGGCTATAGTCTCGTGTGACTGACGTCCTTTCTGCACTAAAAGATGTGTCTGTAACTAGGAAAATCAAAAATACCATTAACTCCGATACCTCAAAAATGTGACTCAGGTCCCTTTCTGCAATAAGCCATTCATATATATATAGTGTGTGTGCGCGCGTGCGCGATTTGTAATTAATTAATACACTTACAAGGGAGGTCTAAGTCTCCCCCTCCGATTTCCATGAAACTTGGCAGGTGTATAGAGGCCCCCCCCCTCAAATGTCAAGATGAGGAGAAATTGAAGTGGGGATCTGACCCCGAAACCACGTAAATATGGCATAGGAAGAAACAGGGGGCATAGGGCCTCTCTATACACCTGCCAAGTTTCATGAAAATCGGAGGGGGACACAGGCCTCAGATCCTTACTTCAATTTGTCCTCATCTTGACATTTGACGGGATTTTGCCCCCTAAAACAGTTCTTAGCTGAAACAAAAAAAAAAAAAACACGTAATTCTTCCTTCGGGCCCCCTCTATACACCTGCCACGTTTCATGGAAATCGGAGGGGAACACAGGGGTCAGATCCCCACTTCAATTTGTCCTCATCTTGGCATTTGAGAGGAGGTTCCCCCCTAGAACAAATTTTTTGCCGAAACAAAAAAAACACGTATTTCTTCATTTGGGCCCGTTTATACACACACCTGCCAAGTTTCATGGAAATCGGAGGGGGACACAGGGGTCAGATCCCCACTTCAATTTGTCCTTATCTTGACAATTGAGTGGGTTTCGCCCTGTAAAACCGTTTTTTAGCTGAAACAAAAAAAACAAAAACATATTTCTTCCTTTGGGCCCCACTATACACCTGCCAAGTTTCATGGAAATCGGAGGGGGACACATAAGTCAAATGCCCACTTAAATTTGTCCTCATATTGACATTTGAGGGGGGGTTGCCCCCTAAAACAGTTTTTTAGCCGAAACAAAAAAACACGCATTTCTTCATTTGGGCCCGTTTATATACACACTTGCCAAGTATCATGGAAATCGGAGGGGGACACAGGGGTCCGATCCTCACTTCAATTTGTTCTCATCTTGACATTTGAGGGGGTTTTGCCCCCTAAAACAGTTTTTTAGCTGAAACAAAAAAACACGTATTTCTTCCATTGGGCCCCACTATAGACCTGCCAAGTTTTATGGAAATCGGAGGGACATAGGGGTCAGATCGTCACTTCAATTTGTCCTCATCTTGACAATTGAGTGGGTTTCGCCCTGTAAAACCGTTTTTTAGCTGAAACAAAAAAAAACACGTATTTCTTCCTTTGGACCCCACTATACACCTGCCAAGTTTCATGGAAATCGGAGGGGGACACATACGTCAAATGCCCACTTAAATTTGTCCTCATATTGACATTTGAGGGGTTTTGCCCCCTAAAACCGTTTTTTTAGCTGAAACAAAAAAACATGTATTTCTTCCATTTGGACCCACTATACACCTGCCAAGTTTTATGGAAATCTGAGGGACACAGGGGTCAGATCCTCACTTCAATTTGTCCTCATCTTGACATTTGAGGGCGTTTTGCCCCCTAAAACAGTTTTTTAGCTGAAACAAAAAAACACGTAATTCTTCCTTTGGGCCCCTCTATACGCCTGCCAAGTTTCATGGAAATCGGAGGGGGACACTTAGATAACCTCCCTTGTTAGTCTTACACTTTGTAATTATTTAACACTGCATATATTATAATGTTTTATTTTAATTTGTAAAACTGTAACTGTAGAACAATTGTATAATTTTTGTATAACATTTCTATCTTGTTATGTGTTAAAGGTTTCATCCTGGAATGGAATGTCTCACATTTATGTGTGTTTTCATTTCCAATACATTCGAATGAATACATATTCGTTTCAATGGCATTTACAAAATCACCTCTGACATTTGTGCACGAGTGTGTTAGCCGATGCGTAGCAAAGTATTTTAGGAAGAACACTTGAAAAAATTCTTGTAGGACTAACTAATGAAAAATTTCTTTGTAATCGAAGATCATAATACCTTTTAATGTGTGGTAATATTATAATGGGATTGAGATACGAAACTCTCGGATCCGGATCCGGATTTTCGGATCCAGATCCGAAACTTTCGGACCCGGATCCGAATGGATCCGGATTTTTCGGATCCGGATCCGTTTGGCCATCCCTAGCTGAGGGCCTCCTAAAGGCTTACTTGTCTCCGCCCCCCCCCCCCCCCCCGCCCGCACTGCGGGGCTTTGCGGCTTGTAGATCTGGTACTGGGTGGGAAAAAACGAACAGTTTGCGAGATAATCGCGAATGTATGGTTAAGATCCGCCACTGACTTCATTGTTTGTACATCACACATTGTATGCTTTTCACGTGCGAGGTGCCATAGTCGTACTTAGTAACAAATAACATAAATAAAAGGTTCACTTTCCTAGACATTACTGTTGCTTTTATTACCAAAGGGATCTCCCCGCTGGCGCAGTGGTAGCGTCGTCGCCTTGTAATCAAGGGGTCCCGGGTTCGATACCCGGTGGAGGCACATAGTGGTTCGGATCCCACTTTAAACTGTAGGTCCAGTCCCGATTAGCCTTTTTGTGGATACAGTGGACTTAAAACAATTCAATTATTACCAAAGACTATTGTACTTACATGTGCGACAGTGTTGAGTTTTAAGCAATGAAACTTCGGTGTGCGCAAGGAGACAAGCGTACGATATGTACAATCAATCAAGTCAGTGGCCGATCGTAACCATACACCCCATATTTACTGAGCCTTTTTTGCTTCTACTATCGTGTACTGTTCACCGTTTTAGATTGCGCTATCACTTCTGATACACCCTGTATTCATGATTCTGCACCCCGAAACCAAGGCATCAAATATGATCCGGAGTTCAGATTCAACTTGGAGGGTTTCCACAACTCCATACATTTAGTTCTAGTTTGAGATTAATGTTTTCAGCAAAGATTTTTGACTTTACACTAGTGCAAGTATATCTTTCCTTTCTTAAAATGAAAGTCTATCACTGCATGCCGCTGATTGGTCGAAAAATAATTTAGAAATGCAGAGACTGAGGTAGGAAACAAAAAGAAGTGGAATAATTTCGTTGCTTCCACCTTCAATTCGAACATTAGGTAGAACCGTTACACTGGGTGCGCTTTAAAATGAGCTAATGTTCATTTTGTTCGTTGCGAAAAACCACGACCACCTCATTCGGCCATTGGGCTCTGAAAAAAGGAAAGTGAGGAAGCCGCCAGAATTAAATCCGATTAGGGAAACCAACGCGGTACCGGAAAGAGGCTTATTGCCAATTAGCAAACATCTGAATTGCAAGTATTTGAATATCAGGCCAGTGCAGTAAAAATACACAGAGCTTGGTTTCAATATTAATATTCTTAAAATAATTCTACGCCATCTGTGTAGTTTAAGTTCATACTTCAGCAGCGACGCTTATTTTTCTAATACCCATATTCACCACGAGTCTAAGATATGGCGTTGCATAGGAGACTGCTCCCAATTACTGCTTTCGTTCTGTTGCTCAGGCTCAGGAGTTTACAACGGACCTTTACGTCACAATTACGTCATTCAATTTTTCGTTACATTTCCCTCCCATTTTACGATTTCATTTTTCAATTGAGTGTAGACGGCGCTCTAATTGTAATTCAAACGCTGCTGACAATCTATGTCCAACAAAGCGTTTATACGATGCATCAAAATAAAAATGCGCAACAACAAAGTTCGTACAATCAGTATATCTTACAAGAATCTTCTTCTATACTCTAGCCAGGAGATCTCTGGAGCAAGGGAACGAAAACAAGTCTCCGCGAAAGTAGTGACTCGAGGGGATGAATGCGTGAGAGGGGAAGTAGGTACATGAAGAGGAAAATGTGGCTGCAGTTACCATCAGCAGCGCGTACTGCTTCTTTCCGCCCACTCGATTTCTGCCCTTCTTTGCCGTTATGCGCGGCCTTGCTCCACAGATTCCAGAGAAAGTGTGTAGGTGTAACGATTAACTGACAAAACAAGTCACCATGTCTTGTTGGAAACTGAGAATAGCATGTATAAATGTGATACTTCACGTGGCCGGGAGTCGAAGCCGCTCTCTCCGAGATAGGATACACCCAAGGACGCCACCTTACGCTCTGTTTAGGCTTTCGCAAGGCCCGCTCGCAAGTGGACGTACCAGGCCTACACGTGTGGAAGAAAGTGAGCCTCATTGTAGTTCTTACATTCTTCATTAGAGCGAATATTCATTTATCAAATGGAGAAAACAGTTCTGACGACTCCCTTCCCATGGGCCAGACTTGAAGAGGAGCGACCAAAACCAACTCAAATAACAGTGACCACGCTGTTACAGAGGAAAATGATTCCAATGATAACACTGAACATTACAAGAATGACACGTGTATCCGGACTACTTCGTAGCTGCATCAGCTATTACTGTCGTAACAGAGTTTTAGAAAGAAAGAAGGGAGCAATGATACCAGAGACGTGGATCCTGCCCATCCATTACTCCGCATATTCCGATAGTTCCCACTCTACATTAACTGATCCAAAACTGCCAAAGCTGCACCTCTTCTGCAGTTATCCCCCTCGACTACACCACACGAACGTAACTGAAACCAATAATCTCAATTCGAATTACACCGTAATACATTTTCGCGTTCGGATGTGACGCGTTCTACTCTGGACAACCTCCACATCTGAAGAAACGAAAGAGCTTTACATGTTTATTAGTCGTATAGAAATCGAGTTCTGATGTCTAATGTAATTTTAAAGTTTATTTTCTTCACCGGCCACCATATTCAAGATGGCATCCGGTTTCCACGTATCAAAACGCCACCAATAAAAATAAGCAAGGAATTCAATTTATTATGTCCGGCATTTTAAAACATGGCTGCCATAGCTGCCTGCATCGAAATTTGATCGGAGTCCCCTTGTACGTCTGTGTTACACCACCTGTATCCAAAGGGACTACTTTATATACGGAAGTGCAACATAATGTCGGAAATTGATTGGTACAACCTGCACCTTTTGTCGCCGAAATTTTGAGTTTGGCAATCACTGGCTTCGACCACACTACAGGAAATAGCTAGTATTGAATTTTATTACAAAATTAGAGCCCTATTCGAAAGCACTTAACTCTTGCTTTTCCCCTTCTCTAACGCCATATTTAGGCGGTCGTTACTTTTTCTGTAGAAACATTAAGAGGCTGTAGTAACTTTTGAAAGTTCTTTTTTTTATTTTGCTATTTCAGAGTTTCTTTGAGCGATACCCGTCTCAAAATATCTCTCATCGTAAAACTTTATTTTTTTTTAGAAAAAAAAAGAAAAAATGGAAAGAACGGAGCCGTTTGCAGACACGTGCGTCGCTTCCAAATGGTGGGTGCAAGTCAGGAGTCCACCTACAGTATCCCAAGTTAACGTTCCACTTGCCAAGACTTTCAGAAAACAACAACATCTGAATCCCAGCCAAGTCTTTGGACTTCATTGTCTCCTTAGCAGTCCGCTCCCGCCTCCGTGTTCGTTCTAAATGTCTTACTTCTTTTCTCTCTTTCTCTCTCTCTCTCATTCGCTTCTACTACGTAGTCTCCTCCGTAACGATGAGACATGATTCGCGTCTCTCACTTTCACAGCCTCTTTTTCGGGATCTCTCTCTTTCCCCTGGCGGCGAGGAAGCGGAATTATCGCACGTTATATTTCACTTCTGCGTCCTTACGCCAGGTCTCACTGTGAGGAATTGTCGTTCCTCTAGATCTTGCTTTCGAATTCTGATGAGATATCTTTACCTGACCCTCTTGCTCAGTCTTTTTTATCTCTCTGTATTCCCTTCGCTCTCTTTATTTCCCACGCCCTCTGTCGTTGTCTCCTCCTTCTTTAATCGGTTATACGTCAAAACATCGACGCAAAAACATCGACAACAAAAATATCGCCTACATTTCATCGACAGTACAAAACATCGACAGCACAAAACATCGACAGCACAAAACATCGACAGCACAAAACATCGACGGCAAAAACATCGACACCAAAAACATCGACACCAAAAACATCGACGACAAAAACATCGACAGCAAAAACATCGACGGCAAAAACATCGACACCAAAAACATCGACACCAAAAACATCGACACCAAAAACATCGACGGCAAAAACATCGACGGCAAAAACATCGACGGCAAAAACATCGACGGCAAAAACATCGACGGCAAAAACATCGACGGCAAAAACATCGACACCAAAAACATCGACGGCAAAAACATCGACATCAAAAACATCGACGGCAAAAACATCGACGGCAAAAACATCGACGCCAAAAACATCGACGCCAAAAACATCGACAACAAAAACATCGACGGCAAGAACATCGACAGCACAAAACATCGACGGCAAAAACATCGACACCAAAAACATCGACACCAAAAACATCGACGGCAAAAACATCGACACCAAAAACATCGACACCAAAAACATCGACACCAAAAACATCGACAGCAAAAACATCATCAAAAACATCGACGGCAAAAACATCGACAGTAAAAACATCGACGGCAAAAACATCGACATCAAAAACATCGACGGCAAAAACATCGACGCCAAAATCATCGACGCCAAAAACATCGACGGCAAAAACATCGACGGCAAGAACATCGACGGCAAGAACATCGACGCCAAAAACATCGACGCCAAAAATATCGACGCCAAAAACATCGACGCCAAAAACATCGACGCCAGAAACATCGACGCCAGAAACATCGCTATTTTTTGTCATTAAAACCGTTAATTTAAAATGCAGTCATGTTTTATTATTATTGGAGGAAGGCGGAAAGTAGGAGGAGCAGAGTAGAAAGACTAGGGTGAGTAACAGGATGGAAAGTAGAGGGGCTCTAAAACTCCAACTCGCCCAGGTGAAATTTATATCTTGATTCGCTTCATGAATAGGATTTAGTGTTATGATAATAGCATCATGAAGGTACAGCTCTTCTTTGTTCCGACCAAATATGCCTACATTGGTCGATCTTGTTTTTAGATTTCTTATCAGCCATGGTTGTTGTGCAAGAGCGGTATTTTCATTGATTCGATTATTTCGCGCTGCACGCGCACCATCTGACATCAACACAATATTATTATTAGCACCTGATTCTTGCCCCAAAGCTCAAACAATGGAATCGTAAACAATGCGAAGTGTCATGTTTCCTTCTGCTTTCTAACAAGCTGCTTTTAACTTCATATGCTCGTTATATTGTGGATGTGGAAGAAATGTTCCTTTATGACTATGGTACGAATCGACTGAGGGCCCTTTTGCTTTACCTCCCCCGCCCACCTTCACACAGCAGACCCCTTGTGACAGCGACTGGACAGAAGCCTTCAAAACACCGTCTCTCACAAACATCAGGGTTTATCTGCAACTGATATCAATTCTGCAAGTCACACCAGAAGGGTTTCAAGAATTTTTGTCACAAATGTAGATTGTGAATGAAGTGTTTTTAACAAACAACGTGTTTTATTTTTTAAAATACACAGCCTTATATGAACTTAAGAAAACAAGGAAAATAATTTAGCTGTTATTTTTTTGCTAGTAGTTTGTGTTAGAAATAAATATACAGGTTGTCGCCATACACATAGACGGATCTAGAACTTGTTTCTGAAATGATGTCCTCCTGCATCCACATATTTATAGGAAATTTTCTCTAACACGTATCAGTTCCTCTTTCGAAATTGCTTCAATTTATTTCTTCATATTTTCTTACAATTCTCTGATATATGGCTTCCGGTATAAAAGCTTGGTAGCTCGCTACAATGATGTTAGAAATATGTATGTTTCTTGTGCATGGCATCGGAGAGATTTCTGAGTAGTATGTTTCAATCGTGTTCCAACGTCGTCTAGTTTATCCTCAGTAAGCACATGCCGTTTTACCTTAACAAGAGCAGACCCTATTTTCCTAAATTTGTTCACAAGTAACAGATCACTGTCTCTGTGTGAAACAGGAACATCTGGGAATTCTGCTGCAAAACGCCTTCTGACTTCCTACAAGAATTCGTAATGACGTAAGAGTCGTTTATAAAAATTCGTTGTTTAAAATTGTACGGATAGCGTGGCATTATTAGACTGAAGAAAGAACTGGCAATACATAAAATAAAACAAACAATCTAAAACACTTGTTAAGAATTTAACACTTCACAAACACGTGCGAACTGGACAACAGCTGTCTGGATAATGAAGCACGGACGTTTCCAATGTCAAGGTCAGCGTACAGTTGTGGGTTTAAATGCCGGCAGATGTGCTCTTACTTTCCGACGCGCTAGCCGCCGCCCAACGGCCACCTCGGCCGTGAAAGGCAGTGTATACGTATATCCTTATCACTAAAGGACGTTATGAAATCAAGGAGTTAACAAACTATGAATTAGAAATATTAAAATTGAGCTCCACACCCAGGTAGTCTGGCAATAAGACTGTTGCCTTGTAACCAAGTGTACCCGTGTTCGATCCCTGGTGGGGGTACATTTCATTAAGTGGCTCGAATTCCACTATAAAATACTGCAATTTGTGCAAAAGTCAGCACGCTTGGGCAAGTTAATGCTCTTCGGAGTCTTAGGAGTATGCCTACATTCCCTAAGCGTGCGGATTTTTGCACCGTATTGCAGTATTTAGTTGGTTGGATTTATATTAACCTCATTTCTGAGGTTAGAAAATAATTTGTGCAATGTCATAGTAGCCCATTTCGATTCCAGCATGTGAAAGCAGAAGAGCTACATGTGAAGAGAATATTAAAATTATGATTTATTAATTTCTAAATTAAAGGAAGGCTTTACTAAGGACAGTAAGTGATGTGTTAATTGGATTTGGCCGTTTCAATTCAGAAAGTACCTAATTTATGAACTACGGAAAGCTACAATCTTCCGCCGCTCACTACTGTTGTGATATGGAAGGGAATTAGCAATAAGAACCCTTCAGCAACTGCTTGCAATGGTTGAAACGTTCAAAATTGCCTTTAACGAACTTTATAAGCTTTGTGTAATTCATTAACAGTTAAATGCAGTGGAGGCGATTGGGTTCCAAAACTTGGGGGGGGGGGGGGGAGGGGCGAGAACAATTTACTTTCTCTTCGTACATACGGTTTAGCATAATGCGGGGGCAAAAGCGGCAAAAAGTGTGTGGAGGGGGCATCTGCACCCCCATGCCAACCTAATCGCCGCCACTGCACTAATCGAGAATCAAAAAGTTGTTCCATCCCATAAAAATAATATCCAGGACTATTTTGTTAAATAACTCTTACATTTGAGGGAATAAACACAGCACTCAACCTCCAGTTACCAATACCATTACGAAGGTAACCCATGATTTGCTGCAAAGTAGAAAAATGTTCTTTCACATTTAACTAGTGGCGGAGATTATGAGGGCGTGGGGGGGGGGGCAGTTGCACCACCCCATACATTTTGCCACATTTTCTCTCGCACTATGCTAAACCTTATGTACCAAGGGAAAGTAAACTGTCCTTGTCCTCCCCCCCCCCCCCAGTTCTGGAAACCAATCGCCGCCTTTTAGACATCATTTTGCCACGTATTATCTATTTTTTTGTTTGACGAGGAATTTCTCTATCCAAGTTCATGGGCTTAACTTGGAATCTAACTTTAGGGGGTCACAATCGAACTTGCCGCTTAAGTTTTTTGGAGAGGATTAAAAAGTTTTCTAGGCCATAAAAATAGCGTCCAAGTAGCGTCCAAGATTATTTTTATTTTGTGAAACAACTTTCACATTTGTGAAATCATAAAAATTGCTCCTCTGGCCCGAAGAGGTCAATAAAAGTGCCATTGACTTGTAAATTTTAATAAGCCTGAAAATTTTAGACGGCCAATGCCACGCTTGCTTCCGCCATTCTCATTCGCGAAAGCAGTCCCCTTCTATTGCCTTTACTTCAGTTTCTTTTGTATTTGAGACTATTTCCTGATGTCAAATATTTACGGAAAGAATTTATGACTGTCGTACCATTCGCACAGCAAGCCCATAGGATAGGATCCTTAAAGGAATACGTTTCTATCCTGCATCTCTTAAGATGCTTTCGAAGATACCATGCCTTGTTGGACTACTTGCAATTAAGCTATATATGTATTGCATTATTAAAAAAAAGATCACACTGTTTAAATTATATGTGACTTTAAATTAATCTCTCAGGTTCAGATTCAAAACAACTACACATATACAGGGTGACTGGTAATTAGATGTATTCCCTGAAAGGGGTTAAAGTAGAGACAATTTGCAATAAATTTGACCATATGATAGATACCCCGTCCGAAAATTAGTAGTTTTCGAGATAATCGAGTTTCAATTGTTTTTTTTAAAAAATGACAATTTTCCACATAAAAAGATGAATTGAGAAAAAACTGCTCATTGTATGGAAATTATTTCAGCGTTTTCTGATAGCCAACAAATAAGTGGTTCGTTGAAAAAAAAAGTTTTTCCCAAATAACAATCACATGTAAGTAACGGGTGGGTCTAAACTTACAAGTGATGATAAAAAAAATGCACTCTTAGTTTACTTGGCAACGTATTAATAACAAAAATGGTATGACACGAAGCGTACAAATTACTTCCTTGTGACATCTGCTATCCAACAAGGTACAAATGTTGCTAACATACACATTTATGTACAAGAAATAATACTTCATTCATCTTCATGTGAATGGAATCAATGAACAATACAATTAAAGAACATTACACGTCTTGCTCAAAGTGGGCACCTCCGTTACGAATGCGGACATTTGGTCTCTTAACTCGTGATGTGATGGTGTCCTTGATGTGTTGACCAGCTGTTAAGATCCTCTCCCTGAGCTCTTCTTGCGAGTTTACCTGTGTCTTGTCATGTGGCTCCAAATGTAAAAGTCGCAAGGCGTCAAATCGATCGGGGGATCGAGCTGGGCAGCCATCATGGTTGTAAATTATGTCACGTCAATTTCCTCACGATGGTGGGTTGCCACCGGCCCTATACGTAGGCCGAATAAATTCCGACCAGAGCCGGATTCGAACCTACGCCGTCCCGCAGCGAACGATCTCAAGACGAGTGAACGCCTTAACCCGCTCGACTACGGAGGAGGACTCGTGTCATACCATTTTTGTTATTAATACGTTGCCAAGTAAACTAAGAGTGCATTTTTTTTATCATCACTTGTAAGTTTAGACCCACCCGTTACTTACATGTGATTGTTATTTGGGAAAAACTTTTTTTTTCAACGAACCACTTATTTGTTGGCTATCAGAAAACGCTGAAATAATTTCCATACAATGAGCAGTTTTTTCTCAATTCATCTTTTTATGTGGAAAATTGTCATTTTTAAAAAAAAAACAATTGAAACTCGATTATCTCGAAAACTACTAATTTTCGGACGGGGTATCTATCATATGGTCAAATTTATTGCAAATTGTCTCTACTTTAACCCCTTTCAGGGAATACATCTAATTACCAGTCACCCTGTATATACACAATATATATTTAATCGTAATAATTGAGGATTTGGTGTTTTAGACCTTTAATTTAACATATATTAAGAGCCCGGTCTCTGGCACCGTGAGCGATCAACAAGGTAATTCTCGTGTGACCCACGAAGGGTTAATCGGAACTGAACCTATAGTTTAAATAATCCATACCACTGTGCAACATTCCTCTTACGGGGATCGTACCTCGGACCCCTTGATTCAAATACAACAGCGGTACTGATACACAGTGTAGGCGCTTTGTGGTGCGACACCCGGGGAAAATGTCTGGAGAGGAAGGAGGTAAGACAATATTGCAAGGGGGCAGTTGTATTACTTGCACACGGTGTGTACCAGTGCATGAACCGAAAGAAAGTCACTACGGAAAAGTCAAGTTGTATATTGGTCCTTTCGGTCTCCTGCGTCTAATAAACAAGGATTAACAATAGCCGGTGGTCTATTCATATTTCACACGGAAGAGCCTTTCTTTCCCTTTCCCCCGACCACATATGCTGCCGGCGAGAAGTGATAAATGGTTACCAGAAACTAAACAATCACGTTCACTGCGCAATCTCATTGTTTGTAATGTTATCAATAATAATGATAATGTCTTTATTGAGAGGGCGCGTTTCGGCTTCGCGGACCGTTCTTACAACAATGACCATTATACAATGGTAGCACGGTAGCACTATAAGTTGGGAACTTGAGTTCGCTCATTATACATTGTTCGTTTCACTGAAACACTTTATAAATTAGGGTAGCCAATCTCAAAATATTCGGGATTAGATCTGAATTCATTAGTGTGGAAAACTTTGTAAAAAATGATTTTCCCGTCGATGTTTTTGGTGTCGATGTTTTTGCCGTCGATGTTTTACCGTCGATGTTTTTGCCGTCGATGTTTTTACCGTCGATGTTTTTACCGTCGATGTTTTTGCCGTCGATGTTTCTACCGTCGATGTTTCTACCGTCGATGTTTTTGCCGTCGATGTTTTTGCCGTCGATGTTTTTGCCGTCGATGTTTTTACCGTCGATGTTTTTGCCGTCGATGTTTTTGCCGACGATGTTTTTGCCGACGATGTTTTTGCCGTCGATGTTTTTGCCGTCGATGTTTTTGCCGTCGATGTTTTTGCCGTCGATGTTTTTGCCGTCGATGTTTTTGTCGTCGATGTTTTTGCCGTCGATGTTTTTGCCGTCGATGATTTTGCCGTCGATGTTTTGTGCCGTCGATGTTTTGTGCTGTCGATGTTTTGTACCGTCGATGTTTTGTTGGCGATGTTTTGTCGGCGATGATTTGACGCTACACCTCTTTAATCCAACCCTCCGTCTTTTCTCTTCTCACTTTCTTTGTCCCAACATTTTCGTCCTCTCTCTGCTTCTGCTCATTCTCCTCCACTACTCCATGCCCCAATGCTCATATATTATACGATCTGAAATAACCCGTGTTTTTAAAGTCCACATTACCTGGAAATTCTGGAAATATTACCTTTATTTCTAGAAGGTGAATCTTGCAGCATGGAGGTGATGAAATGAGATGATCGAAATGTCCGGTCACTGTCATGGTGTACCTGGTTGGAATTGCGGAAGTATTCCGAGAGGACAACAACACAGGGCTGTGATCAGAAAAGGATCAGGTCAAAGAAAGCAACGCAGGGAGAGAGGTGCGTGTCGCAGGCGAAAGGAGAGTATCTGCAGCCAGAGACTACATATGTAATTGGACGAGCGACTGCTGTGGCCTCAGGTGTACTAGACTCGTGCGAGACATGAATTTCTCATGAACAATACGATTATATTCTGATAGGCTAATCAGGGCTGGGCCTTCAGTTTCAAGTGGTCATCTCCCATGCGAAATATTGAATCATGAAACCACGTAGAATTCCTATCGACTAATTTACATTATTTTAAGAGACAAGCCAGGCATTGGTAAAAATGAAGAAGCAATACGCAATGCACGTTTGTTTCTCAGGGTAGGATGTAAAGTGAACGAATTTCAGGGTGTTTTTCCACAAGTCCTAAACAACGACAATTTCCTTCTGACTGTATATTCACCGGGAATCGAACCCAAAACGTCTTGATTGTACGGTGACAACGTTAGCCACTGCACTATTGGAAGGAGATGAAATAACAAGTGCTTCGGTAGTCAGAAGAGAGAACTATCGAGACTCGGTAACGTTTCACGTAAAGCTTGTGTATCACTTTTTTCAGCCACGCGTTCGAAATCGACTCTCACATGTATCCACGTCTTACCAGCGGACTGACTACCTAATAGTCTCAGAATCATCTTAACTATTTCTAGAAGGTATATGTGAGCCATGTATCATTTTGTGTAGTTTTACATACTTATTTTTCTCTCAGTGTTGTGAACTCAAGACTTCACCGAAGCAGGAAAAAATACCCTCTATTTTCACTGAGAAAGAAACGTCGCTGTTTAAGCTTACTAGTCTTCTGCTAATATGAAGATCGATATTCGAGATGAATTGCTAGTCAGCAGCCTCCCCACTCGTGAAGAGGAACGACTGTGTTTACGGATAGCAGCATCCCACCAGTTCATGGTTGGGAACGTCTCCTCCCTTAACGTTCATAATCCCGCAAATTGGCTCTTTGTCTCTTGCAGCTAACCACACGGCTCTATCCCTCGGTTCTCCCTCCAGAACTCCAAAACTCCTGCTCGATACCAATAGTGTGTGTGTTCGTGTACATGCTCTGCGGTCTGCTGTATTGACAAAATTTCAACTCCCATGTGAAAAGTCTCTTCAATTCGATACCATCCTTGTTCAGAATTGAATATCTGACCGCGAATTGGTTTAAGCGATGTTTCGTTCGTTGTCCTTTGCTACAAGAGTAGACCAGTGCTCAAAGGAAATGTTCAAATATCCCGGGCCTGAATCCTGCAAAGAATTGTTTGGCAGAAAGGAACCAACGACTCTTCCTATTTGTAACCATGTACTATTATTTGATTAACTTCTGGAATTTATCTTGTCAGTATCTCGACTGTGTGCTGCTGTCAACATGGCATGACATGGTTTTGGACCTACTGTACTTCATAGAAACAAAACAAGCAGACGATACTTAACGGTTGTTTGATAAGATTTGTTTCATAATTGCCGTGTTTGCCAAAACTGTTATATAATGGCTGGAACTTCTCATTTTGAGCTACTTTGGGAGAGCACACACACGAACAGACACACAAACCAGTTAGCTTTGTATGATTTCAATGCATTACATATAAATATCTTTATTTGTACTTTTATCCCATGCACTGGGTATAATTATCCCTAATTTCTATTTTTGTTCAATGTATTACATACAAATATCCCTAATCTCTATTTCTATTCAATGCGTTATACATAAATATCCTTTATTTCTATTCCTAGTTGTGCTACTAGTCATTTTTTATACCATTGAAATGAGTGAAATTTCTAAGTGTTGAACATCAGTGTATATGCCTCACAATCTCCATCAGTACTGGATACCAGTTTTTATCTGGGTGCGATACAACAGCAGTTTCGATGGTGGGGATTCTCCCAAGCCTGCTGTATACCAGGGGGAGTGTAACCGCATCCCACTAACACAAGGATTTCCATGATATTTTCGAAGGTTTTTGTAATGTTCAAGGCTTTTAAATAAATTTCATGTAAAAAAAAAAAAATCATATGTTGTGATAATTCTCTTGTGTTGTCTTGTTTTGTAATTGAAACGTTAAATTCATGCTCAAGATGATGGAGTTGAACAGTTTCCGGAGACAATTTTAAATGTTTGTTCGAAAAATATGTTGAAGTGAAAAGTTTGTATAATTGATAAAATAATGGGTGAGCAATGAAAGTTCATTAGAGCGAGCGACTTATTTGAAAGTTGTAAATACTGCCTTTTCACATACAATTGGGAAGAATGTCCTCGGATTGCTGTGTGTTAACGGATGAAAGTTCTCGCTTAGTAGAATGACAACACCACACTCAGACTCACGCGCACTTTTTGATGAAGAACTGGCCAGGAAAACTTTATTTTCGAGTCTTTTATAAACTTGTGTTGTAAATACAATACGGTCCTTTGTTCAGTTTTTTACGACCCACTGCATAGAGAAGTCGACACCAGCAGGCTTCTTCAATTCTTCACTAGGCTGAACAAAGTCTTGGATATTGAGAAAGTTTCTGGAAGAATTCCTTTCCCCTCCTGCTCTCTCCTTCGCTCGCGGAACATCCTTCTCCTGCTTTCAGCTCGCATACCCCTAGGAAAAGAGGAGGCGAGGGAGGGATGTACAAGGGATGAAACGAAGCCCGATTCCTGCTGTTATACCAAGGAAAGCAATATTGGGTAAACTTGGTCCGTATCAATCTTGTGTATCTACCACATATCATCCACTTCGTCTTTGATTAACTGCCCGACCAAATTCAACTTTGGAACTCTCGCCTCGTCCAACGTGCTTCTTGTGCTTAACACGTCTGACGCTTTCCTAGCAGCGAATGAAGAGATTCTCTCGGGATATCGACTCACCTGGATCTCACCTTGTCGATATACCTAGATTGTCTCTTCAACGCTTACAATGTGTATCTCGACTAAAAATCTGAATAATAATGAATTGTAAAAAAATCTTTAAAATTCTGATTCATTGCTTCCTGAAACATGTACGTTCATAAATCTGCAGTTTGGAAACGTATCATAAGTACTCCAAGGTAGGCAACTTGCAAACATACCTCTTTTCAATACGGTGGAAGATTCACCACTCCGTTATTTGTCGAGATAGCCTTGCAATTCGTTATGGAAAGGTAACGTATGAGAGTAAAACACAACACACAACAACCCTCCCCCTCTCTCACACACACACACACACACACACACACACAGAGAGAGAGAGGACTGAGTGTGTATTAGTGATAATACGCGTGGTCGTTCATGATAAATATGCGTAGATGAAAATCGTTCTTGGCCGATATCGTTCTAGGTTACTCGTGACGATGTGAGTGAATGGAATTCACTACAGAGCCTTTAAAAAAAAAAAGAAAGAAAGAAAAAGAAACTATTGAAGTTGTGCGTGATGAGAACTAAAGAGAGTTTATTTTTCTATTAAATTGTCTGATATCTCGTTTAAAAACTCACTCTATGTAAAAGATCTTAGGAGTAAAATCAATTGGGAAAAATAACTTGGGATAAAAAGAAAGTAATGAGCCTAATTGGATCGTAAAAAGAAGATTAAATGTACGTTGTTACGGAATTCTTAAAAATACCCAGATAATGGTAAAACTCAAGAGGCAATAGACGATGTAAACTTGTCTTTATGGGATTGAATGCAAAACTGGCAAGTTGTAGAAATCTTATTGTGTTTATCTGAAAGTCCCAAACAATGGCAATTAATCCTCACTATGCTCTTATGTTAAAAGACTATGTTGAGAATGTATTATCTTATTTTTTTTCTCTTTTACTCCCTTTTCTATTTCTACCCTTTCTACCTACTCTAGTCGCCTTTTTATTCGTTCTCTGCTCTTTTGCTTTGTTCTCTTCTGTCGTCCCTCTCTTTGGCTCATTCAGGGGGTATACATTGATCGAAATAAGTCATTTTAGAATTCCGGTACGTATTGTATTGAAATTTTTAGCATACACAGCTGTGATCGTGAGGCTTCATTTTGTTTATATTTTTTTCTTATTTTTGGCTGCTTTTCTGTCACTTTTTGCTAATTGCGACGATGAAATTGACACGAAGAAATAATCATGACCAGCCCTCGACTCGAACCGGGAGTTACCGTAAATCGCCCACCTAACACGCCCACTCATTTGAGGATAAATAAACACGCCAATAGGCGATACGACGTAATACAAACTTTTACATCACCAGCGCATCCCTTTTCCCCGTCCACTTTAGGAACTTGCGGGAGAGTATCGTTAGGTGGGTGAAATTAATACCTTCGGCATCCTGATAGTGGATAACTTCCCCGTCCATTCCCAAACGCATTGTTCAATATTTGAAATGACCCTTTTATTGAAGCGAGCACAGGCGCAGCGGATTTAAACTGTGCTAGAGGCCATGTCGCCATGCTAATTTGTTTATTCTGGCAAAACAATGCGCATCAGTTCCGGGGCTCTATCTGGAATTGATCATCGGGGAGTGCGTTTCGTTTGTTTACCCAAGTGTTAAACAATACTTTTCCTCCCCCCCCTTCCATGTCAGGTTCAGCCGCTAAAGTGGTGCATTCTCGCCGGATACACAATGCGGATTAATTTACTGTTTTGCATGCGGAATTAACAGATAAAAAATGCAGCATTTTTTGCGAAGTGGTTACCGCAAAATGCACGAGTGGATCTCTTCCTTTTCAGTTTAGTTATTTTTACGCCGGGAACGTTCAGTAATGAATGATTTGGAACAAATTCGAGGTAACGATTGCCATTGGCTTAACCATCTGACCCTTGTGTTGGCGTCACTAACTCTAAAACATATTTTCGAGGCTAATTTTTGTTTTAAAGATACATTGGCATTTCTCTTCAATCCATTCACTCAGCAAGTACATTGCAGATGTAAGAAAGCAGTTTTTTTCCTAAGTATAAGCATTTGCTAGTCTTTAATTGATGATAATTAATAATCCTTCTTTTTTCTTGGTTCCACGGTTAAGGACTTACATGCACGATCAGGATCGTACGGTTGGAAACGCTCGGTACCTTTGTATGGATCGTTGGGCTGATCCACTGTTTTCTAAACCGGACCATTTCATAAACGCGTATTGCACAAATTACCGGTTCGGTGATTTCCCGGGTTCGAGTTCCGGCCTGGCATGGATGTTGTTTATCCCTTAACCAATTTAATCTAGTCATTACCGATTCCCATTGTCGCAATTAGCCAAAGTGGCAGAAAAGCGACGTAAAAAAATACAATGCAATTATTGCACAAGCAGAAGAAGCATTGTTTAAATAACTTCAAACCTTTAGCTAGATATCAAAATGTAATAAATAATAACCTGGGGGGGCAACAACCCATTGAGGCCCTACTTACCGTCTGCTGGCCGCACTCCCACCTGATCCTATTCGATCACTCGCCCGAAATGGGAGATCATCCAACCAGTTACGGGGTGACGTGTGGTCAGCACAACGAACCCCCAGTTGTCGTTGTAGGTTTTCATGACCGGGTTACGCTACTCATTCGTAGCTCCCCAATTTCCTCACGATGGTGGGTGGCCACCGGTTCCATATACAGGACAAAATATCAGGAGAAAAGTTGTTACTCTTCTCCCAGGAGATTCGAACCTGAGCGCGTCCCGTAGATTAGATCGCTCTGCCACGATGTGGGACAAAATGTAATAAATGCCTTTTCTGTAAAAATAAATAAATAAATAAAAAGTTGCAGAAACATATTTATTTCTTGGATAGAAACCCAAACACTCAGATTTCCCAGTTTAAGAATTTAAGGGCTCTGGTGTAAAACATGGCAAGTGACATTTTGGTCATTTTTGAGTTACAAAGTAAAAATGTGCCACCTTTCAATTTCGGAGGGAAATTGCCGTGTTACACAATTTGCATTGGACTCAGTGAAGGCTTCTGAAATTTGTAAACACAGCACGAAAACAATTTATCTACAGTATAGCTTCCAATAACGTTGTATCTTAATGAATTCAAAAATGAACAAAATATCACTTACTATGTTTTACACCCGATCACTTCAATTATGGAATATCATCTGATGGTCTGTGAAGAACAACCCTCTCTAGAGAAGATGAGCTCACCACCCGAAGACACGTGAGAGTGAGGACATAGAGCCGTGAGGGTGACACTGTGAGGATGAATTTGAAGTAATCTTGAGGTTGCAGGCTTGTGACTCGAGGAAGACTGAACGAAAAATGAACACCTTTGGTTAATACACAATTCCGCACAGCTCTATTACTTTATATACATCATAGTTTTACATTGTAAATCGCTTGAAATTTCTCCTTGAAAGCGAGATGCACGCAGGGCACGAAAAGCCGACAAATTCTGGAAATGGGCGCAGATGCAGTTGGCGAAAGAACTCAATTTTTACACAAGAAACGGACAGAAGGGAAGGAGAGAAGGAAGAGCTATAATTCAAATGTTAAAGCGAAAAATGTTCCAAGAAAGTTTCTCGCGGAGAGATTCGGATAAAGGAGAGAAGGACCGGAATTGCTGCTGGAGAGAATAAGCCTTCGTGTCGAAAGATAGACGGTAATTGTTACGAGCAAGATAGCATTCGGGGGAAATATGAGAAGAGGTGCTATAAGCGGAAACGGTGTCCCACACGAAAATGGCTACGGTCGTCTTCCAACGCGGAAACAACATTGTTACGTTCTTTCTTTTTATTCTCTTTCCTCCTTTGTCGATCGGTTTCGTACTGAAAGGAACGGGGTTGGCGGTATTGAAACAGTTTGTTTCGTTTGAGAGAGAAGGAAAAATTCTATTATTTCCCCTCACTTTCCGTAACCCTCCTTTTATCTTCATCCTGCCGTAACAGTAATAGTGAAACGAACTATTTATCTTCTGATGTCTCCTTTTGCAGAGTTTTCGAAACGGTAGCTCACGGCTCTCCGCGAGACGAGAACGTTCCCTATGGCGTAACGCAGTCGTGCTGTAATCAAAGGCTTCCAGGTTTAATATCCGGTGGAGGCAAATAGTGGTTCCGATCCCAGTTTTGACTGTAGGTCCAGTCCCGATTAGCCTATCTGTGCATAACGTGAAACTGAAAAGCTTGTTCTGTTCAGTTTCCAGATGAACTAATGGAGAATGATCGTATTATTGCACAAGCCCTTGGAAAGGGCAAACAAAATATGGCTATGAACTATTCAAGTCCTTAGAGGGCAAACTCTTTTCCTTCGTCATCTAAAATACAGGCTCCTTACGAATGAATGAATGAGTTCAAATTTTTGGGTTCGTGGCCGCCATTTTGTACCCTCCAAAGTATATGAGCAAAAATCATTTTATCTAAAACCCTTACCTTAAAGTTAAAGAACAACTTGAAAAACGTTAAAGTGCAAGGAAGTACAGGGACTTGCACAGCAGGACATACACAACATATTAAAAAGGTAAGGAGAGACTGAAAAAAACTTCCTCAACAGTGTGAGACCCCCGCTCTTCTCAAAAAGCTAAAAACATATGGTAAAACACTGCAAGTCGGTTGCGTTTTGCTCCCCCTCCGCGGTGAAAGATTTCAAATTTTCCTCGCGAAGGAAACAGCCAGAGAAAGAAAGCACGTCCTGTCTCCAAGTGTGGAAAGAAGAAAGCGTTTAATTCCCTGCAATCCGGATTTTAAAAGCGAGACTGCCACCACCTCGGTGGCCGAATGCGTTAAGAGGTCGGATCACGAACTCGCTGTAGAAGGTTCCACGTCCTACTCTTGCCTAGTAAATTGGTGTTTCTTTGCGAGTGTCCTATCATCGTCGCGAGGAGCCAGAAGGGGAAGAAGAGCGTGAAATAAGAACAGAAAAGCAAATAACGAGACAAATAGATCAAGCTGTTCCCTCCACTGGTAATAATTACTCGTTCCAACCAGTTGCGGGGTGGCTTGTGGTCAGCACGACGAACCTCAGTCGTTGACCGAGTTGCGCTACTCGTTCGTATATCCCCAATTTCCTCACGATGGTAAGTGTTCACAGGCCGAAATCTCAGGAGAAAAGTTGTTACTCTTCCCTCAGGAGACTCGAACCTGCGCGCGTCCCGTAGGCGGACCCAAATCATGACGCCTTAGACCGTACGGAAACGGTGCGGGACACTTAAGAGAAACGAGTGAAAATGTACAGTCACCCACAGTAAAAATGGGACACCTCAATTCTAAAATACTCGCTTCCCATCCTTGGTGTTACGTGTGTTGCCTGACACTACTGCGATGAGTAAACTTCAGTACAAGTTAGATCATCGCCTTAGAGTTAGGCAACATACAAAGCTATGCAATGAAGTATATATCTCAGGATAAAGATGTCCCCTTTTTTATTGCGGGTGACTGTACCCATAATTTTTCCGCCTGAAACGATTACTGCGAGAAGACCAGTGCGATGGTAAAAACCGTAAGTACGTACCGTCGTTTCTGTATTTCAGATTGTATTCGTGTAAGCGATTAAGGCCCAGCTGCGAAAAGGGGGAGGAGAAGCGGACGTACCCACTACAATACAGCTCGGACCATGGAGCATTGAGCCTGAAAGGTTTCACGTACTTGCATATTCATTGTTCGCTCAAATGTGAGAGGAAAGCACGTAAATAGGCTTGGAATATTTCACCCCCAACTCCTTCCGCTCTCTCCAGGGACCGTGCAAATCTCCCGCTGCATCACAAGCGAATGGAAACGCAGCGCGAATAGGCTTGTTTATGCCGTCACGTAAGCACGAAGCATTTAGTCGCTGATTGGTAGATTTAAAGGACAGTAATAAATCGTAACGAGTTGGAATCCGGATTCAGAGAGAGAGAGAGAGAGGGAATGGGAGGAGGGAGGTGATTCTCTTTTTTAAAGGCTAAAATACGATAGGCGGAGATCAAAAGGTGATTCTCCCTTTGTTTTGTGCTTTCTGCCTTGCTTTTTCTCGTAGTCTTGCCAAAGCAGTAATTACTGACGCATTTGCTTCTCATCGAGAGACAAAAATTGCATGTTTTTCTGTGAGTAGCTTTTTTTTAAATATTATTCCGCTCTGAAACACAGGAATAGCCTGCGTTAGGATGTATCCGTATCAATCCCTAAGATTGTATGTTTATTTTATTAAGTCTCTCTGAACGCTTCATGTTGACCAGGGCATTCACTTGTTTTTCTCAGCTGTCTCAAGCCTCTGAGGCATGTTTACTATGCATTGTGTTGTGCCATGCAAACCTCCTGAGCATTCAGGAAACAGGTAATACTTCTGGTTTTAGAGTCAGCGGTTTGCATGGTAGCAATTATGATAATCACACGATTCGGCGATTCGGCATCGAGGAAAAGCTCGATGGCCAGGGAATATAGAGGTGAGACAAGCTGGGAAGTGAGTGGACTTTTGGAATTGAGTTGGTAGAGAGAGGTGGTCAGCAAGGCAGGAGGTCGATAGTGGAAGCACGCTTTGGTCAGCATAAGAGAGAAGCTTACAGAGGACTTCGATTATTTTGATTCAGCTAAGAGACTTCAGATAGACAGGTAATTATCCTACACCCAGCCATGATACAGGTTCAACGGTTCACAAAACCCAACGAGTGACCATTGTCTTTTCTGTAGTCTAGTCCCTAGTGTAAATTTGTACCTTTCGCATTGCCAAGCGATAACTCGTCATGTCAATGACGAGTGGTCTCATCACGAGGATGAATGATGAGTAGTTTACATCACCCCATCAATTAACTGGTTAACCTTCTAGGTACTCTTAAGATCCCATGAACTGTAAGGTTCTTTACGTATCTCCAAGGATTTTTTGTGTATAAACTGAACTTATTGTTTCCAATACCCCCCCCCCCCTGTTCACATGTTCACATATCCTCTGCAGCACATAACTGCAATCGTAGGCACATAGAACGGGGGGGGGGAATGGGGTCAGAATCCCCCTTCGGGCTTTCTTTTACTACGGAAATTAGTGTAACGTAAATATTGACTCATTTTCTTATTCACAGTAATACTCAAAATGTATGATTTGCAAAAGGAAGTCGAACCCCCTGTTTAAATATTTCTGGTTGCGACCGCAAAGATCAAATCAACAAGGGTTCTGTAGTTCCATGTTTCAAGTTTATTTCATTTTGAAAAATATTAGAAGTATTTTTAAGCATACAATTTTTTTTGCAAGGAGAAGGTTTTTTTTTAAAAAAAAACTGTTGTTTGAAAGTAGCAAGAAAATCTCAATTTTGGCACAGCTGGATGTGCAAAGTTATTTTGGGTATCTTTCAATAGCCTTTACGTTGCTATGGAAGAACCATCAGTTTGAGAAAAATAATATTTGTCAGCTATTTCAAACATTTTGATGTTTGAAAATCTCCTAAACATCATATTATATTTTGTTGGAAATTTTATTTTAAAGTGCTTCTTGAGTTTATGTTATAATATTGATGGGGGGATATAAATGAGATCATAATTTTAAAAACGAAAAGTGAATTACAGTTTCTAATGGTAACACAATTAAGCCTTGTTTTCACATTAAAAACGCTAACGTTGCTGACCAAGGCAGTTTACACGTAACGTTTCTTTTAAGTGCTTTTTAATTTTTAATAAACTGATTGGTTGCAACTTTAGCGTTTTTACAGTTTCTAAATCTGTTCCTATAATTTACGAGTAAGGATAGATTAATTTCCATCAGTCAGCATAAAACACTCATGTGATTGATATAATTAACACTAAAATTAAGAAAATCTATAATGTATAGGTTGAAAATGAATTTGAGTTAGTACAGAAGGTTGTTCGGGATCTCTGGTGACGATTTTGAAAGCCGCTGTGGGCGCTGTTATCAACGTCAGTCCGTCCAAACGGTGCATGCTGAGTCACGTCAGTACCGAGAACGCGTGTGCAGAGTGTTGTGCCATTTACCTACAACGACGCCGAAGAAAATTGAACCATACTGGGAGGGCTACATAACAGCCCTTTCCGATGATAAATATAGCTATTCGGCAATCAAAGGAATGTGCAAGAAGCGTGGTTTTGTGATATCGAAGAACGGGATCGGTGCGGTATTGAACAAAAAAGGCAAAGGCCGACTGGGCCTAATTCCACAGGGGAAGAAACAGGCAAATCCACGAGCAGCTACGAGTCGTACACCGGACATAGTGAGAAAAGTGAAGGACCTTGTGTCAGGTGGTAACCCTGCCCCCCAAAGGAGTATCGCACGTAAGTTGGGAATGTCTGTGTCAACAGTGAACACCATAATCAAGAAGGACCTGCAACTAGAAATGCGGCATAAGCGGCGAGTTCACAAGCTGTTGCCTCGTCACATTGCAGAACGTCGCACGAACGCTAGAAAGCTCTATGAGACCTATCTTGCAGGAGAGAGATGGAAAAATGTGGTGACATTAGACGAAGCATATGTCTACCTTAGTGACTGTCACAAACCCCGCGCGATTTACTACCGCCCTCACGACAAAAACAATTATCAAACATTGTATCGAGAATGCCAGGAAAGTTTTCCACGGGGTTTCATGATCATCGCTGGATACTGCTATAATGGCAAGCTAGCAATTCGCCGTGTAGCTAATAATGTGAAGGTGAACTCCACGTACTATCAGGATGAGGTTTTAACACGCATTTATAACATAGATATCCCGGCACTGTATGGGAAGGCCAAAAACCAGGTCTTGGTGCACCAAGATAAAGCATCCAGCCATACCTTCCGTTCGACTCGTCTGTTCTTACAGCGAATGGAGGTGGAAACTGGCATCTGTGCAATTCCTTACAGCGACATTCCGGTCAAGGCGCCAGATGGGTCACCGATGGACTTCTGTGCATTTGGACACCTAAAACGGGTCTTAGGAAAGAGACGTCCACGCACTCTCAATGGCCTCTGGAAAGCCTGTCAGGAGGAGTGGGAAAAGTTGGACATGATAACTCTTCGGAAAAGTCTGTTGCAATGGAAATTACGTTGTCGGGCTATAACGCGGAATGCTGGTTTTCCAATTGAGCACGATCGTTGGTGGCGACATTGGTTTTCATGAAGTTATCACCCTTCCAAAATTGTCCTCAGAGATCCCGAACGACCTTCTGTATTTGGCCATATGTATCATACTATTGAATAATATAAGATAGAACAGTTTTGTTTTCGTAAGAATGGCTATATATCTTCATTTGTTCGTTGTTGATAAGAATAAGTTTATCAAAATCGTGTCTTCGTTTCTCGAGAAACCAACTAACCAAAGGTTAGTCGTAGTAGAACCTCCTAGGATTGTACTTGATTTGTAAATAGTCTATTCTCAATACATTTGATGTGATACAATTTCCTTTCATGCCGTAAAAAGTACGGGGAAACACCCATCCACAATTTCTTCGCAGGGAGAAACAAAGCTTAATACAGTTTCCATGATAATTAGCTAATTGCACTGGGTCCTTTGAGAGGAGAGGAGAGGAGTACTATCCAGGAAGATCCCAATTAAGACAAGCGTTTGGTCTCGTCGGAAGGGACTCCGTTTCTTTCTTCGTGTTTCCGAGATTTACTAATTAGGCGGGAAAATATTTTTCCCTAGATAGATACAGAAAAAGATTAAATGGTCATTACAAGTGCGACAGAACACACACTTCCAGAAAACAGTCTTCCTCCCCTTTTTGATGTTTGTTCTCCACTTCTGTCTCGCATAGAATGGTTAAAAAGAACGTTTTTAATCTCTGCCCATGTAAAACTGTAGACTCGGATGTCTTTATATAAATGTTGATGCTGCTTTTTTCTATCTTCTCTAAGGAAAGGCAAACTGTTATTGTAACGATTACATTCTCTTCAAAAACTGGCATTATGTTTTCAAAAACTGTTATCAGTATTGTTTCATCTTCAAAAACTTGTTTTACTCCCACTTTGTTTTAAGTTCAATTTAAAAGTGAGTTTTTAACCACTGTGCCTTTAACGAGAATCATACCCCTTCACTACAAGGCGACAGCGTTAGCACTAGGCAATCGGCAAAGCCCTTCACAAATACTTTGTCCTCTTCAAAAAGGCAATAAAATTGAAAGTAGCCGGTCGTTCTATACCAGATATTGGTCGAGTACGCCTGCAGGCAGGCAACCTGCATAAAACTTTTGCTTTGTTGGTTACCTGTACATCAGGCGTAGTATATATGTCTGTGAATGAAATCGCAGATCTGTGGTGAGACTTTGTAGCCAACCTCTACATTTGTGTGTTTCGTCTAGATAAAAGAAACATAATTAAATGAGATGCATTTAAATTGTCTTACCCTACCAATATTGTTTCGATCCGAAGAGAAATTAAGTATAATTTCTGTAAGTTGCACGAACTTCTGTTTATGGTTATTTGATTGTTTGGGATTTGATGGGATTTTCCCTTGGATTCACTATGATTTTTTTCATTTAGAATCGTTCGTTGAGTTAAACAGATCATTTTAGCATTTCATGAATCTATTAGGAACCGTTTGATATGATCATCAAGAATGGGTCGTTTAAAATTGAAGTCCTGAATCGACGCCACTTTACTTCAAAGAAAGCTCCGAAAGATCAGTTCCCTCTGTTACAGGAGTAAACAACCACCCGTCAACTCCGCGTGGAGCCCAGCCCACTATATCCTTCCCTCAATCCTTTCCCAGCAATAGCATCCGTTTTCGGAACTGACAGCTCCGTGAAGTCCACGTGGGGTAAATGAGATGATGCCAATTCAATTTCTTTAGAGATTTGTTAACGTGAGGTTGCGGATGCGGTATCTTTCCTAGGTTGTGCTATTTTTATACAATCTGGAGACCTTTGGAGTATAACATCGCAGTGAGTGAATGGATGTCTAGACACTGCAGTAAAAGTGACAACATCACTTTTCAGAAAGACAGGTGCTGGCTTGAAACAAGATATGCGTCCTGTAGTTTCCTCTCGAGTAGTGTCAAAGATACCGAAGTGAAGCAGGATTTCAACTACAACCTCTGACAATAAAGTTCGGTGAATGATCCTGAATATCGAAAGTAGACGAATTCTTAATGAAACCTACCTTACTGTCCTTCGAAGTATTTCTATCCCATGGCTATGCACCGTTGAGAAAGGCTGTACATGTCCTGGAAACTTTTAGAAAAGTCTTCTTTCGGAATGGTGTTCAAAACCCTCGTCACGTTCCGTTGGATGTCCGGAATATCCTCAAATCTCTGACCGAAAAAAATGTTGTTCCCTCCGGTAGGAATTCCTTGTGCATAATGCCATCACTGTCAAAGGAAGTGATAAGCATCGTCTTGATGCGTGATTTTTACGCCTTGACCTTCTTCCGACGGGGTGATGCAGGAGAACGCCATTCCATGCTTTGGCGTTTCGTTTCAGGGTCGTACCTCACACACCAGCTCTCATCCTCTGTAGCAATGCATTGCAAGAAATTTGGATCTGAATCCTCCAGATTTCTTTCGCTTCCCACGCCTCAAAATCGCTTTGAAAGGTCAGAGATTTGAGGATATTCCGGACATGTAACGGAACGTGACGATGGTCTTGAACACCATCCCGAATGAAGACTTTTCTAAAAGTTTCCAGGACATGTACAGCCGTTGTCAACGGTACATAGCCATAGGAGGGGACTACTTCGAAGGACAGTAAGATAGGTTTAATTAAGAATTCGTCTACTTTCGACATTCAGGATCATTCACCGAACTTTATTGTCAGTGGTTGTATAATTGAACGCTTCATTTTGAACCGTTCGTGGAGGTGAACAGTTCATGAGGAACTCTCTGTTGACAAAATTGATTCATTACGAATTGTTTGCTTAGTTGAACAATTTAGAATGCATTTGTGTAGCTCCCGTAGAAAGTGTTGGAGAAATAAACGCAGCCTGGCTCACCGCGTGACATGGCTATATCCTTTCAGCCATGAATCTTCGTGCAGAGCATTTGTGTATCCGCGTCACCCGGGGAAACCTTGCAGCAACAGACTATTTCCTTCGAGAAGGAGAGATAATTCATCCTAAAACTCTGTTGTAAACGCCTGGTGCGCAACCCTAAGAACATATTCGGAACACGGATTCCCTTTACGCGTCCCGCCGGCACAACCCGTAACCGTCCATTCTTCTTATCCCGTCTCCGTGAACAGAACTGCTCCTGCAGGAAGACCATTCTGCCAAGTCCCGGGGGACACAATGTAAACCCGGGGATGAAATGCCCCCTCCATAAGCTAACCGTCGCTTGCCCTTTGCGGCGATGGAGGTATGGCGTTTGTGTCGCCGTCTGTTCTCGTCTCCCCGAAATGAATTCTTTTCAAGGGGCCTGACAACGGAGGAGGAATGGGGTGGAAAGAGGGACGTTCCTTCTCAACGAGTTCGTTTCTTTTGGGTAACCTGCCTGACGCATCACCATACGAGGTATGTCCTGTCCTTTCTTAAGAAATTCTTCCAATCATTCATTGTTTTCCGCCCAGTGCGGAGGTTTTTCACTGCAACGTCTAGGTTGAGCCTTTGTGTTACCATGTCAGCATAGGATCCACCTAATTTAATATAATGTTATCAGCTTCTTCTTACCCGGACTACTTCCCTACCAGCCGACCTCCGTGGCGGAGTGGTTAGCACAGCGCCCTATGGCACCTCGGGTACCGGGATCGAATAACGGTCTGTTCATGGATGATCTTTGTGATTGTCCCTTCATCAATTTCATCATATCGTTATTCATCCTCATCTTCGCCATTAGCCAGAAGTGACAGAAAAATGAAGTAAAATAAACCATGTCAATCCTTCCCTACCAGTTCTTGTACAGGATGTCCGACAAGTCTCGCATCATACGCTAAATTATAGAACTTGTTCAACATGACCGCCTCCAAGTTCTAAACATATTTGGAGGCGGAGCTCCATGTTATTTCAAATGCGATGTAGCATATCGATGGTGCTTTCACACATTTCCTCGATCCACGTTCCCTAGATGTTCCAGATCACGAATTTTCACTTCGTATACCTGTTGCTTAAGATAACCCCACAAATGAAGGTCAAGTGGATTTAGGACAGGCGACCTGGGATACCACTTTCTGGGTCCTCTGCGTGCTATCCACCGATCGGAGAAGTTGTCGAGCAATCCCGCACAGGTGTGATTTCGCCTATGACTTGTCAGGCACCCTGTAGTGCGTCTTGTAGCAGGCATCTCCTCATGACCCAGTGTTCCAGCCAATTTCCTTCTATTTCGGTTATTTTACGTCCATGTTTCGAAACTGGTATCTATGACCAGTCCGTGAGGGAGGCCAGCTCCAGTTAATAATAGATAATTGAAACCAGAAATTGTCATGTTTTCCGACTTTATCTGGTCTAACAATTTATTCATATCAAATTTCATTCCCTGGTTGTGACATCTTTTTGTAGTTTTTTTCTGAATTTTAGAAATACTACGTTTTTATATCTTTTATAGTTTTTTTCTGAATTTTAAAAATACTCCCTTTTTACATCTTTCATAGTTTTTTCCTGAATTTTAGAAGTATTCTTTTTTTACATCTTTTATAGTGTTTTTCTAAATTTTAAAAATATTTCCTTTTTACATCTTTTATATATTTTTTTGAACTTTAAAAATACTTCCTTTTGTTATTAATACGTCACCAGAGAAAATAGCTAATATAATCGTATGAGAATATATAAGCCAGGAACAAAACCCTTTCTACTAGAATCTACAGTATCATATTTCACATCAGTTTCCAAGAATCTTAAACGGCACTGGAACAATTTCTCCGCCCTGCCTGTATCCACGTCTTCCCAAGTTCCATCTCGCAAGGTTTCCGTGAACTTCCTTTGTCCTCGTCCTGCTCCCCTCGTCTCCGTGAATAGGAAGGAAACCTCACGTTCCCCGACAAAGGCGACGTGATAGATATTTGATCCAGAGGCTCGCAAAGATAACGTAAAAGGCAAGTGAACGGCAGGGAGTAGATCCTCCCAGGATCGTTGCAGAACAAAGGGTCTAGCTTGCAAGGAGGGAAGGAGCGAGTTTAATTAGAAACTTTGCATTGGCCAGTTGTGCTTCCTTCTTTGTCTAAAGTAACTGACCAGTGCATCGCTAAAGTATGCAGTTTCCTTCTTTTTTTTATTATTATAACATGTGTAAGTGAGGTAGGTCATTTAGTGTTATTTTCTCCCATGAGGTTTCAAGTATGAAATTTCTACTCAGTTCCTATAAATGGGCAATACGTTTTATTAGAAACCGAGATTGTAGTGTAAATGTTTGTTGTTTATTCGGTATTTAGTAAAATCAATATATTATTTCCTTTTTCTTCAATTATCTTGTAACGGCAATGTATATATTTGCATTTGTTCCTAACGGCGATGTATAGATGAGTAGAATTTGTTTTTAACGGCGATGTATAGTTGCGTAGAATTTGTTGTTCTTAATGACGATGTATACAGTAAAACCTCGTTAATCCGGACTAATGGGGGATAAGTTGACCGGTTTAACGAAAGTCTGGATTAACTGAAATAACCTAAAAGAACAGTAGAAAGTGCATTAAAACTCCGTTTATAGCAACAAAACACATTTATTATGGTGTATTTAAAGGGCATAGGCCGAAATACACTATACAGTATAGTAAAATGTAAAGCAATACTATGCATACAATGCAGTACGTACATACGCGATACCCATATTATGGTGATGTGCCCGACGGACCTGGCTCTGCATCACAGTTTTTTTTTGTTTTGTTTTTGTCTTTTGCCTTTTGCGTGTCTGGATTAAGCGAAGTCCGGCTCATCTGGGTCCGGATTAACGAGGTTTTACTGTATATGCGTAGAATTTGTACTTAACGGCGACGTGTAGATGGGTAGAGTTTGTTAACGGCGATACATAGATAGGCAGGCGAATTCTCTGCCCTGGCACCGACCCTCACCGTGATCCTTCAAGGCGCTTTGCTAATTTTGAACACACACGTGGCAGAAAGGCTAAAGCTTGCTGGTAAGCTTTTCATTCGGGTCCTATCGCCGGTCTTTTCTGTTCTTCTAAATAAATCATAGAGGAAGTGTACCTCTGCATTTCTCTGTCTATTGTTCTCCAATCAGCTCGTGAGTGATTTTGTGCAAGTGGAAAGTTTTATTACTTCCACGTTCAATTGCTGTACTTCGGTCATTTGAGAAGGAAATGTATACACATATCTATAATCTATATACTTAATCCTAAGCATAGTAGCTATCTTTGTTTGCAATTTTTAAGTAATGGATGGGAATACGTGAGAAATAATTATCATGAAAAAATGACCCCTAGTAGTCCTAAAGTGGGCCCCCCACGTCGTTCCTAGGTGGCCCCCTTGTATTGGTGTGCAACAAGCACAGAATGCGTTTTCGCCCACATTCTAATCATGGAATTCTGGTAGAGGTCCGAAGAGAATCGATATGACAAGAACAGGGGAGAAACTAAGAACCATGAGGTGGTCATGTAGATTCTATACGAAAGGAAACGATGATCTTGAAGAAAGCTTGTAATACTGTCTGTTTACCATTTCAGAAGACGTTTTATTTTATTCCACAGACTTTCATGTATCGTATTTAAGCTTATATCACTATAATTTATGCTGTTGCTGCTTTTAATTGTACTAAATATAAGGGGGCCCACTTTTGGATTTATTTATATATATATATATATATATATATTCGGTACACTACACTTCTCTATACTTTTCAAGTAGCGCCCCAATGATGCTGGGTCAGCACTTAAATTTTGGGGCTCCCAGGGATGATCTGGACTGCTCGCACGAAAATTGATAGAGTCAACTATTCGTATACGCGGTGGCTTTCATTTTGAAATACACTTCTGAAAATAAACTTGGTGTGGTTTCAGTTTTGCAGTCCTTCCTACAGACCTTTGTCTCTAGGTGTATGTAAATTACAAATGTCTTATTCTGATCTTTTTTTTTTTTTTTTTTTGCGAAAGGGTGGCATTACTTGATTACAAGTTCCAGCAATGTACATTTTTGTACGTTCGTTCCTCTTTCCCCCGAACCTTCCACCTCTTTCCGTTCATTTGGCAAAAGAAAGAACGGAAAAGGTGCGGCAGTAGCGTACGGACGGTTGGGAGGATGGGGAGAAACCTACAGCCATTCTCCAAATTGGGTTAGCACTGTAAAAGCTCCGTGATAATGAGCGGAAACTCAATTGCAGGGAGTTTTCCCTCTCGAGATCCAGGTGACTGTTCAGGACAAAGGAACGCAGCACAGACGATTGCATTGCGAACCCCCCTCCCTCCACCTTTCCTGTTTCTGTCTCTTTACCTTCTCAGCCAGAACGAGGAACTCCGGTGCCAGAAATTATTCCCGTTTTCCGAATTCTTATTAATATGGATTGAGCTCATCTCCTTTGTGTTTTCGTTCCACAGGATCAGCCGATTCTTTCAGAGCGTGCGAAATGGAATAGACATGAAATCGATACTTTCGATTGGCACACTGTGTTTGTCACTAAGACTGACTGGCTCGCTGCTTTGCGATGTTTAACTTCAACAGGGAGATGAATATCCTGGTTCGTTGCCTTGGGCGTATTCTCAATATAAGGCCAAGAAGGTCTGTGAAAGAGGAACCAAAATAAAAGGAAGGAAAAGGATTGGCCAAGGTGTACACTTATTCTAATTCTGTGAAAATGCTCCTGAGTATTAGAAAAGAAAAGAGAACAGTCAGTTTTAGGGTTTGCCTTCTCTCCTCACGTTGCAGTTCTAAGGGGATCTTTAGGTCAAGTATTAAGCTAGATGAAACGTATTGAAAATATCATATGAATGTGTTTCTACTCGCATAGTTTTCTCATGGAGACTGTTAATGCTGTATCTTCAATCGCTCTTCTCTCTTTGGGCAGTTGTATTAATAACCATGTTCCTAGAGCACTTGTAAAAATAATATTTCTAGTTTTGGTCCTGCTCCAGTTTCCGTATAGAAGTCCTTCTCGTTCAATTCTTAACGCTCCGGGAAGGAAACTGTACACCTTGTAACATTAAGAAAACCTTCTGCATCAGTAAACTTGAATTGTGAAGAGCAGGATGACCCAAGAAAACCTGGAAGAGGACAGTTGAAGCATAGGCAGTTGAACCCGCGATAGTGGAGGATGGTGAAGTTTTTGACACAACCTAGAACTATCTAGAGACGTGAAGTTTTTGAAACAACATAGAACTATCTAGAAACGTTACACTGAAACATTATGAAACATGGAATAGGTCAAGTTTTTTTAGGCTTTGGCAAATGCTCCTCGTTCAGTTGTTCCGGCTCGACCTAAACAGCTTCTACCGTCTGGCAATAAATGTTTTTCAGAGTTGTGAATCACCATGATTATAGGATAAATGCTTTTGCGTAAGTTCCTCGAATAGCTATCTTCAGGCGATAAAAACCCTCAAACGGATATTTTTAAGTTTTATCCGCATAAGTTAAATGGTCTGCAGATATTTCTAATAGCCCCATCATCAGTTGATAAATACTTTCCTGTGTGTTGTACCAACATTCACGCTGAATTGTGATGGGTACTCAGCACTGCTCAGAAAATATCATGAATAGAGAGAGTGAATATTAGTGAAGTTAGGACACAGTTCCATTATTAGGCAACATTAAAAACAATCTACGCCTCAAGTGAGTAACCAGTTTTGGACATATTACATCCAAACAAATGATGCTATCTTGCTGCGTACATCGAGTGGTTCTGTAAGCAGTTGCGTGCCTAGGGATTTTGTAAGAAAGAATAGAGCCGTGAAGAGAGAGAGAGAGAGAGAGAGAGAGAGAGAGAGAGGAATAGGGCTTCGTCTTTTAGCATTTTGTGCTATTTATTCTTATTTTCATTCCCTGATTTTCTTCTGAGGGCTGTTTGACCCAAAGGCTGAAAAAAAAAATCCTAATTTCTTAGATTTGCTATTATAGTGCAACTAATTGCTACTCTCTTTCCATCATAAGTGTTTTTCTTCCACGCATGTACGCTATAAGTATGTTTATTATTTAAGTTACAAGAGCTTCATATGTTGTAGTTTATTGAACATCAAACATATTCTGGCTGTATGAAATTTCCATCATTCGTGACTTAATTGTTCGAAGGCTCAATCTCGTAAATGTTGAGTGCGAACGTGGAATTGGCTTTGATGACTCTCCCTGATGACCCACGCCGACGGAACGAACATTAAAATACTTAATTGACAGTTTATTCGTACAGCCTGCGTACTCATTATGTACTAACGTTTGGTCAAGGTTTTCGTTTTCGCTTAACAGAGGAAAGGTTTGCCTTGCCTGTCAGGCAAAAAAACACACTTAATAAAGTATCCTGTTGTTATTTTCTCATATCTGTCGCAGCCAACTATTACTCAGGCGTTTGCTATTCTATGAGATGATTTTATATGTTAATCAAACAAACCTAAGTCAGATAGATACCAATTGAGTAAAACGTGAATGTTAGAGCAATATCGGTATTAAGTGGGGTTTGGGGCGGGGGGGGGGGAGGGTGTAGTGCTGTTAAAGAATGAAAAAGGAAATTCAATTGTGGGATTTCTTTGGGTGATATTTGTTAATTTACAAGTTCCAGTCTTGTGTGTTCTAAACCCAGCAAAGAAGTTACATTTTAGTATGGTTCGAATCTGGGTGGGACAAGGATGTTTGCGTTGGAATTAAAACAGCAAAATTGAATAATTGAAAACAAGAAAAGGAAAAATAGATATGAAAAGGGTTTTTGAAAATGACGCAGTGGCAACGCTGTTGCATTGTAATCATTGAGTCTCGGGTTTGATACTCGGTGGGTTATTTTTAAAACCCAGAATTGTCCGTGACTGTACATTACCCAGTGGTTCGGATTCCACTTTTAACTGAAGGTCCAGTTCGAGTTAGCCCGTGTATAAAGTAGACGAAACAAACAAAAAAGAGCATTGTCTTTGCTTTTCTTTCGTGCGTTTTCTACAAAGGTGAAGTTGGTTCATACAAAGGAATTCCTTAGCCAATGCTCGACTTCAAATATTGACCTGTGCTCGTATTGAGAATGCTGTTATTTAATTATCTTTTACAGAACATGACTGGAACGGTGGAGTATTGTGGCTGAAAGCGGATAACGAGGGTAACCCTACATGGAAGAGTGGGATGTGTGGCATGGAGAAGTGTAGGAAGCAATGGGTTCGTGGTATAATCTCCTGAGCAAATGGCGTCATGTAATGCAACCCGGAGGGTCAGGTTTGTTGTGGGTGCATTAGGAACGGAGCTCCTGTTTCTAGAGGAAAGAGCAGGATCGTTTTCCTTAACGAGAAGCTTCTCGCTGCTAGGTGCGAGCGTAAAGTTCCTCTTCAGCGCGCTGAATGCACTTGCAGGAGAAATTTCTTTTTATCTGTCTGTAATTTTTCCTCGTCGCCCGTTTCCATTTCGGAAGCACGAGGTTAAAGATAAAATTTCTTGCTGCGAATATTCATCTTGCCTCTTTCTTCCCCCGAGGAGATGGTAACTGTATCAGTTTTCCGTCCTCTCCAGGAGAAGAGATGGAGAGAAGAGATAAAAAAAAGTAGAGAAAAATTTATTTACAAAGCGTTTTTCATTTCTCTCCTCGTGGAAACTTTGCTCTGTTTAAGAAAGGACAAGAGAGGGCTGAATACTCTCTAAAGGCAGGCTTTAGAGAGTATTTTTGCTTCAAAAGCGGATTCTACAAGCTGCTGGTCACACAGTTCGAATCTCATTAGTAACTCAAGTATTCAGAGATGATTGTACGTAGAGAATATGCAGGCATCGGGAATTAACGTTACTGTGGAAACTAATTCATTGTAATTCTTTCACAAGTCAGAATTTGTTCAGTTTTGTTCCTTTGCATGTGACACTCTGATGGATGTGTCTTTCCATTTGATAGTATGGGATATTTGCTTATTTTTCATTTTACACTATACAATTAGCATTCCTTTGTATTTGGCACATACAGTTGCAATTTCCTTGCTATTGAATTCTTGTGTCTTTCCATTTGATGCCATTGAATTCTTCTTTCTTTCCACTTGATGCCATTGGAGTGTTGTTTCTTTTAATTTGATTCATTTCGTGTTAGATTAATCGCACGACTCTGATGTTGCAGTCGCTAAAGTGAGAAATGGCGTCTGCTCAAAGAGCGCAAGCCGTATGGTATTATTCTCAGATGTATTCCGTGGTGCATGTGCAATGTCAGTTTTGTCGTGTGTCTTGGAAGAACACTGCGTCACGTAAAAGTATATGAACAGCTTCTGTTCTCGAGAAGTGTGTTGAAAGTTCAGAGGCTGCAAACCCTGATGTGTCCCAAGACCATTGCCCCATTGTTCCTCGAGGAGCCGTCGATCACAGGAAATTTGTATCGGCAAGTGCTTCATGCAGTGTTGCAGTAATTTTCCAGTTGGACGATGCTCACTCACATTGTGACCGCCAAGGGGGACATTACGAGGACACAAAGTTTACTGGTCATTGGGTTGGACCCCGTGGACCGATTGCACGCTCTCTCCCCTGATCCCAGAAAATTACATCCCTAGACTTGTACTTCTGAAGGTATGTCAAGAATTGGGTTTGTGGTGGCATCAAATCTCAGGACACCGCTTCTTCTGTCACACCACGGATACGGATAAATACATGGAATTAAATTTGTTGTTCGTGACAGTTTCACATGTTGGAGACGATTTTTGAAAAAAAGTTATTTTGTACTATTTCCCGCGCGACAAATACCGATCTTATGGTTCCAGTATGGCCACTGTGACGGTAGTGCCCATTCGATCTCCACCAGAGGAGCACCCCATTGCTCTGTAACACAAAACGTGCCTCGCGCAACAAATACGTATCACTATTACAGCTTTCGTGCGGCAGTAGGTGCGCACTTGATCTCCCGTCGGAACCTCGTCACTTTGCTCGGTGATGCAAAACGTTCCCATACAAGGTGAAAGATCGTGAGATACAGCCATTTACATGTGATTTCATGTAGCTGTCAGAATTATTTCATGTATAACACACACACACACAGTTTTCCTTTGGCTACAACTTTGGAAAACGTGCGCGTTATATATGCGCGTAAATTTGATTTTCTTAAGCCTTAAACACAAGAATATGTTTCTCAGCACAAAATGTGTTGATTCGTGAAAAGGCCACAAGACACATTTTATGCCAAATTCATGTTATTTCGCGATTTCGAATTGATGAAAAACGTTAACTCTATTAGGGGAACGGCGGGCAGTATGGCCCGGCGGGTGTTATGGCCCATTGAGTTTTTTTTTTAGGATTTGACGCAAGGTAGCAACACCGTACACAGTGGCGTGCGGTGACATTTTCCGTTGGGGAAGCAGATCCAGAAAAATTAAGAAAACCAAGAATTCATTTCTTCTACATGGTACGTTATACTGAAAGAAATTAGCACTCTACCTGATACTGTTTCCTTAACGTCTCTAAGGGGAAAGGTAGAATGTCTTGGCGCAGTTGTTCATTTATTTGAACTTCATTTGGTCGGCTGTCAAACGTATGTAATGTAGCAGACGATCGCGGATGATTGAAACAATTTTCACATGTTGCAATATTCACTTTGGCACCACGTAGTTTTTTCCGTAGAAAATAGGAAACAATGCCAACACTTAAGTTTTTGAAGCTTTCGGTTTCCACACAACCCCTCGAACTTCCCGTAGTTTGATTGTTGGTTACATTTGAAGCCCTTCTCTGCTGCCACATTTCAGGAATAGGTGGAGTTAAACGTCCAATTTTACACTTTTGATTTCACAGCACACTCACACAGAAAGAAAAAGAGAGAGAGAGAGAGAGAGAGAGATGTGCGCAAAGACAAAACAAATATAAATTTACACCCACGAAAGACGGTAACTTTTACTTCGCAAAGCGCTTGAAAAATGTGTGTGGCCGCAGCCAGCCAGTTTTACCAACTCTATTTGGCGGATGTGTCTCTGAACGTGTTAGCTGTCTCAATAGACCGAACGCTCTGAAACGTTTGTTTTCACATAGAATATGTCATACGTATGTCAGCAATCATATTTTTCCGATTCTCATGTGTTTTGAACGCTGACAGTATACAGTGCACGTGGACACTTAATCGTGCAGTTCGCAACATTAAGGACATCAGAAGACTATACCGATGGCTCTCTGGTTTTTTTTCCCCCAGCCCACTATTGGAAAACAAAGTCCCCCGTCACATAACGTACCCCTTCCCATTGGATCCTCAAGGCCGCGTGGTGATTTTTCTGATCGTTGCTGGCGTTGTAGCCTATAGGCTGGACAGGGTGGGTATCGTAGATGTTTTGTCAACACGCCACAAGAGGGTGTGGATGGCATCATATCGGAACCTTGGAGGCTTGCACAAGGTTGATTCTTTTGCGGTAACAGGGAAGAAGTAATGAAAAGCCAAAAGTTAAAGAAACACTTTTGTAACTATTATGCTGTGAGCCAGCGCTGCTGGCCTTGCTGTACTGGAGTGCACGCGCATGACTGTGCAGTACTGCTTACGTGACGCCAGTGTCTGTCCGCCATGTGCAAAGAGTAGGCTGTTGTCAGTGCAGTCTGTTACGAGATATTTATTTTTTATTTGTGTTGTAGCTCTCGGCTGTCTTTTTGTGCCTTCTGTGTTGAAATAGGTAAGATAGCAATGCAATATACTACCTTATTATTACTGTCTACTGTGTCTACCAGGTAGAATATGTCCTATGAGTTTTAAACAGTAATGTTTGTTCGTTTGGTTAAAAGCCATTTTCTTCCTTAACGATCTCGGTCGGGCGGTATGTGCAAAATAATGACATGATTTTATTTCAGGGGCCGATGCCAAAGTTTAAGAAGAAGCCTGAAGGTGAAAGCCATGGAGAATGGTCTACAGATGACAAGAAATTAGAGAACAAAATGTCTGTCCGGACCCCGGCAGATCGGCATAATGTACCAAGAACTAATTTACGCAGAAAACTTCATAGTGTTAAAACTAAACCACAGGTAGAAATGAAACCTGAACTGGGTACCTAGTTTTAAACCAACTTTCAATGAAATGTACATGAACAAGCTGGTCACGCATATGAAAAACTTGGATGCTTGGTTAATGACATTGTCGAGGAATGAATTCTTAAAACTCTCCTTTGATTTAGCAGAAAGTTTGAAACTGCCACATCAATTCAATAAAGAAAAGAAAACGGCAGGTACAGATTTTTATTTAGCGTTCATCAAGAGGCATCCTGAACTAGCCTATAGAAAACCTGAGTCCATTAGTATAATGCGGGTAGTAGACTTTCATAAATAATAATTAAAATTTAAAACACTGTATTACCAACTACATATGTAAACTATTAAGTGATTAAAATAAACAATTTTGTGCTCAAAAATATGTTGTTTCACTTAATTCCTCTTTTTAAATTGTGCGCCATACCACCCGACACTGGGAAGTTTATCATAAATGCAGATATAAACTAAAGTTGTCACTAATCTTTTATTTCACATATAAAAAAAAATATTTTTTTCAGTATGTATGTATCACCAATACTTCAACAAATTGTATTGCACAATTTTACATAAATCTTTTAGTTTTTACAGATTATATATGATATTTTCCTTAAGAGGGCCATACCGACCGCCGTTCCCCTAAGTCTTGTTTCCATGTTTAATTAAACACTCAACCTATAAAAGCTGAGATCAAAAATTAAAATTTGGTTCAGAGTCTGAGGAACACCTTGCTATAAGGGTGAAACGTCACGCTTATAGTGTGTTATTTTGTCAATAAATTCTGCATTGGTCAACGTTTTTTGAGTGTTTTATGAAAAATGTGTTCAGAACATGTTACTAACTAACTAACTCTCTAGCCTTCTTAAACCCGAAGGTTTATGTCCTCAGCAACACAGGCCTTCCATCTGTCCCTGTCCTGAGCAAGATCTATCCACTCTTTTCCATCCCTACCAATTTTCTTTAGGTCCATCTCAACGTTATCTCTCCATCTTCGTCTTGGCCTTCCTACTGGTCTTCCATCAGGCCTCCCAACAAGAATCCTGTAAACTCCTCTTTCCTCTCATTCGTGCCACATGACCTGCCCACTAAGTCGTCTTGATTTTAGGTCCAAATATTTTCCTGAGGATTCTATTTTCAAATACTCTTAGTTCAATTTATGTTGCTCTTTCAATGTAAGGGGCAAAGTTTCGTATCCAAATAATATTCCAGGCAAAATTACTGTTTTGTATATTTTAACTTTGTTTCTTGGACATTATATGAGAAGATAAAAGTGTGTGAAGAGAAAAGTAACACGCATTTCCTGAATTAAGCCGACTTTTTATTTCCTCTTTAATATCATTTTCATTTGTTAGTATTACTCCTAAGTACTTGTATTTGGAAACTGAGTCAAACAAGTTGTTATCAATAATTTAAGCCTACATCTGCATATACTAACGACTGAGTCACACCTTTTAATTTTCCCTTCATTAGTTTCTTTTACCTTCCTAACAGCATATTTTAAGGCAAAATTAAAGAGCAATGGAGATAATGCATGTCCTTGTTTTAACCCATCCTGAATTGTAAATTTGTCAGACACATTAATATCTACACGAGTTCTGTTTCATTGTTGCATACTTTTATCATATTAACAAGCTTCTTAGGTATTCCAAACTCGACTAATAAATACTTTTTTTTGCTGCAATTAACATTTTTTTAAAATTTTATATTTATGATTTTTTCCTCATTTGCGAAAAATCAACACCCCTACTTATAGTAATTCAAAATGTGTCAATCTGAATTCGGTCACCCCTCTTATAACTCTCTTCGAAGAAAAAACAAAAGGAACAACATTCTCAACAAAAACAAAAAAGTGCAAATATTCATGTATTACGTCCGCCAACACCTCTTTACCTTAAGGGACAGACTAAAGTTTGAGTGGAGCTCCTGAAGAATTAATCCTAATCCAAGGACCTAGAGAGTATTAAATCTTTGCTGTTTGCACTAATGGATGAGCTAGGCAGGTTTCTTCACCCAAAAACTCTGATTTTTTGCCCTTAAAGTTCTGCAACAAGGAGTGTGTCGGCTGAAGCGTACCTCGAGGGAGGGTTAACCAAGTTTCTCGGAAGTTTTGTTGGAAAACTTTAGTTCTCAGACGGAGTGGAAATGAGCAGGTCTACCCCCTTCTCCCATCTTCAGAATACGCCGACGGGAGTTTGGTTTTGTTTTTCCACCTGACAAACTGTGTCAGTAAATGATGCAAATCACGTTTTTGCAAATACGAGTCGTGGGAATGCTGCAAAATGCGTGAATAATTTCCACGCCAATGTGTTGTTTATTTATTGGTTATGCGGTTTCATTACATGTTGAATTGATCATTTGGCAATGAGGCTTGAAACGAGCGAAAATAGCCGCAATGGTCCAATGTGCGGTGAATATTAACGAAAAATTTGGTCAGTGTTGTTTTAGATTATTAATGTCCATGTGAAGGCTGGCATGCACGAGTTCCGCTATTGTACGTGTATGTTCAAGTTCACTGAATGTTGAGTTAGACTCCTGGGCCTACAGTTTTAAAGTGGCTTCCCACCTAGTACAGTCAACGACAAAGATAATGGTAGGTTAATTGTCCATCGGTATTCTCATTACTTTTTATTATACATCCTGTGTTGTTTTAAGGATTGAAATTATGTTGGTTCGAAGCAGGCATTACCCTCTGCTTATTGACGTCTTTATTTCAATTCATTATCGTCGCATTGTGTAATGCAGACCGAATGAAAGTGGTGATGGACAATTAGACTACTGTTTCTTTCGCCGTTGGGTGTACGTCTGGGTTACAAGACAACAACATTAACCACTATGCTGTCGGCGAAACTTCTAATTTATATGTGTGTCTCGTCGTGTAAACAACAAATCAAACACTCTTTCCAATATCGTTTTTATCATTCAGGCCTCGTTCTGACGTATGAGTCGTTTTAAGAGCAGCCATATTTTCACTTATTGTTCCACTGCCATTGATGGCTCAGAGACCATTGCTTTTCTTATAACGAAGCCTGTGCAGAGATTTCGTTTAATTGATCTTCATCATTGTTAGGTTTTTGCACTGCAAAGCGATATTATCAGCACAATCCCAATTTTGTGTTGAGTAAGCGAAAAATTCAGATAATTTGAACGTAGTGTTCCTAGTGGTGGTAGAAAAATTGTAATATAGTAATAACGTGTGACTATGATGTTGTTGCGTTGTTGCAATTCATGAGCTACCAATGTTGAGTTTTCATGTATACAGTTCTACACTGGCGTTGTGATATATAAGAGGCTTTTCTTTAGTCTCCCAATTGATAAAAAGACAAGTACATACGAGGGTTACAGCAAAAGTCATGGCAACTGCATTTTTTCTGAAAGTTAAACGATGGTACCACAGTAAGTATAATGAACGGTTATTGTTCAGAGGGCAGTGGTAATTCATTGTTAAGTCAACCGTCGTGCCACGGCGTGAACAGCGTTCGTGTATCAACATATCCGTTCTTCAGGAAAGAAATGCGACAGGAAGCTGGTGGGAACTGTGGGAGAACAGTGTCATACCGTAGTACGCGCCTCTTGTGTTCCAGTAAAGTTCCTGTGCTTTCAGACTTGCAAACACATGTGGCACGATGCTATCTTTAGGATGTTTTCTCGCTTCCCTATCCAACACCTGGTACACTAGATCTGCACTGTTCATACATTCCACAATACCATACACTGCCCCCTTCCATTTTTATATTTCGGATTTTCGTGCTAGTCCCGCATTCTCGCGAAAAAAAATGTTGCCATGACTGTTGCTGTAAGCCTCGTACCAATACACATAATACATGTAGAGAAAAAGCATATGTGACGGTCAGCGAGGGAAAAAAATGCCTCATCACTCACTTGTTGCTTATGAGATTACAGACAGGTAACGAACTGACATTGTTTCCTTCTCCTTTTCCTGTCCCTGGTAACAAGGATAAATTTTCATTATTCGCAGGGATGATTTATCCCCCGAATAACAATGTACTGTAATTGTCATATTTAATACAGTAGCACCAATTTTTACATTAGATTTTCCAGGTGCACACACGCGCGCTCACAATATATATATATATATATATATATATATATATATATATATTGCAATTTGAAGTGTTTTTACGTAACTTTATTCACAGATAAGCTCATCGGGACTGGGCCTACAAATTAAAGTGGGATCAGAAATACTATATACCTCCATCTGGTATGTAACCCGGCAGCGACGTTATCACTACGCTATCAAGGAAGCCCAATGTTTGTTTGTGTGTGTGTGTGTGTGTGTGTGTGTGTGTGTGTGTGTGTGTGTGTGTGTGTGTACAGATCCTACGAATGGTAGTTTAATAGTGGTTTTACACAAAAGCGCATTTGTGTTTCAAAAAGTCAATAATAGAACAGCATATGCTCGGAAAATATATTTGTGTCCATTTTATGTTGTTTATTTATATTATGCTTTCTTCTAGTTATTGTTAGTTATAATATGCACATACCCCCAAAAGGATTGTAAATAAAATCCTCTGTACGAGCACCTAGATCCATCAATGGATTGTATCTTCCCCCAAAACAAAAGTTGTAATTGGCACAGGCGTTTTAGTACAATGTAAATTACATGTATCAATAGAATGCAAATAACTTCTTTCAATCCTTCGTGTAATGTTTATGAACAGTGCTGTATTGTTTTACATCATGTGTACTTTTTAGATAGAAAAACTCACTATTTCTCGTAGCTTGCAACATCAGGCAGTTACGCTTCAGTTGTGTTTTGGACTGTTTTAATTGGAAACTCTCTTTTGTTTTTCAGGTAAGCAGTTCGGTATGTTGGTTTGGCGAGGCGGTGAGTATTTCATTGGAATAGCATAGTCATCTGCTCTGTGGAATGTCGCCTGGGGAATCCCAATTACCACAATGGATGAGAACTGGTATCGTTGTAGCTTTGCTGTTGATTGTTCAAAAGATCACGGACACGCTTGGTCATTATAGGTTGTAACTCGGGATGTTTACTGGGAAGATTTGTGAGCGGCGGTGCTCAAAATTACTGTTGTGCGTTCAGCTGTACGTATATCGGATGCATGTAAAAATCGCATCGCATTGCATCGCGTCGCTTGTAGTTCCTAGTTGAATTTCTGAGGAAGAGTCAAGTTTTGTAGATCCTGTTGTTCAACCGGGTCCCTCCCGAAAGTTTAACTCTGCAGTTAAAGTTGCTGAAACAAATTAGTTGTTCTTTACAGATTTAGAGGTCCTGAGTTCGAACGTGACATTAGTCTGTCGATTGGCTCATGTTTTCATGTTATACAAGACAACATAATTGAAACTATCCGGAAAGGTTGCATTGTATACCCTGTTGGATACTAATCTTGATAATGACGATAACACTGAAGAACTTTAATTCTTATCCGATAAACTTTTTATTCATACTAAGACACGAAATAATGCAAATTTTAGTATTTTACCTAATTTTTTAGTCTTTCTTACCAGACCTCATCTATTTCGTGGAGGGAACCCAACCAAGTGTCTCACATCCAGTAATACTAATAAGAATACCGTTTATAATCAATAGGTAAATAAGATAAAAACAATAAAAATATTAAAATAGGTACATTAATAATTATAATTATTATTACTGTTATTAAAGGCAGCATTTCCCAGACAGTGAGACACTGATTAATGAGGTGCTGGCTTCCCTTTGGTCCCAACCTGCAGAGTTCTATTAGAAGGATCTGCACAGCTGTACAAAACGATGAGAAAAGTGTGTGACACTGAGTGGCAGCTATGTAGAGAAGGACTAATAGGTGTGATAACTTGTGTGTCCCTCAGCCATGGTAAGTGGGTCAGGGGAAATCTTTATTGAGCGCACCTCGTATATTCACAATCTTATTCTTACTTCTGTGTTAATTCTGCGAAAGTAAATCAACTTCGTAATATAAAACAGCAACAAGTATTTTGCTTAAGTTCGGACCCCCTAAATACGTCCTTGTTTCTCACAAATCTTACCATATTTTATATTCACATGAAAATCGCAGGGAAAATCGTGATTTCCTTAACATTCTGGCAAAAGTAATACTTTGTAAATATAGTTACAGTTAGTATATTGCAAATTGTTATTTATATTTTGTCCTAATTCCAACACACCGTTTTTTTTAATGTTTTTTTTTCCCCATCTAAGATTGAGCGTCACCCGAAGAACAAAATCTCGCTCCTAAGGTCTTTCGAACAAAGGAAAAATTCTGTTCCATTTTAAAATAGGCTCACTGTTTCACGAAGCTATTATAGATATCTAGACATCAGAGAAAGCAAAACACACATAGGTCTACCAGAATATCTTTAGAAGGAATTCCAAACCGATTGAATTTTTGAGACATTTGGAATATCGTAGCAGATTTTCAAAAGGAGAGATATTTTCGAATGCCCATCCAACGGGAATGAGTTTATCTCCAGTTTAGAGTCATTTTGTCACGGATGGCAACATTGAATTCAGCTTCTCATTTGCGAATTAATGGGTCGTGTAAAAGTCTTGTAGTGACAGAGAGACTGAGTGTACAGGCGACAGAAATAAGAGGGGAGAAGAGGGAGTATTTATCCCGCACGCTGATTTGACAGATGATGGCGAGTTTCTCGCTGGCTTAAGTATCCGATTCTGAGCATTCACAACTTTTGAATCGCGGCCAGGGATCCTTTTTCCAGTTCCCCCTCCCCCTCAGACTCTCTCTTCTAAATTATGACTTGGAAATAAACCAAACAATATTTCATACCCGATATAAAACCCAGCGTCGAGAGGATTTAGATTTAGTCGGTGAACAGCACGTTTTATGGATTTGCCTGTATCCAGAACATTTCCAGTGCGTTTCCATCCTGACGTAAACATGCGTAGACCTTACGCACTGCCTACGTAACATCATTTGCATGGATTAGTCTCGTTGACACAGTAATCGAATGTTTTATTTATTCTTCTCTTCAATAATCGTAGGTAACGTTGTGAAACGAGGGCTCTTTATCATTCTTACCGATTCCCTTTGGCACGTAGAGCTTTAATTGTTACAAATGATCTGGCCTTTGTTTAATTATTTAAGTGAACATAAATACCAGGCGAGGCTTAGTTGTACCATCTGGTTAACCGTGACCCGAATACGAGATGACAAGCTGTAAAAAAAGAAAGAGAATGACAGTTTGTATTTACTTCTTTTTCTCCCTCTTTTACGCTAATATCGCCACGATGAGGTTGAATGATGAAGGAATACTCACGCCGTGTCCGAAAAGTTCAAGACTGTACTTGAAGTAGCATCCTCCGAGTATGGTCTTGCAGTGCGGTCTTGAAGTCATGGATTGGAAGTGAAAGTTTTTGGAATTGCGCTTCGACTGCAGCGTCAAATACGATCAGAAGTAGTCGTTGTTTTCCCCGCGTTTTAAACACTTGTTTCTCACCATATGAATCACATAGCACTTTCAAGTGTTCTTGCACATATATTTCCACACATTAGAAGAACTTCAACCAACAACTTGCTGGCCTAAACCTGTGTAGCTGGCTGTCTACCTCCTTGATTTCAAACAAATGAACAACGAGTGCGGAAATCATGTGATCCAAGTCTGCAACGATCCGTACTCCGAGCAGTGGTCTTCATTGCTTGCTTACTTTGCTCTTTCGAACCGCACTAGGTGACGTCACTTCTGTGAAGACCATACTTCTAGTCTGTACTTCGTTCTTACCTTTCGGACACAGCGTCACAAAGGGACGTTTAGGCCGAGACTCTATACCGGGACCTTCGGCGACCAGATCATGAGTCAGCCACCCGACGCAATTGGCACCCGCTATGGTTCTTTTTTCCCGCATTGCGTCCGAATATGCATTAGCGCAAAATGGCGCTGTGGCTCGCCCAACCTCTAAACCAATGATCTTGAACTCGCAACCTGCTAAAGCACACAGTGAAATAAAGATAAATGAAAAAATGCGAACCAGCGACTGAAAAATAAAAATGAAATACAGCACTGTTTGATTATGCTTATGTGTTGTGTTTCATTCACTAATTTAATTGAGTTTTGGTTTTATATCCACATCATGCCCTGGAAGGCTAATCGAGACTGGACCTACAGTTTAAAGTACGATCCGAACCACTTGTGCCTCCACCGGGTATCGAAGCCGGAACCCCTTGACTACGTTACCACTACGCCATCGGGGAGTTCCTTTGACTAACTTTAAATTAGAATATATATATATACACATTTAATTCATTAACAAAAGAGTCTACTACTGAGTATGGGAGTAATCCCTATAATTTTACACAAGCATATAGGGTGGCCCACGAATGAGTACCGACTTCACAGTGCCACATACTTGTCTAGTATGCATAATATGCATGAGTGTGTGGGCCTCCTCGATGGCGCAGTGATAGCGTCATTGCCTTGTAATCAAGGGGTCTCGTATTCGAGACCCGGTCGAGGCACAAGTCGTTCGGATCCAACTTTAAACTGTAGGTCAAGTCCCGATTAGCCTTACTGTGCATAAAGTGGACTTAAAGCAGCAACTCAAGTGACGAAGCATGAGTGTGTGCCAGTGTTTAATATTCCAAGCTGGTACCACGCTAGCTAGCCACAGCACTGAGAAGTGATGACATGGATGCGTCTCCGCTCATAAAAAAGATAACAAGTTGCGTCCCGTTTTTTGTTAATTACAAGGTCGACTGTTAAATTTTAAAGTATTAAAATATTGTCAATTTTACGGCAACTTCTAACAGTCACAAGTAACCGTTAATTTCGTTAGGTGTTACTTGAATAAGAAACTGACTTAGTCAGTCATTTCAAAACGTGTTACAGTTACCGTTAGTCGAAAGGAGTAACTTGTTAATTCCAAACACTGTTGCAGACCGACGGGGAAGCAGGATAAATCGCATGTTCCAGCACGCACCTTTTGCCAGTCTCCAGTATGCGTTCTGCACTCACACACAAACACACACACCAGAAGCAAAGCCACTGAACATATTCCGGTTCCATTTCAGCAAGAGACGAATTATGACGTGAAGAGGTGGAAGGGGAAAGAGGGACAAATCACAGCTGGACACTCAGTCCCAACAAATTACTCTTCTCTCTAGGATGCTGCGCTAATCAGAACTGTTGTATTGTAAATGACAGCCGGGGGAAGTGGTGGAAAAGAATGAGTGATGGGAAAACATGTGATTGACTAACAACCCCTAAACTGATAAGCCGTGAGGAAGACGAATGGGGCGGAAATGACACGTGCAGAAGCGACGAACACGGGAAGTGGGGCGCAATATGCCACGGGTTATATCAGAATTCAACACAACCTGCCGACAAATATCGCTATTCCAGCTACTGCTTTCCGCAATCATTGGTTGATTAATAGCCTCTCCCTAATGGATGTGAATTTTGCAATAACTGCACGGGATGTGCGCCGAAGGGTGAGGTTAAATGTGCTGACATGTGGGAGAATAAATGTAAGCTCTTCAGTTTTCAAATACCTGGACACACAGTCTGGGATAACGTGAGAAGTTGAAGCGCTCGAGGTTCCATATTGTGTGGGAGACTGCTGAGGAGATATAAGTTGAACTGGTACAGAGGTTTCCAAAGTGGAAGGGAGTAATCCAAGGCAACAGTGTTGCTGACTCCTTCTATATAATTTCCCCAAGCAGCTCACGAGTTGCAGTGCATTTTTGCAAGAAAGTTGTACATAATAACAACGTGTAAGTTCAGTTTATGCCCAGATAGGCTAATCTGGTTTGGGCCTACAGTTTAAAGTGACATCCGAATCTCTGTACGATGTGTCTTCATCGGGGATCGAATCCAGAATCCCTTGATCACAAGGCCACTGGGAAGGCCCAACAGATAAGCGAGGAAACGCTACTAAATATGAATGCTTTACCAAAGGATCTGGACTTAGAGATCTCCAACAAAGTCATCAGAAAAGAGACAAGAAACATGCATAGGATGAGTCTGGATCAATCGTGATAACAGGACGAACTTATGAATTGTTTTAGGATAGAAGAACAATCAAACATTGTTTCTTTTTCAGAACCTTTCGATTTGCAGCATGTGATGATATTCTAAATTCCGAACGCTGAGCTATCGTATTGATTGAATTAACTGTTGTCGGTACCTTCGCAATAGAAATAGGCTTACAGATTCGTGGAAGAATTATAATATGTTGAAAGCAGAAATTGAAATCCACTAATTCAATGCTCTGGATGGGAATTAAAATGCGGATGGTAACTGGACAAGACGAAACTAGGCACAGTATTGCTTTTATCTCGAGTGTCTCCCAGCTTTTCTGAATAACCCCCCCCCTTTTTTTTTTTGCTGGAAGCCTCGTTTCGACGCTAGGAGCCCTCGAAAAACGGAATTTATCCTGAATAGAATTAAGTACTCGTGTAATTAGACAGATAGATATTCCCTTAAGTCAGTCTCACACGGTAGTTAAGTAGGTGTTTACCTCCGACCCGAAACTATCATAAAATATTTTACGTCTTTAGTTCGCGAAGGTAGCAAAAGGGGGTCTCGCACGATCCTGAAAGTCGCATCTTTAAAAATGGCGACTACACAAACACAGTTTACCACTTCGCAAGTTTAGATGCTAATAACTGCTGAAGATTTGGTGAAAATAATGTTTTCTCTTAAAATAATAAGATAATAATATTGGCACTGTTGAAAAATGTAGCACATGCAACCGTGGCAGTCAATGAGAGTGTATGCTATTTCAAGTTGATATACCACTTATGGACACACTTGCATAAAGTTGCTTTACCCGTATATTACGATAGAAGTTGCATCTTCTAATGAAACCCTTCCCGTATGGTTTTTAAATATATTCCCTAATATGAACTAGTCAAATAAAGAACTAATTACAATTCATAATTTATATATCATTGCAACATTAGCAGATTTATTTAATGCGGTGCTATACACAACAGTCTATTTGTTACAGCCAACATACCAGAGAGTACATACATACGGATGTGGATGTTCAGTGTTTACTCTGTTTACTTGAAAATAGTATTCGCGTCGGTTGTGAAAGTAAAATAACAGTATCACAGTAGGAAATCTAGACATACGAACTATTTATTTAAAACAAAAATAATTAGTAGACTCTTCACTCAACAAATAAAATATTCGCCCCAATCATTTATGTAGCTGTATTGGTCGAATGTTTTTCTTCTTTAAGCTGCCTTGAATAAACAGTCGAACATCTATTGCCTTTCTTCTTCTTCTACTTCCTACTTCAGTTGACCAGTGTGCCCTCAGTTCTGATTTGTAGTTCGATGTTATTAACGATGGATTTAAAGACGTACGTGAAGACGTACCTAACTGCCGTTTGAGACTGGCTTTTGTATGTCTGAAAAAGTCACATAGTAATTTGATTCAGATACATTTTTCAATTCGGTCTTATCTTCTCTCGATTTCTACGAAGGCCTTTCTCGTTATCGGTTTCTTATCGATAAGTATCGAAGAGTCTGATTCGTTCTCGTCTCGACAAGTATGGGAGGGCGTGATTCGTTCCCGTTTTGGTTTTTACAAGTGCTGTAGGTCCTATCCCTAATTTAAGACCTCTTTTAAAACCAGATCAGAATCTTCGAAAATGTTGCTGATGCAGGACCAATGACAGCAGCGTGTGTGATTTCCTGCCTTACAGTTCATTTGCAGTACGAAATTTCCCCAAGAGGAAGTCTTAACTCACAAAATATTCAATTTCGTCCCTTAGCCGGTTCAGCATTCAACCGGGACAGCGGTTTTTTCAGGTGACAAGTGAGCATCACGACTCTCATGGCAAAGTGGAAGGGAACGGGAGAAACGTGCTGACTCGATGTGGCTGCTTCAAATTGCTTCCCGGCTCGGGTGGTCTAGGAATTCTCCCGCAGATGTCGCTAGTGTAAGTTTGTATTGAAATGTTTTGCTTGGATCAGCTCTTTTGGCCCCCCGCCCTGCGGAAGTTCAACGTCAAAGCAGGCGGCGTGGAGCTCTGATGGACGTAAGCTGGGTGCGATGCGAGCTTCTTGCGAAAGTGCTCCGTCGTCACTGCTTAGACACTTGCACTCCACGGTGATTTTTTTTTCTTCTGTTTTTAAAACGTAACCTATCATTCTCGTATTAAGTACCTAGGCTTGCCCAGAGATTTAAACCAGCCCTCATTACACTTTTTATGTGTAGAGTCGATTTTTCCTTCTCAAATTAACGTAACTTCCCGTCCCACGGTTGCCAGGAATGATAATGTGTGTCTGTCTCCCCGATACCGAAGTGTAACGTCATCGCCTTGTAACCAAAGACCCCGGGTTCGATACCCGGTGGAGGCGCATAGTGGTTCGGATCCCACTTTAAACTGTAGGTCCACTGGCGATTAGCCTTGCTGTGCACAAAGTGGACTTAAAACAACAAATCAACAATCAACAACGTCAGCCAATAGATACTGAACCTTTTCAAATCAAAACCGAACTGTGAATTTTAACAGACAGTCAAGCAATCAGTGCCGAGAACTTAGGTGAGAAGGAAGGGTGTTTCCACGAGCAGTATGTGTTAAGAAGTTATGAAAAGTCTGTTGTTGAGAAGTTGCGCTGGAAGTCTGTGTCGAAGTTGTACAGAAAAGTCGGTGCTCAGAGTATTGCACATAACATTTGAGTTTTGATGAACGGGATAGTTTTCGTCACGAGATAAACATACATGTATGTAACTACAAACCGTGACAAAAATATTGAGCCTTCTGTTTACGTGCTTGTAAAATTGTACTCCGTTGGAGGAAACAAGTCAAATATATCTCATTGGAAAGCCAGAAGCGTCTGCTTTTAGACAAAAGCAAGACAAATTGATTTTAGCTCTGTCGGTTCTCTATTCAAACAAAAATGTTCATAAAAGTGTATTTTTTTCGTGTGTTTTTTATGTAAGTCGAATTCAATTGTGTGATGCTTCTTGTAAACCAGTCGGAAAAATATGACACTTCTTGTGATTGAAGCTTGTTTATGTGGAAATATCTCAGCCATATATAATGTTGCTATCATTTGTGGAACAGCCACAATTAATGTTTAATAACAGTGTTGCCATCTCGGTAACGGTTAGTCCAATGTCGATTCAAAGCATATCCAAATGTTGAGCATGGAATAAAAATCCTGATGAGCATGGAATAAAAATCAAATTTCCATGCCTTATATTTTCATATTCTGCGAATTGAAAACGACAGACAGAATTGTTTTTCTTGGCAACCGGCTTTCGCGTTTTCCTTCTCGTTGCTAAGACAAAGTGCGCTTTGTTGCCACATGGCACGGGCAGCACTTTAAACTCGGTGTTCAGCCAGCAGCTTTGTCACGGAAAGTGAGCCGAATGTTTTGGTTACAAAGCGAATTATTGTGCACAGGGAAGCATTGTTCAGATACTGTAATTGACGAATGCAAATTTTATTTTATCACTTTTGTGTTCCTACCATGAATTATTGCCTAAACTCGCACACATACATAAGATCCCTTGCATGAACTTTTTCTTTCCTTCTTTCCTGTTTTCCTTTGTTATGAAGTTGCTATACATCACAGGCACGTTATTTTTTATATACAGAGGAGACTGCGAAGCCGGAAGTCACGGGTTCGAATATTTGTTAAGATCTTTTATCGCCTTCATGAAATCGTGCTCGTTTGTTGCACTTACTCTGTTGAAATGAGCAAAATAAAATGATACAGATACGAAGAAAATGACGTTCGTATAAAAAAGCTAGAAAATGTAACAAAAACTATAGTATACAAAGAAAATTTATTTCGTTCATAATATGACAAATTGTTTATTCATTATTTAACACTGCAACAATGCTTTGGATCGGACCAACGGAACGCAATTCCAATATTCCCGCAGGCCGTGTAGCGAGGCGACAACGCTGTGCAAGTCACCTGCAGTCCGCGGAGTCGGAGATTGGCCGCATCTCGCCATACGTCATCCGCACGTTTTCCATATTAGGAGTAGTCAATAATAATTTATATCTGTGGTCATACTTGAGATACACACGTTAAACTTCTGGATTTGGATCAAATGTGTCACATGACTTGCAATTATGCATTTCAAGATTGCACGTTTGCCTAAAATTTCGATTTTTGAAGAATCTAGTGAAGATCTTCATTTGACTTTTTCCACAGAGGTGCCAAAATAATCAATCTTTAAGTACAAAAAATCTCAATTTTATGTCAGTAGTTGATTATGAACTGTATGATGTTAAGTTCCCCGTTCTTGCAAAATGGAAGAAAAAACTACACTTTGTAGTAAATGTTTCATTATAATAAGAAAATGCAATGAAGAATAATTTTCGGATAACGCTTATTAAAATATAGACATTTGAAGCTTTCCAATGAGGTATATTTGACTTTTTTCCACCTACGGAATACAATTTTACAATCACATCAACAGAGGGCTCAATATTTTTGTCACGGATAGTAAGTAGTCAGTGTCCAAAAGACAGGTGTGAACTGTGACGTGTGCTCCCGTGGCCTGATGCATGTTGTTTGCGTTCCGGACCGTAAAGGACCAAAACTGAATGTAGAACCTGTCCGGCTGTGAAGGACCAGAAATGAATGATGATCCGAACCGGTAGGATCTAAATGTAAGTGAAATTGTAGATTACCACTTACATCTCTCTGGTATGGATTGTGTCGCTACAGGGCAAAGTTCACCGCGATCCTCTTGGTAGTTGTAAAGAAAACACAGGCACACACACTGATAACTATAACTATGTATTATAAGGTATATGCACATAACACTTGATTACACTTCCCATGCACTCCTGTCTAGGGGAAACTGTTTACACGAAGTTGCAGCTGATGTTACAACAACGCGCCACTAATGAAACGTAGCCACGTTGGGCTTACGGTATCCATAATTGTCAGAGACGGTTTCTGGCTGTGTCCCGAGTGGCCTCTCTACGCACACTGGCTGGAAGTAACTACCGCGCTAAGATGGCGGCAACTAGACACCGCGTTCAGAATGAATTAGCCAATGGGAGTGCAGGTTACTTAAGGCATTTGATATACACAAATAAACAATTGAAGCTATATGCAATATAAAATATATAAAGAAAGATTAAACGTGGTTACTTTTATAGATAAATCTCCAACACATATGTAGGGGTCGTTACCGGAGGGCAGTGCGATTGACACCCCAGGAAGCAGCAGATTGTGTCAAGAGCCAATGGGAGAATATGATCGTCGGTCCGAATTCCAAACCGCGGTGGCCGACACCACTGACACTTTAGACAACCCGGTTCCCTAACGGCCGATAATAATGGATGCATTAGTGGACAGCACGTCGGACTAAGTGACCGAAATCAAAATTAGGTGGTGGACTTCACATCCTCACAATAGGCAGGCACATGCAGAGAACACATCCAAATAATTACAGTTCAACAATCAGTTCAATAATATTTTCAATTTGTTTTTGTTCGGCTTCAACCAAGCGGCCCAGGGCGCTTTAAAATGTAGATTGACCTATCTGTTCATAAAGTAGACTTGAACTCCAAATACCCACACTATCTCCAAAATTGTTTAACAACGAAGCCGAAACACGCAGCAATACGATATTCATTTCTTGGTCGTCGCTGCGAATTGCGTACACGAAACAATATCATGAACATAAAGCGTCTTGGGCAATAAAATGACAACGTAGGGTTAAAACACAAGTATTGTGACTTCATTTTTGTTTAGGTCTATGTATTCTCCCTCTTGCCTTGACAGATTTACACAACCTCGTCATTACGAACTGAGCACCGTACCGATTACTTTGCACCCAGCCTAGAAATGCTGCGTGTTAAGATACTGTCCATTCAGAGCGCTCGCACCCTTCACCGGGCTGATACGGCGTTACAGACGGAAAAACGCGAGTGTGCTGCATTCGGTTAGTCAGTGAAAAAGGCAACGGATCGACAACTGATCTATCTTTCCTTCCCCAATAAGGTGTAAAGCATTGTTTTTGTGTGGTTGTTACCTTTTATTGCAAAACGGGCACATGCATTTCGCGTTGTGCTCTTGTTCCTAAACATTTTGCGAGTACTGCGTGCGTGATAACACGCGCGAGTGCGCGATAACACACGCAAGCATATACATACATATATAAGAAAGAGTGATCATTGTGTAGAATCGAATGATCCTTCTCCATTATACAGGGTAGTTAAGAGACCAACTCATTTCCTACTGTTTTTGCCGCATTTTCCATCTCATTCCCCACCCACCTAAAATAACGTGGGGTCTGTTTCACATTAAACAGATTTTATTTTTGCTGGCTACTGCACGAACAACTTATTTAAGCTTTACATTACCTTTCGGTTCGATTTGACACAACTGCGGTAGTTATTTCGGTTACGCAGCGGAGACATAAATTTACCAGGCCGTTGCCGCAGAGTGCCGAGCTAGAACTTCTAATTTAGCTTCCGATCACAGGATAATGTCGCGCTTTTGGTTAATGGCACAATTACGCTGTAATCAGCAATGAAGCTGATGAGAGGCTTGGTACTCTCACTGCGAGTGAAAGATTGGTTTGAACACAAGTCTCTCTCTCTCTCATCAGTCATTTCTCTCTTTCCACTCTCTATGACTTTTCTCCTTTATTCTGTCCCTTTTTTTCGTCTATTCTATGCCTCATTATCCCATCTCCTACCTTTTATTTTTCTGCATTCTTCTCTCTCTTTCTTTCATTTATGTATCATTCATTTTACTCTTTCACTTCTCCCTTATTGCTCTCTGCACTATACCTTCCTCTTTCCATATTTTCGTTTCTGCCTATTCGTCTGTATCTCCTTTTTCGCCCCTCTGTGTTTTTCTGTCTCTCAAGTCTACGTTCCTGCCCCGTCAACTATTTGTGTGTTGAATAGAAATATAATTTTTAAGTCGTTCATATGGTATAATATTACGGACACTAATTTTAATTTATTTTCCTCTTTTGTGATTCATATCCTTGTAAGCCAGGGGTTCCCAAACTTGTTCGTTTCACGGCGCCCTTTTTCCGCGGCGCCCAAGTCTGAATGTAGACCTATCTAAGACTTTCAACGCTGAGTTAGTTTGGTTAGGTTGTTTGGCTTAAGTTAGAAAATAAGCACATATTTCAAATTCAGAAACATTTTACATGTAAAAGGTACTAAATAATCACATATTTGGATTGATGAAATGGTTCGATTCTGTAAACTAACAAGTAAGTGTCATTTCAGTGAAAATAGTGGAACATTTCGCACACTTTGGGAACCACTGTTATAAGTAGGGAAAGGAACTTTAGGTAAATAAATGTTTTTTCTGCGATAAGATAGAGACCCTCATTTTTGCCAAAATTTTTATCATAGCCTTATATGTCAACACAGCAAATTTTATTTTACATAAAAACACATATTTTCCAGTTTTCCGTATGTAAATACATATTTTGCGAATTTTCATTTTAAATACATAAAATCGCTCGTTGACTTCATCTACCTCGAAATCCTCCAAGGAAAAATGTTTATTCTCCGCACCTCTTTCATATCGAGAGTGCTAGGTTTGTTTTGTCTTTGAAAACGCTGGCTGGCAGACTTCTGGCACCTCGCCTACGATCCTATCGGGAGAAAATAGCTGTAAGTAGCTGGGGCTGGCTACACGTAACGATAGCAAGGCTTTTTAATGAAGCAATGCAGCTATTGTGGCCAGAAGACATAAAATTTGACAATGTTCTTCTCTTGACAGATGCTGCAGCTTACATGCAGTGGTCTTGCCGTTAGCTACCCCAAAATGGTGCACGTTACATGTGTGGCGCATGCGTTGCATAGAATATGTGAAAAGATAAGAGCTCTTTATCCCAATGTCGATAAACTGGTTTCAAATGGGAAGAAAGTTTTTATCAAGTCGCCTAGAAGAATAGACATTTTTAAACAAAAATGTCCTGAGGTTCCCCTTCCCCCTACACCTGTAGTTACGCAATGCAGATGTTATGCCCAGAACTTTGAAAAAAATTGTATCTGTTGTAAATGATCTCGACAAAGAAGAATTCTGCAAGAACTGTTGATGGAGCCCTCCTTAAAAGTCGAATTGGCATACATCTCAACAAACCTGTCCATTCTCTCTAATTCCATATGAAAGCTTGAATCGTCCGCGAACACTTTGGCAGCTTCCATTGGTGAAGTCCGTATAGTAGAAACGAAACTGAAAGAACTCACTGGATCTAAATGTCTAAATGTACAGAATTTTTGGGGAAAAACCAAGGTTTTCAAACATTGTGCCAAATTGCATGTGTTTTGGAAGGAGGTGAAGTAGAGGAAGAGGAAGCTTTGGAAAACTTCAGCGTTAGTGACATTTCGTGCTTCAAATATGCAAGAATTGTTTCTTGTGACGTGGAGCCATCTTTCTCACAATATAAGATGCTTTTTAGAGATAATCGTCACAGATTTACAATGGAGAATTTGGAAAGAACTATGGTGATCCACTGCAACTCTTCCAAAAAATAGCTCGCTAAGAGGTAATCATTTAGAAACTAATTCCAGGTGTTTAAAATGCATGTTATAATTTGTTTTTGTTACCAAATGTTTTTATTTTTGTCACATATTTTCCTGTTTTTATCACATATTTTCAACATTTATGACACATAAAAAATAAATATTTCTGAGTTTTTTAGCACATAAAGTTCCGTTCCCTAGTTATAAGAAAGGGACTCCTTGTTTGCCTTAGCTTACATTATTATTCTCTTTTTATATCATTGTCTTGCTTTCTCTTTTTTACGTCCCATAAATATTTTCTTATATCTTTGTTCCAGTGTTACTCTCTTTGTTAGCTCCGCTCCTTCTTTGTACATTTTTCTACGTTTTTCTCTCTTCTTCTTTCTTTCTTCGTCTGTTTCTTTATCTCTAATATTTCGTAGTCTGTCTGCTTCTGACTACTTTTCCTTCGTTGTTTTGTTCTTCCTCTGTGTATCTCTCTCTCTCTCTCTTTTTACTGTTTTTCTATTTCTCCCTGAGTCTTCTTTTCCTCTGATTTTATCTTTCTATCTTTGTCTCCCTATTTCTGTCTGTATCTTCATACCTCCCCCTCCCTCTTTCTGTGTTTGTTGTTCTTTTATAAATTAGTTTCAAAATATACCATGTAAACAATTTGAACGGGCGGCAGATTGGATCAACACTTTCACAATACGTAATTATTTTTATGAAAAAAGAAGACAACAAAAATACACGCTGAAACATTCTTGAGAACAAAGAATTCAGTGTTTTGCAAGAAAGATTCTCCTATATTCCGTCACCTCCGTTGCTCTGAACTTGTCGGTATAAATACAGATCTTTGTATAACATAACTCCAGCAGTATCGGAACCTGCCTTTGTTCATGTGCTAAATATGCCGCCAGCAGGAACTTGTATATTTTGGTAAGAAGAAGAGATAAAAGCTGTTTGCATTCCCCGTAGAGCCTTTTGTTGTTTCCGATGTCGTCTCGTAAGCTGTTGCATCCTTTACACGTATCCGGAGCTTCGCGGCTCTCTCAGAAGGCTGAGGGCGTTTACACTCTCTCCCTCTGCCTTTGTTGAACGCTAGAGAAAGAGCCTTGTGTGGCGGGAACTAAGGTTGTTTCGGAAACAAGTCGACACGTTCCATAACTGATGGCAGGGGCGTCGTCACAGGGTAGCCTATAGTCTACCTCCTGCACACCCAAAGAGCCTGCATAAGAAATGTCTAGAATCATTTATTGTAGAGGAAGAATCACACCCACACCCAGAGAGGAATAGAGAGATTTGAATAGAAAAAAGGAAAGTTCCAGGCGTCGAAACTTTTAGTCATGATTATATGATAATTGATAAATTGTAGTTTAGATTATAACTTAGTAACATCATTTTTCAGAAATGGAAGTAAGGGCATCATTGCTTATATAAACTGATTCCATTTCCAAACTGCGCTTCAAGGTCACGGCATCGTCTCCCCACGCAGTCGCCTGTTTCCCTCCAAACACAACCAACACACGCCTTCTGCCTGTTCATTGGGTGCTGCATGGGGAATGCATAGGAGTGGGTGTGAGGAAGAGGGAAGCGCGGACCTGGGTGTATGTCCTTGAACCGCAACCGCACATTCGAACTGAAAACAATATAGTTGTTAACGAGGTGTAATTTACCATTTGATAGTTTCGAGGCACAACTCTAGTGGGACATCACATATGCTCAAAATACCACTATTAGAGTCATCCCATGCATTTTGCTAAATTGATTGGAATTCAGATTCTAGAATTTCCAAAATTGTGCCTGTTATGAAGTTGCACAGATTCATCCTGTGCATGGGTATGGATTTATTCGTTATTGCCTTTGAAAATGTAGAATATTATCACAGAAGAAAGTATACTCTGCCCTGGCTATCTGTGGAGCAAGGCCGCGCATAGCGGCAGAGAAGGGGGAGAAATCAAGTGGGCAGAGCGAAGCAGTACGCGTTGCTACGAAGGCTGGTAACAGCTGTCGCTTTCCCCCTTCACGCAATCCTATTCCCTCTCACGTGTTTATTGGTGGAGCCGTCTAGTGTCACCACTTGCGCAGAGACTTGTTTTCTCTCCCTTGCTCCAGAAATAACCGGGACAGAGTATATGTAATGATCTCGCATATTACTGCCTGATACTAAGAAGCATGTGACGTCATACCTCATGAACCAATACTAGTTCATTCCTTGTTATTGACCCACTTATAATGTACTCATCTTGCAGAGGAATTTGCTAAGAAATCGCTGCCTCAAGAACGAGAAGTTTAGATGGGAATGGATTAAAATTACACTGGCAGAAGCAGCTGGGCGGGAGACGGAAGCTGCATCTTCATGTTTCCCCAACTTTCTCGAGATAATCCCCAACTACAGCTGCGTTGTGACATGCGGGTTTTGATGCAATTTTCTCCGAATGTGCCCCTTTGCTTCCACTCGAGGTCCCCGCGCTTCAAGATATTTTTCCGCCCAACGCCATCTGACTCCTTTCATTAATAACTGCTCGCTTTGTTCTACTTTTAGTTGGGGGGAAAGAGCCCTCCATGCACCCCTCACTTTCTCTCGTGTTCGGCAAATCACGCCATGAATATGCAAAGGTGGAGAGCCCATCCATTTGTGCTCTTCAACCTCCACGGGATGATTCGGTTTTTCTCTCTCTCTCTCTGGCAACCTGCATCTACGGTTGCCTTGAGAGAACCGCCCGCAACTTTACCTTCGTATCTTCTTTCTCCTTTGTAGTGTTTTCAACTTTGTATCGGGGCAGAAAGCTTACATTGTTTTGGCTAAACGTAGTACTTGTTTCGTTAATTCGAAGTTTGTTCAGTTTGAGCCTCCACCGGGAATCGAACACGATAATGATAAACGAATGGCACTATTGGAAAATCTTCCATGAGAGTTTAAGAATCTGCTGAACTAAGGATTTTAGTTTGTCGAAATTGTCTTTGCTTTCAGTAATATTCTAAATTTTGATAAAATGCCTTTGTGAATTTCTATGAGTTGTAAATGCATGTCTCGTACACCTCTCTCATTTTATAAAAAGCCTGGTCTCATAGCTAGGTTAATCCTTCGCGGAGCTTGTGTCGTGTCGTCAGTATTTGTTTGTGATTCTTCCTCATACTCATCCACTCATATAATTTTGTCACCATTCATCCACATCGTCGCGATTAGCCAAAAGTGGCATTAAAAGCCTTGTTACGAAAAAAGAACGTAATTCAATTAAAATAAAATCCAAATGTGTAGCATAAACAACTTTGATAACTTGTCCTCGAACCAACTTTCACGGTGTATAGAGGTTATTAAGGCAAACACCTTTTCTTTACAACGTTTTCCCGTTTTAGGCACTCGTTTCGACGCTAGGAGCGCTCCAGAAACGACTTCTAAAATCCTGAATACATGCAACCATGCAGCACAGTTGCCACAAATGCAATAACTTTGTAATTATTACAAATAAATATATGACGTCAACTACATATAATCTGGTAGATATGGGCTTGTGATTTAAACAATTTTTTCACATATCGTACCAAAGTCTCGATTTATCGAGTCTCGCCTCGATTTTACAGAGGTCTACTTTTATTTTCTATTTGGTCATTTTACGTCGTTTATCTACCACTTTATGGTTAATCGAGACGTTAGAGGAGAATGATAATCAGATAAAATTCATAAAGACATACTCACAAAGAGCACCCATACCAAGCCGGGACTCGAATTCCAGATCTTCGCTGCCCCCCCCCCCCCTCTGGAAAATGGAAGTCAACCTAAAATTATGTATTTCACACATATAATTTCATTTTAGCCACAATAATATGTGTTAATTATTGCATGAACATCATAAATTCAAATTTAAGCAATGTTTTTTTTATGGAACAAAACTATTTTGGGGAAAATGTGCTTTGTTTGCCCCCCTGGAAAAAATCCTGCGGACGTCCATGTCGCTGACCAGATCGAAAGTCGACCACTTTCATTCGTTCTTGAATACTGTTTTGCCGCTAGAGCAGCCATCTGATATAGTTGCTCGTAAATTTGAATAAAATGCTACGTTCTTTTAGTATTTTGTACATCCGATCGATGTGGAACCATAGAGAGACTTTTGATACCTGAAAAAAGCGTTCGAATGCCTCAATTCAAGAAGAGCATAAAAAATTCTCCATCCTTTTTACTGGTTGGTCAACCCGATTTTCCCCTGTGACCATTAACTTGTAAGACTTCCCCTTCAGCTTTTCCAGAAAATCCTGAGAGGAGCGTGTCCCTTTCAGGGAGGTGGGGGAAGGGGGAGGCTGCTCCTTGCAGATAATGGGCGAATGTTTCGTTAATATTTCACAGAGCCTCTTAAGAATTGTGCGAGAACGGGACCGCCTACTTGAAGAGGATGAAAGAGGTCTCTGCAGACAAGGTACAAATAGGACAGTGTTGCCATCTGCGATGACGGTAAGTTACCTAAAGGTCGTGTGCAATAACAAGAAATAATCAGCGTCAAAATGGGTTTCGATATTTAAACACCATTTTGGCGAGTAATGCACGACACTTAGACGCTGTATGGCAACTTGTGTGTAATACAGTGCGTCCATTTCTTCGGGCGCGGCTAACGGTTTGCCGACATTTTCGACCAGCAACGTGCCGCTTACGTTTATCCTCGAAAGCGTTTTTTCCGCTCGGAATCGTTTGGAGTTTTCGAATGTGCAATACTGTATCAAGATTACGTTGCAAACTAAACCATAAAAAGTCAATGGTTTTCGTGAGCATTGTTTGCAATCTGTAAGCTCCGAGCTTCCGAGTTATTCTTTCCTTCGCGACTACAAGTGCCCTGGACAGAGCTGCGAATGGAGTGAGGAACAGACCTTGAATCAAGAACGTGTTAATTTCGTACTGTGTGAAAGAGTTTGGTTTTTGGTTACTTGTCGTGCTACTTCTTTGTGTAATTGCAGTGTGCGTGTGTATGGGCGACGATTGAAATGCCAGCCGCAAAGTTCACCTTAGAAAAAAGAAAAAATATGTATGACACTTGCGTGAAAACAGACTCGTGTCGAGATGTGTGTATTGTTGACCTATCCCGTCACGTCGAGTGCCCTGTTGGATTATGATTTTGAACGTGTGCCAGCTGGAAGTGGAGTGTCTCGGTTCAGGATTATTACCTCCAACCGGCAAACTGAATGACGTAACATGTGATCAGTGCCATCTATTGGCTTTCATTCAGAGAGAAACCAAAATCTTACACAGGCTATAGTATGCAATTTGCACAGAAATTCCCTGGTGTTTCACCTCCAGGTAGAGAGATGTCTAGACGTCTTGTCCTTACATTACGAGAAACTGGATCGGTAAATTTTAAAACCCCTAAGCAAAAACGACGGATTCTAAACGAGGAAAAACACGACGAAATTGAGACAGAGTTAGAACGCTTTCCAAACAAACCTCTACGCCGTGTTTCACAGGAGGTGGGTGTGTCAAAATAAAGAACAATAAAATACAATATAAGGGCAGAACTTGGAAGAATTACGGAAGAAGAACTTTTGCGTGTGATTCAAACGATGCCATGAATGCGTGAATGTAGGTGGACATCACTTTGAACAACCTTTATAACACAGGTTAGTGCTCATTTTGCAATATTAATATAAATATCTGCATGCTAAAGATATGTCCATAAAAATAAGCGGGACGTTACTGGTCGAAAATGTCGACATCTCCGCTAGCGCTAGCCACACTTCTCCCGATCTCTCGGCCTCGGAAGGAAATTGACGCACGGTATTTAGACTCTACGCTAATGCATAACATTTAGGCTCCAAATTGGATTCCATAACGAAAAATCAGATTGCAGGACTAGCGTACAATAGAATCCCTCATTTCTGTTCGTACAAGGAATAGATGTAATGAAGAAACTCATATGACCCGAATTTATTTAAAATGTTCATATTTTTGTTCTCATTCAAGCATATCTTCTGGGGTGAAAAATGTTAATGTAAAGGTCTTCCATACGAATTCAGGCTATTTGTGGTTATTTTGTCCTGAATTTGATAAGGTATTCGTTTGCATTCGTTGTCGCGATTTACTAGACAAGTGTAAAAACGATCCGTCCAAGAATGAGAAGTCAGGAATCTGGAGATCACGTACATTTCTTCCGTAATCACGGACAGTACATTTTGCAACATGTGCAAAACAGGTATCCTATTACACAGGCTACAGTGTTAATATCCGGTATGCTACAGACGACCGGCATGACGATGTTAAATATTTGAGTTTTCTTTGTTTACTGATACAAATGTCAACCCACTTTCCATAATAACCACTGGAAAATCATTCTACAATATGTCTGCACATTTCACACATTCTTCGTCTAAGATATACTCAAACATAGGGATCATTTAGTCTGTGATGCATTCCAATAAATGTGGGCTACGTGTTCATTTCCAGAACACTCTATTTGTAACGTTTGTTCTTGAAAAAACGTCGGATGAAGAGGAACTTTAACAATTGAAATGTGGACAGAACTCTAATTTTCGGGCAATCGTTCTGTTTTTTCGCCTCCGTGCCTCGTTAACGGAATTCCTACTCTTTTGTCGTTCGGCAAAAAAAAAAAAAAGAAGACTGCATTTTCCCTTCGAACGAACCGAATAAATTACTACGCATTGTAGAAGTAGGAAGGGGGAGATTATACGCCAGGGTGACCCCTGTTTAATACCATGCCCTGCGAGTAAGCATGCGTACATGATCTGGTTTGCAAAACAGCTGTAATAGTTTTTGTCTTCCAATTCCTTTTTTTTTTCCTGAAAAGAAAATAAGAAAAAAGTCTTTACTGTGGGCATGTTTACTTAGTACTTCCAAAAACGTTTTTATCACAGCCAGTAGATTACTTGTGATGTTTCATATTTTGACTCCATAAAAGGTTATTCTTCCTTTTGACCAAACGAGTCATATTCTTATCAAGTGCGTACTGACGGGAGGGGCTCAAGCATTACTCGAAAAAAATTCAAACCTGTTTTATTGTAATTTCGGTTCATTTATCGCAATTCTGCACTATAAAACTATCATAAAGTGGAACTAATACAACTGTATAAAGTTGCAAAAATTAATCTTCTAATCATAACCAGAGACGTGATTAGATATCTAACTATATCGTCTATTGCAGTGGTTCTCAGCTTTTTTCAGTCCGGGACCCACCTTGAAAGATGTTACACTTCATGGGGCCCTAAGCACGGGTACCGGCAAAATTACTTGTAGAGGTGCTCACCCAGTTTATAATCATGTTTTTGCTAACATCGAGTACTTTAAGAAGTTCTCTTTTACGCTTGTTTAAACAAATTACACGTACATTTACTTAGAAAAGTAAATATGTAATTTAAAAGACTAATTTACTCTAGTCTAACATCTAACTAAACACACACATCCCGGCTAATAAGCAATGGCCGAATGCGAATAACAGAAATGTAGAGTTTAGACTACGTGCAACACGATTTGAATTAAAATTGTTAAAACAATATATCTTAGAAGTTTAAATGTAATAGGTTTTTAAGACACTGTGAATAAATTTTCGAGCCCGATTTCGCGACCCACCAAACGCCCCCTCGGGACCCAGCAGTGGGTCGCGGTCCATAGGTTGAGAAACGATGGTCTATTGCCTTTTCCGATTCCCAAATAATTTCCTGTCCCACCTTCAGAAAATTAATATGCCAGTAAAGAAAGGTATTCCTTGGAAAAGGTGCAAGCAAAAGAAACAAAAGTATGGTATCCAGGTAAGGAAGTAATGGATACTACGTATCCAGTGATCGAATTGAAGAATATGTTACCGACCTTCGTGGCGGAGTGGTTAGCACAGCTCGCTACACTCCAAGGAGTCCTAGGTTCGAATCCCGTTGTTTGTATGAGTGTTCTTTGTGAATGTCTCTTCATCAATTTCATAATATCATCACGCATCTTCATCGTCGCGATTAGCCAAAAGTGTCAGAAAAGTGACGTAAAATAGCCTAATTCAATCAATCAATTGAAGAGAAAATAAAACTCGGAGGTAGTGGTATAGGGATATTCAACTGTAACTATTTAACTATTTAATGGAAGTCGCTTCAATAAGGTGTATTCGTTGAAAACCGCGGGCTATATTATTTATAAAAACACACAATTTTCCATAACTTCCACTCCCAGAATAATCCATGATTTTCCATTGTCGTCACAAAGATGCGAACTACAGGCTTCTCCTAACAGCCTAGCGACACTAGCGCCACTGCCCGCACGTCATGGTTTCAAATGTCTTGGTGGATCTATATAACTTTCTCGCTTTAACATTAATTTCGAGCACTTCACCTTTACAAACGTTGCAAAGTTATCTCTGATTCCAAAACAGTGTGTGTATTCCTTGCATTGGATTCGCTTTTAGTGTTATTTATAGTTTCGTTAGTTTCCGTCAGAAAACAGAAAATTTATAATTGGAAAGCTTCTTGTTTGTTCGAGGTAATATTTACTCACCACAAACCTCGCTTCTTTGAAGTCGGCGCAACGGTATTTGTACTGTTAATGCAGCAAATAGATTTTGTTTGAAGTTCTGATTTTACTGTAGTTTAATATCGGAACTTTGCAACGAATATTGCGGTGGATCTTTAAAAAAAATAAACCAAACTATCCACGAATAATGGCATGTTTTTCATTTTCATGTGATTCGCAGAACCACCGTTATCATTTAAAAATAATAAAAATAGAAAATATTTATTTACAAGCAAGTCTCGGAAAATGTATACCGTCTCACTTTCATCGTCGAGCTTCTATTTCTACTCTGTGGCGGCGCCACTGACTGAACTTTTGTTTTAAGCAAACTGCTGTTTGAACTTACATTTTGCTACTTGCAATAGAACTATCCCAGCCCTTCTGAATACTAATCACTGGGGATTTTCCACTAGGCTATCCTAGGTTTAGCGTAGGGGGCCGTAAGTTCAGGGGGCGCACAAAAATGAGACACTGAATGGGCAGAAGTGACAAAACACCATCGACCAATAAAATTCCTTAATATTGTGATAAAAGCAAAATAAAACATTATGTCAAGTCTTATTTAATAGAAGAGAGCAGTTTCTAGCGTTTAAGTAACTTAATCAAACATTTAACAATGCTTTTCCCAAATCATGACATGCCCTTAGAGTAATTCCCATTGGAGAGCGGTCGTTCAGTGTTCTTCAAACTGCCCTCAAAAATTCAGCGTTGAATAGCAGATTTTCTAGGGTGGCATCCTTCAAAGCGAATGTTGATGTTCTGCAACAGTTTGTTGCCATGAAATCCGAAAGGAAACAGCTTTGGGCGAGTATTCCCTTGTTAAATCTAAGTGTATTGGTTTATCGAAGTTTAATTAATAATTTTTAATCAGATGTGTCTGTAGTTTATTATTGTTATAAATATAGTGTTATTAATACAGAACCAGAACATTTAAGTAATGGATGTGAAATACCATATTAACAAAACTTAATAATAACAATATTGTCGGAATGGCCTGAAACAAAGAATAGCCCAAATTTTCTAAATCCCCCCTGATGTTAATTAGTATTTTTTCTCGTAATTTGATTAATTGACCTAAAATATGATAGATCTAATTGTGTAAACATTTCCTGTATGTCATGATAAGTGTAGTTCAATGCTGCCCATGTCATTCTTGGAGCTTGAAATCTTGTGTTCACTTTAAACAGCAGAGGGAGGAAAATGACTGTCGATGTTTTATACGATTTTTTTTGGCAATATATGGCCTTGCAAATGGAAACTGAAAATTTACTTTTTCGTTTAAATATTTTTCTTAGTGAATACGATACAATCACAATTGACTTTTATATTTCGTGTGTTTCATGTATCACAATAGTTTAGGTAGTGTTGTGAACAGCAAGTAAGTACTTTATTGAACTTGGTATGAAAGTCAAAATATTTACCTTTGAGCCTCAACAAAGCTTCCTCGTTCAAACCGGAATTATGCCTATGGTGAAACTAGGATTAATTATTATGCTAGTTCGTTGAGTAACAAATAAGTGGTAATTTTATAAGAGCTACTTTTGTAGCAACGAAATAACCGCAGATTGTAACACAATTCTAAATGCACTGCTTCCATGTATATTATAACCAGAAATACAGTTCTCGGGGTAAAACTCGTTAAAGCTCTAAATATTTTTCTCGCTCCCAAGCGAAAATCCAGCCACAAAGGATTATTTTTTTCTCGCTTTGGACCTGCCCCATGGTCCCTGAAACCCGACAAGCCCAGCGGACAAAGGTAACGAAACAATCGCACCGCCCTGACAGAAACAATAAGTCTTCTCCATGCCCGTGCACAAAATTTCCCCCTTTCAATCTGTGCAGCCTAAAGGTTGATATTTTTCACCAAGTACTGCTTAGTTTCGCAACCCACTGTTTCATTGGTATTATATTTGACGCACTAAACTAATCTTCAAGCATAAGAAACTTTCAGGTCAGACACAGAAACATCTGCATCTCCAAAAGTATATCTAAGTTGCATGTTTCTTATCTTCAGCGTGGGTAGGCATTGCTTGAAACACCACCACATAGTCAGTCAAGCTACCCCGCTCCCTTAGCCACTCAGGTTTTGTTGTTTATTGACAGTTTTTAGATGTACGGTTTATCAATTCCTGTGGCCTAAAGTCCGAAATTAGCATAGGCCAATAACAGGAAAGTTTTAAGGCCTACAGAATGTCCGAAAGGTGCAAGACCGTACTTGAAGCGAACATACTACGAGAATGGTCTCGCAGGACAGTCTCGAAGTTTTGGATTGGAAGCTGAAATCTTTCGAATTGCACTTCGACTGCAGCGCCAAATGCGATCGGTAGATAAAACTAAGAGCACTTTGTTTCCCCCCGCATTTTAAACACTTGTTTTTTTAACCATAGAAATCACATAACAAGTTCTTATACTTACATTTCCACTAACTAACATCTGGCTGACTTTCGACTTCCACGATTTCAAACAAGTGAATAACGACTGCAGAAGTCTGCAATCTCGCGTACTGCACCCTGCGGGCTCGATTGCTCGTTTACTTGGCACTTTCGAACTGCACCAGGTGACGTCACTTTCGATAAGACCGGACAGAGCCTTAGTCCCGGCCAACGATGCAAGTGCGCATGCGCTGACAGGACGAGTCCAATACCTAGATAGGGTTGTAACGGATTGAAGAAACAGGTTAAGAAATGCGTTTGGAGGGCAGCTAAGAGATGTAAATGCAATCACGAACACAACTAAGCGAGCCATAATGAAGAAAACAACCAGACTCATGCAAACCAAGTGCTGATCTGAAACCTAGAATGTTGTTTCGCGCATGCTTTACCTACTTCCCCTCTCCCTTGTAGACTCGTCCTCTCCAATTAGTTAGTTCGGTCTTTCATGGTCGGACAGTAAACTAACTGGATTGCCAGTAGTGCTGGAGATATTCTTAGGGTTTTGCACGAGAAGTACGACCAGGTTAATAAAAATGATACCGTGACAAGAGAAGTTTCGAAATGATCTTGAAATTCGAAACGAGAACGAGACTACATTCCTCCAGACTTGTCGCGACGAATAGAGTAGTAGCTAACGCTCTCGCCACAAAGCAACGCAAAATAAGAAAAAACATACAGTATAATTTATTGACATCTTCATTGGTGCAGTGGTTAGCGAAGCGTTCCACGAAGGCCAGGTTCGAATTGTTGGAAAGACTCGAACGGTTCTTTGTGTTTATTCCTTCATATCTTACGTCATTTTTCAATTTCACCTAATAATCCCAATATATAAAAATATACGTGTAGTTATAATATATTCACATTGTAAATTGCTTTTCTTGACCAGTTCTAAGCATGCAAAAGGATGAAGAACTTTATTCAACTCGTTGTCTGAGACAAACCCGTTTTGTGGTTTTTGGAACCCGCTGTCGTAATTAATTGGGTCACTTGCGGCGAACCGCTGCTGCACTCTAGCGACCGAAAGCCGCGAAACTTTTCCCCCTTTAAATTTAGTAGTAAAAAAAGGGGGGAGGGTCTTTCCCCGATTTTCGCAAACTGATTCAATTTTTCCCGGCTGACGGATCGTATTAAAACTTAACCCCAGCTGTGCGTTCCAATTTTCGAAATAGGCTCATTTTCCAGAACTTCAGAAAACTTTCGCGTTAAACTCTTCGGATTTTATTTTCGTGAAAGGATTTTTAAAGTCTTTTTTGTGATAGGCGAACTTGCTTTTATTGTGATGTTTTTTTCAGTGACTGAAAAAGGTTTTATGCTTGTTCGTGTTCACAGTTTCTTTAGTTTTATGTTTCTGAATCATTGTAAATGTTTTTTTAATACTTATTCTAATGTTATCAAACCCTGTGTACAGTGATTACTTAATTATAAAGTAATCCCACTAGAAAAGAAAGACTGACTTTCACAACATGTGTGCACAAGTTTCGGTAGTCGGGACTGGGCCTACAGTTTAAAGTGGAATCCGAACCACTATGTGCCGGGTGAACCAGGGACATCTTGATTAGAAGGCGACGGCGTTGTAACGGCCATCGGGAGGCCTACGAGCCCTCGAGAAACGACACACACACTATCCTGTATGTATGCAACCATGCTTTACAGATTCACGGTTGCCACTGTCATTTATTTTTCTGTCGGAAAATGATATATTTTTTTTAGTACTCGGTACTCTCCCGAGCCGTTTACACCATGAGAGTAGCTCCGTTTACAGTGGGACAACAAGGAAAAGAACCTGCGCAGAACCGCGTGCCCTATGTATCGTTCTCGCACGTGAAGAGGAAGGGTAGAATTTAGCAGGCTTCACCGTGGGCCGAGCTGAAGGGATGGAGGGGAAGATCCGCTTAGATTTTTGGCCAAAGGTTCTTTTGTGGTTTCACTATACCTTACTCGCTCCAGTTACTCGCACGTCTACTCTATCACGTCAGTATCCGAACACACAGTTCTCTCCTGAGCCGTTTACATGGGGAGAGTAACTCGGTTTATCTACTCGCACATTTACTCGACACGGCATGTAAAGAGATAATGTTCGTGTCTTTTACACATTATAGAACAGAGTATAATGCTTGTACTATGCAGTGAGGAGTGTGTTGTTTGTATAATCTCCATTGGGATGTACAGAGTTGAGAACAACGAGTTATCAGCCACTGATCTGTGGAATCAGATAAGATAACCGCGCGATCTTCGGGACTCTCGTCTCCTTTAATAAGCCCTACCCGAACAGGCGTGAATCCCTTGTTTGTGTTTTGCCAGATTCCATTGGTTCGTTCGAACCAGAGGAAGGAGAGGAAATGGAAGAGGAAAGATAGAGAGGAGGAATCTCTCGCTCCTTGAATACACCCTCGCTTCCTTCCTAATTCGTAGCTTGGGATAATGGGTGAGAGCTGATGGCTCTTTGTTGCCATGGTAACAGACGCTTTTCGTCCCCTTCACGAAAGAGTTTTTGGGAGTGCGGGAATGAAACTGGCATCGACCATCTGCCCTCCTTCCCTTGAACAGTCACGTGACAGTCATTTGGCGTGTTCTCATTAGTTTATCCGAATCGTGCGTGTGTTCGAATTGGTCCAGAATGTTTTGAAAGCAGGTTTTTTCATTTGTTGCCCATGGTGAATCAGCTGCGTTTTCGAACGTTCAGTTTCTAAGTTTCTCTCGAATTTCGGGAAACTGTCATTTCCAGAAAGTATCGATAAAAATCGTATAGTTAGTTTATATCGAGATATGCCATAATGAAGAAATACTAACTTGCGAAGTTATGGTCCACGGCACCAACTTATTAAGATTTCATTTGTCATTGGATCACAGCAAACCTCTGCGAACACACAGATATATGGACACAGTAAACAACACTACCTGTATTTCCATTTCTGTAATCGATTGGGGATGCACAGTAGGGTGTATCGAAAAAAACTTTTTTTCGAAATGTTAAGGTGGCTAGTGCGGAAAAGTGGCCATTTGTGATCAAAAACACGTCTGATTTTTTTCAGATTTTTTGGAGGTCGTTTAGGTGGCGCGCATCGACCTTGAAGTTTTGATAGTGATTTGGTTATGCAACACGCACAACAATTTCACAAAAATGTCATTATTTGGCTATTTCATGTGTTTTTTTCTGCATTATGGTCATTTATTGTTTTGTTTATGGCAAATATGTTACATTCGTGCCTTAGGAGTGATTTCCTATGTTGTTTACGTATGCTTTTGGTCAAAAATTGTCAATTTGAGGCTAAAAACTCCATTTTTTCTATTGATGGTTTCCAATTGGTTTCGACTGTGTTTTATTCGAAGGTTTTCCGATATAAAAGACTAAATAAAATATTTTGGCTTTCTAATTGCTAATAGTTCCTCAATTACTGTCCAGCGCTTCGCTTATTTTCATAGCTTATTATCCTTTGAAAATAACCCAGAGCTCACCACGAGGAGGTGGCTGGACTGCGAGCTCCACCCACCCAAATTATGTTGGAAAACATAATTTTACTAAGGGGCAGGCCAAGATTTTCTTCTAGTTTTCTCCTTGAACTTTATAGTTACTTTTTGTTCGAAATGTCGGCATATGTTCTCTAGATTCCAATTTCGCTTCGATGTAGCCATCACGTGCGCTGGCGCCGAAAACGGAAGAAGCAGCCTCTGTGATAATTTTCACAAGTCCCTCCACTCCTTGTGTGTGGCAGGTGAAGTCTTGAATTTCCGCTATATTTTTGTTTTTAATGTAGTCATCTACTTCTTCATTTGTAATATTATTGGCCAACGTAGGCTCGTGGAGGGAGCATGAAGCCCAATCAACCATGTCATAGTATTGGTCTGCATTAAAATTGATGGTTGGTAAAACAAAAGTGCGAATTCTTTTGCCTTTTTTGAATCTTCTCGCTTTCTTAATTCATTGCCAACCAAACCTTTTTATTTCTGGGATTTTGTCGGTTATTAAAGCCAGAAGGAGATTTTCAGGATGGGCCAAGAGTGCGTTTTGTTGAATGACCCTATTAATCAGATCTCTCAAGTGGTGTGGGAGAAATCGGGACAAATTCCACATACTACATAATGAAGGTGTACGCACCGGTGTGGTTTGGGATCAAGAAGGAACCATCGATAACTGACGGAGCCCGACACCTCTGGAATTTGATCCACTTGTCCCGATTTTTTTCGATACACCCTAATGCACAGGGAGGATATTTTCTGGGGGCGGTTGCAGTAACTTCGTACTAAGACCATACAAAACTGCAGGTTTGATCTAAAAATAGCATTTATTCCTCCAGCTTTCTTGTTTACTGGGGGGGGAGCAGAGTAGGAGGACGGACGGGTGAAAGAGGGCGTCGCACTCCCGCCCCCCAATCTTACGCCGTCACTACAGTTGGGTAGAGAAGCATATAACTACGGTTTTTTGACCTAAAAACCAACAAAATATTCAAGTTAAAATATGCTTTTATAACCTAAAATTTTACAAAATATGCACTATAATTTGAAAAATATGCCCTTATAACTAGACTGTTTCAAACATCAATATCTAACTTATGCTGAAATATGTTCACTATTTTTAGTTCACTTTAGGGGCCTGATGAGTTGAAATGCACAATGAATACTTTCTGTTAATTTTCAATTAAAAATGAAAAAGATTTTCCTGCAGTCAAAAAAAAAAAAAAAAAACAACTCGAGTGAGCATGGGAGTAAGAACGAATCCACTTGGAAAATGACTGTATGTTTCTTGAAAAAGCGAAAATATGCTGAATATGACCGAAAATCCATCAAAATATGCTTTATCAGGTAGAAATGACCAAATATGCCAAAATATGCCCTTAAAAAGCACCTTAATTCAATTAGTTTCTTCACAATATGAATTTCTATATAGTTAAAGAACACATCACCCTTACGATATGCTAAGTCATAAAAATCCTAGCCCTACACATATAACGTAATTCGATAATTACTTATGCTTCCAACAGATACTATCCTGACCGAACCTGCAATTTTCACTTCAAATTACACGTAATACATCATCTGACTGTACCTAAGCTCCGGACGTCGTGGGAACCGGTGTGCAATCACAGTGCAGAACGGTTATTTTGACAAAATCCTGTTTTGCTACTGGCTGCTTTGGGACGTTGTCGGATCTTGACTAAGCACTAGGCCTAATTGTTTGTTTGACCGCAAGGTACTTCTTAGGGAAGCGCGGCAACAGAGGGCCACTGCCATATAAGCGGTTCCCGCGCCGGATATAAGAGCGGCAGGACTGTAAACGCAAGGATCTTACAGTACTGTTTCGTTATAGCAGGCTCGAACAATTTCTGAGCTTCTGAGAATCATTTTATGCCTAATATTCTGCATTATTCTTAGATGTCGTGTGTAAAAAAAAAAAAAAAAAAAGAGCAACCACAAATATTAAAATAACTTTTAGTTATAGGTATAAGAACAAGTCTTGTAATCTAAAGTTTTGTAACCATAATACATAATCAAACAATGTTCAAAGTTATTATAAAACATGTAATATCATAAATAAAGTACACATAAAAGAAAAACGGGAGAACCGGTAAAGTCGGAGCAAAAGACGTCCTGGTTTATATTTAAGGTACCAGGGCCTAAGCGCATACCCTCGAATGTATGCGGGTGGAGGAAGACTGCTTCGGGGGGTTCCCCCCTTTATATATATATATATATATATATATATATATATATGTCATGTAAGGTGTCATATCATGAGGGTCTCCTCGAGTTCCATATCCGGTGTAACAAGATCTCATTTTACACTATAGGTCCAATCCCGCTTAATACAAAGCGGCCTAACTTCCCGAAATTTGAGTTTTTTGCATCTCATTATCACCCCCTGACACTTTCATACAGACAACTTTTCTCCCCTTCGTCTAACAAACCGGCAGCCGAATTTGACTTTGAGATGTGAGGTTTTGAAAGACGAGAGAGAGAGAGAGGGAATGTAAAACCACCTTGCCGACGTGATTTCGCAAACACGAACCCAATTTGAAGCGACACCGGGAAATCATTCTTTTTTAACAAACGCTTCAGGTCACTCCGTGCCATCTACTTCAGCAGAACTTTGATTCGATTCCTTTTTTTTTTTCTTTCCTTTCTTTTTCAAACTTCACTTCCTCCCGTTTCCCTACTCCTGGAACTGTTCCACGCCCGTTCTCTCCAGTTCTTCCTCTAGCATCCTAGTCGCCAGCTCTGCAAATTGGCTGAAGCCTTTTTCCTCGGACGCGGGTGACCTAAATCCCTGACCCCTTTTCCGCAACGTTTTAACATCTTGTCTTATTGTGACGTCATTCCTCAGTTTCTCCGTGTACGAGAATCGACATTTTAAATCTCGTATCGGGCGTAAACCCGCAAAATCCCGAGGTAAATATTTTATTAAACATTCTGGACAGCCAATCTTCAGCTTTCAGTCCACACTTTAAGGAAAATAAGGCAAAGTTTTCTCAAGGCATCAAGGATTAAGGCATATCATTTTCATGTCGATGTCTTTAGTTCGATTCTTGGGAAATGCTAGAGATATTTCTGATTGCTGCTTACACTAGAAGTAGTTTACTGGATGTGTAATAAAGCATTTATTATAATACAGCATGCTTGTATTAGCTTATTTTAGCGTTTCCCAAGACCGCTTCGGTGGTCGAGCGTTCTGAGTGGCCGATTCACAACTTATCCGTGAAAAGGTTCTGGGTTCGAGTCACAGCCTGGCTATGGTTCTATTGTGTTCGGCACTTCATAAATCTAATTTAACAATAATTCATTCCCATCATCGTGGTTGGAGCCGCGGGTGTCTAGTCGGTAAGGTGTCTGACTGCCACGCGGAATACCTGAGTTCGATTCCCGGGGTGGGTGATCTAAAGTCGGAATTTTACCAGCCTTGTTCCCCCTTTGAGGCTCACCCAGCCTCAAATCATTGGGTACCGTGGGGCAACCCCGGGTGGTAAAGGCGGAGCGTGGTTCTGATAACATCACCTCCAAAATGGCCGAGATCGAGGTCTTAAGGGGATGCCCCCACAGCTCCTTAATGTACATTCATGGCACGGTGCTATATGCACGGTGAACTTTACGTAAAAAAACAAACATTTAAATGTTACTGTTCTAGGACCTGTTTTCTTTACAGCTTGTCACTCTTATTCAGCATGTTATGGTAGCATGTCGCCTTTGTTTAAAGTGAATTTGGTACTTTCATACATCGTATGATCTGTGTAATGTGTAATAGAACTTTTCCAAATATGTTTACGAACAGAAGCCATCGTACCCACTTTCGCTTGTCTATCTTGCGTCAGTATAGAATCTATACTCCGTCCCGGGAATCTCTGGAGCTAGCGAACACAAACAATTTTTTGCGCAAGTAGTGACGTGAGAGGGCTTCACCAATGAACAATTGCGAAGAAACTGAATTGCGTGGAGGGGAAAAGCGACTGCATTTACCAGCCTTTGCAGCAGCGTATATTGCATCGCTCCGCTCTCTCGCTTGCTTCCCTTCTCTACCGTTATGCGCGACCTTGCTTCAGATATTCCCGGGATAGAGTATAAACAATATTTTCCCCCTTTCCTTCTTATGCATTTTGGTCCTTTAGGCTGCATTGAAACAACGAACTGTTAGGTCCGTAGTAAATCTTCAGCTATTACCCTCATTAAACACTTTTAATATTAACAATAAATACTATAAACAACTTGTATATAACACAGAAGAACATGATAACATAAAAACATTATCAAATTTACTATCAATTGGCACTGTCACTTAATTTTACTTTTTCGGGTTACAAGTAGTCAGTAAAATCAATTGTCAACAACCAGGTAGTAACAGTACATTACAGGTTAGTCGTTATATATTCGAACAAAAAATACGTCATCAGTGGGACACAACAGTGCATCAATGAAAACATTCTCTAAATCAACACAAAAATAATAGTTTTGCGTTCAGTAAAAGGGAGGTCTATGACTGGCTATGGGGAAAATTTTTGCCAGATCAATTTTTCAAATGAAATCTGAGTTTCTCTTTCAAAATGGTAATGTATCAATAGGCTATAATTAAATTGTTCACTTTTTTGAAAAACTAGGATCCACGTATCGAAAATATTTTCGATTTGGGAAAGTTCCAGAGTTTATGGAGGCTTCAATTACTAAGAGAATTCCTCTTTGACAATGGAGAGAGCTTTGGGGGATGCATTTCATGGACAGCGTAGTGGTGCTAAGTGAAGCCTTTTGCTTTAAAATGTCATTTGCAGCTCATTTCGTCCCGACGGGAGGTTCGGAACAGGCTGTCAGCCTTAATAACAGGGACACACGAGCCCTTGCGTCACGACTGTTGATTGTTCCGTAAATGCACTGTCCACATCTGTTACACTCCGAGGTCCAAATAACCGGAGGGGAAGTAGCATGTGTGCTTCTCCACGATTGACTACGATTTTGGAGCTACGGTTGCCAGTAAATTTAATATCAACATTATTAATTAACGTCACATCTTCGGGATTTACTCATCTTGGAGAGGGGTGATTGTGTGTTCTGGCCTGATCACAGCACTGGATTGTTGCGAAACATGGACAGGGAAGATGCTGAAGAGAGAAGACTGGCAGGCTTTTTTAAGTGGAGCTACAGGAGACCGTTGAACATCAAATGAATAGAATAAAAAGCGAAGATCATCTTCATATATCAAGAGGAGCATGTGAAAATCAGTTGTCCCAAGAAGATGCATGATGGAAAGTCATATCATGAGATGGGCGTAGTGGTAACATTGTCGCCTTGTCATCAAGGGGTCCCGGGTTCGATACCCGATGGACGACATAGTTGTTCGTATCCCAATTTAAATTGTACGTCCAGTCCTGATTAGCCTAAGTCGACTTGGGACTTATAAACAAATATATCATTAGATATGAATGAATAATGAAAACAGTAACTGATGGAATAACTCATATTGACAAGCTCGGGATGACGTATAGGTATAATAGACAAATCACTCGAGATTTGAATTGAGAAAGGTACTAAGAGATCAAGACAGGGGAAGACAGAAACAAATGAAGAGATGCAATAAAGTAAAGGAGAGCTTAATATAAACATGTTCCATGCCCTGTACTGTAAATATCAAGGCATGGGAAACTAAGGAAAAAGAGTAAGGTACAACAGAAGTAAAATTGTGTCGTGAATAAAAGTAGACAGTGCAAAAACAAGGCATTGAAAATATGCTGGTTTGTACATGCTATGAAGAAAGCGGGCAATACCGTAAAATCGATATGATGCGTGGACAAACGAGGGCGTGATAATTTCGATGAATATTAAAATTCTGACGATTTCCATCACATTTTCCCCAGTTTGCATAATGTTTTACATGTAAATTTACAAAGGTTTTGTTAGTTTAAGTTAGATTAGATTGGCATAGTGAAATAATCATCAATTTCTGTAGTGTGTGTGTGTTAATTCACATATTTACATGTCAATAAGCGTATTCACTGTGACAGTCAGATTTACCGTCATTATTATTATCATTATTATTCATGTATGTAGCGGTAAAAAGACGAGTTGATTCAAAGTGTTAAGTGTTTTAATTTGTAAGATTACATATTTGATTTTTGCCAAGCCGACGGGAAGAACGAGAGGTTCGCGTGTGTTAAGGGCGAGCACCTGAAGGGTCACGCTATGCGTCTAAAGCTTAGGAAATTCGACCGTAATGACAAACATTTAAATATCTCGGTTTCCAACGGTCAGATTCATGTGAAACTTATACCAGCGCAGCGGCATGTGTGCAAGGACGGATATGTGGAGTTTCGTCACGATCAAGCGACAATTACGGACGCCAGATCAAATCGGTTCTAATTGATCAGTTTGTGGACAGCGATTGCAATTGAGCTATGGGCGACAGCCAGGCGGAAGCTTAATCCGCGCAAGTCAACTTCGGACACGGTACGTCCTAGTTTGGAGACAATAGAGCAAAGTGGACTGACCCCTTCGGAAGCGTCACTCCAACGTGCGCATAGCGTCGTTTTTCAAAATCTAAATAAAACGAAGGACATGGTTTTTCGACACACAGTCTTACCGCGATCCTTGTAGGGAGAGCAGCTCCGTGCTACCTCTCCATATACAGTTTTGCCGCGATTCTTGGAACGAGAGCACCTTCGTGCTACCTTTCGTGCACAGTGGACTTTGTTGTGTTGTGCGAACACCAGTGTGTGTGATAGGCAGTAAGTCTACACGAGTGCGCCTACCTCAACCGCTGGGGGAAGTTGAAGCGAAACGTGTTTCCGTGATTACCTTACGCCATTTATAATTTTTGAGAAACAAGGAACACCGGAAACTATGGCGGGCTAGAGGAAGAAAGGAGATGAGGGCGTTACGTCGATTCGCCCGAGGTCAGAAGAAACTACGCCCATGATGCCTATCCGCCGCCATGGAGAGAGAGAGAACGTCGAACGCCGCCCCATTGATACGCCCATGATGCCTATCCGCCGCCATGGAGAGAGAGAGAACGTCGAACGCCGCCCCATTGATACGCCGACGATGCCTACCATCCGCCACGTTGACGTCCCGACGACGCTTACCAGCCGCGACAGAGAGACGTAGAGAGAGATGTTGACGCCCCGACGACGCCTACAACGACCGCTCAGATGCGACGTCCGAACCGCGTCATACCACGGAGATCCACCGATCCTGAGAGGAAGAGGAGCCGGGGAACTAGGTGTTTGGATCCTTTTCGCATCTTCATCGTCGCGATCAAAGAAACCTTTCGCGTGGATACTATGTGTTTTCAATCGCCCATAAAGACGCCAGGATGCACCCCGGGAGCTGAGAGATGGTAAAGTATTCATCTGTGTGAACCTTAACACGTGACGGCCCGATTGATTTAGAGAACGCCCTTGAAATTCGTCGACATTTGGAAAACGCCCACTCAACTCGAAATTTTACATCAAACTCCCGTCGCGCTTGTCATTTGTAATCTATTCGTCTCAGGTCAATTTTTCTTATTCCTTGTGATATTTTTTTTTATGATCTTAAATTCATTGTTGTTTGTGCTCCTTTGTATTTGTTTAAAGTGCGTACTATTAGAGTAAAGCGCCGCCCGCTTAATTGCATATTCTACTTGAGGTTTGTTCATTTTTATGTGTCAGCGCTGTGTCGCTGCTAGCTATGTCCGGTCGCATATGTGATTATTTGTTAAAGTATTTGCCTGGTAATGTGAATTGCTCGTCGCGGCGAAGTGTTTAAGTCCCGCCTGCTAGCGAGTGTAGGTTTGCGTCACTCAACGGAGGTTATTTGTTATGTTTGAACCACGTGAGGTCTTGTAAAAGGAAAACGTCCGCCCACGTGAATGTAATTGCCGTTGAGACGCCTTTGTTTATACTGGTCAAGTAATGTATGGTCACCGCGCCGACTAGTTTCTTTTTTTAAAAACAAAAGGTGAACTTAAGTAAGGGCTGGCTAGGATTTAAGTAGCACTGGAGCAAAATCACAAATGACCTGATTAGACAAAAAGTAAGATAAAATTAATTGAGAATGCAATAATTAGGGCTTGTCGTCATAAAACCTGTACATGTCATGTATAATTTCTAGTGTCGATAACCCCATGAGGATTGAATCTGAGAGAGAATGTGAAAGTGCAAGTGTGGGGACCTGTAATGATTCCATTTTTGTTGGTTACAAATAGAATATATTATTTATTTTCATGTTAATTTTGGGCTATGTCATTTTCGTATGCATGTCGCTACCTGTGATTTTCAGGTATGCAGCTAGCCGCTTCCCGGCTACAGGTAAAGAGGTGGTAATTTGGAAGTACATATGTCCTTGTTTTTATTCGATATGGCTTATTACCATGCACTGTTGGTCACCGGTTCCTACACACGAACTTAACCTGGACCGTAACGCTATTTCGCTTGTCCGAGGGAGATTTTGCCGCCTCTATCTAGGTAGTGGTAGCATTCGTCTTCCCGGGCAAGGGAGGGTGTTTCATTCAATCATACATCACATTCGTCGCCTCGGTGACAGAGTTCAAGTACTGGATTCACGATCTCACCAGCAACGAATCCAGATTCGAGTCCTGGCGTGTGTGTTTCTTGGCGAGTGTCCTTTCATAAGTTCCATCCAATCACCATTCATACTCATTACCGCGCTTAGCCAAAAGTGACAGAAAAGCCACACTAAATGAGAGAAAATACAAACTATTTATTCACTTTTCCAAGTTGCATCATATTCCATGTTACGCTGTGTAACAACTGACTAACGATTTAACAAACTCCGTTGCTAAGATTACATAATTTTAAATTTTCATCTTTGCAACGTGAATATAATTGATACAACACAGTGTGAAAATAATTTATACAATTCAAGCATAGTAGAACTTAATAAGCAAGTTGTGTTCGCCATCGTGAAGGACTGTCACAATACGAATACGAGTTATCTTAAATCCCGGAAGGTAAACCTTGCACTGGTGTTCACTTTTTTGGCCCGATATCAGAGGAGGAAATGAAGTGAACATGGAAATAAGGGGCGGATTATTTTCGAGGATACACAGGAACGAAAGTGTGAACGCTAATCACGCATTCATTACCTGTAAATGGTACGATTACAAAACTTTATGTAAACAGAACAACAAAATGGTTTTCAGCACGTACTTTATTTTTTTTTAATGCATTGTTTAACAAATACATGCAACAATTTCCACTTGTTAGACATATTGGCTGGCTTCTCATTGCCAATGGATCTGAGCATATTGAGGATTATGTTTTGATAGCTAGTGTATTTTATTTCCTCAAAGTGTACAAATCGACGAAAAGAGGTACACTGGAATTATGTTGTGTCGCAAATCCAAGTTTTGTTGATTGATTGAAATTAAAATGTTGCGTGTGTCATCAACTAGGCTATTTGCCTCCGTCATATTATATGCCGCCAAGCTCCTTACCATAACTAAAATCAGTGTACTTTCGACGACTAAAATATCCATACCTTTAATAAAAGGTGAAGCTGTAATGGGGCACTCAGCACATGTAAGGATAAGAGACAGGGCAACACCCAACACCACAGAGGATTACACTGGCTTTGAGTCCAGGAGCCAAAACCTCATTTACCTGCAGCTGTACAACGTAGAAGAGGGGTTGACTGTTGGGTGCCTTCACCCTTCGAAGATTGGTGTTCGTGCCATGTGGTACTATGCTTGCAATCTGCAGAGCTTCTTTGAAATATCTATGTACATGGTAGGATGGCCAAACGGATCCGGATCCGGATCTGCTTGGATCCGGATCCGAGAAATCCGGATCTACTTGGATCCGGATCCGTAAATTCCGGATCCGGATCCGAAAATCCCGGATCCGGATCCGAAAATCCCGGATCTGGATCCGGATCCGAAAGTTCCGGATCTGGATCCGGATCCGAGAGTTCCGGATCCGCGGATCCGGATCCGAAATTTCCGGATCTGGATCCGGATCCGAGAGCTCCGGATCCGCGGATCCGGATCCGGGTCTGAAAGTTTCGGATCTGGATCCGGATCCGAAAATCCGGATCCGGATCCAAGAGTTTCGTATCTCAATCCCATTATAATATTACCACACCTTAGTCCTACAAGATTTTTTTTCAAGTGTTGTTCCTAAAATACTTTGCTACGCATCGGCTAACACACTCGTGCACAAATGTCCGAAGTGATTTTGTAAATGCCATTGAAACGAATATGTATTCATTCGAATGTATTGGAAATGAAAACACACATAAATGTGAGACATTCCATTCCAGGATGAAACCTTTAACACATATAACAAGATAGAAATGTTATAGAAAAATTATACAATTGTTCTACAGTTACAGTTTTACAAATTAAAATAAAACATTATAATATATGTAGTGTTAAATAATTACAAAGTGTAAGACTAACAAGGGAGGTTATCTAAAGGTCCCCCTCCGATTTCCATGAAACTTGGCAGTATAGTGGGGCCCAAAGGAAGAATTACGTGTTTTTTTGTTTCAGCTAAAAAACGGTTTTAGGGGGCAAAACCCCCTCAAATGTCAAGATGAGGACAAATTGAAGTGAGGATCTGACCCCTGTGTCCCTCCCATTTCCATAAAACTTGGCAGGTGTATAGTGGGGCCCAATGGAAGAAATAAGTGCTTTTTTTGTTTCAGCTAAAAAACGGTTTTAGGGGGCACAACCCCCTCAAATGTCAAGATGAGGACAAATTGAAGTGAGGATCGGACCCCTGTGTCCCCCTCCGATTTCCATGATACTTGGTAGGTGTGTGTATAAACGGGCCCAAATGAAGAAATACGTGTTTTTTTTGTTTCGGCTAAAAAACGATTTTAGGGGGCAACCCCCCTCAAATGTCAATATGAGGACAAATTTAAGTGGGCATTTGATTTGTGTGTCCCCCTCCGATTTCCATGAAACTTGGCAGGTGTATAGTGGGGCCCAAAGGAAGAAATACATGTTTTTTTTTTGTTTCAGCTAAAAAACGGTTTTACAGGGCGAAACCCACTGAATTGTCAAGATGAGGACAAATTGAAGTGGGGATCTGACCCCTGTGTCCCCCTCAGATTTCCATGAAACTTGGCAGAAGAAATACGTGTTTTTTTGTTTCGGAAAAAAATTTGTTCTAGAGGGCAACCTCCTCTCAAATGTCAAGATGAGGACAAATTGAAGTGGGGATCTGACCCCTGAGTTCCCCTCCGATTTCCATGAAACGTGGCAGGTGTATAGAGGGGCCCGAAGGAAGAATTACGTGTTTTTTTTGTTTGAGCTAAAAACTGTTTCAGGGGGCAAAATCCCCTCAAATGTCAAGATGAGGACAAATTGAAGTAAGGATCTGACCCCTGTGTTCCCCTCCGATTTTCATGAAACTTCGCAGGTGTATAGAGGGGCCCAAAGGAAGAAATACGTGTTTTTTTGTTTCGGCTAAAATACTGTTTTAGGGGGCAAAACCCGCCTCAAATGTCAAGATTAGGACAAATTGCCGTGGGAATCATCTGACCCCTGTGTCCCCCTCCGATTCCCATGAAATTTGACAGGTGTATAGAGAGGCCGTATGCCCCCTGTTTCTTCCTATGCCATATTTACCTGGTTTCGGGGACTTCAATTTCTCCTCATCTTGACATTTGAGGGGGGGGGCTCTATACACCTGCCAAGTTTCATGGAAATCGGAGGGGGAGACTTAGACCTCCCTAGTAAGTAAGTGTATTAATTAATTACAAACCGCGCACGCGAGCACACACACTATATATATATATATGTGTGTGTATGTATATTATATATATATGTATATTAGCAGGTAACAATATGTTATAAGCACATTCTTACTTTCCAAAGAAGCGCATGTGGGATGGCAAAACGGATCCGGATCCGAAAATTCCGGATCCGGATCCAAAAGTACCGGATCCGGATCCGAAAGTACCTGATCCGGATCTGAAAGTACCGGATCCGAAAGTTTTGGATCCGGATCCGAAAATTCTGGATCCGGATCCGAAAATTCTGGATCCGGATCCGAAAATTCTGGATCCGGATCCGAAAGTTCTGGATCCGGATCCGGATCCGGATCCACAGATCCGGATCCGAAAAATTTTAGGATCCGGATCCTAAGGATCCGGAACCAACCGGATCCGGATTTCGGATCCGCCAGGATCCGGATCTGGCCACCCCTACATGGTACATAGGGAGAATGATTATTTGGGATTTTTTTAGCGGAATATAATCTGAGCTGGAGACACTGGCAGTCTAATCACTGTTAACTCCTGTCACATATGCTCATGCACTAACACTGAATTCACCCGAGAAATTATAGTAACAAAAAAAGGTTATTTCGAAAATCAGAGATTGGGAGAGATCAAATTTTGCGCAGTGACCAGGCCTTGATTGCATTGTGCATCAAAGTTGAATGCAGTTTTTTTTTTCTGTTGAAGAAAGCTGAGTCGATTTCCGAAGGAAATTAGGGGGAAGGGGGAGGAGAACGTAACGTTCCCCGATATCACATTGGACCCCGACGACGTCCCGCGAATGCAGTTGATCGATGGGTCGCAGTCAGATGGAGAGCCTAAATTGGTGTTTCTCGCCAGCGGACAATGCTCGCCGCTGCGGAATCGGGGCCGTGTACAGCGGAAGGTCGTTTTGTTCTCGTGTGATGTACGAGAGAGCTCCCGGAGAGAGCTTCGGACAAGAGTGATGCCTCTCCCTCCCCCTGGCCACTTCCATTTCCTCTTCCGGCTCGTGTAGCGGAGGAGAAAGTATGTGAGGATGGGTGGGACGAAGGAGGGGAGAGGCTGCAGAACAGATCAGGTGGAGGATGTGCAGAAGGAAGAATATAAACTGTATTTTCGCTCCCTTCGAAATGTATTCAAGTACATGTATATATTTTTTCAGCAACCTTTCCAGTGCTTGTACGTATATTTTAAGACAATTGGTTATGCTTTCGCAGCGTATAGACGACATTAAGACGAGCAACTATCCCAAATAACGTTTTGCTCATATAGGTCTCGTTTCGACGCTACAAACCCTCGAAAACGGTATTTTCATCCTGTATGTATTTAACTATATTCCGTCCAAGCTAACTGTGGAGCAGGCAAACGAAAACTAGTGTCTGCGCAAGTATTGACGCGAGACGGCTCCACCAATGAACACGTGAGAGGAACGGAACGGAATGGAATGGGGAAAAGCGACTGAAGTTACCAGCCTTCCCATCTACTGCTTCGCTCTGGCCAATAGATTTCCCTCGCTTCTCTGACGCTATGCGCGGCCTTGCTCCACAGTTAGCTGGGACAGGGTATACATTGCAGAGATTCATGGTTGCCACTGCCATTTGTTTCTTCTGTCGGAAACTACCAAAATATAGTACACTGTGGAAAACTATATAGCGAATCAAGACCAGTGCGTCGACCTATGGCGTGTGAATGTTTTTGAAGAGTACACATTAACCACTTTTGTAAAATATGATATATATAACATGTATGGGTTAAACCTTGCGACTTCATTTACACTGCTAACGACTCTGCTGGTATGACACTAACGCTTTTGGTATGTTATCCGACAGAAAAATGAAATGCCAATGGGAACCATCGTATAACTATACTTTCAGGGTAGAAATGCAGTTCTTCGAGGGGTCGTAGTGTCGAACAGGTCTCAACGAGTAAAAGGTTATCAAGAAAAGTTGTCTGTTTTGATGTCGTGTATATGATGCGGAAATGTGTAGACTTCTCCTGGAATATACAGGGTGTCCAAAAAGTCACTCAACCGAGAATTTCAACGTACATAACTTTGGAACAAAAAGCAATAGAGCTACTGCCACTTAGCTGGAAAAATAAATCAGCTACAGTTTCATTTATTGTTTTTGCAGTGTAATCCCTTTACAGTTACGGTTGCTATAACAACGAATGTAAGTTAATTTTACAGTTAACTTTATACTAGGTTATCTGAAGCTTGTAGAACGTGTTTCATTCATGAAAATAATAAAACTGAAATTTCAAGGTTAATCCTTGTAGTGAAAAAAAATACTTCACGTAAAGCATTTACTCGTGTCAAAGTATACGTATCAGTATTAAAATTTTGTTTGTATTTTTTGAGCAAACCATGAATATATTCATTACTGTTGAAATGCACTGAAAAGTAATTGTAAAAGTAACAGTTAAATTCGAAAGTTACTCGCTACTTGAAGAAGCACCCGAGTTCAGTTCCTGTTACTTATTTAAAAACTAACCGTTATTCGAAAAAGAATTACAAGAATCTACCCTTAAAATTTAAGTTTGCCTCTCAATTTATGAAAAAGAGACACAACCGCTTCTTTTACATAAATTTGAAAAGATAAAAATATATAATGATTATAAATTGCAATTGCGTGCACCATAATTATATTATTTTATAACAGCGCCATTAAAATTGCGTTAATTAGGTTAATTATGCAATGACCGGTAATACTAACTGTTACCATCTTTTTTTTATTTCTTTTTTTCTATATTGTTATGCTACCCGATATTGATGGTCTTATACCGTCATTTCTTCAGTCAACGCAGTGGTAGCGTCGCCGCCTTGTAATCAAGGGGTCCCGGGTTCGATACCCGGTGGAGGCACAAAGTGGTTCGGATCCCACTTTAAACTGTAAGTCCAGTTCCGATTAGTTTTAACTGTGCATAAAGTGGACTTATGACACCAACTCGACCACTTTTGAGGCAGCTTATTACACTGTACCCTCAACTGCGTTACAAGTAACTCGTCATGTTTCACCTCTACATTTAAACCTTACAGTTTGCGTAGAAGTACACTATTCGCAATACATGTTTGAAAGAACAATAGTGATGAAGATAGAGTATTTTTTTAAATGAGAAGATAGTTTTTTTATATATAAATGAAGGTATCTTTTTAGTTCCTGAGAAGGTTGGCAACTCTACGTTCTTGGGGGAAGAGAAGCCTGCGAAGAGAGTTAGATTCCACTCAATTAACTCTTGAGTTTCGAGTTCACCCTTCGCTTGTCCTGTATTTAATCTTGCGAAATCAGAAATCCAAGTGAAACAGTTATTAGGATTAATCGCCCTAAACCTAGGCTTCCAGTCCACGGGATCCCTCCGCAGGGCCTAAGGGGGGAGTAATTATTTCGCCTCCACCAAACCAAATTCCACATTCGAGCCGAGGACATCGACAAGAACTGCGATCCAATAAATCTCTCTGGCTCCTTTTTTCAGTTCAGTCCGTAATGGGAGGTTGGAGGGAAGGGGTACTGGAAGAAGGCGAAGGAGCATTGATTTCGAATAAATGGAGCAAGAGTAAACACTCCTATATAGCGAGTCTGAAAAGTAGAGTCTACTGTAGTCGTCAAATCTGAAAAGTAGTGTATTGTAGTCACCAAATCTGAAAAGTAGTCTATTGTAGTCACCAAATCTGAGAAGTTGTATATTGTAGTCACCAAATCTGAAAAGTAGTCTATTGTAGTCACCAAATCTGAAAAGTAGTCTATTGTAGTCGTCAAATCTTGAGAGAGTAGAGCCTATTGTAGTCGTCAAATCTTGAGAGAGTAGAGCCTATTGTAGTCGTCAAATCTTGAGAGAGTAGAGCCTATTGTAGTCGTCAAATCTTGAGAGAGTAGAGCCTATTGTAGTCCGCAAATCTGAAAAGTAGTGTGACATGTTAAAAGAACTCGTGAAATGTTGAAACTGTTATTGTAGTCGTGAAATTTTAAAGGTATAATCTATTGTAGCTGTACGTGCTGCAGAGTTCCTCCATCATGGTTGGTATGTGCCTCTTGGTATTATATCGGGTGTCCTTTCGTAACATTCCATATGCAGATTGATATATTTGTATTTCCAGAGCTAACAACCAGATGCAAGAAAAAATATGACCCTTGGGTCAGAGTGTTCGCTCTTGTAAACTCTTTGCCTGCGACTGCAGCGTAAGCCATCGGCGGAATGGGGAAGTGCAATCACCGCTGCCGAATCACCATCCCTTGGACACAGCCAACATTAGATTGTAGAGTCAACGGCAAAGATGATGATAGGCAAATTGTCCATCGTTATTTTATTTTTTTTCTATTCTACATCCTGTGTTGTTTTGAAGAATGGAATTCTGTTGTCCTCTGTTTTTATTTCAATTTTTGATCATCACATTGTGGAAACCAGACTGGATGAAAGTGGTGATGGACAATTTCCCTACAATTTATTTCGCCAATGGGTGTACATGTTGCGTCTCTACCGCCACCTAGACGTATTCCGTGCATCGATTCACATTTACGTGTGTGCTATGACCACCAAGGGCGAATTAAAACATTTAAACACAAGAAAATAACCACGCAGCACCAATAAATGCGTATAAACAAAACACAATACAAATTCTCTTCTTGGTTATTGCAGCACATTAAGTATAAAATATAAAATAGGTTATTTAACACTGAATAAATATAATACGTAATTGAATAAACTGATGTTCAGTATTTGCGACGACATCGCTGGAACGTAGCAAAATTGATAGAATTGTTGCTACGGATTCCTTAAAGCGCGGGAAATTGGCAGAGATTAATTGGGATTCTATTCTCTGCCTACCACTCTGGCTAATAGTGTCAACTCACGTGTACGGTACTTCCTGATTGAATCCCTTTCCAAAGTGAATGTAGCAGGCACCCCTCTGTTTGTGATTACACCCCCATCACTTTTGCAGCCCAAACTGAAGTTTCGTTGTATTTCTTCGCGCCGTCTTTATCTCTCTCTCGTCTTTTCTTCTCTCCTCTTTTTCTCCCCTTCCCGGAGCCTCCTCCTGGTTACAAATTGCACTCGTCATTTCGTTATCGCTCTTCCAGCCTGGAAGCAGAATGGAGTTTTCCAGAAATGACACTTTTCCCGGAAGCTCCATGGTTTAAAATAGACGACATGCCTAATCTTTCCGTCACAGACTCACGAGTGGAAAGAAATGAGCGACTGCTGGGGAGGCTTTAAAATAGATGAAAAGGAGAACGGGAACGGTGCTGTCACTCTGGGGAAAAGTGATTGTTTGGTGGAATTTGATGCTGCCCAAGTGTTTCTAGCGCCGACCGTTACATTCTCCCCCCCCCGCTCCCCCATTATGAATGCATTTTAATTTACGGAAGACTCGAAATGTCTTTTTAAAAGATAGTTCTGTCGTGCGTGTGAAATGTTCATGTTAGATAACCGTTTCTTCATAGCTTCTTCACTGAAACGGAATGGAGATACCAACACCCACATATGGCTTTTATCACCGATTGGAATTAATCATATCTTTGTCGTTGCTCACGTGTCCGGTGAGAGCTCTAGCATCGTGAGTCGTGAGGACAATTCAGGAGCCTGGGAAATCAATACCAGCAGAGTCTGGTCTCGAAAATCAGAAAACCTTTTCGATGGAACTCGATACACTGACCAATGGCAGCTTTGCTAGCCTTGACTCTCAAAGAGCTGTTGCGCCACGGGGCTTAGTGGGAATTATGATGCTTAATTTGTCTTGTTAACAGCTTCACCGGAATTGGGTAATTATCCGGCTCTGTGGCTGACCGCGATTTCGCCACCCAAGTTCCGGGTTCTAATCCCGGCCTGGGCTTTGGTGCGGTGCAAGTGTCCCTTCATCAATTTCAAACAGTCTTCCCTTATTTTAAAGGTCGTGATTAGACAAAAGTGACAGAAAAGTGACGCTAAATAACAAGTACAAATACAAAAGTTACCTATTAAAAGAACCTGTAGGGTACAGATCGTATTGCTATGTACTCTTTCAACACTCGTCACAATGTTGAAAGCGAAATTTAAATTTATATGTTAAACTTCATATAATTGCAGAGCTATTCTCTATTTCACTGTAAGAACGAAGTCAAGGTAAACGAGCACACGTTGCTTCAGAGAAATCCTATTGGATGTTCGAATGGCAGCTCTGCAGCAATGTTGCGCATAGAAATATAGCCATACCACTCAACGTAGTTGCTATATTGACGCTGTGGAACGTTATATTAGCTGTGCTGCTACGACCAATATATTCATGGCGAAACGACACTGGACCTAACATACAGGAAAGGCACTATGTATTTCTCAGAAGTCTTAGGTTTTGCTTGCAGTAACTTCGTTCTTGCATTGGATGGAGAATATTCATTCTTTTTGCGCCAGTGTTCAAATTCCTCACGTGAAATCGGCTGAATAGATTCGCATTATTTTGTTAACCACAGTTCAATAATTATGCGTAATTATTGGAAATTTAAAAATAAGTTTAATATTGAGTAATATACTGTTGCGTTCGCTGCAGTTTTTGCTCCCTCTTCTCCTGTAGCCGGGATCATGAAGACTCCAATGGCCTCCCTGAAACCTCTTTTCAGGGTAGGTGTGCAGGGAAAGTCTAACCACTGGACAAATTTTACAGTAAGCGTTTATTATTTCCGACAGGTTGAATACATCCAGATGACAGGATCACGAGGACTGGAGTTTAGGTACTTAAAGCGGATTGAATTTGGATGTAGAATAATATTAAAGGTCTCAAGTTAGGAACTTACAATAGGTAATTAAGATTAGACTGAAAGTCCCTCAAATTTTCGGGCTATTTATATTCATCCTCTCAGTCTGCAACCACTGTCTTTAGTTATTTTAGTATGACATAACATTTTGTGTTATTGCATGTAAATAATCTGAATATACATAGTTGAGTTTTGTGAATCATTCAAAGTGAACTGACACATTCTTTTAGGTTAACAGATCTTTACACATTGAGAAATTGCAATTTGAAATACAATGCCATCAGTTCATCACATAAAGGTTAGTACATTAAGACCAATAAATTTATGATTGGCGAGTCAACGTTTACGTCATTTATTTATTTATTTGTCTTTGTCCGTAGACCCTCTGTAAAAGCTTGGTTATAAAGATATTCACATGTGACAAATTAGTTCATAAACTAGTTTTATGAAATCTCTTCAATATTAATCTTTTTAAACTTATGACATGCACATTTATAACATATTTGACTATGAAATTGTGCAAGGACGTAAGAATACGCAGTCTCATGTGGCTATATCGTAGATGAAAAGTAGCCGAAACGTCTTGTGTCAAAGGGGCATACGCATGTTTACTTGCACACACACACACACACAAGCTTGGAGACATCGTTAATGGAAATCTTTACCTGAATTTCGAAGGAGTTTGAGCTTGAGGAGGACAGACCGTCCAGTCGCTCTTTCTTCCTTTGATCACGCTAGCGAGGCAAACAAGGGTCGTCCAGTATCTGGAGAATACGGGCGGAAAGTCCTTGGGGGTCCATGAAGCGTCCCTCCCGGGGGGATTCCGGTGGGCAAACACCATCACCAAATGGCCAAGATTATCTCTGGCGTTGTTTGCCAAAGGTTCATCCCCCATTCGGAACAAGACCAGCCTTCTTAATGAATTTTCCTTCGTTTCTCTCCCCCAGAACCTCGGGGCTTTGAGAAATGGGGGGGGGGGCTCTCGGGAGAAGCTGGAGAGGGAGAGAGAGTCCCTGCAGGAATCGATCAGGGACAAAGCACATGGCTGGGAGTAACGTTACCCCCTCTCCCTCTTTTGGAAACTGGCTTTTGTCCCGATAGACCAAAAATACCGTCTCCTCCTCGTCTTTTGGCCTTTTGGATACTCCAAATGGATGCGCCAATTTAGAAGATGCACACTCGACCCTTTGGAATCCTTTGCTTCGAGCGTTTCAGGGGGGACCGCTGCGAAAACTGCACACTCCGATAGGTTGCTATTTACCTAATTGGTACCGGTTCCCTTAGAATGCCGGCAATCCCATCATGGCCTGTAAATGATTATTCGCGGAGCTGTAATTATCTGCAGAACAAAAGACGGCCACACGAGTAACATAATTGGTGGCCGAAACGTTAATGGCCGATTCTGTACAAGGACCGAGCCTTTGGCTTGAAGGTACATTTTTTCATGCACTCTTTTTACGTTAATCAAAGAACCAACTTTTCTGGCTTTATTAGGCATTGGGGTAGGGGGCATGTAAACAGGGCGCATGCTTTAGCGGGCACTATACTGATCGCATTTCCAGTTGGCGGCTGGGAAACAACGAATCAGCGATCAGTTGAATTTTCTTCGACTGACATCGGGCATTTTCTAGTTACAAGGCACCGAAAGTTGCTAAGGGCGAAACAAATGAGCGTCGGATAAACTGCATGTTGCCAAACGGGCGAGAGAGAGTTCATCAGCGCCGTTACTGGTTAAAAGTTGTACAATAGAACCCAAAGCACGGAAAATGAGTACACAGAAAAACCAAACACTGTACAAACAAGTAATATAAACAACTGGCAAAACCAGACGTACGCTTGGCAACGTTGTAACGGGAGAGCGAAGTTACCCCTACAGCTTTTACTTCGCAGCTGAGGTTGTTGACACTCATTGAGGTACACACCCCCGAAGACGATTGGTGGACAGATGAAGCTATGTAGCAAAAAGTAGGTCAGCCACCAGTTGAGGCCGCTGTCAGTATAGAAATCATAATTTTCCTCCAATATTTGTGTGTGTGGAGCGGACGATCAGTTAACTATATTAATAGATCGAATTGTACATATTGAATTAAGATATTGGTCTGCGGTATGATCGTAGTAGCTAAGCGCTTCGAGTGGTCGACTTTCGAAGATACCTGGGTCGAACCCATTTCTTGTACTTAATCGATACTCATCGTCGCAATTAACCTGAACAGAGGAAAAAAAACAGTGCAAAAATAATTTTATAACTACGGTACAAAATACAGGGTAGGTCACAGGAAATAGTACAATAACAAGTGGCAACCCTGCCTGACCTGACAGCCTCAGCCTTTTTTTTTTCGGGGGGAGGGGGATGTATGTGAAAGACAATTTTCTTCCCGCTTGCTGCTGGGGAGTTGAAGACAGCAACCCTTGAAGAAATTGGGATGATTCAGAAAGTCATGAGAAGCTTCCGAGAACGCTTGCAAAGCTCCATCGACGCCGATGGAGATCATTTGCCTGATGTTATTTTCGAAGTATAGACATGGTGTTTGATGTATCCGCAATGGCACTGTGTCTGCATTGAATATCTATCATACATATATTGTTAATGTACACGACATTTTTTATTAACCGCGTTTTCTTTTGTATTATTTCCCGTGGCCCACCCTGTAGTACGTGCGTGACTGAATCGCTTCTCAAATCTAACTGATGCTTTGTGCGATCTTCTCTGACAAAAACGAAAGCACAATCTGAGTCAGAAGAGACAGACATGGCCAGATTTCATCCAAAGGAAAGACACTCGATCGTATATTCATCCTTCCCCGTCGCCCCGTACGTCAAGTTTCTGGTTCTGTAATACAGTAATACTTCGTGACAAATCCTCCCCGTAGACTGCGCCCCGGCGGCCCTTGTCTGGGTGATTTGACTTTCTAAACGGCCCGTTTGTGGAAAGGATAAAAGGGCGGTATATTGATTTTGCCATCTTTTTCTTTTCCTCCCCGACCGCGCACACCCCCTTTTCGCTCTTCTGCTTGGTTATTTAATGTTTCTTTTTATTCGTACCGCCTTCGTCGAAGGACCGAACTCGTTTCCAGCTTAATGCCTCTTTACGTTGTCCTCAACCCCGTCTTCGCTTCCTCGCTTTCTTTTCCTTCGCACTTTATTGCCTTCTCTTCCTCTCCTACATTTCCGGTCTTTGAAAACGACAGCGGAAAGCAGTATTATTGTTGTTTTCATAAGTGAGGTTCTAACTGGTAACTAGTTCGAATCTCCGCTAAAGCCTGGATATTCTCTCTTCCGTTTTCATTCTGTCAGTGGCACGACACCCTTTTCAGGGATGATTTAAACATGAACAGTATTGCCAACTCAAATAAATGTGAGAGGAAATCAAGATTAACATAAACAATATATGTTCAGGAGAGTGAGTACCTAATTATGCAATACCAATCCTTCTTTTTGCAAATTCTGCTATAACGAGTTTAAATACTGACAAAATAATATGTTATACCAAGGAGTATAAACTATACTACAAAGAGTATTAAACTTTATTTCCCTGTGGTTACACTTTCACATGTTTCATAGAGTATCCACCATTCAGTTACCTTAAAAACACAACAGGAATAAAAAACAATTGAAAGCGTAAAAAGTGTCAAAATTCTTTCCTAAGATAAAGAATTTCAAATATGGAATACAACGGGAAATAAACAACAAAGAATATTAGTAAAAATCCATACCTCGGAGGTAAATACAAGTAAGGTATCCCCTTTCTGAGAATCTACAATACTATATCTAGAGGATTTACGGGGTGAGCGTGGTGTTGACTCTCCCCCCCCCCAAAAAAAAAAATCGGAACCACTTCAATTGTACCATTGGCATTGAGAAACCGTCGAGGGAGTTATATTCTTTGCCAGATGTAGTAGGTGTTGGTAACGTTAAAGCGATTTCATGGTGGGCAGAGGCTGGAGTACAAGCATTCGAGTTAGATGGGACAGGAGCGACGAGAGGTGCTCCAGAGTTAAGGCTCGGCTGGACCTTTGGCATGCAAATGGGCGATTTTTTTCAAATTTTCTTTTCCATTCGAAAAACCTCTTAGATATTTCAAAATATGAAAAAATTACATAAGCTTAGAATTCCTTCTAGAGCATTCACATGAATTTTCTTGTAAGTTTATTTTACTGTTGTCTAGATATTATCAATAGTTTCGCGATTACGTAAGTCTATTAAACTATTGATAATATCTAGACAACGGTGAAAGAAACGTCACGTCAATGCTCTAGAAGGAATTCTAAGCGTATGTATTTTTTTCATATTTTGAAATATCTAAGAGGTTTTTCGAATGGAGAGGAAAATTTGAAAAAAAATCGCCCATTCGAATGCCAAAGGCCCAGCCGAGCCTTAACAACATACGGAGATACTACACCAGTTGTTCCTCCAACTCGTGACAAAAATTGGTTTACTTCCCCGCTTCCTGTCGTGTCTTGTTTGATGCAAGTAAATTTAATAAAGCTGTTCTCGGGATGTTATGAAATTTTGTCTCCTTTAGGAACTCCATTTTTTATTTCTTATATCTTGAATTGCAGCAATCATTTTTTTCTTCACATGCCTTTCGTTTCTTACTCATCTGTGAAGACGTAAAGAAAATAATGGTAAGGTTCTATATGTGGAATACTATTACATATTGCAACCCCCTATAGCATTCCATATTATGATCCTGGCAGTCGTCCCCTCCCCCCCCCAATATCCACAAAAGCCTGTTCTAACCAACGACAGAGTCATTGATACCCCACAACACCTACACTACAAACCTTCGCCTATGTATCCAAGCAACCCCCATTACGTCTATGTTAACCTCCAATAATAGAACAACTGCAAATAACACAAAAGTCTCTTTCGTCTGTTCCATACGTTTCACAACAGGCTGAATGGCTATGCACTATTATGCAGCTTGGTCATTATTTCTCGCTCCCACAAATAGGTGACAGAACCTTACAAGAGATATCCTGCTATTTCATATTTAGATACTTTCCTGTATATTGTAGCATGACTCCATTTTCGCCCAATTTCCCACTTGGAAAATTTTTGAAGAAGAAAGTGCCTTGCACTCCAAATGTAGCTTCGCAACCCTACTCTCGTCAAAAGGCTAGCTTCGATACAGCTGTAACTATTCCCAGGAAAGTAAGTCGCTAGAACGCTACACGCTGCTCCTCTCAATTTTAGCTGCACTGGAAAATTATCAAGTGCTTCTATTACCGAGAAGTTGAAAATATTATATATTTATTGATTGGTCTGGCCAGTAAGCATATTTTTCTCTTAAGTTCAGACTTCAAAGTCTTGTCCCGTATGTTTCGTGTAGAGCTCTTACACATAGCTTTCCCTTAAATTCAATATTCCTAGCTTATGATTTAGGAAATTCTCATCTTCTATCACCAATATTTTACTTCCATTTCTTCGCAAAGTTCAAACCTTTTCCTTCACTGACGTTCTTCACTTGTCTGCTTTTCTCCATCTTCCCCTTTAGTTCTGATACTTGTGGTTTCCTAGTACTCTTCCTCTCTCGAAACCCTATTGTTTATTCTATTGCATTCAGTAGAGAGCTTTTGCATGCGATCCCAATTCATATCACTACTTTTGAGCCCGATCTTTTATTTTAGTGACCCTTCCGGTGTTGTCTTTTTTCTTTCTCCTTTAACTGTTTACTGAGAAACTTTATCGCCTGTCTTCTTTCTGTCGTCCTCAAACGAAGTTTATTTCACCCACCGGAATTTATGTAAATCTCTGGAAATGTCTGCATTTTACAATTTCAAAATCTCTCTTGTACCGATATGACGTCTGTTGGTATCGTGTATTGTCCTTAGGCATGTCCGCCTTTATTGTGATCTTTGTTATTATTTTACTACTCCCTCTGTCCCATAATTATTGTCCGGTACACTTTTGTTTGTTGTCTCATAATATTTGTCCGATAGGCAAACTGTGACATTGGTGTATACAGAAGAAGAAAATTAAACACGGGAATGAGTCATACAACGTTATTACTCAAGGATCAGTACAAATTTGCCGATCAAGTATCCAAAAGAACATAAATAAAAAGTCACCATTTTGCCATACCGGACTATAATTATGGGACAGAGGGAGTATTATTATTGGTAATGTTAGAAGTCGTAGAATTTCAAAGGCTTTAACATAATCTTCACCAAGTCAATGACAAAAATTTAGCGCTAGTGAATTTTCCTTTCCAAGTAACAGGAATTCTGTGGTGTAACTACTGCTGCAATTTCTACAGCACCACCTGTTTCCAACAGCTTTATTATTTTCTTTTATACTTGCACGAATCTCGACTGGATCTACTGATTAAAGGTGGAATTAACCAACCGATATAAACCCCTATTGTTTGATCGTTGGTCGATCTTCCCGTCCCCAAATATTACAACGAAAGTGATTATCCTTATATTCACCTGAAGTAGGTAAGGAAAATCAGGAAACAATTCTACCACTCCCCTTTCGAAAATATGGAAAACATTCATAATATTAAAATAGAACTCTTCAGTTTGGATTTTCATTCAATACAACTTGAGAAAATAAGAAAAAAATGGATTAAACTGCATTAATCTATAAAAAAAATTGGGGGAACAAGAAAGAAGTTCCTCGGGAAGAACCCTTAGAATATCTGGCTTCCAAAAACCCAGAGCGAGTTGGAAAGGAAGGAAAAAAAAGTTGAAGGAAAATTATTCATAGTGAAAAACGGAGGAACTGGCGAGGAAGTCTGAAACTGCCAAAGAAAAAAAAGAGAAGTTAAAGAAAACTTTTTTCTCTCTCTCTCTTTCACTTTATCGTTATTTCAAAGAGTGCAGCCGGTCTAGGGGTCGACTGAGAGGAAGTTAAACCTTGAGCTTCGACATTTCTATTCAGCGAGGAAAGCACCCTCCCTCCCCCTGCCTTGCTTTTATAAAATACAGCGGCCAATAATCTTACCTTTCCTATACTTCCCTTTCAATTCACCTCCTTGTCTTTTCATTTATGGATGTTTCCTCGAACGTGGTTGAGGAAACTAAGTTTTGAGAAAGGGAACCAGCTAGCCCTTAATGGCTTCCAGATTCTTTACGAAATCTTGTTTTTCTCATTTGTCGCAAATTCAATTTTCCTCAACAATATCTTCACAACATTGCGCTTTCTCTATATTTTTTTTTCCTGTGAAGGCTCATTCCATTAAATGTTTCCATGATAAATGTACATTTTTTCAACAATGTTGCGTAGCCATGGTCCCTTTCTGTCGAGCGACGCATTTTTAAAACTAATGAATGGTTTATTTTACTTCGCGTTTCCGCCATTTTTGGCTAATTTCGAAGATGAGGATGAATGAGACAAGCCAGATGAAGGGACAGTCACAAGCACATATGGACAACACGACACAGGTTCCAGAGAGGATTATACTGGCCATGGGTCTAGACGCCAGAGCCTCATTAGCCACGACGTGGAAGTGAACTTGGCATTTGGGTGTCTTTGAAAAGGCCACCCCTTACATTCCTTTTAAAATGAAAAGCAATACGTCCAAAAGTGATCTTTGGAAACTATTTAGCTGTTGAAATTTTCATGTCCGTCCAAATTATTTTGGAAGTTATGAGAATGAATTTGACATAATCTTTTAAAAATGATTTAAGCTTTCGTAAAATCCTTTTTTATTATTATTGTAAATCTATATAGAAACTATGTAAACAACTTGCCATCGTCAAGGTAATATATAAACAGAATTATAGTATAAAATGTTCCAATCTTAAACCGTTGGACAGTTCGTTGAATGTAGATGATTGACTTTATAAGGGAACAGAAAGTCGGGTAAAGGTATGAAGTTCCAGCTTGTGTGACGTCACAGTGGCAAGTTTTGTAATCACAGAAAGCAGATAAAATCTAATTTCATATTAATTAATTTTTTAATGAAAGTATAGAAATAATATGGTACATCAAAGATCACGCTGTAGACTATATCCCACTGAAAGAAACAAAACAAAAAGTTCCTAAAAGGTGAAAGATGCATATCAAAGCTATTGATGTAATCAGGGTGTCAGTTTCATTGAAATTTGTGGAATTATGATAGAACTAAGAGAGATTATGCAGTTGTCTATACTAACATCTGAAACTGTTCCTTTTATGTAAGTGACTTTTTTTGTATTCTGTATCGATACATAAGTATTGTTAGAGGTAACCTACAAGAGGAAACGTGTTCCTGCGGTGATGTTGCCGCAATAGAAGGCCATAGTTGGTTTTTATAGTAGTCAGTGCTATATTTAATCATAATTCATGCATTTGTATATCAGCGGACTCCAGTCTCGAAGGTAAGAAAACAACGGAAATAGAACTCCATCCGCTGACCACGCATCAGTCAATGAAAATCCGCTTTGGGCTCCAAGAGCTACAGAGTTTTTAAAAAGGAGTTTTCATTAGAAAGAATCATAGTTTGCAACACTGCTGCTGGAATAATCCGCCCCCCCCCTTTCAAGTCTCATTAGCACCCCATTAGTTAACATCAGAAGTGTTTTATTTCATTAATTACGATATGAGAAACTATCTCTGCCACATCCTCCCAGGCCGCATCCTTAATTTTGGAAATTGCTGATCTGTTTTTGCAGAACTGTTACCCCTGGTATGCATAATCAATGTGTAAGGAGAGCCGCGGGTATACTATGAGCTAAATGGAGGGTGTCTATTAACCCCGCGCACATTAAATCGACAATAGATGGTGACAGCTGGTATTCCAATCGACGGGTTCGTAGCAGTTGGCGAATGAGAAGCCCCGGACAGTCATTCCGAAAGCAATTGGTTGTAACAGTCAATCTCGCGGAGGAATTCTGGTTCCCAGATTATTGCGGGGATGTAATGTTTGAGGGCAAAATGATCAAGTTAATGGTCATCGAGATCTCTGTTATCGAAGTCGAATGTAGGTGGCAGTAGTTATCCTGGTGTATTAATTTACCTAGCGTAACTTTACTAAAGTGAGGACAAAAGCAAGGTTACTGCCATTTGTATAGGGACATTTCTTTAGTTTCAACTCTATTGTTTTATCTATTATTTGGCTGTTTCAGCTGCAAGGCCCGTTTTGGACGGAAGCATTTCATTTAACATTTTTGCTAGCATAGATTCTACGTAAATGCTTCCAAAAATCTTACAGCAGACAGTACTTTACACGGAAGCATTTCATGTAATATTCGGTAAGCTTTTGCGATTACAATGTATAATATATACAGCACGAAACCCATGTCGAGTTACACCATCTATGCTGACTGCAGGGTGTATACAATTGAAACAACTAAAATATTCTTCCATACGTGAACAGTTAAATGTCGTAAAGCATGAATTCAAGCAGCGCCATTGTTTTGTACCTAATACTGTTTCATGAAACGTTATTCCTCTCGGTTGAATAGTTATCAGCTTTTAAAAGTGTGAAGTGATACATTGTTTACATCTCACGCGGCCGCCATTACATCTGCACTCGTGACCTAGAGGTCGTTTCTGATTGGTTATGCTACGAAAAATGCTACAGAACTGGGATCGATCCTATCCTTGAAATGCCATGAAATATACCACGGATGGCATCTGGAATGCCATTAGATTTTTCACTTTACACGGTAGCATTTTGGTCATGGCGTAAATGCTAAGAAAAATGCTTTCGTTTAAAACGGACCTTAGGGTAGTGTTTTCCGTTATGAGTTTGTGTTCGGGAAATTGTAAGTGGGACAAAATATTTACGTCCAAAGAACGAGAATAGGACTAAAAATGATATTACAACACCCGCAGAACATTTAACAACGCGTAAAGGACATCAAAGCGAACAACTTTTATCGATTACGTCTCCTCGTTGAATCCTACTTTTGACGCGATAAAATATCCATGCCCCTGTCCACGAGTCAACAAACAATTCTTACATTCTAAAATGACGCTTTATGGAGCCTGTTAGTGTATAAGTAGCTTGAGTTTATTCGTGTGTTGTTTCTCAATTATGATCTGAAATTATAAATTCATCTTTCAAAAGGAGTGAGTAATTCAGAACTGTCGTACTTTACGTTGAAATCCACAGATTTGATATGAATTTCAAAACAGATTGTTCACGCTGTTCCCTTCGTTCTTTTAACTATAACGCAATAGTTTTTGTTACTGTACCCTATCCATGGAATATCTCAAGGTTACGCATAACGGTAGAGAAGGGGAGAAACGAGTGGGCTGAGCGAAGCAGTACACACTGCAGAAAAGGCTGATATCTTCAGTCGTTTTCCCCCCTCCACGAAATCCCGCTTCCTCTCATGCGTTCATTGGTCGAGCCCTCTCGAGTCACTACTTTCGCAGACACTTACTTTCGTTTGTTTCCTCACCTCAGAGATTCTCGGGACAGAGTATAGATTATTTGTTGGGGGTGGGTGGAGGGAACGATTTCAATTTTGCTTCTGTTCGTGCTGAATGCAACCAAATTCAGGAGAAAAATATGTTTATCCTATGACTTATGCAATCTCGGTAATCGCTTCTGTAAAACTGGTTGTATAAACGAAAGGCGTTAATTTCGTTACCCATCCTGTGTGTTCCAGGATTGTTCGTTCTCCATCGAGAAATGCCGATTGCTTAGAAACTAGAAAATATTGGCTTTCCAAAGTACAAGTGCATTACAATTCTTTCGACATTGAACTATCATTCTCGTACCTAGCAGCGGTAACCTGGAATTCACTCCCGACGATGGTCAAACTCAGTACCAAGCAAGGCACAGTTCTGTCGTCTTCTAGGTTCACATGCCTATAAATTCTAACTCTCAGTAATATTATTTTCAGTGTATACCCCCCCCCCCTACGCACATATGATTTAAATTTTCATCCCTATCCTTATCAAACAGTAATTCTATACACACTCATATCCAAACCCACACATTATTTTCTTTTAATAACACTCAAATTTTCTTTATTTCATTTCTACTATGTAACACTCTACATGCTCATGTAAATTCATCTCATTTTCCTTAGATGTAGCATTTCTGTATATATATATATAATATCAGTGGCGTATACTGGGTTAAGAACCTGGGCTATCGCACAATATCATACTGTTGGAATGGACAAGAATTTGCTGCTGGGGGTGTTTTTGTGTTTTTAGCTCATTTGGGGTGGCGGGTTGAAGTTATTAATAATATATACCTCATAAATAAAGCATGGAAATGTACACTGTCAGCAAGGAAAGGATTTCAATAATTTCATTCTTATTTGCATAAATAAGAGGCCCATATTATGAAATATTATTTAGGCCTATATACGAGAATAAAAATAAAATTTCAATCTACCTATTTTCACGATTTTATGTTCGGGTATTCCTTGTTGGCACAGTGGTAACGTCGTTGCCTTGAAACTAAGGGGTCCCGGGTTCGATACATGGTGGTTTAGATACCACTTTAACTGTAGGTCCGATCCCCATTAGCTTATCTGTTCATAAAGTGGACATACAAGAAAATCCACAACGATTTGGAGCTTATCGTCATTCGTAAGCCGAATAGACAGCTTGTTAATTATGTCCCTCATTTCAGTTCACTACACAACACAGCACATATCATTCACAAAAATACAATCCACTCACTACTGTATCCACACGCTGCCTCTAAATAAATTCCACGCACCAAGGCCACTCGACGCGATATAGACTAGAACTGGTCCTTCATTTCGGTAATTTTTAGATGCACTCATAAACCATTTCCGCTCAGCCAACAATTTTCTACTTCCCACTGTATCTCTAGTTGTTTGAAGGTCAACGACCTCTTTTTCAACTCCTCTGTAAGCGTTCAATGATGTTCTTGTCCCTGCATTTTACGCACTTTCCCTTGCTGCGATAATTTAGCTTCAAAATTCCCCATTCCTGGGAAAATTTCATGCTGGGAAAAATTGGTTTGCAACATTGACCCAGACTGTTGAGGAAGTTCAAAGGGTTTTTCCCCCGCCATATGCAACCCTGTTCTCTCTCCTGTAACAGTTTGGCTCCACAATTCCCCGATCCTGGGGAAATTACATGATGGGAAAAATTGGTTTGCAACATTGATCGGGGTCCTGTCAAGCTTGATCACGGTAACCCCCGTGGAGTTGCTCGCTGGTGCTGGGCCAGACGTCTCGCGAATTCAAAGAAAGCGAGCAATGTTTCCAACTCCTCTAAGAAATCAGGTTCATCTTCTTATTGAAATGAACAATTTCATGCACATTTTCTGATAGATATTTTTTTTGTGTATTTTATTCACTGAGTCTGGGCTTCGCAGATAGCCTAGATAGCCCCGACTACACGCCTCTGATATATTACAGCATAGGGTATCAAGTCATTATTTGTATTAATGTTGTTCTAAATGAAATGTTTGTATGGCTTAATTGTAACCCTATTGAGATAATAGATAATAATAATAATAACATTTGGGCTCTGAATGGCTCCATCATAGTTACACAGTAAACGCAGATCCTACACCTTTAGAGATGACCAAGTCTGTAATTAAAGTATTGGCTCGAGAGATGGCAGGTTGTGGGATTCAGCTTAAAAGATTTCTTCTTATCATTACTATACGTATATTGCTAAAAACAAGACAATACAATAATTCTAATACGACTTTTTAGAATGAAAGTGGGATACTTCACACATTTGTTGAAATATCGGAAAGATTTCCAACAGAATTACTTATACCAGCATGATGGATATCTTAGAGCGATCTTCCTAAAAGGAGAACAAGGAACAATTATAGTTGCATAGGAAAAGCTGACAAAAAATATATATGTACAGAACGATTATTTGCGCCTTCTCAATCTTCTCTGGCCGTATTACGACTTGTTCCCCGTGCCAGAATCCCCGAGCTGCACCTAAACACGTGGACTTGGCACATTCCGAGTTCCCTACGCGAGACGTGGAATCCATTCCCTCGCGTCACCAGAAAAAAGAAGAGAGATTTGACAGAATTTTGGAAACGTCTCCAGGAACCATCCCGTGAAATTATCTGCGGGGGAGGAAGACATCTCTCTCTCCACCCCTTCTTCTCTTATACATGAGCTGGTTTGAAAGGCAGTGAGTGAAATCTTTTCACGCTGCTCATTCGTCTGTAATGATGAATGGAGACGAGGGAGGAAATCGTAAAGACAAGCGCAGCCAAAAAAGAACCCGGTCTTCTCTGGCAAGGTTCCTTGACGAACCGTTGTTTCCCAATGGGAAAAGGTCCGGGTAGGTAGAAGATTTTTTTGCTCAGAGATGAAAGTTGGACGGATAGAGTTGAAAATCAGCTTTAACGCAGTGATAAGGTACCCTTATGTTCTAACTGTTTCGGGAGCAACATGTGAACACTAAACTTACACGCAGATTCCATGTAGATGCTTACTGGTCTGATTCGATCTTGCATGAGAACTTCAAAATTCGTTTTTTGATATTGGCGGCAATTGTGAAGAGGAAGTAGCGATCTCCACACACTAAAACCCGGTAGCGGCGTAATACGTTTTGATGCGTTGACCAGACTTCACCCTAGCGGAAAGTCGCTTAGAAGGCAATGTTTAGGAAAATGGTTGGTATGAAATGATATTAACATACACCTGGTCCATAGCGTTGCAGACGATGTAAGAAGAAGAAGGAGTAGGATCGGTTAGTTTGTGCTCCGCTAGTTTTACTAAATTAAAAGTGTTTTATATGGCTATGGTGTTGAATAGTGTTACAAGGGACCTTCATTAAGTACTAATACTTATGTATAAAACATGAATTAATATCATGAGTGAAGTGGTATATTTGATACTTTTCTGCGTTTAATGAAATGTAAAGAAACAAGCGAAGTCTAAAGTGTTGTATAGCCAACTTTTTATACAGAGTGATAGAAGCACAGACTAATAAGTATCGACATGAATATGAGTACATGCGAGGAATATTCTAAAGCCGTACCAAAGACAAGACATTACATCAAAAATACAGTGTTGTGACTGCTACAATTGGTTTCACATAAAATGTGTTGGTCTAAAGGAAACTGATGTAGAATATATGAAGTCCGTAAATCAAACATGGCGGTGCAAAAAATGTTCAAAAACGAGGAGTAGCAGCTTGCAAGATAATAACATGCCACTACCTTCGCATTCATGAACTCCATCAATATGTTTACAACATGTTACGGGATTTAAAGACAGAAGTAGAGAATTTGAGGATGGGTGATGAGGAGACTGAGCGTGGGCTGGGAAAATCCCTAAATATGGCTCATGAGAAACTGGACGAGAATGCGAACTAATGAAGAAACAATCTGATAGTATCAGTGCGTGTCTAGCACAAATTCAAGAACTGAAGGAGGAGAATCTTCTCTTGAAAAAACAACTGAAGGAAACTCAGCAACAACTGGATGATCTCGATCAATATGGAAGAAGAAACAAGCTTGAAATCTATGGTATTCCGGAGAAGAAGAATGAAGACTCGTATGAAATTGTAAAATGTGTGGGAAGGGCATTGGATATTGAGATGACAAATGATATGATAGATGTGTGTCGTAGGTTAAGAAAACTACCCACTCAAAAAGCAGGAGATATAATTGTTAAATTTGTAAGGCGTGCAGACAGGGATAGGTTTCTGGAAAGGCGAAAGGTGAAGAGACATTTAAATTGTATTTATTAGGTTATGAAAGCAATGAGATGGTATATTTTAATCAGAATCTTACCCCATATAGAAGGAATATTTATAGTCAAGCTAGGAAACTCAAACGCGAAAGAAATTACGCCTATCTATGGGTGGATAATTCAGGCACTATCAAACTGCGAAAGAATGAAGATAAAAATGTGTATATATTGAGAACACTTGAAGATGTATCTAACTTAAATTGATGTCATTACCACTAATTACTTCTAGATGACGACTATTGATAACATAACAGTTTATTATCAAAATGTAAGGGGGCTTAACACAAAGACTCGAGAATTCTATGTAAACAATATTGAAAATGGCTATGACATAGTTATTAGCCCCGATCGGCGAGCCAGACAACTGCAAGATCCATCTGAGAGGAAACAACGTGACTACCAACTTCGGGCTTAAGATCATCTTAGCTGAATCGCCGGATGACAAAAGAAGTCACACGCGGTCTGTGAATGAAACTAGTCAATGCAACAACTAGTATACAAGCTGCAAAGGGGAAAATTACGGAGAATAAATATATTTAGGAAAGAATGAAAAAAGTAGCTACTATTCTCGGAAAGGGGTTAAATATGGTATATCATCTTTGGTCATATTAATTTAATTAATTATATTAGGTAATTAAAATCAATTTTGAGTTCATTTTCATATTCAGCTTCATAATATTCGGAGTTCAATAAATATTTGTACTGAATAGAAAAAAGATGTTTCCGCGCTAGGATATATACTTAGCATTCATTGAAGTAGATTGTATTGTTCAAATCTTGTGTCGAAGTCACGCTCTTCGTTCTTTGAAGCAGACGAGATATTCATGGAACGTGGTCTTCATATAAAACATTGAACTGCTCTCACTTCAAACCAATATTTCAACATTTTCAAAGTATCGTTTATTTATCTTGAGTAGGTACAAAGAATGTTGTCAGACATCGCCGTAACATTTTCCCAAACCGCATCTCCACGGACGTCGCCATCTTGCAAGATCTTGTGCAGACGAAACGAGTCAACTTTTTCTTGGCTTGCTCCGGCTGCAAGATGGCTGTAAGCCGTCTGAATGGCCGGACGCTTTCACTCTGCAAGACGTGACGTCAACTTCCGCCCGCCGAACGCTAAACGTGCAAGATCTTCAAGCCGACTTGAAGTTGTTTGGCCCGCCGAACAGGGTTATAATTACAGAAACCTGGTTACATGAAGGTGTCTTTAGTAGTGAGTTGTTTAGTGATAATTATAAAATATATCGTCACGATAAGAAAAACCGAAATAGAGGAGGTGGCGTAATAATAGCAGTGAGGCAAAGGATAACATCTAGGAATGTTATTTTAGATGATAATTTCGATGTCTTATGTGTGAGAATGAATTTAAGAAATAAGGTATACTATCATATATAGTAGCTGTGTACTTTACTCCTTCAACGATTGTTAATTATATGCATTTTTATAATTTGTTTGAGAATTATAATGAATTTGATAATGCCAAAATTATTATTGTTGGTGATTTTAATCTGCCAAAAATCTCTGACTCGAGTTACAACCTACAACTAGGTGGAGCGTGCTTACATAATCATAATGATAGAACACTGGATTTAATCTTAGCTAACGTGTATGATGATGTTACTATTAACAGAGGAGATGCACACCACCCAGCATTAGTAATAATTCTACATCTTGCAAAATCAACAAATGGTATAGAAAATAACCCAGTCAGATCGTTGAACTTTAGAAAGGCAAACTTTATTGGAATTTACGAAATGTTACGTGATGTAAACGGAGCACCTATTAGTAGTATAGATAATATGGATGATGCTGTAAAGTTCTTTAATGACAATATTAATTCAATATTTAATCTTACAGTACCAACAAGGAAAATCTATGCAAATAATAAATATCCTTGTTGGTTTACGCGAGAGATTATTGAAACACGTAAACTTAAAGAAAGACATAGAAGGTGCATGAAATACGATAGCGACAGTGGAATTAAATATAAAGATACTCGTAAGAAAGTAAAAACACTCATCGATAAGGCGCATAATATGTACCTAAGAGAAACCGAAGAAAATATTGAGAATAATAGTAAATTATTTTGGAGTTACGTAAAAACCAGAAAAGGTAGAAATACTTATTCAAACCAAAGTGTGACATATATAGATAACGTAATAGAAACAAATCAAGGTATGGTCGATAACTTTGCTTGTTACTTTAAATCTGTCTATTTTGAGTTTCCAAGCACGTATGATGTAACAGAGGAAATGCAATTATGCGTATCTAATTCACTCTCAAGCAACAAAATTACTGAACCGGTATACTGGGAGGCAATAAAAAAAATTAAAACCCAAAAAATCTAGTAGGCCTGATGGAATCCCTTCATATTTACTTAAAGCGCTGAAGTGCTTAAAACGCCTCCGTGTTTAATATTAAATCTAATTATGAAGACGCCAACCTTTCCTACAATCTGGAAGAATACTATGTCCTATCTTTAAATCAGGTGACAATGCAAACAATGAAAACTACAGACCGATTGCCATTCTATTTGCTCCAGCAAAAGTGTGGGAACAAATTTTGTATTCAAGGATTTTTAAACATGTTAGAAGCTATATAAGTTGCAATCAACATGGCTTTTATCCATGCCAATCCACTACAACTAACCTAGTAAATTTTGTCCAAGATGACCACAATGCCTTTATAAGAGATCAAGTGTGCATTCAATTTATATTGATTTTGCTAAAGCATATGATAGAATTAACCATAATCTTCTTTTACGTAAGTTATCAAGTTTTGGGTTCACAATCAATTTAATAAACTTATTCAAATTATATCTTCAGGGAAGAAAGCAATATGCAACATTTAAAGAATCAATATCTTGTGAGTATTATGTGAACTCGGGTGTGCCCCAAGGATCAAATCTCGGGCCTCTATTATTTATGTTGTTTATAAATGATTTGCCATCTTATGTTAAGTATTCAAGATGCCTTACTTATGCTGATGATGTAAAATTATATAAAGAAATTACTAGTGTATAAGATACATTAAAACTTAAAGAAGATCTAAATGCATTATATGAGTGGCGTTGTATAAATGATCTTAGTTTTAATATAAAAAGTGTTGCTTTATGCAGTTAACAAATAAGAGGAATACTATTCATTATACATGCTCTGTAAATGGTCAATTGCTTCCTCAGGTGTACGTAGTAAAAGACCTTGGTGTTCTTATTGGTTCTTCCTTGACGTTCAAACAGCATATCTCACATGCTGTTAATAACGCATACAAATTACTAGGCTTTGTTTTTATAAGTACTAAGAATTTCAGAAGTGTAAACTGTATAACAACCATATACAACAGTATTGTAAGAAGTAGACTTGGATATGCTTCTATTATATGGTCACCAATATAAAGATCCCATGAAAATACCGTGGAGAGAACACAGAATAAATTTTTGAGGTATTTATCTTATATATAAAAATGGATGTGTGTGTGTTTGTTCCGGCATAACTCTCGAACGCCTGGAGCGATTTCAACCAAACTTGGTACGTGTATTACTTGCAATATGGAAAGAAATACTTTGGGGGTAAGACACCCCTGGAACCCACGAGGAGGGGGTGACATGTAAAAATAATCGAAAACGATCGATATTAGTGTGGAATCCATAGTTTTCCGGTCGCTAATGTGAATAGTGACACTCCCAATCTCGTTCAACTCCAAGACACCCCTGCACCCCGAGGGGTGTGGGTGAGGAGGGGGTGACATGTAAAAATAATCGAAAACGACCGATATTAGTGTGGAATCCATAGTTTTCGGGGTCGTTAAGATGAATAGTGACACTGCCAATGCCGTTCAACTCCAAGTTCATTTTGCACTATAGTTAGAATTCATTATTTTCCTTTCTAATAGAAGATTGGGATAAATAAATACCCGGGCAACGCCGGGCAATCAGCTAGTATTATATAAAATATAATAAGCCAGTACAATATAATGTGCCATATCAAAATTTGCTACATGAATTTAATTTTAAGAGTGTTTGTAATAGGCGGAATATTCTGTATCACTTATAATTACATAAAACTGTAAACGGTATATTAGACAATAGTTATTTCCTCAGTCAACTGCAATTCAATACGAGAAAAAGTAATTTACGTGGGCGAAACTTACTGATCCCGAAAATTCCTAAAACTCAGAAATATATAAAAGCAGCCCATTAACTAGAATGTGTGATTTGTATAATACGCTTTCAATGAATAAACAGGCCTTAGATTTTTCATTGCCATTCAAACTATATAAAAATGATTGAATCAGAATTATGACAACAAATACACTGTAATCATTCCGGTATCACTATTTTTCCCATTATTTTCCATTATATTCTACAATTATATATCTATAGGTATTTTATATTTGTAATTATTGCATAAGTCTTTGTTCTTGTATGGTGAAAGACAAGAGAAAGGGCCAGATTGTTTAATTTCATTATTGGTTACGTTATTGATTACTTGTATTATCGGTTGATGTATGTTTATATATTTCCTAATTGTATTTTTTCTTTGTTTTATTTCTGCCGTCTGTAATTGTAGGTTTACCTCTGTTGAGGGCAGTAAATAAATAAATAAATATGAAGTATCTATATACAAAAATGGTAACGCAAATCCGGTCTAGGATGCCGGAAAACCGCAGCGATGGGACTCTTAGCGCTGAACATGCGTGAGGGCAATCCAATCTTGACTATCTTTCCTAATTTACGCTGCTCGTTACAGTATTTTCCTTCCACATTTGTATTGGCTGTCCTACTGATCTCTTACCATTAGATTTCCCGATGCATGGACTGTCACCGTAAGTCGTCTTGCCATCAAATTAAGTATAATAATATCAGCAAAAGAATACGCATTATCTCGATTAGACCCAGATATTTCTCTCAGGATTTTATGTTCAAAAACTTTATTTATGTTTCTCATTTAGTGTCTGTTTCATAGACATATAATGATAAAGAGAATTTGCTGTTTTCTAGGTTATATAAGTATAAAAAAATGTTTCATGATGGCAGTGTTTAGAGATTCAAACTGTTGCATTTTTAACATTTGCAATACATTTATCTTATTAGGACAAGTGTTGTCTTCATAAAGCAGAACATACGTATTTACATCCTGTAATCTGACCATTTGTTTACGTTATGGAGTTTTTTTAGAGCCCTCGAATGCTTAACAACATACATCGCATAATTGCAAAGGGGACGTAGTAAATTCTAGATCAATGTACCGACGGTACTTAATGTGAATTTTATACACTGGAATTTTCATCCCGGAAACAGCCGACTCTACATTCACACCGTGGTTTTCGAGAGACAAAGTTTAATTGAATTTGCCCATTCCTGTTCGTACTCAGAGCTCCATAATTAAATTTGATAACAAAGAACCGAAAAAGAGCACCGTTGCATCTAAATACTATAATGTTATTTTTCTCTTTCTCTCTGTTTGTTGCCCGGCCCTGTGGCCGAGTGGTTAGCACATCGCGCTACGACGCCAAGGGTCCCGGGTTCGAATCCCGGTCGGGCTTGGTTGTTTGTGAATGTCCATTCATCAATTTCATCACTCATCCCCATCTTCGCAAATTAGCCAAGAGACACAAAACGCGAAGTAAAATAAACTAAATCAAATCAGAATCAAAATCTCTGTTTGTTACGGTCTCTCTCTAGCCGAATAGTTAGCGCTCTCGTCTTTTGGTGCTAGAAGTCCCGGGTTCGACTACCGGCGGGAGCTTCAGAGTTTTGGTGTTGGTAAAGTGACGCCAAATTGGGAGGTATTCGAAAAGAAGTAGCGCGCTTCTGTCTCGAAAGCCAGAATACAGCGGCAATGGGACTCGATGCGCTAACCCATGAGAAGCCGCTTGGCAGGGGTTGATCCTAAAGGGGTCGTTGCACTACATTTATTTTCAGTGTTAGGAACTGGATCTATACTGGTTGAGTTAATTGTAGCCTACTCTTCGGCCTCCCCAAGAGTGATCAAGTGGGCCCAGGTTCAATTCCCCCTGGAGCGTGATTCGGATCCCGTTCTAAACTGCAGCACCGATTAGCGTATCTGAGCATAAAGTGGTCTTAGAAAACAAAGAAAAGCAAAGTATTACTATTGTTTACGTGGTGGTCGTGATATCATTGCATTCACCCCAAATCAAAGATGAGGGAACATCTTGTCTATTGAAGCCGATGCCGTGTTGACAGTCTTCCAGACAGGAGACCGAGTTATTCTAGAAATTCATTTCTTCGCCACCAGTGCACTTATGGTTCTCCCTTCCCCCTTGGTAAATTCAATTTGCTGGAATAGGGGTTTCTCCCCTTCGTGTAGTCTCCCCTGCAAGTTTCTCCACTCAGAGGAAGACATCTTCTTGCGCTGATGCGTACTCCAGTGACATCTGCGGCAACGTAATGAAATTCGCCCCGTCTATCCCCGATGCAGGGAACGATCTAATGAATGGATTGGTTTTCCCTGTCCATGGGCGGACGTTGCGGAGAATAAAGAATTGCTAGGCAAAAGCACAACGTGGACCATTTGAAAGACGTTCATGTGTGTGTGTGTCCAGATATGGCACCACTTTGACGTAAGTAAACGGACAACTTGAACTGACTCGAATGGGTCACATGTCTATGCTGAAAAAATATATCTGAATTCATAAATGCTTCTGAACGTTGATGCGTATGTAAAATATGTGTTCCGCCCTCCGAATTGAATCGATGAATCACACTTCGATGTCAGTACCATGCGCTTCGGGCTTTTTTGGTTAGTTGTTGCGCAGGCGGAAGCAGATGGAGGTGCTAATCATATCTTTGCGATGTTTTAGAGCTATTCTCTATGTATCTATATAATCTGATAGCTACCTACTGTGCCCACACAAACACATTTTAAATAGAGAGCCGGTTAGATGACATTGCTCTATTTTGAGGGATCTAAGGAAAATGTTTATGACTCCCGCTTATGCTCTTGGTGTGAACGGTCTTGGATTCGATTCCCGGTTAAAGGATTTTGATCTTGACTTAGTATTTTGGGAGGTACTTGAAATCAATTTTAACGGGCTTTGTCCTAAAAAGCAAGAAAACAGCGGCATTGGAACTCTATGCACTGACCACAAATAGGTGTTTGGCAAGGCTTGGCCCTCAAAAGGGCCGTTGCGCCACGAAGTTTTATGAAAAGCTTTAGGTTTATAACATCTCTTCTCTCCTCATCGGGTCTCCAGGTGCCTGAGCTTGTTCAGCAGGGATGTCTTTGCTGGAAATGAGAATAATGCTCGATAAAAGGTAAATAAATGAGAACAAAGAAAGAGAAAAAAATATAGTTAAAGAGAAACGTATAAACAAAGAAAATACGAAAAAGGGATAATGCAAGTAGTCATGACGAACGACACGGAGCACAACTAAAAGTACCTCGTTCGCCCTTAAACCCACCCAAATCGTAATTCACCGTAATCTGGTAACACAAAGCAGTCACGTGGGAGATCAAAGAACTCTGAGAACATTTGTGATTTTACGACGACCAGTTAAAAGGTCAGAAAAAGTGTCATTGTTTTCTTTATTCTTTGTTGCAACGCATTTTTCTAATTGGCTCTTACAAGTTCCCTTGCCCTTGCCTTGCGTCCATGTGCATTGTTGACATTTCAGTTGGCCTGAAAATGGTTTTTAGAGAGCTTCATTGCCATTCGATAGCAGTTTCGAGAACGGCGAGAGGAGAAAAAAAAGTCGATACCTGAAACGGTAAATAATTGCGGTGGTATTCACGGGAAATTTAAAAAATAAAAAGTTGCGGGAAGCGCGCGTTGGAGGGTGGAGTGTGACGGAATTCGAATGTATTGTATGTTATCCCTGGCAATCAGCCGAAGCATGAAAAATCGAAGCCATTTCTGAATTGTTGTTTGAAGGCTTTATTTTTGTTGCTCTACGAGAGTACGTTTAGGCGTGCGTGTGTTGTTGCGTGTATTGCGTGCCTTTTTGTTCCATGTAGCTCTCCCCTCCGCACGAGTACGTGCAGTGACCATTATTTTATACTGTTCTTATCTCTAACCTACCAGGTGTTTTGGAACAAAACTTTAAAGTAACTGTCTGCCGTTTCTAACGTTGAACCTAGATTTTCGAAATGTCATTCGTCACATTTCCTGTAACTCTTTTTCTTTATCCTCTCTTCCTGTGTGTGTGTGTGTGTGTGTTTGATGAGAGAGAGAGAGAGAATCGAGGTGGTCGTCGGAAGGGCGCCTGACTGCCAGATGGTTTCAGAAATTTTCCAGCAATGTCACTGCATTGAGCGGCTATGGGGTACAACAATCCTCTAATAAATGGTACCTGGGGGTAGTGGCGGCAATTTGTTCCAAAACTGAGGGCAAGGACAATTTACTTACCCTTGGTAGATAAGGTTTAGCATAGTGCGATGGCAAAAGTTTAAAGAAGTGGATGCAAGTCCCCTTCCCCTAATCGCCGCCACTGCCTGGGAGTAACGGTGGTCGGAGTTTGGTCTAGGTCGAAGTGGGCTAATTGCATGGCCACCTCGTTCACCTGATTTGCCAGCACTAGATTTTTAGTTTTGGGGTTTCATTCATTTACCTGGAAATCGGTTATTGAGGATATCACGGACTTTGACGAGGTACTGAGGTGGTGCGCCATCTTGTTGGAAGTTGATGCGGTCAAAACACACAGGAAGTTCGCTCTTGACCTGTGAAAGCAACCATTTTTTAACCGGACTGCCGCTGTCTCTTGCGGTGGCGGAATTCGTTACTATTCCACAACGCTAGACAAACTTGATGTATTTTCCTTGCAAAATGTCACCACAATCTGTTTTGTAACTTTTCTGACTGTACACTTACAAAGTTGCAAACTTCTTTTTTGACCACCCTGTATATGAGATAGAGAGAGAGAGAGAGAGAGAGAGAGAGAGAGTGAGTGAGTCGAGAACAAGACACATGTTTGCCTTTATGTCAAGACGTACCTCTTCACACCTGAAACGATATGAAACTCTACCAAGTCTCGTTTCGTCTCGATGTTATCCCTAATAGCTGTGTGTGGGGGGTGAGGGGTCACAAAGAAAGATAAATAAATTTATTGGCAACAGTTCTCTGTTGGTAATGCTTGCAGTCCACAATTTTGCCCGTAGATGCATACAAGATTTGCCGAAGTACTGATATAATCGCGCGAAAAATCATAATTTTGCCCTAAAACGAGAGATCTGAAAGGATTCGGAGCTGCACTTGCCACCCATAATATAGTAGTGATGCATTTTTCACCTCAATCAACACCAATCAATAAATAATAAATTAATTTTTAAAACTCACTGTAGTGACTTTCATTTCTTGTCTATTTATGTTTTTGCCTCTTTCTGCTCTATGTAGTGGTTAATGTAAAGGTTAGCGTAGCCAGGCATTGGCTTACCAGGCAAGGACCCCTCCCGAAATTTTGCTACATTAGATTGCTCTACAATGCACTTTTTACAGAAGTAAAAGTTGCATTGTTTAAATTACAGATTTTGTAGTTATTCGAAAATTACAACTGTTGTTGATTGACTCTTGCTTGTTTTTATGTTATGCAAGGATGTGAAACCATCCTCAAATTTTGTATCGTATGCCATATCATTAAGAACTTTTAGTTTTCGGTTTTGAAAACACCAAAAACATTCATCGTTGCCCGAAATTGTTTCTAGTCATTCATAGTAAGCGGCGAAAAAGTGACTTTTATTTCTCACAAATTTTACCTCATTTTGCGGATATTCTATGAAAAAACATCTCGAAAATCTAAAACTTTCTGCTATGTGAGTTTGCTGTGATGACATTATGGAAAAAGTAGAATTTTTTAGATTTGTTAGTCACAGTTGATATAAGTAGTGACAGATATATATTGCGAGTTGTTATCTAAATACTTATATTTCGCCCTAACAATTTTCCTACACACATAATCGAAGATTGGATACCTCGGAAAGAAAATCCTGCCTACTGCCCTGAAAATTAGAAATATTAAGGAACCCAGCATGTCAAGATGTTGTCAGGGAATAATATTTTTGTTGAAATTTCTGGTATTTTTGTAAAACAAAAAGTATTTTAATCTTAGCAGGTGACTTATGTCTGTTTCTTTCTTTCCAGATATTTCCAGACTTGTATCATTTCCATCACAACACAGTGGCGAAACGATCGCCCGATCCTAGTCCCCACCACCACAAGAGATTGACTCAAGAGCCCGCGGTGAGTAATTGCGTATCTTCCTTAAACTTAAGCAGCCCTCTGGCAATCTTTATTATTATTATTATTATTATTATTACAAATTAAGAGAGCTTGACAATCAGCATGGTTCTGAACTGATGAAGGGGTACTTTTGGGATGAGTTTGTTTGTTTTTAAAGTCCACCTTATGAACAAATAAACTAATTGGACCTATGGTTTAAAGTGGTATTCAAACAACTCCCTGCCTCCACTTGGTATGGAGCCCGGGGCTACCTGGCTATAAGGCAACGGCGTCGTCATTACTCCAGGCTTTTTCTATGTGTGACAATCTATGATTGAAGAATATGTGCATAGTCATGAAAATCTTATCCCTACATGCATTTCCAACACCACAAAAAATGAAATAATTCAGTCCAAGGTGCGGTTTGAGGGAGGATTCCTCCCCCTTGAACCACCTCACTCTATTTATTTATTTATTTATCTGAACACAATAGGCCAGTGCCCAATTATAGTGTTACATATTTTCTGATAAACATAAAGTATGTCGACGCTAAAGTACATGTACACAAAAGAAAGTATAGTTATTAAAAACAAAAACATTAAAATACGTAGAAGTACGATTGAAAGAGTTATATAAAATGTCAGACGTAACTATCCAATACAAAAATTGCCTACATGAATACGTACAAATAATATTTTTACACTCAATGTTTCAGATCTGAACCGCCACGGACAAAACAAAATATAAAGATATACTTACATAATGCATTATAATTTACATGAAATATGAAAATGATATAAACACAGTAAAATTCAAGGATGGAAGATATAACCTAGGGGTTTGATTTTATAACATTAAGAACTATAGTAAAATAAAATAAAACCATTTTGGAACTGAAGTCCTCATTCGTTCTGAGTATTTTAATGAGTTGATATTTAAAACAAAACATTCGGTAAACTATTAATTAATAAATATTAGCATAATTTTACAGTCTCTTTTTATTCATTTATAAATCTACAGTAATATTTATTTATTTTATTTATAATATTCATTGACCTCAACAGGCTAATGTTCAATTATAGCGATGTACATAATTGAGTATAAACTACGAATGAAATATAGATTTACAAAAAAATACGTTCATATTTACATGGTTGACATTTATTCTTCCATCCTTTGAATAGATTTTTTGAATGTCGCAATAGGCTTGTGAAATATATCTAATTTTGGTTCCCTTTCGGAACATCTGTTGTACACTTCACACATTCTCCTGATAGGTAATTTATTTATGATGTTCGATCTTTTGTTTCTTGAGTAAAAGAGATCTTTGTATACACGTATGTGTATTTGTTCTAGTAGATGTTGTACCTGGATATTATTGTTCATGATTTTGTACAAGAAACAGAGCAATTGCATCTTCCTTCTCTTGCTGAGAGATGGCAAGTTGTGGTGTTTACAGAGGGAAGTGTATGATTCGTATCAGGGATATATGCCTGCTTCTTTGTAAGTGGCGAGTGGCGTACCTTATGAATTTAGACTGTAGCATTTCTATTTTAAGCGTGTACTTTTTGTCCTGAGGAGCCCATATTTCAACTGTGTATTCTACTTTGCTTCGGACTGAGGCATTAAATGTTATTTTCATTATTTCTTTGTTCATAAACTCTTTACTCATTCTAATTGCGTACTCTAGGTTTGTGTGTGCCTCATTTACGACCCTTTCAATATGTGTTGCAAATGATAGTTTTGAATCAAATGTAACTCCTAGATCTTTCATCTTATCTCTCTAACCCTGTGTTATTTATTTTGTAATTGAATTCAATTTGCTTTCTGTTGAGCGAGTATGCCATTGCGCAGCATTTTCCTATATTTAGATTAAGATCATTTATTCTGCACTATTTCGTTACTGTATTGATTTCATTTTGTAACGATTTGCAGTCATTAAATAGTCCTACCGAATTTTAAGTCATCCGCATATAAGAGTCTGACTGAGTCACACAGGTACTTTGGTAAGTCATTGATTAAAAATAAAAACAACAGAGGTCCGAGATTCGAGCCCTGGGGGCAGTGTGAGTAAATCGTCGGGTGTTCACACCCAGCCTAAATTCAGAGAAAATTTTACCCCCCCCCCCCAAGACCGGGGGGGGGATACAAACACATTGAGTACCAATTTGTTGATCGCAATCACAGAGAAGAAAACTGTAAATGTGGACAACTGATTAATTGAGCATACAATAAGGCGAAATTTGAGCCAAGAATCGAAGCTATGACTTCCGTTTGTAGAGTGCCCTACACTAGCCAAGTAACAAGATTATCTCTGTATTTGTCTAGAGTTTCTGAGGACAAAAATAGTAAGCAAATTTAATAAACATTAGAGCTGAAACTTTTCAAGTTGACACTATCAACAACTATCAACTATTCTGCGTCAAAACTCGCAAAAACATATTACTGTTTACCAAGTTTTAAACAAGGCTACAAAAACCTATGCTGATCGATTTTATTAACGTCATTCATCCGGACATAATGACAGAACGCAGGAAAGTCCTAGAAATTGGTAAGCGGCGTTCATCAAATGTATCACCCCACCATCCATCGGGAGTGACTGAAGGAGGCCACGGATAACCTCAGAATGTCGACCCACGAAATTTTAACCCACGACCTCCTAAAAGTGAATCATTGATACATCAACCACTAATTCAGAAAGAACACATGCTGACCACACGTCACCCCATTACCGGTTGAAGAACTCCACACCTCTAGGTAGGATTGTGGGAGGGAAACTGGCAGTCGGGAGATAGGTCAAGGCCCTTCGAGGGCTGTCGCGCCAAGGGTTATTATATATATAATAAATAAAATAGACCTTGGACGTCTTTTTTGCGAATGTTTAAGGATTCCTTTGCTTTCTAAATACACCTTTTCTTCTTTATTGTATAAATATAATTTATATTTTAGTTATACAAATTTGAACGGTACAGAACTGTTCTTGTGAAGTCAGAATATATTTCGTTAATAAATTTTAGAGTACAAGGAAAAAATAATAAACTAAAGTAAAACAAGAAATATCAATAATTATAATAATTCATGTTCTATGAAGAATACGAACCTGGGACTGTGCTAGCCAGTCCGCCAGAACACCCACAGAAAATCTATTTACAAAACACAGGCCAATTTTCATTTACTGTGAATTATTATAGTTTCCGCTTAACACCTCCCCCCTTCCTCCTCGCCCGTCAATGCCCTCAAAAGCAAGGAAACAATACATTTCACAGCAGCTTGGTAAGTAAGTCTCTGGCAATGCTCAAACTTCATGATGCGAATTGTAAATTGCGAGCCGGTCCCGTGGCGGAGTGGTTAGCACATCGTGCTATGACGCCAGGGGTCCCGGGTTCTAATCCTGGCTTGGACATGGATGTTTGCGAGTGTCCATTCATCAATTTCATCATATCATCACTCATCCCCATCTTCGCAAATTAGCCAAAAGTGGCACAAAAAGCAAAATACTATAAAGCAAATCAATCAATCAAGCAATTCGCAAAACTTAAAATTATTGTTTTAAAATTTACCTGTAGGAGTTTATAACAATTATAATTTATTTTCAATATCCATACTCGCTTACATGTGTGCCGAGATAAATATTAGTTTCTACTAGCAGTGTCGTCGTCTTCTTTCTTTTTGACTTGTCTACATTATCTGAAGGATTAAGCAACAATTTTGAATGTCGATGTTAAGTGTAAATCTGCTCATTTTAGTGATATAGTGTTTTAAATCATAAAACCTTCGCCATGCAAGGCTTTGGGTGCGCGACAACTATTTGTAATGTTGTTGAGGAAGTTAGCGCCCTTAATTTTTGGCGAAATGTATTGGAAATTATAGATAGGCTATTAGGCTAAATCATCGAAGATCTTAGGAATTACTATAACAATACACGCAAACAGTGCTTGCATTATAATATCTTGAAGACTGTTTACTTTTCCCCAATACAGAAGCTAATCGAAACGAAAAATAAAATACCTCGCACCTCGGCCGCTATCGGCATTCTCCAAACAGTTGCTGCCATCTGTTGAGTGTTCTTTCGGAAGGGCACGTGCTCCGATTCCCAGTTTCCCCCTTGCTTTTTTCGGCTTCTTCCGTCGAACTAGATAGAACACGGGAAGAATACAGCAGAGGGAGTTCACTGCGCCAGAGGTGCCCCGGGCTCTCCGTGCCTAACCTGGTGAGCTTTTCTTGTCAACAGCCGGGTGGAATTTGGAAAATTTAAGCATTCTGAAGACTTCATGAACGAATATAGCTGCTTTGTAAAATAAGTATATTGAACTGTAGTGTTTTATTTTACAGAAAAGAAAACAAATTGAAAATTTTCCGTTTTCAAGGGGGGTTTGTGTGCTCCGTGAACCCCCTTCACGCGACACCTCTGCCTGGTGACTCCTGAGAAAACTGCGAACTCTTTTGTTAAAATTCCTTTATAAGATACGTTCTGCTTACGGTCTTTCAGATAGGAAGCAAAGAAATGAAATGCTGCTTTGAAGAGGTCATGACACGAGAGTTTACTTAACAAAATATCGTGGTTTACTCTATCGAAGGTTTTCGATATATATGGTTATGAATGACACATCCCAAAGCCAGGGATAATTATTCCTGCCTCATCTTATATTGGCTCTGAGTTGCCAGCCACGTGGTGTTGAACTTTAGGGAATACAATATGAATCAACGTTCAGCATTTTAAGTTTGTTATGTACGGTTTAAGTAAGCAATACTCCATTTATCAGATACTTTGTAAACCCAGTTAAAACGCAGTATTAGTGTTGACTAGAGTCGATTATTACTCTTATCACATGCATGATAACAGTGGAAATAAATTTAGAATCTTTTTCCCGAGCAAAATCTTAATTTTATTAGAGTTTTGTTAGAATGGTGTGTTAATTTGTGTTCCATGTGGCATCAAAATTAGATTTTAAGCAATTAACTTTCAGTTATGAGCGTACATAATATGTAGACAAAAAGATAATGCATGCGGTGTTTAAATTAATAGAAACCTTTTTATGTGGGAGCTAAGACAGTAAGCACATTAAGACCACCCCTTTCTTATAAGATCACAAATGGCACCCTGATTCAGTGAGCAGAATAGGGTCGTGTACTGATGGTATTATATGATCCCTAGATCTATCTAGGTGACTGCTGAATTAGCTGAAAGTCATTCTGGTCCCCGGCCCACCAATCGAAGAGGATCGATGGCATATAAAGAATGGACGCCCAAGATACACTCAGTGCAAGAAACATCCAACGAAGCCGTTACGGGAGCACATTCCACCGAATTGAAATTCTATAGCTTTTCGTCTCTTCCCCTTAACCTGGGGAAGGTATTCCGTACCTCCAGGTCGCAATATTTCTGTTGTTCGCAGCTTCTAGACAGTCTCTCCTTTTATGACGTCATTCGCGAAGTCGTCAATTCCCCCCTACCCACCGTGGAATATCTTCGAGAGCTGTTTTGCATATATTCATCTCGTTCTCGTGCGAGGCCTGACTTCTTGATGGGATCCTGTAGCTCGTTAACATCTTCCATTCTCCCTGCTTTATGGATACTCAATTCTCACTCTACAGGAGCGTCTTAAGCAGCTGCCCTTTTCTTCTTTCTTGTTTATTTTTCAGTTTTAATGTCCCAGCGTTGCCAGCTTTGACTTCATGACGTCAACAGCTTTCTTTATTTATGATGTCATAGATACGAGGTTCATTCAGAAAGTGCCAGCGGCTTCGACATTCCAGGAAAGTCACCTGAGATGTAGCAACCCTGCAGGGAACTATAGGGCAGAAGGTTGATCCTGGTACAGTGTCCGCCGGTTAATGATCTGTCGATATAGAGCGACCACAAACAAAGGAACCTTAGGCCAGTACCCTTCGCTCATGTCGTGCCAGGGGTAAGCATACTCCACTCTACCCCTTCACTCCGGACACGAGTACGGCGCACAGTACACGCGGTTCTGCGCAGGTTCTTTTGCTTGTGGTCCCACTGTAGTGGGATGTTGTTGACAAATGTATATTTGCGCAAATCTGGCCGGGCTATTGCACACGCCCTTCGCAAGAGCAAGCACCAGTATCAGTGAGTTATTCAAGCCCTTAGAGGGCAAATTCTTATCTTTTACGTTCTATGTGTCGGTTACCTTCCTCTCCCCTCTATGCTATAATTTCCCTTTCAAATTGAGCGGCGAGCTCTGACAGAGAACAAAGCATGTGCTGTTTCCAGCGTTCCGCTCAGTGGATGGAGGCACTCACGTGATAGCTGCCAAGGTCTTCCAGCAAACGAGAAATCACCTAGTGGCGGGAAATGTACCAGGTTATACCGTTGGAGTCTAATGGTAGTAGCTTTACTGTATTTGCAATGCGAAATTTCTCTTGCTGTGTTCCCTGAAGTGTCGACACTATAAAAAGTATCATTATCTTGTGCGACATTGCGGTATCCCTTGTGATCTGGATGACGTGCAAGATAGGAATTGAATCTTTCCAGGAAACTAGTATACTTTTGCGACTATCACCCCAAGAAAGACTATTGTAGAAATGCAAAGACGTTAGAAAAATGAATGAATATGCTGAACGCGTATGGAATCCATTGTGGTGGTTTTATACACGTACACCAGACCACCTTACCAAGACACATTTGGTTGTTCTGTTTACCGTGATTTGGGAGGACAAGGTCTAAAATAACAGCCACCTGACCGTTGATAAGAAATGACTTGTCGCATTTCTCGAGATACTCATTGTCTAATGTTTGTAACGAGAAGGTACTGAAATTCTCATCGCTACCGAGAAATCAAAACAAAAACGAGAGCAGACCTTTAGAGTTTCGAGACTTGTCGGGACAAGGCCGAGAACCTGTGTATAATCTAGACGAGCCGAGAGTTAGTGTACAAGAATCTCGTTCTTGTTCGAGACTTTGATAAACAATAATGTAAACCAAAATTTATTTCCTATACAACTTATTCAGACATTCCAAGAGAGTGTCTACCAGTTTATTTATGGATGGATTTTTGCGTTGTTTGTTGTAATTGCAAAATTCATCCATGTGAACTTGTTCAGCGTGGTTGCATACATTCAGGATTTTTCTCCTGTAACATCGAAATGATACACATACGAGATTGCCAGTATAATTGCGATGCTCCAGGCAAGACTGAGAAGAGAACTAAACAGACCTGCCTATAACATTATAGCAAGCTTCATTTCAACTAGATACTTTCCCTGTAAAGAAAGTTGAAAATATTTCGACAGGGTTAGACCTATAATTCACCCTGCGAACCTACCCATCTTTTCAGTAATAAGTAATTGAATTTTCAATTACTGATGAGAATAGCTGAAATAGTGTCGGTCAGATGCTGTAGTTCCTGCCATGCTATTCTGGACTGCTGGAATCTCGTTTGTTGCTTTGGCATATCCTAATTGCCTTACGTCGCCCACATTCCCCTCTCAGGAACAGCCGAGGGATCATCTGCATCGGATTGCGGCATCCGCTGCGTCCGACGCTAAAGATTTGGGCGTGTCATTCACACGCAGGCTCTCCCCTAAGATCTTGCCTTCGATGACCTGTGGGCATTGCGTCCGCCTGCGTTTGATGCATAAATTAACATTGTGTGCATTTTTTTTACCGCCATATTTGTGTGCATGAATCAAAACTTCTGTGGTTGATGGAAATTATGAGGAGCGCATTAGGGATTATCTCTATACATGTGAGAACGAATTAGAAACATCAGCAGTCAAGTGTGGCTCGGACTAACCAATACATTCTCATGGATCTTCCCCCGATTATGTACAGGTTAATGCTTGAAATTAAAGGATGCAGAGTTCGATCAATTTCCCACGAAATGCTGCTACATATGCTGATTGCCAAGAAAGAAGATCAGACACCATCTTACGCACAGATAGTGATACGGTCCAGGTATTAAGCGTATGGCTACAAGGCTTGGTCGTCACGGCCAGAAAAAGAGAAATCATAAGCAGATGTATTCTGTGTGAATTCTTGCTGTATTATGATTCAATGTACTTGAATGTTTCGGACATAACGTCCAGTTTCTATTAAATATGTTAATTGTTCACCGTCTAGTTTTGTATCTTGTGCAACTTATAATAATCTACATTACCATGTCCTTCACTCCGAACCTATCAATTTGGCGCTGTGGACAGTGAATAGCGGATTTGAAGGATTCTAATCGTATCGTCAGGATGACTTATGACTTTACCGGCACGAGATTATGACAAGTAAGATTTCATGTAGCAAATCAACAAGATGGTGTCTTACAGGTAACATTCAAGTTTGCTAATTTTGTTCACGCTTATGCAAAAGCAAGTTTCAGTTACACTACGTAACTTTCATACATGCCAGCAGTGGCGTCTCGTGGCCTTAAATTTGGCCGGGGCTTATTTTTATAAGAATTTAAAATATAATGACAATTCAAATGAATTACAAAAAATAGGTATTTTTCTTCTTCTAGACTACAAAACGGGACTTATTTTTTTAAAAAAGTATTTAAAAGGTAATAACAATTCATATGAATTACAAAAAAACAGGTATTTATCTTCTTCTAAACTACAAAATTGGACTTATTTTTTTTAAAGAATTTATTTAAATTTATATTTAAAATATAATGACCATTCACATGAATTACAAAAGAAACAGGTATTGCTGTGAAACGTACCTTTCTACGAACGTTGGTTCTCATTTAAACAAGAACTGTGCTCTCCTGTTCTTCTGCTCAGCAAATTTTGTAATTATTTTTTTAAATTAATTTTGTAATTATTTTTTCATTGAAGCCCTCTAAACCTAATTGTTTAACAACAAGTTTTTCTTGGTCACTCAATGTCTGAAATGGTGTTGCCAACAAGAAATCCACTTTGTTCATAGCGAATAAAAGCCACCACAACGCTACACTACAACACGCGGGATGGAACGAACGCGACGCCACGGAAGTAGCCCCGAATCAACACCCAAACCCATTGCAGCCCTCCCTTCGCTCTTTCTGCTAGCACGTGACCTTCACTGTAGCGTAGACCACGCCTTCCTCTGCGACGAGCCCCGAGATGATAACTGACATCAATGCCGCTAGGAGCGCTATCGTATCAGTTGCTGCTGACGATGAACTTACGTCGGTAAAAATCGGCTTTTAAAAGATTGTGTGATAGTTATGTATTATGGTGATTGAAAATTACGTCAATACGTCCGTTTTTCTTTAGGGGCTAAGCCCCGGAAGCCCCAAGGGACGAGACGCCACTGCATGCCAGTGATTTCTATCAGTTAATGTAATTTGAAGTTTCAACAACATGGCTCTCAACATTACATTCAGCGAATTTTTTGAAGAAAATGAAGATATCGAAAATTATTACATGCGTTTTGATCAACTCTGTCTCGCCCAGTATGTGGCAAATTAAAGAAAGGCAGCAGTTTTATTAGCAGTCATTGGTCCTAAGGCTTTCAAAGTACTTCGCAATATTACGGCTCCTGAAATGCCATATAATCTATCATATGCTGTCATTCACGACAAAATGATTCAGCACTTCAGGCCCAAAACCAACAAGTTTACAGAGAGGTTCAAGTTTCGGAAATGTATTCAGTCTCAAGGAGAATCAGTTACTCAATTCGTAGTGAGAATCAAACAACAAGCAGCCAAATGTGCGTATGAGCAGTATTTAGATGAGGCACTTGTTGAACAATTCCTTATTGGTGCACAGTCAGACAGTACTCGAAAAAGATTATTATCTGAAAAGTACTCGAAAGAGATTATTATCTGAAAAGTACTCGAAAAAGATTATTATCTGAAAGTGATCTTTCCTTTGCTAAATGTCAAGAAATTGCTTTGCATTGTGAGTTATTAGAACGAGAAGTTAAATTATTCTCGAATAAGTACAATGCAGAATCTGTGACTTTTGCCACCAACTCAAGAAATTTGACGCGGATGAATCCAGATCGCCACACAGGCCCTTCGACGAGTTCACGCTCGGACGAAATGAAGCAGAACAGTCGCAATCAACCTCAGAAATCAACAGATACCAGGCAAAATTCACACTTCCAGTGCGGCAACTGCGCAAAGAATCACCCACAAGGTCTATGTCCGGCAAGAAACGCAACCTGTAGTTACTGCAAACGACAAGGCCATTGGAATATACGATGCAGAAAGAAGCAGAAAGATAGAGCCGTGAATAGACCGTCCAGTTCAACCTCGCGGAGCACAACATCGATAAGTTGTCTACGTGCAGCTTCAAACATCTCAACAATGATGCGCTCAGTCATCATTCCACACTGGTTACTTCTACTCAACACATTTTGGAGCAGCAATTCAGTTCGGATAGCTTCATAATAAATCTCAAAATCAATAAGTGTATTGTTAAATGTGAAGTAGATACTGGGTCTGCTTTTACTCTATTCAACGAAAAGTATTTTGACCAGTTGTTTCCACATTATGTTAGCCTACGATTACGAGGTGTAAACGAGGAATATGTACGTGTAACAGCACAAACTTCCGTCAAACTATACTTAGACAATAGGGATTATACTTTACCTGTCTTTCTTTGTCAGGAGAAACTTTTATATCCATTGATCGATCGTACATGGTTGGACATTATTCAACCATCTTGGAGGCGATTATTAGTTACAGCCAGTGTTCTTTCAACTAATACCGTACAAGGTACTATTACTAACGCTGGTGCCGACGACCTAAGGCGAGAAATTTCTTCTAGATACGAGAAAATCTTTTATGCTGATTTGACCAAGCCCGTTGCACCTTATTTGGTCGATATACCACTGAGATCCAACTCTGCACCGATATTTCGTAGACATTACGAAGTTCCTTACGGTATTCGAGACCGTGTTCAGGATTCTGTTCAAAATCTAGTGAAAGTAGGGTTATGGGAACCGGTCGAATATTCTGATTGGGCCTCACCACTTGTCGTTGTTACCAAGAAAGATGGCTCACTTCGTCTCTGCACTGACTTCTCAGGAACGGTGAATTAAATGACTGAAAACGTCAAGTTTCCCATTGCTAGAGTCGAGGATATTTTCTCTAAGTTGGCCAGGTATAAATACTTTACGGTAATTGACCTTCAAATGGCTTACGGACAGTTGGAACTTTCTGAAGCTGCCAAACACATCACTGTCGTCAACACACCTTGGGGATTATATAAACCTCACAGACTACCTTTTGGCAAAACGTAAGTGGAGATCTGTTTCAAATGGTCCTAGCGATGATCCTAGATGACATTCCCGGAGTTTCCTTCTACTTTGATGACGTCATCGTCGGAGGTGAAACATTGCAAGAATGCTTCACACGCACGTGTGATGTCCTGAGTCGTCGGGCCAAACACAACGTTAAAGCGAGCGCCAGCAAAAGCCAATTCCTAACCTCGTCTATCGAGTACCTAGAATACAAGATTGACGTCACTGGTATACGGTCGTCAGTCAAGAACTTGGAGGTCGCCCTAAATTCTCCACCACCTCAAGACAAAATCACAATTACGTTCCTTCATCGGGATGATCAACTTTCATCGAAAGTTTGTACCCAACTTAGCTTCGAAACTTCACTTTTTGCTTTCTTTACTCAAGAAAAACGTCTCTTGGAACTGGGATGATAACTGTCAGCACGAGTTCGACAGCATCATGGCGGAACTTCGACAGATAAATCCAATTGTGCCTTTCGACCCAACAAAGCCAGTAGTACTTATCACCGATGGGTCTCCTTTCGGCTGTGGATATACTCCCAGGTAGAGAGAGAAGCTCTAGCCATAGTTCACGGAAGCAAGCGATTTCACAACTTTTTACTCTGATCCAAGTTCGAGATTGTTACAGACGCACGTGCTGTAAAGTTTATATTTTCTCCGGATCGAGCCATTTCAAAACATTCATCCAATAATTGATGAGATGGGCTCTACTTTTATCTTCATACCGATATAATATAATTCATTCCAGCAAAGTAGAAGTACCTGACATGCTAAGCAGGTTGCGTACGCAAACACGTGACACAATACCAGCTGAAGAAGACGAACTTCATGTATATTTCGGCTCCATTGAAGACTCTATAGCTCCTCTTTCTCGAGACTCAATACAGAACGCCACTTCAGAAGACCCACTCCTCTCATTAGTTGTCTCCTGTGTAGTAAATGGTTGTCCAGATCAACTCGACACGTCTACCGATCGGAAGTAGCTCGCACCTTTCTTCGAAAGAAGAGCTCACCTTACGTACGGGCAGGGAACGCTCATGTGGTTGGGTAGACTTATCATTCCCGCAGTTAAACGGAAAGAAGTTCTTAGAGCCTTACTCGATGGACACATAGGTTCAACTCGCATGAAAGAGTTGGGTCTGTCCCGATTTTGGTGGCCAGGCATATCAGCGGAAATTACACATTTTGTAACGAGATGTGATACATGCCGAGCAAACGCTCCTAAGGTCCACAACGGACCCGATTCTTCATGGCCTCTCGCTTCGTACGTGAACGAGAGATGGCATATAGACCACTTTTTCTTTGCAGGGCGTAAGTTCCTACTGATAGTAGACGCCTTCAGCAAGTGGACAGAAGTATGGCCTGTACACACATTGGACACAAAGGAAACGATCCGCTGGCTTATGCAATCTTGCGCCACGCTAGGGATACCAAATACTATCGTATCCGACAACGGCCCAACCTTCACTTCACTCGAATTTCGTAACGTCTGCCTTAAGAATGGCATCGAACATGTTACTTCACCGCCTTATCACAGCCCTAGCAACGGCTTAGCCGAACGATACGTTCGTACTGTCAAAACCGCTCTTGTCAAGCTTATAACTGACAAACCCAATCTGAGCACGCTTGAACTGGATATGGGGATCGCCAACCTTCATTTCGTCCTTCGGAACACGCGACTGGGTGGAAAAGAAAGCCTACCAGCACTTTCGGTCTTGAAACACCGACCCAGATTTTGGTGGGAACCAAACAATGTGCCTCTATCGAGTGAATCTCCATTCAAGTCGAGGAAGTCAGCAAAGTTTCAGAACGACTCTTCATCGAGATATGGTACTTTCGCCATCAACTCAGCAGTTTGGGTTCAATAACCTAAGCACGGTACTCCGAATTACATCCCAGGAGTTGTTATTCGTCGTATTGGGGATAGCATCCTCTACGAAATCATGCTAGAAGATGAAATGAAAGGAGTGGTACATCCCAAGTGGTTGAAGAGACGTGTTTCACGTGACACTGCAGATGGCGACGACTTCAACGTTACAATACCAAATAGAAATTCAGCCAACCCCGGTGGAACAGTACCAAAACCTATCCCAGGCAGAGCCGGATACACAGGACCAGGTCCTAACATGTCTCACTCATCTCCGAGAAGATCTACCAGGATTCGCCATCCACCAGATCGATACGGTTATCAGCATACCTGATTTTTTTTTTTAATGGGACACCTGGAGGTATGATACGGTCCAGGTATTAAGCGTATGGCTACAAGGCTTGGTCTTCACGGCCAGAAAAAGAGAAATCATAAGCAGATGTATTCTGTGTGAATTCTTGCTGTATCATGATTCAATGTACTTGAATGTTTCGGACATAACGTCCAGTTTCTATTAAATATGTTAATTGTTCACCGTGTAGTTCTTTTTTATCTTGTGCAACTTATAATAATCTACATTACCATGTCCTTCACTCCGAACCTATCAGATAGATAGATAGATAGATAGATAGATAGAGAGAGAGAGAGAGAGAGAGAGAGAGAGAGAGAGAGAGAGAGAGAGAGAGAGAGTAGTATTTGTAGATTGAGATGTGAGAGGATTATATTTTCGCAGTTACTTGCATCTTCCCATTCTGGTTTCAACTATTTATACCTTGAGTGGAAAGGGTGGTGTTTGGAGATGAGATTTTCGGTGTAAAATAAGAAGTGCCAATTTCAATAATTCGCGATCTAGTTAATTTTTATATTTTGTCAATCTTGTGAGTCATCATTTCAGGCTCACATTTCACTTGAAATTGCACCATAGGACATTTAAAAAAAAATCCGTATTTTCTAAAACTGGGAGGAAGAAGAAACACTATCGCCAGAGTATGTATGCTCTTTGCTACAAAGAATTAATAAAGTGTATTCGTGCTAAGTTCCAATGATTCTTTTAAATATACTCTCTTCCTCACACACGCACTTACAGACAGACAGACAGGCGCGCGCATGCGCACAGTAAGAACCAGCTCCAGCTGGTAAAGCGTCTAGCTGGCATGCTAGCTGTGTTATCTGGGACATCTCAGAACATCAGAGCCGTCAGAGCATGGTGTTGATCACAGCACCTTCACTGTTGCCGAGATTGAGAATATTTGTGGTTCTACCTACACAACCGGATATGTGACATAACGGTATGATGCAATATATGAAGTAGAAAGATAATATGTACTATCTGTGGTATTTGATTCAGTTTTCTGGTTCTCAGCATATGTAGCGGCAATGGCACATTATTATTGTTGTTAATGGCATTCTTATTAGTAATAGTTCTTTAGTTAATCGTATGTTAAGTTGTTGAATTTGAGTTTAAGTTATAAGTCCACTTTTATGCACATATGGGTTTAATCGGGACTGGACCTACAGTTTAAAGTGGGATCAGAACCACTATGTGCCTCCACCGGGTATCAAACCCGGGACCCCTTGATTACAAGGCGACGACGTTACCACTACGCCATTATAATAAGTTGTTGTCTGCTCACTAATTTGTTAGTACGTTGGTTTGTTTTATTGCTCCAATATGTTTCAGAAATATTGATATCGTATTCAATGACGAACGAAACTTGAGGTTCAAGTCGTGTTGAAACCTCATGTGTCACTCAATTTCTTACAAACAATGTATACTTCCTTTACTATGTACTCTCTTCGTACTCCATGAAAGGTTCTAAGCTCTCAAATTAATATTCTCTTGCTATTACACTTTTTTTTAAGAAGGAGAAGAAAGATTCACAGGCGGAGATTTTGTTCATGTAAATATCCCAAAGCTAAATGGGCATAAAAAGTAGAAGTCCAGGCTGAGAATATCTCATAAAGAATACCAGTTTTCCTTTGCCTTTCTCCCCCATTTTATTTCCACTTTCATCGTATAACTGTTTCGTCTGGATAGACTTCTTTAGCGGATCACAGCTTTTCAGAAAGAGGAATTTTAATTTAGTCGTTTGCTTTTGTTACTGTTGCACAACTCTCGAGGTTAAAAGTGAGTGAGAAAGAGAAACAAGAGGTAGAAATACGAGTAGAGAAACTCGGAGAGAAGTAGAAATAGACTGAGGGGAGAGAGAGAGAGAGAGAGAGAGAGTAACTTCTTTCCCTTGATCGAGTTTTCGGATAATGAAACTAGAAAAAAACATTTTCGTCGGCGGCGGAAAGCAACGAGCTCAATTGAAGGGAGTAATTGACATTCATCGCGCCGTCCCCCCTCCACCGCAGCGAACCTCTAGAGTGGAGAAAGTAAGGCAATTGGAAAAAGCGGGGCAAAGTTGGAGGATACCTTACAACGCTACTCTCAAACTCTGGGGCAATTACTAAAGCCCACCTTCTCTTCCTCTTTTCTGCGTCAAAAAGAGGAAACCTTCAGACATAATTACTTTAGTCTTGAATTCGTTAAGTTGCAGTTTGTTTCAAAGCTGGAATTGGAATTTTTGGTGGGAAGGGGACAGGGCGGAGAACGGTGCGATTCACAAATGAATTTTAATTGAACGCTGTGTTGATTATCCTTTTGTTGAGCAGAATGCCTGGTGATGTCCTCAACACTCTTTCACGCTTTTTAAAAGTTGGTTACTGGAGGACTGTTTAGTTGAAGAAGTGGAAGATAAAAGAGATCAGTCCAACCTTACAAACCAGATGTAGTGTCTTCTTACAGTGACGTCACTACTGTTACGAGCTTGTTAGTGGAGAAAAACCGAGCGGATGAAGAAGTGTTTCCAACGCCCAAGACTGAGAATAAGCTGCACTTACAGGAACATGCATCGAACACAGCGTAGTCAGTACCACATCTTAAGAGGCCTCTCCGACAATGTCGTCGCTTTGTAATAAAGAGGTCTGGAGTTCGATTTCTGATGGAGACACATTGCACAGTGGTTCGGTTCCTACTCTAAACTGTACTCCATTACCATTTAGCCTATCTGAGCCTAACTTGGATATACATACTTTGTCAATGCTCTTGTTCGTGTTCTAAGAATGATCTAATGTTTCCAACTAAATAAATTGTGAATGCGCTAAACTGAGTCACTAATCACTGACAGAGATTATTTGGTTTGACAAATAATATGTTGAATTTACTGAAATCATATCTTGAAGGTAGGAGACAATATGTAACTTACAAAGAATCAAAATCATGTGAATATACTCTAAACTCCGGTGTCCCACAAGGTAACTACGATGTGGTAGATTCCAGTTGCAAGTAGATATCCACAGTTACAAAGACGAATTCGTTTTGGTTGCCCATTTTGTAACAGAGCAGGGCTGGATTTAAAGTTGAAGGGGGAAGTTGAGGGTGAGGGGCTTCAGCCCTAAGCCTCAATCGAGAAGAAAGATTTTGAGAAATTCCACAATTGGACATTGTGGAAAAAATTCCTGAGATTACAAATTTCCGGGATCCGTCCAGAATCTCGTCTGTCAGCCAAACGCACTACTCGGTGGAGCACCACGAGGGTGAGTGTGCGTGCGTGCGTGCGTGTGCTTGTATATATGTGTGTGTGTGTGTGTTTTGGGTAGAACACGCGGATGAAGAGAGACGCTAGAGAGTGAGACAGATGCCATGTGTAGCTAAGTAGTGAGGAATAGGATAAAAAGCAGAACGTTGTGAGTTAAGGAAAAACTTAGAACTCAGCGAAAGAGGAAGTAGTTAAAATAAATGTAGAAATCATGTAATACTATGTGGAGAGATTTGGATTGAATATAAACATGTGGGGGAGGGGGACATTATATTAACTTTTCTTACTCGTGTTGCTAGAGAGATAGACACTGAGAGTTTATGGGTAGTGTGTGTGTGTGTGTTCGTGTGTGAGTGAAAGAAATATATGTAGTGTCTTTCGTGGATTCATCAGTTCCATCTGTGAATTACTGTAACACAAATGCATGAGCAGTTAACGCACTAAAGATAATGGATTACACTTCCAAAAGTGGAAACAATGGTCTTTCAGCACTGTATCTGAAACTTTAAGTAAATAAATATATAAATAAATGTGCAATGCACACTCGCTGCAAAATGATTCCATAAACTTGGACAATGTTGAATCCCTTTTCCGTGGTAACATATTCACAGATCAAAACTATAGATGGCGCATTTAGAAATTACATGCAAGTACATCTCGTGACTCACCATGGTGCACAAGGGAGAGTTTGTTTGTGTTTTGAGAAATGTAGGAAGAATTGAGGATGGGAATGGCGAAGGGAAAAGAGAGAATGTAGGAAAAGAAACAGAGGAGAGAGAGAGCGTTTAGTGAGAAAAGACAACAAAAGAAGGGCGTGGGGAAAGTGAAGCTATCACCGAACAAGTCAATGAACGAGAGAGAGCTGTAAGTCATCGGCGCGCAATATCCAGGCTCCTCCTTGCGAGAGGAGCTTCGTAGCTGAAATGCAGGTCACGCACCAAAATCGAGTTACCCCGAGCTGTTGAATGAAGGAACTTGATTTTCGGCACCCGCTTCCCAGAGACGCGTGCGTGCGTGAGTGTGAGTGCGTGTCATCAGACGAGGAGGCGAGTGTCGGTAATTTCTCGATGGCAAATCCAATTTGGGCGCAATTAGGTTCAAGGGAAAAATAGATCACCAGAGGAGACACAACAAGGCGATTGGGAAGTGCGTCACGCCTCGCTTCAAGGACCTGAAAGTGCGTGAAGAAGGCGCGTTTGAGGAGAAGATGCCAGTTTTGGAATTACCAAGATTGCCTGAATTCTTCTCATTTTGTGTAACCATTTTCTAAGGGCGATACAAAGACATTCAAGGAAGATCTTTTATCTATGAAGTGTAAATAAATTAATACAGAGTTAATTGTAAAAGCCAAATTTTAAGCGACTTGATAAGTCTGCTCCTTGTGCAGAGAATTTCTATGCGATAAGCCTCACCCCCACACACCAATCCAATAAAAACAAACAAAAATTATGAATACCACATAATATGTGTGTGTATATTGAAGTGAGAATTCATAAAATAACTTCAACTTCGCTGGAAATAAGGACTAAATTTATCGTGAAATCTGGTGTACAAGGAAGGTAGATGAGATTTCTTGCAAATATGTTCAAATTAAAATACCATAGTAACTAGCTACATGCAGACTCGTGTGTGAAAGAACTGTATTTTACGATTTCTGCTCTCTTCTACACATTCTGAACAAAATATTTTGTGGGTCAGTTGAGAAAGAAATTACATGTTTTAAACTTTTTCCAATCTTGCCCAACATCCTGCAAAGAACTGTCTTCAAAAGAAGTACTTATCTGCCTGTGCAATATATAAAACACAAATGTGTTCGTCCGTAGATTCCTGGATAGTTACATCGACCAGTGGAGTGCAAGGATGTGATCAGTGGAATTATATGTTCCGTTTGACCCAGAATTTCTAAAGTAAAAAATAATGAAAAATAAGAGACTGTTACATTTTGGCAAATTTTATCAATTATTCACCGATTTCTCACAAATAATTATTAAATGCACATTAAAACAGTCCAGCAATTTATTTGGTGAAACGTAAATATCTGGTGTAATCGTAATAGCCATATCATTACCTCTATTAAATCCCGCTCTCTCATAATTGATCCTCACGTTTCAGTAAATATCGTAGAGTCAGTCTGGCTGCCAATTACCCTCAACAATAATAGCTGAATAAAATTAACAATTCGCTGTTACTTCCTGTAAAAAAAACATCAGATCGCATTCCTTTATATTCCCTTTACTAATGTTATTTCGGTTAGGACGAGTGGTGTCGTAAAGTAATTTTTTTCCTGTAGGCTGAAGAGTGGATGAATTTTTTTTCAGATGGGTTTTGTTTAGAGCTCCCTCCTAGTCTAACGGTTAGTGCCCTCGTCTTTGGTGCGAGTGTTCCCGGGTTTGTTCATCGGAGGGAGCTCCGAAATTTCGGTTTTGACCCAGCATTGCAAGGACAGTAGTAGCGGATGATATAAAACGATTGGATGCGACGAGCTGACGGCCGATCTCAGTGGCGGAGCGGTTAGCACAGCGCGCTATGACACCATGGGTCGAATTTCGGCCCGGCCATGGGTGTTCTTTGTGAGTGTCTCTTCATCAGTTTTATCATATCATTCCTCGGTGGAGGCACATAGTGGTTCGGATCCCACTTTAAACTGTAGGTCCAGTCCCGATTAGCCTTCCTGTGCATAAAGTGGACTTAAAACACCAAATCAATCAATCATCCCTCATTCTCATCTTCACGACTAGTCAAAAGTTGCAGAAAAACGACGTTAATTAACAAAGTCAATGAATCGACCCATGCGCTGATCATCCATTGCACAATGGAAAGCCACTTGACAGGGCTTACTCCTCAAAGATCTGTTTCGTCACAGAGTTTAATTTTTTAGGGAATATGTTTCGATGGTCTCTTGTTTTGTCTATCTTTCCTCAGTTTTTCTGCGTGTAAGAAGTGGCCCTCCCCGAAGACACCCGAATGCCAATCTCCCTTCCTCCAATGGCTGCATTTTGCAGAGTAGCGAGTCGCTGGCGTCTGGATTGGTTGATTTGGCATATTTTACCTCGCTTTTCTACCATTTTTGCCCAATCGCGATAACGAGTATGCGTAATGATATGGTCAAAAAACACCCATGCCCAGGCCGAAACTCGAACCCCTGGCATTGCACCGCGTTGTGCTAACCACTACGTCACGGAGGCCGACACTGGCGTTTGACTCTCGGCCAATATAATCCTCCGTGGCCCCGTGTTGTGTGCTGTTCATTTGTTTTTGTGATATTCCTTTCATTCATTTCACCATATCACCATCCATCCTTATTTTCGCGATTAGCCAAAAGTGACAGAAAAGCGAAGTAAAATAAATCAAAGAAAACAAATCATCAGTTTCTCTCTCATCCTCTCTTATTTGCATCTTCCTTTCTTTATCTACTGCCTTGTAATCAAAGGGACCCCGGTTCGATATCCAGTGGAGGCACATGGTACTTTAAACCGCAGATCTAGTCCCGATTAGCCTATCTGTGGATACAGTGGCCTTAGAACAAACTTTTTAAGTTATTCCTTTGTATTTTTATCTCAGTCTTTTCTTTCTACTTTCTTTCTCTGACTCTTCCTATCACTTTATATCAGTTTATTACGGTGGGCACTATCCAGGTGGGCCACTGTTCGGGGCATTTGCCAGTGTTTGTTTTTCGACCATCTGTACTCTCCCCCACCTTCCGTCAGGTCCGTCCAACAATTGGCGAGCATGGCGCAAGCAAACCTCGTTAGGTGGAAATCGAGTTCCTTGGCTCGCTGGCTTCCACGTTAATTCACTTTGAGCCGGAGGAAATGGTCCGAGCTTTTGGAAAATGGGGAGCGCCTCCTCCGCGCCGGGGACCATATCTCACGACTATTGTTTGTCGCCCAGCGGTTTCCCAGGACGCTGCAAAGCTGCGCGTTCAACCGTCGTAAATTTGTGAAGATTATAATCTCAGAATGCGTCCTCGGAGGTGTTCCGCTTTGCGGCAGGGATAAGGAGGGTGCGGGCGAAGATTAGGAACGCCAATTTTGGGATCTGCTGTTTACCAGTTCTGATACTTAGCAGCTGCACTGGCATCTACCTGCAAGGGGCTGCGATAGTGAACCGAACACGTCTTAGCTTTGATAAAGTTTTAATTAAACCCTCCCGGTGGAGGCACATAGTGGTTCGGGTCCCACTTTAAACTGTAGGTCCAGTCCCGATTAGCCTTTCTGCGCATAAAGTGGGCTTAAAACAACAATTTAATAAATCAATCAATTCAGTCAATTAAACCATACAAGCACATTGTATAAAACAGGGATCAGCATTGGCTGTATGGCGAGTAGAAGTGGTCCATGGTCATGCTTCTAGACCCTTCTTTGTACTTCTCTTGAAATCAGTGGCCTGGCTGCAGGGTTGCCAGTAGCGTAGTAGCGATTCTTACCAGACCCACGTGCTTATTCTAAGTAAGCAGACACACTTGGTGGTTACGAAAGCTGATGAAAGGTAAACATTACTATGCTCAGGGTGGTGAATTCCGGGAATTCTGCGTGAATTATTGGCTCCGGGAATTGTGCGTGATTTCTGCGTGAATTTTTCTCTCGACGTGAAAAATAGCAACTTTTATTAATACAAACCCCAATGATTTTATACATACAGTAGTCTCTCCTTTATTCTCCTGAATTCTTTCAATCCGTTTACTGTGTTAGTTTCCTTTGCAGAACAATCTATCTGACCGACGGAAGATTTTTGCAAGATACGATACCTTGAAGTTAAATTTGACTTTGATATACTTATACAATTAACATATTTTGTAATTAGTATATTCCGTAACATTTGTGACTTGTGTTTGTAGATGTATTTTGAGCCCGAGAATGTGAAATGGCAAATGTTAACTTCGCACTTTAAATTAAATATTTTAAATATATTTACTGTTTAATTGAATTGTTAGAATTTTTCGATACGTTGGAATCACACAGACCCTTTATATTGTTAATATATTTGTGTATGTCTCTGTATGGGTGGTGAGAGGCGGTAATACGTAAGGTTGAAATAGAGAAAACATCTGTTTGTACCCTTGAATTTTGGGGAAGTTCGCCTTGAAAACCGGGAATTATACTTGAATTTTATCATGGTTCTAGAGTAGCCACCCTGTATGCTACAAGCAGGCCCGTAGCTCAGCCCCCCCCCCCTGGAACTGCCATCAGCCCCCCTTGACATTAGACAAAACTATTTTGTATAATTTGTTTGCAGTGAAGAGTGAAAATGTAGACAGCTCACAACTTTAAGGATAAATCCGCAGAACATGAACAGCAGCTATTACATTCGCTCATCTTGTTTATGAGCACAAGTCTAAGTAGCTGCAAGTATTTAGAAGATTATCTAGAATTTGTAAGTTCTTTCATAGGGGAGCTTCTTTATCTGTACCTTCATTGTCCCTGTTGCGACCTGCGACTTTGACGTCATCATCCACATTACTTCGATATTAAAGGTCAACAGCTCTCAAGTTTTGGGAACGAAGGGGAGTTTCATTGCTTCGGTTGGGGGTGGAATGCTATGAATTGTTTTTGTGATATAAATATCTGTATCATCTAAAGTAGCATGCAGTGTGTAAGGGATGATTCAGTGTCAGTCAATTACCACTTCAAGAGATGTTTTAAAAGACGTAGGAGAATGTAGTAGTTGTATGATATTTATAAATTTTGTTTAACAATGACCCCCCCCACACATAATATAATTTACCTTCATTTAATACTGTGCAATTTTTAAAAAATGGACTTGTTTTACAAAGCCCCCTGATAACCCATGAGCCCCCCTGATAACCCGTGAGCCCCCCCCCCTTCCCGGAGATCAGTTCTAGAAACGGGCATGGCTACAAGATATTTTGACCAATTTAATTTTGTTGTGGAATTTCGCAGCCAATGAACGATTGATTGATTGGGCTTATTTTTCTTCGCTTTTCTGCCACTTTTTGGCTAATCGCGAAGATGAGGATGGGTGATGGTGTAGCGAAATTGATGAAGGGACTCTCACCATGGACACCCATGTCCAGGTCGGGATTCGAACCCGGGACCTCTGGCGCTGTAGCACGATATGCTAACCACTCCGGCACGAAGGCTGACTGTCAATAAACGAAGAACACAATTTGTTGAGAGCATTTGGAAAACACTCACTATTTTTTTTAATGTTTTTAAAGAAAATTACAAACTCTTCTCAAGCCATTGTGCTACTACATAAAATTTCTACCAGACAGTCGGTGAAACTATAATAGACCGGCAACACTGATTGGCATTGCCTCGAAGGAAGAGAGGAGAAGGCAACCGAGATTACAATTTTCTGAGTCTTGAGGGGTGGGAAGAGAGAGAGTGTAGCATTTACCCTCCTCCTGGAGACACCCACAAACCTCTACTCTCTAAGCATGAGAGTTAAACAGACGATCGTTTTATCTCAAACATAGCTTGAGGAGGTTCTCTCGATATCTGACTACAACTTTGCGTTTGTACGAGAAGATGAGAGGGACTTGAAAAAAACATCTTTATCACCTTCTAGAAAGTTTCAATCCATTCTTCACGATACTAGAAACCAAATGTGTCAAATTATACTTCTTTTGATTGATTGAATTTATAGCTTTTCTGCCTATTTTAGCTAATCGCAGCAATGGACATGAATGGTGATCAGAGGAGGGGACAATCACAAACATGTATTGACGACACAATGAGAGTCCAGCAGATAATTATATTGACTGTAAGTCCATACGTCTAATTATACTAAGTTACTTGGGTTGTCAACACTGCTTTTTGTGCTGAGCTTCGGAAACACTTACAGGTGTGCCTCATGCATAAGTGTTTACGAGGGGGTTGGGGACACTTCGGACACACGTCGTTCATCCTTTGGGTATTTCATTGAAGGTTGCGGAAATAATGTCTAAAGTCAAATCATCCATTCGGTACACACGGCATCTCGTTCTTGGATTGGTTGGGTTCTTTCTGGTTGCTGATATAATGTTTAAAATGAAATCATGCATTCGGTCTCACTCTCTGGTTAAGTGTTCTCATTTCGGTTGCGGAAATGGTGTCTAAAAGGATAATGCTCCTCCAGACGGACGTGTCCGTTCTTTCATCAACACTTTTCAAAGTAAGCTAAACCTCCTCCGGTTGCCATGTTCTTGGAGAACTCTTTTTATGAAGAGAGCTCAGCTTCTGTTGCCGTGGATAACTTCGGCCGCGGAGATTTACGGCGAGAAGTAGAAAGTATCGGAAACTAGAAGCCGACAGAAGATCCCATGACGTCATTGAAAAACTGTGGGGAATCTTGAACAGGGAGCAGATATTAAAATCCTGCGGGAAATTGCCTGGATGAATCAAGGGAGGTGGGGAGGCGTAATCCCTCAAAAGTTACAGGATCCGCTGGCGAAACAACTTCGCCTGATGAGAAATTTGGGGATGCTATTAACAATGAATTAAGCTGCTAACGCAATAAAAGCAGCCTGCTTCTTTCATTGGGCTTCGCCACATCTGAAGGCGTGGAGGGGAAGCTGCCAAAAGCGATAAGCGAAGTTGGTTTGATGTTTGGCAAACTCTGGTCTCGTGGCCATATTGTGCGGTCAAAGGTGGCGTAATCACCGATCCGGCTGGATGAATCGTCTTGAACGTTGTTCCTCAGTTTTGAAGGCAGTAGTTGGTTTAATATTGGTAAGTAGATGGTATCCGACTTACCGTCGGTCGCTGCATGGGTGGTCTTTAATTTGCACGTACTTAGAACTAATTTGCACGTACTTAGAACTAATTCGCATGTACTTAGAACTAATTTGCACGTACTTAGAATACTTTACATTTATGTATTTGCATGATTATAACTTTTTATGAATATATAATTATTTATTTTATGAAAAATATGTATATAGAAGGTAATTAGAGGTACTAAACGCTATGCATATGGTTTTATATTCATTACTGCAAAGTATGTAATGTATGAATCGATAATATTAATGTTTATAATATTGAAAATAAGAGTTTATGGTTTATGAACCGCTATGAACGGTGGTAATGGGTGTAGGTACAGGTCCAATTACGAAAGAAGACGGTCCCGGTACTCGAACCCGCGATATGTAATATTATTAATTAGTACTATGTAATAATGTATGTTATTATGTTATGAAAGACGATGGTACGAGATGCAAGACAGGAGACTGTGAACTCCGCGCAGGTAGAGGAGAAAGGAATTTGGGGAGTGTGCGTTCAAGGTCAAATGACGTCACAACGTCAGAACAAAGAAGGAACCTGATTGACCAATGAGAGAACGCGTCGGTAGATTTTTAAAACCGGTTTTTCCAAGGTTAACCAGTACGCAAGAACAGGGGAAAGCTATGCAATACTGTAGGGCAGGGGAGGGATTGAACCAGACAACAAAGGATTTCTGGAAATGCGCAGCAAGGGTCAAATCTCTGAAGCTATGCGTCGCTTGTAGAACTGGTTTCCGCCGCCAATTAATATTCCGCTCAGGGTTGCCCCAAGGCACAGGACGCTTTAGCGCAGGTTTTTTTTATCTGTACTATGAACAAGGGAGAGCTATCAGGGACGGGGCCTACAGTTTTCACCATTTGCTTTTATCACGGGGTAACGAACCTAGGACCCTTTGATTATTGATTTAGGTAGTAAATGTATGTTACTGTGTGCTATTTAACTTAATTTTGAGTTTATTTTTTACCAAACTTTGACTTTATGTCAAACATTTTCACAGCTTATCCTTATTTTTACAAAAATAACACTATTTGTACTATTCAGAAAACATTTTTTATTAAATTTTGGACTCGCAAAGACATTTTTTCAACTTTTAATTTATTATTTTACAATTTTATGTTATTTTTTCAAAAATAACACTATTTGTACTATTCAGAAAACATTTTTTATTAAATTTTGGACTCGCAAAGACATTTTTTCAACTTTTAATTTATTATTTTACAATTTTAGGTTATTTGTTTTACCAAAATAACACTATTTATACTATTCAGGCAACATTTTTTATTAAATTTTGGACTCACAAAGATATTTTTACAACTTTTTAACTTATTATTTTACAATTTTATACCTATTTTTAACCTAAATAACACTATTTGTACTATTCAGGCAACATTTTTTATTAAATTTTCGACACACAAAGTGTGTGTTCTCAACTTTTATCTGTTTATTTCACAAGTTTAGGCTTATTTTTACCAAAATAACACAATTCAATCTGTTCAGGAAAGACTTTTAGTTACATTTTCGACTCACAAAAAGACATTTTCTAAACTTTTAACTTATTATTTTACAACTTTAGGCTTATTATTACTCAAATAACACAATTTCAGCTGTTCAGGCAACATTTTTTATTAAATTTTGGACTCACAAAAATACATTTTCTAAACTTTTAACTTATTATTTTACAACTTTATGTTAATTTTTTACCAAAATAACACTATTTATACTATTCAGGCAACATTTTTATTAAAGTTTGGACTCGCAAAGATATTTTTTCAACTTTTAACTAATTATTTTACAACTTTATGTTAATTTTTACCAAGATAACAAAATTCAATCTGTTCAGGAAAGACTTTTAGTTACATTTTCGACACACTAAGATATTTTTACAACTTTTTAACTTATTATTTTAAAATTTTATACCTATTTTTACCTAAATAACACTATTTATACTATTCAGGAAAGAGTTTTAGGTATATTTTCGACACACGAAGTGTGTGTTCTCAACTTTTATCTGTTTATTTCACAAGTTTATTCTAATATTTACTCAAATAACACGATTTGAACGTGTTTTTTATTACATTTTGGACACACACACACACACACACACACACACACATACACACACACACACACACACACACACACACACACACAGAGAGAGAGAGAGAGAGAGAGAGATTTCTTTCCAAGTTTAGAGGATTATTCTCTAGTTTACTCAAATAACACAATTCAAATGTGTTTTGAATTAAATTTTGTACACACGAAGTGTGTTTCGTCAAGTTTTACCCTTTTATTTTACAACTTTAAGTTAATTTTTTACCTAAATAACACTATTTGTACTATTCAAGCAACATTTTTATTAAATTTTGGACTCACAAAGACATTTTTTTTCTACGTTTAACTTATTATTTTACAACTTTATATTAATTTTTTACCAAAATAACACTATTTGTACTAATCAGGCAACATTTTTTATTAAATTTTGGACTCACAAAGACATTTTTTCAACTTTTAACTTATTATTTTACAACTTTATGTTAATTTTTACCAAAATAACACTATTTGTACTATTCAGGCAACATTTTTTATTAAATTTTGTAATTACAAAGAGATTTTTCAACTTTTTTTTTTATCAATTTATCTAAGAATACACACAGACAAACACATCTGTTAACACTTTTATGTACATAGATATGCCTTTTTTCAATATTTTAGTATGAAGATTGCACTTTAGCTATTTAAGCAAGTGTAGGAAAGGTAGGATTTCTGAGAATTTGTTGCAGGATTTTGTTGTCCAAGTATAGATGAGAACTGAGCTGGGAGACTGCTTTGAACCTTTTCATGAGAGTTTGCATGTGAACTGTATGCAAATTGAGCACTATTGACTGTGCATGCTTCTAAGTTTTGCTGTTATTTTACATCAAGTCTGTGAGACTGTAGTCAGTTTTCCCTCTTCAAGTAGTTTTTATTGATTGTATTTGTATATGTTTTGGGGACGAGGTAGTTTGTTGTAGAATATTTTTACCTGATTGTTTTGAGATATTGAGTGTCTGCTGTTTTACTTGTAATTATTTTCCTTCTTGTGTTGTGTATTTGACTGTATTTTGTCCAATTTTTTAGTATTTAGAATAATTGTTGTTGACTTGTAGATGAAGGGAGTAATAATCCTTTGCAAGATGCCCTATACTTGTCTGAACATTATTTTTAGTGTTCACTTTTGAAGCCTTAGCATTCTGGTAGTAATTAATCTGTAATGTAGGCATTTTTCTGATAAATTAGACTCACTTAGTTGTTTCAACACATAGAAGTTGCATGATGGTTTACTGCTGATGATGCTAATTTGCTCTTCTTATGTACTACGTACGATGTAGCTTATTTGAGTAATTGGAATTTTGTACTGAACATAGGATTGCTTGTCTATTTTATTCCTATGTTGTTGAGTTTGTCCATATATGCCTTGGAAGAATCTAGATATATCGTGTTTGAAGTTTTATGTTTCTCTAAGGTTTCAGCTATGTAGTTTCTAACTCTGCTATCAGTGTGACTATTGATTTCTCTTTCTGAATGCCATGTTGGTTTCTGTTTATTCTTTTTTGCTGCTTGAATCTGACTTAGGTTGTTTGCTTTTTTTTTCAGATCTTTTATTTTTTACTTTTTTAGATATTCTCTTTACATAAAAAAAATTCAAAGTACATTGTTAAAGTCAAAGTGTTAAAATTATTTTTTTCAAAGTTAAAGTTTTAAAAGTACAATTTTTTAAAATTAAAAGTTATAATAGTACATTTTTGGTAAGTTGTTAGTATTGTTTGTTAGTAGTTTGTTTTGTTGTTAAAGTAAAATATGTTAGTTAATGTAAAATTAAAGTAATTAAAATTTAAAAATTGTGGAATTATTATAAAATAGCATTCAAAATATCAAAATAGTTAAGCCATAACAAATACAAAACAAACAAATAAAGATCTAAAAAAAAAGCAAACAACCTAAGTCAGATTCAAGCAGCAAAAAAGAATAAACAGAAACCAACATGGCATTCAGAAAGAGAAATCAATAGTCACACTGATAGCAGAGTTAGAAACTACATAGCTGAAACCTTAGAGAAACATAAAACTTCAAACACGATATATCTAGATTCTTCCAAGGCATATATGGACAAACTCAACAACATAGAAATAAAATAGACAAGCAATCCTATGTTCAGTACAAAATTCCAATTACTCAAATAAGCTACATCGTACGTAGTACATAAGAAGAGCAAATTAGCATCATCAGCAGTAAACCATCATGCAACTTCTATGTGTTGAAACAACTAAGTGAGTCTAATTTATCAGAAAAATGCCTACATTACAGATTAATTACTGCCAGAATGCTAAGGCTTCAAAAGTGAACACTAAAAATAATGTTCAGACAAGTATAGGGCATCTTGCAAAGGATTATTACTCTCTTCATCTACAAGTCAACAACAATTATTCTAAATACTACGAACTTGGACAAAATACAGTCAAATACACAACACAAGAAGGAAAATAATTACAAGTAAAACAGCAGACACTCAATATCTCAAAACAATCAGGTAAAAATATTCTACAACAAACTACCTCGTCCCCAAAACATATACAAATACAATCAATAAAAACTACTTGAAGAGGGAAAACTGACTACAGTCTCACAGACTTGATGTAAAATAACAGCAAAACTTAGAAGCATGCACAGTCAATAGTGCTCAATTTGCATACAGTTCACATGCAAACTCTCATGAAAAGGTTCAAAGCAGTCTCCCAGCTCAGTTCTCATCTGTACTTGGACAACAAAATCCTGCAACAAATTCTCAGAAATCCTACCTTTCCTACACTTGCTTAAATAGCTAAAGTGCAATCTTCATACTAAAATATTGAAAAAAGGCATATCTATGTACATAAAAGTGTTAACAGATGTATTTGTCTGTGTGTATTCTTAGATAAATTGATAAAAAAAGCAATATAATTATAAATCAAAGACTATACCTAATAATATTAATTTCAAAATAAGCTGATAGAAAAAGATATAATAACTACAGTATAAGCTTTTAATTTTTGTTAATTACAAAAAAATAAAAGTTAAATACAGTAAATAAACTTGGTCCCTTACATTGAAAAAGGAACATAAATTGAGAATATTTGAAAATAAAATCCTTAGGAAAATACTTGGGCCTAAAACAGATGAGGAGACAGATGAGTGGAGAAGATTACATAATTTAGAAGTACATAATTTGTATTCATGTCCAGATAGTATTAGAATGATTAAATCAAGAAGACTTAGGTGTGTAGATCATGTGGTACGAATGGGAGAGGATAAAAGAGTATACAGGATTCTTGTTGGGAAACCTGATGGTAAAAGACGAATAGGAAGACCAAAACAAAGATGGAGGGATAATGTAGAGATGGACCTAAAGGAAATTGGTAGGGAAGGAAAGGAGTATATAGATCTTACTCAGGACAAGGACAGATGAAAGGCATGTGTTGCTGCAGCCATGAACATTCGGGTTTAAGAAGACTAGAGAGTTAGTTAGTTATACATTAAATAAGCATAATATTTGGATTGTAAGTAGAGAATATAACAAATGTACAAAGCATTGTGCGAAAACTATGTCAACTTTGCATTATAAGCAGAAAATTAAACCAGTTTGCCCTAGAAATACATTTTAAGAATAGCCCAAAATAGCATGCGTAATAGAAAATTAAGAAAACTTTCTGATGCATAAAAGTACTGACTAGTGCTGAATGAATCAATTACTGTAAAATATTATTGTCTGATTCAAGTAATTTAATTGTAAACATTATCTTTTGTGTGTAAAATATAATTGTTAGTTGAACTGATAAGTACAAATATTAACTTTATACGCCTTCATACACTCTAAATAACATAACTTTGATATATAAATTAGTAACAATTTGTTAAAATTAAGTTAAACTGTAGAATTGTTTTCTTAAATAAATATAATGTAGTAAAAATACTAAACAAATAATTCCTTCTTTTCCTATTTAAAGGATGCCAAACAGTGTAAACCAGTTGTTAGTGGCTAAATAACATAACATTTGAAGGCAGTAACAATATTTTTAAAAACACTGTTTTTTACCTAAGTTTGTGAATTAAATACTAGTACATTTTGTCAAATTATAAATAAAATATACCTATTTCTTTGGTATTAGTACTATAGTGAAGGAAAATGTTACTAAAACTTTGCTAGTACAGTAAATCTGAGAGTTTTAGCTTTATTTGTCCGTAACTGGATATAATTGTAACTTGTTAATCTCGCCAAACACAATCTTTACCTCAATTTTGGAAGCTAGCTGAACTTTAGCGTTTCGAATTACATATAGTGAAGGCCTCTATAGTGGAAAATACACCCAGTCTGTAAAAAATTGGAAATGTTGTCTCCTTCTCTGTCGAACCAGATCAAGAGTGTTCTCAATTGTTTCAATATATTTCTTAACATAACTAACTTTTCAAGAAAAAAATACCTTGTGCCCAGATAGCTTAGTTGGTATAGCGTTAGGCTTTTAACCTATCTGTCCAGGGTTCGAGTCCCTGTCTGGGCGATTACAATTTTTAAATTTTGTCATCGGATCTTGTGCAGAATGGATATAAAATATGTTTACAGTCTAACAGATTATTATTTATCTTAAAATTTTGCAATAAGCTTTTACGTTTCTCAAATATCAGCATCTTTAGCTAACAGTACAGCATAACCAGTATTATTATAATAGAAAAGTTCTGGTGGTAGAACCTACACCTACTGTAATATCTCTGTGGTATTAACTTATATGCAGCCCATAACTTTTGAGAGTGTTTCTCCTCCGTTACATTTCCTCGCCATTTACCCTTAGCGTCGCGATTAGCCTCAGAAGCAAAAAAAAGCGAAATCTTATATTTGTTTTTTTATATCTCTGAAACCACCTATACTATAGAACTACATTTAATGAATTTTGCAGTCTTCCTGTTTGATCTGTTAAATAATCCAGTCAATAAAAATATACTTACATAGAAAAATCTGTTTTTCAGATACTTTAATCGGGTAATCTGCTTTTGCGTACTTCCTCAGAAATATAGTTCTTTATAAATTTAGCACCTGATATAAAATAAGTCGAAGTCTAGTTAGAGTTGGCCTGTAAGTGCTTCTGGCACATGTAGTTACTTGAAAAAGCAAATATTGGGTGTATAAAAGATAGCATTCTTGTGAAACAGTAAAAATCAACCTCATTTCCTCGTAATATTAGCTGTAAGTGCTTCTTGCAGATTAACAAAGCTCTGGCGTGTCACCTACAATCCTTTGTAAGGTTCGTGTTGTCCTATAAATTGTCGATATATATACTAAGTCCCTAGTTACAGCCTAAGCTTTAAGTTTCAATCTGAGGACTTCAGTGTTCAGATAGTGATTGTAGCCTCGTATAATAAACCAAATGGAAATAACCCAAGTGTTGATGCACCCAAACACCAGTAATACTTCAAAAATACCTTGAAAAAGGCTATAAGGCTAAATTATTCTTCTAGCATAGAAAAAAGTTTAGCAAGTGGACCTATGGTTCATATAGTCAGTCGTGTGTGAACTTCGTCTTGTCCTGTGAATTGTCAATATATTGATAAATGGTTATATTTAAAAAAGAAAAGAAACAATGTTGGTAAGCGTCCAGTTGTGGACCCCTCGGTAAAAGGATTTCAGTCTTTATAGACACACAATAATTTTCGTTACACAAAAAATTTGGCAAATAGTCGAAATGTTAAACATTTCGTGTACTTTATCCAGTAAGCCTTAGCTAGAAATACAATAACAGCGTTACAGGCATTAAAATTAAGCAAGCTTAGATATTCTAGTGGCCCATAATAAGTATAAAATATCCTTTAAAATACTCTGACAAATAGTTGTGGGTTATCTGAGATCAAAATTTTCAAGCCCTCTCTCCTGCATAAATAGGCTCTAGAATTCACTAAGCCTCAAAATAATATTAGGGTACATAAGATAAAAAAGCAGATGAAGAGTGGTGCTGATCGCATCATCTCCAAAATAGCAAAAACAAAAATATACAGAGCCCTATCTGATATATTTAGAAAATTTTTACCTAGTACAACAGTAACAAAATACTCAGCAAACTCTAAAATAAACAAACTTTCGTTGTTATTTGAGTAATAATAAGCCTAAACTTGTAAAATAAAAGGGTAGAACTTGCCAAAACATACTTTTGCATCCAAAATATAATTGAAAACTCTTTCTTGACTGGATTAAATTGTGTTTTTTGAGTAATATTAAGCCTAAACTTGTAAAATAAAAGGGTAAAACTTGACGAAACACACTTCGTGTGTACAAAATTTAATTCAAAACACATTTGAATTGTGTTATTTGAGTAAACTAGAGAATAATCCTCTAAACTTGGAAAGAAATCTCTCTCTCTCTCTCTCTCTCTCTCTCTCTCTCTCTCTCTCTCTCTCTGTGTGTGTGTGTGTGTGTTTGTGTATGTGTGTGTGTGTGTGTGTGTGTGTGTGTGTGTGTGTGTGTGTCCAAAATGTAATAAAAAACACGTTCAAATCGTGTTATTTGAGTAAATATTAGAATAAACTTGTGAAATAAACAGATAAAAGTTGAGAACACACACTTTGTGTGTCGAAAATATACCTAAAACTCTTTCCTGAATAGTATAAATAGTGTTATTTAGGTAAAAATAGGTATAAAATTTTAAAATAATAAGTTAAAAAGTTGTAAAAATATCTTAGTGTGTCGAAAATGTAACTAAAAGTCTTTCCTGAACAGATTGAATTTTGTTATCTTGGTAAAAATTAACATAAAGTTGTAAAATAATTAGTTAAAAGTTGAAAAAATATCTTTGCGAGTCCAAACTTTAATAAAAATGTTGCCTGAATAGTATAAATAGTGTTATTTTGGTAAAAAATTAACATAAAGTTGTAAAATAATAAGTTAAAAGTTTAGAAAATGTATTTTTGTGAGTCCAAAATTTAATAAAAAATGTTGCCTGATTAGTACAAATAGTGTTATTTTGGTAAAAAATTAATATAAAGTTGTAAAATAATAAGTTAAACGTAGAAAAAAATGTCTTTGTGAGTCCAAAATTTAATAAAAAATGTTGCTTGAATAGTACAAATAGTGTTATTTAGGTAAAAAATTAACTTAAAGTTGTAAAATAAAAGGGTAAAACTTGACGAAACACACTTCGTGTGTACAAAATTTAATTCAAAACACATTTGAATTGTGTTATTTGAGTAAACTAGAGAATAATCCTCTAAACTTGGAAAGAAATCTCTCTCTCTCTCTCTCTCTCTCTCTCTCTCTCTCTGTGTGTGTGTTTGTGTATGTGTGTGTGTGTGTGTGTGTGTGTGTGTCCAAAATGTAATAAAAAACACGTTCAAATCGTGTTATTTGAGTAAATATTAGAATAAACTTGTGAAATAAACAGATAAAAGTTGAGAACACACACTTTGTGTGTCGAAAATATACCTAAAACTCTTTCCTGAATAGTATAAATAGTGTTATTTAGGTAAAAATAGGTATAAAATTTTAAAATAATAAGTTAAAAAGTTGTAAAAATATCTTAGTGTGTCGAAAATGTAACTAAAAGTCTTTCCTGAACAGATTGAATTTTGTTATCTTGGTAAAAATTAACATAAAGTTGTAAAATAATTAGTTAAAAGTTGAAAAAATATCTTTGCGAGTCCAAACTTTAATAAAAATGTTGCCTGAATAGTATAAATAGTGTTATTTTGGTAAAAAATTAACATAAAGTTGTAAAATAATAAGTTAAAAGTTTAGAAAATGTATTTTTGTGAGTCCAAAATTTAATAAAAAATGTTGCCTGAACAGCTGAAATTGTGTTATTTGAGTAATAATAAGCCTAAAGTTGTAAAATAATAAGTTAAAAGTTTAGAAAATGTCTTTTTGTGAGTCGAAAATGTAACTAAAAGTCTTTCCTGAACAGATTGAATTGTGTTATTTTGGTAAAAATAAGCCTAAACTTGTGAAATAAACAGATAAAAGTTGAGAACACACACTTTGTGTGTCGAAAATTTAATAAAAAATGTTGCCTGAATAGTACAAATAGTGTTATTTAGGTTAAAAATAGGTATAAAATTGTAAAATAATAAGTTAAAAAGTTGTAAAAATATCTTTGTGAGTCCAAAATTTAATAAAAAATGTTGCCTGAATAGTATAAATAGTGTTATTTTGGTAAAACAAATAACCTAAAATTGTAAAATAATAAATTAAAAGTTGAAAAAATGTCTTTGCGAGTCCAAAATTTAATAAAAAATGTTTTCTGAATAGTACAAATAGTGTTATTTTTGAAAAAATAACATAAAATTGTAAAATAATAAATTAAAAGTTGAAAAAATGTCTTTGCGAGTCCAAAATTTAATAAAAAATGTTTTCTGAATAGTACAAATAGTGTTATTTTTGTAAAAATAAGGATAAGCTGTGAAAATGTTTGACATAAAGTCAAAGTTTGGTAAAAAATAAACTCAAAATTAAGTTAAATAGCACACAGTAACATACATTTACTACCTAAATCAATAATCAAAGGGTCCTAGGTTCGTTACCCCGTGATAAAAGCAAATGGTGAAAACTGTAGGCCCCGTCCCTGATAGCTCTCCCTTGTTCATAGTACAGATAAAAAAAACCTGCGCTAAAGCGTCCTGTGCCTTGGGGCAACCCTGAGCGGAATATTAATTGGCGGCGGAAACCAGTTCTACAAGCGACGCATAGCTTCAGAGATTTGACCCTTGCTGCGCATTTCCAGAAATCCTTTGTTGTCTGGTTCAATCCCTCCCCTGCCCTACAGTATTGCATAGCTTTCCCCTGTTCTTGCGTACTGGTTAACCTTGGAAAAACCGGTTTTAAAAATCTACCGACGCGTTCTCTCATTGGTCAATCAGGTTCCTTCTTTGTTCTGACGTTGTGACGTCATTTGACCTTGAACGCACACTCCCCAAATTCCTTTCTCCTCTACCTGCGCGGAGTTCACAGTCTCCTGTCTTGCATCTCGTACCATCGTCTTTCATAACATAATAACATACATTATTACATAGTACTAATTAATAATATTACATATCGCGGGTTCGAGTACCGGGACCGTCTTCTTTCGTAATTGGACCTGTACCTACACCCATTACCACCGTTCATAGCGGTTCATAAACCATAAACTCTTATTTTCAATATTATAAACATTAATATTATCGATTCATACATTACATACTTTGCAGTAATGAATATAAAACCATATGCATAGCGTTTAGTACCTCTAATTACCTTCTATATACATATTTTTCATAAAATAAATAATTATATATTCATAAAAAGTTATAATCATGCAAATACATAAATGTAAAGTATTCTAAGTACGTGCAAATTAGTTCTAAGTACATGCGAATTAGTTCTAAGTACGTGCAAATTAGTTCTAAGTACGTGCAAATTAAAGACCACCCATGCAGCGACCGACGGTAAGTCGGATACCATCTACTTTGGTATACTAAGGGAAAGATGTACCGAGCCTTGTAAAGTTCTAATTGGACTTGTTACCACGTCTTTTGTCAGATTGCAGGCACGTAGTATCAAGTGGTTGTGAGAAATCGTGCTGGTAGAAATACAGGCACGAACTTGAATTTTCTGGTGTTATTATCGAAAAGCAACCAGTACTCAACTTAATCGGGAGTGGCGCAGTGTAACCACTTTGCAATGTGCCTCTCCAGGGATTGAACCCCTGACCCTTTGATTACAAGGCGACAACGTTAGCTCTACACCATCGAAGAGGCCCAGCACTAAGATGAGCGTTTTTAATCCATTCTCATTTTATGTGCTCACTGCAGAACTTTAGTGACGTAATTTCCAAATCAATCAATATGTCCCCGGCCGAATGCTATTTTGTCGTATCTCCAGTTTTTGTCAGAGGTGAGTTGAGTTATCGTGTTCCTTCCACGTTCCAAAGATTGGAAGCTGTCATGTGATGTGAATTATCCACACAAGTCATACTTTAATCAGCTACTCTTTAAAGGTAGTACAGATGAACATACGACAATTAGTATTCAGCCGGCGGTATAACCGCTTGGATATTCTGAGAGATTCTTAATCATGAAAAGAAGAGATATTGTCAGAACAATCTTTGCTCTCCTGATGCTTGATTTATATTGCATATCGAGAAGCGTGTGACATTTTGCCCCTAATTGCAGCTGGCTCAATGAAACACATTAGCTTCTAATTTAACCTTATATAAAACAATCTTATACCATTTACCTGCCCAGCCTAGCCTCCATTCACTGCAAGAATGAAGTTAACGTAAACAAAACCACGTAACTTCTGAGACTTAATCCCTTCCCTGTGTGTTACTTCTGCCCATTATATTGGTGTAGCTGTTCAGCTGAATCTAGCAGCTACGTTGAGTGGCGTGGCTTTATGAAATGCACTATATTCCTACTCGTAAGATTCCTGCACAGTTGCCATTCTAACAACTAATAGGATTGCTCGGAAGTCAACGTGTATTTGTTTACATTGTTGTTCTCACAGCGTAAGAAAGTAACAGGATAACATTATGTTCGCACTCCGCCGTTATCTGTATATTGTGACGGCGACAAATTAAGGATGAGTCAATCATTGAAGCTCCGACAGGTGAACCCAGGGTTCATGATTAGAATTGTGGTAAAGGTGTATTCAAGTTAGAACACACCGTCATATTACAGTGGCCGCTGTCGAAACATCTTCACATCTAGTTAACTGTGTATGTAAACCTCACTTCGAGACTCAAATGTTGCATCTCTCTTGCAATATCTGGATCGGTTCCCTCAGGAGAAATTCCCGGGATACGGGTAGGATTAAAGCCCGTACGGAGTCCTTGAGGAGCAAGGATTGTTTTGTTTCTGTTTCGTCCCCGGAAACAAAAAAGGGAGAAAACGTTCCTTTCAAGGTCTTGCAAATAAATTCTGCCGTGAATTAAGGGAGTATCCCTTGAGCTGGCGGGGATCGAACAGTGCCCGTCCGTCCAACAGGAAAAAGGAGGGCAAGTCGACCGTTGCCAACAGATCATGAACCGAAGCGGCAAATGGAGATGGATTGGGTTTGATATAGCGCCAGACCTCCATTTCTCAAGACGCAGCCAAGGATTCCGTTCGATTGCCGGCAAGGGCGGGGTGGGGGGGAGGTGGGGTGTAATCCCTCCCGCACTTCTGGAAGTTCCTGGAGACTTCGAAGGAACTCCCATAAAGATCAAGCCGTATGTTGTAAACCCATAAACAAGGCTGTTTGTCTTCCCGCCTTCAATGGCTCTGCGGAAAACGGTCCCCCAGTTCGGACTGATCCTTTAGGCCGTCGCCAGAGTAAACTCCGGGACTATTAAGGCGCAAGATTGAGGGAACACTTCCCCGGGATTACGAGGCAGGCCTCCGCTTGCTTCCTGAGGGAATCTCGCGTCCTTGTTCATTGTGGTTCGGTACGCATGTAACGCGACCATCCTTATCTGCACGGCTTGTATCAAACACGTGTTTGCACTGCACGTTTATATACTACTGCCATCTACCTTACGATTTGGCACAAACAGGGGATGTTCGAGACGATGCAGAAATTTCAGCGAAAAATGAGTTACCGAACTAGTCCTGGAGTCGCCTGATTTTTCGTTGTCGCTGTTTTACCTGTGTGGAATTCTCTCCGCCAGCGACACCGCAATGGGCCTTTCGAACACCAATAAAGTCGACAGTGCTTAGTTTCTCCCAGCGTAGAGTTGTAAATTACCGTACAATTTGTCATATATTAGAGTGCTGCAGAGAGAGAATTTCGCTCGAGCGCCAGATAGTTCGCACGAGCGACGCTAGATAGCGTACGGAATTGAGAACTTTTTCGCTCGAGCAAATAACGCTCGAATAGGCAAAACGAGCTGTATACACTCGAAGCCGGGTAGTACACGTGTAGCCGCCTGTGGCAGTGGTTCTTAAATATAGATCGTGAAGTGACAGACGCAGCGAAATTAAAACTTAAGTAAACATAGCCATCATCTCCATGTTAAAATGTAGTTTAATCCATCTTACCAATACACAGTGATATATGAAAATGAAATATATGATCGTGGGCTGAAACTACGGTTATTTTACATATGTTTATGATTGAAGGGGGGAGACACGAACGAGCGAAAATGGGTCCATGCACAGGACTCTTATCATATATGCATTTCTACATAGTACATCTCATATGTATATGTATGATAAATAATTGTTAATGGTATTTTTAATAGACTCCTTGATATATATATACATACGTGTATACGTATATTAATGAGTTACTTTTCAGCAAATAGGTATAACATTATTGTTTCTAGAAAGTAATAGCCTATAAGAAATTATGCATATATTTTCTTTAAAGTAATCCAAATACTCGTTAAATACTAAAGTGCACATATTAAGTAAATATAAGATGTAGAAAACATCAAGTTACAGGTCATTGTACTAATAGCAAGAACAATAACATTCCCTTGTGTACGATTTACTGATTTTTTCCGCGGCTTTCCCCGCGATTTCCAGCCCATCACGTGCACATAAAAGAGCTATGAAGGTAGCTTAGCTTAACGTGTGGCGAGATTTATGTGCGTGCATCGGATATGTGCAGGGTGTGTGGAAGTCAAGGGTTACTTTGGAAGGTCAGCCTGCTTTTTAATCTTCCGGGCGCAGTGATTTCGAACACGAAATCCTGTAGTTTGCGTTGTTAAAATCCCGGAAAAAAGGGTCACATTCCGTGCATTTTGTGCAACTTTCATTAACTCTTGATAGCGGGAAATGCCGTCAGAGATATGCGACCGAAACTCGCACTGTTTTTGTAAAAAAAAAAAAAAAAAAAAAAAAAGAAAAGAAAACAAAAAGAGCGTTTTGGCAAAAGCGCTCCTCTGATATCTGCGGTCGAATTTTCAAACATGCAACCGCTTTGCGTGACAAATCATCCCCCCTCTTATTCCCCCACCTCCTCCCAACGCATGATGGGAAGATATTATTTATGGTGGCCCTTTTAACGTTTACAATTAAAGATTCATCAGCAGGGACACGATTCTGTTATCTAAACCGCGATGGAATCCCGCTCTGACCGCATTAATTTGTTTCAATTGCAACAATCGTCTGGTTATGAGAATGCATTTGATGTGGCTGTAGCCGAGTGATGTAAGTAGAAAGGCTTAACAGGAAACCAGGTGGGTGGGGAGTCCTGATGATAGGGATGGTGTGGTTCATCCTCACTGATGAACGGCCGTACAAGACTACCTTCAAAGTATTAAAGAAAAAGGAATTAACCATGTCATGCCCTGACTTTACTGTCATCTATGTTAGCTTTTTCATTTGGGAATCAGCGCATCTGTATGTTTATCTGTGACCAATTGCCAATAGAGTTTGTAAAATGAAGGCTATTTTTTTTTAAGTTGAATGTTTTTGATGTTGATTCAATGCTAATTTAAATCCAATAGTTACTACTAGGGCTAGGATTTTTATCACCTAAAAATCACCAAAATATACAAAATAAAATATGCTCTTACGACCTAAAATTTTACAAAATATGCACTATAGTTTTGAAAAATATGCCCTTATAACTAGACTGTTTCAAACATCAATATCTAACTTATGCTGAAATATTCTCATATACATACTATTTGTAGTTCACTTTAGGGGCCTGATGAGTTGAAATGCACAATGAATACTTTCTGTTAATTTTCAATTAAAAATGAAAAAGATTTTCCTGCAGTAAAAAAAAAAAAAAAAAAAAAAAAAAAAGAACTCGAGTGAGCATGGGAGTAAGAACGAATCCACTTGGAAAATGACTGTATATTTCTTGAAAAAGCGAAAATATGCCCTTAAAAAGCACCTGAATTCAATTAGTTTCTTCACAATATGAATTTCTATATACAAGGTGGTTATAATTAAAGTGACGGTGTTCAGAGTGGTATAGCACGGGCTGTAATGAGAGTAGCAGTCTGAAACTTCGTAGATATGCTAATGAAGCAATGCGCTCGCGAATTATGCAAAAAAAAAAAAAAAAATAGTTCCAATTCTCGCCACCAGGGTAAAAAATGGCGCTGTAAGCAGTCAAAACGTGGTATAGTTACAGGAAATAGGCAGGAAAGATCAAACACACGAGAACAATGATTCTGGCATGTTTATTAGGAACTATGGTTACAAGAACTGTTCAATATGGCCTCCCAATTCAGCAACATGCTGCATTCGTAACACGGCATGATCGACAGTTGCTCGCAGCATGTCTGGTGAAATCTGAGCGACATGTCGTTGTATGCTAGCTTTCAGATCAGGCAGAGACCGGACATGTCCCTGATAGACACGATCTTTTAAATATCCCCACAGCCAGAAGTCACATGGATTAAGGTCGGGGGATCTGGAAGGCCAATCATCTGGAAACTGCCTAGAGATGATGCGGTCATTAGTGAAGGTTTCTCGCAGCAAATCTTTCACGTGGCGAGCGACATGTGGTGTTGCCCCATCTTGCATGAAAATGGTGGTGTGTTCACAGTTCCGTTCTTGCAAAGCTGGAATCACGTGTTGCACAAGGAGGTCCCTATAACGTGCAGATGTCACTGTACACCTAACAGGCCCTCAAGGTGTCATCTCCTCAAAGAAAAACGGACCAAGAATGAAGGAGCTAGTGAACCCACACCAAGCAATCACGTAAACTGAGTGCAATGGTTGTTCCTGCACAACATGTGGACGAGTGGAACCCCATATGCGACAGTTCTGAGTATTCACTGTACCGACCAGAGTAAAATGCGCCTCGTCAGTCCACAGCATATTCCCCGGCCACATGTCATCCACTTCCATGCGTGCCAAAAACCGATGGGCAAACTCACGGCGTTGTGGAATATCTTGGGGTTTCAATTGGTGCACAATTTGAATCTTGTAGGGATACCAGTGTAAAATGCACCGCAATACCTTGCGAACTGTTGACCAGGGGAGTGACAATTCACGTGCCACAGCTCTAGCACTGGTTGCAGAAGTTGAGGCATGTGCTGCAGGGTCAGCTACAGCTACAGCAACTTCGTCCACAACTTCCACGGGGATGGGCCACCTTCCTCTCCCTGGTGCAACACCCAATTCACCTGTTTCCTCGAATTTCTTCATCATCTTCTTCAGCCCATTAATTGACATGGGCCCTCTTCTCAGCCCTTTCTGTTGGCGATATTTCCGCAGTGCAGCGTTACTATTGCTCCCATTCTGGTAAAACAACTTCACTAGCAGTGCACGGTCTTTCTTCACAATAGCCATTGCTTTTTACACGGGAAAAATCAAACTTTTAATGTTCGGCGAACATTCACATCACTAAAGGAAAAAAAAGCAACAAGCGTCACCAACAACAACCAGGGAGCTCACATAATGGTTAGGCAATGTCACCGACTTTGACGTCAGAGTTACGGAAAATTCCACGTTTTGACTGCTTACAGCGCCATTTTTTACCCTGGTGGCGAGAATTGGAACTATTTTTTTTTTTTTTTTTTTTTTTTTTTTTTTTTTTTTTTTTTTTTTTTTTTTTTGCATAATTCGCGAGCGCATTGCTTCATTATCATATCTACGAAGTTTCAGACTGCTACTCTCATTACAGCCCGTGCTGTACCACTCTGAACACCGTCACTTTAATTATAACCACCTGGTATTTAGGGAACACATCAACCTTACCAAAAAAAATATGATAAGTCATAAAAATCCTAGCCATCGAAAGCGTAAAAGCTACAAGATATATACGTAAACAATAACCAGAAGAAACTACCTGCTATAACAGAATAATAAGTGTCTGGCAATTAATATTACGTTGATATATTATAATTTCAGTAAGCTTGAAAAATTAAAATTATTGGACTTATACGAATTTAATTTACACGCGATCGGTGTTCATCTGTCCAATGCTAGATGTTAGCCAGCAATGAATGCTACGTGTCAACCAGTAGAGCTACTATTTGCGCGAATGATAGTCGGTCTTCATTTCAGTATTAATCACGCATCATTCATTGTCTTTTTACCGAGTATATATTCTGTCACTACGTTTCGAGAGTAATGTCCTCTCGCTACAATAGATAGTAGGCAAGAAGATAGACAATGAATTACGCCGAATTAGGAGTCCATGCCAACACTAAAGCTATAATAACGCAATGGAATGTATTTAAACGTTGACCAGAGGGAAATATTATGTCTCGTATAGCTATGACATCGACCTCTTTGTTAAGTCCAGATTCCCATTACCCTTCGTCATGAAAGTATTTTATGGAACGAAGTGTGTAAAAGTCCTTTCCCCTTTTCAGTCTCCTTACTACCCATAATTCCCTTTGGCAGTTCCCTTTCGTTCTTCCCTTCGCCAATATGATCCCTCCCTCTCCATTCTCATCTTGATATATTGATCACCTTTCAGATTAGTCTTGGGAGTTTCTCCTCCTTCTGTAGGGTACCCTTGACAGTCTCAAAATGGCCCGTTGACCCTTGGTCGTTAGTAGAGCTACCCTTGTGTTCTGGGGCAGAAGCTTTTGCTTGTTAGTGTGTATGAGCACTAAATGCTCCTACCTTGAGATTACTCGAACTTTAATTTTTGATCTGTACAAACGGTATTTCACAAATTTTCTGATGGAGGGTTCTTTTGTTCTTGGGTAACTAAAGAAAGCTGTCACGGGGGGAGACGGCTTCGTAAAATCGCACGCCCACTTTTTGTTCGTCTAGGTCAGTCAGCTCCTGCGTAGCCAGATGGCTAACAAACACTCTCGCCTTTGGTGTGAGCTGTCTCGGGTACAATTTTTTGGTGTGCGTTCCCAAAAATGTTGACCCAGCGTCTTGAGGACAATTGGGTAGCTACTTGAATAGAAGTAGTAAACTCCAGTCTCGAGAGCCAGAAAAGACGGGATTCGATGCGCTTACCACGCGTGACCCAATGAAAAAACCACTGCAGCCATCCTCTGTGGCGGAGTGATTGACGTAGCGCACTCCGAAACTGGAAGTCGAAGGATCGAACAGAGGCTTGCACGCTTCATGTAATTTTTCATTACACCATTCATCGTCGTCGCCGTGACTAACCTAGAGAGGTAGAAATGCGACGTTAACGACAGTGTACATGCATCTACTGGAAATCCATCCCGAAAATTTCTTAACATCTAGGCTATCGGGGAGACCCGTTGACTGGCATCTCAACCAACAGAATATTACATTAGTACAATAACTCCTTTGCCGATGGACAATTAACACCTCCATTGTTTTTCCATCCAAATAATGAAAGAAGAGTAGCATCTACATCTGGAAACATTGCTCGTTCTCCCTTCTCAGCTGTGAACACTGAACCGCTCTCAACTCGAGGCCAAATGGTCCGCAGCCCGTAAAATTTATGATGGTATTGACAATTTGATCAAAACGTTATTGCTGTCGGTGTCCCTGCTGTGGGACGCAAGAGCTGGGAATTTTTCATTTCAGCTGTCCGCGTGACTGGTACCTTACATGCAATTCAAATGTTCGTTCCGCCATTATGGAACAATCTGTCTTCTGCTTCAGTCGTTGCGTTTCATACCTGGCACAGTCCTCTGTGACCTCAGAACAAAAAGGTGATGAAACCTCCCAATGTTGTGAATTTGTTCTTGTCTAATGCGAATATTTCCTGAATGAAAAGGGCGATATTTGGTGTGAATGTGGATAAGAACGAAAAGATACACCCAACAGTCAGAACTACAAAGACCATTAACTGCAGAGAAAATTCTAACCAAACTTTCAAACTAGACCAGACAATATTTATTATTAGTGTTGACATAGAGTTCGTCCGTAGAGACCTTTCGTGTGTTTTATGCTCAGTGTATTTCGTGAAAATTCGCTATTGTTTTCACAACATAACAATATAAAAATTACTATTGGTTCAACACCAATGTGGGTGTTATAAATATTCTCTCGATCTTCTTGTCTAAGTTCTAATGGTAAACTATCCTTCAAATATTCCTTGGATCTTTGATCTTATCTCCCAATAGTGAATAATCCTTTAAATATTCCCTGGGTATTCTTGCCTTATATCCCATGAGTGAAACATTATTTTAAAATATTCTTTGCATCCTCTTATGCTCTACATATATCAGTGATGAAGAATTCTTAACGCATTCCCTTGATTCCTTAAACTTGCCTAGCAATGACAATGACAAAAAAATACCTTTAAATATTCCCCTGAGGTACAGTCACGGACAGTTATGGGTTGTAACGCCAATAGAATCGTAACAACTCAGAAGTGTCCGTGACTGTACATGGTCTGCCTTTCAGAACGTTTCGATGTTTCTAATTGACCACACTGCCGCAGAGCAGAATGTCACTCAAATTTCGAGGAGAAACTCTCCATAACTTCATTCTTAATTCTGTTGTCCGAAACGTCAAAAACTGAGTAACTGAACAAGACATTCTTAGTAATGTTAATATATCATTTATTTACCGTTAAAAATGTACAGTCACCGGCAATAAAAACGCAACACAAAGATCCTGAAATACTGGCTTCCCTTTAATGCGTTACGTAACTCTACGGCGGCGGAAGAAGATGTCATTGGAAATTTGCTATTGAAATCCTCTTTTCGCCGTAGAGTTAGCAACACACACAACGCCTTGCAGGGAAGCGTCAGGATCTAGGTGTCGTATTTTTATTACCGATGACTGTACATCTACATATAGTAATTTAGTACTTTTTCAGGATATTCATTTTATCGTGGTGAAATCTGATTGTTATCCTTTGCTTTCCAGGTGAAGTATGCTCGCCAACAGGAAATCCGCCGAAGGGTGAAACGTGACTACCTCCCCATGAGAACGCGATCATCGCGTGTGTCTCGCACTCCCCTCAATGACCCCAAGTGGCCTCAGATGTGGTATCTGGTAAGTGATATCTTTAACGCTTACGTGCGCTCTTAGTAATAAGTTAGTAAACGAAAGTTAGTAAATCAGTCTGTTGCAGTGAGTTTTAATCAATTCACTGATTCGCAGTTGAAACGCTTAATGGACGTCCATGGTAAGAAATAGTGTTCGAGATAAATAAATTAGGCAGATTTGTCGCGAGAAGTGTTAGTCCCAACACCACAAAAGTGGAATATCTTTTTTAGTTTACATTATCGTTGTCAGTTGAATATTTCCACCACAGCAATTATGTAAAAGTTATTAAAAGGAAAAAAGGAGGGAGGAATGAGGAAGTTTATTTATTTTTGACTTTGTACATGGCAAAGATAAGGCTATAGTACATTTTCTTCCACTTAACCATATACTTCGACATTATCTCACATCTTGTTTACTAATAAAGTATAAAAGGAAAAAAAAATAATAATAAGGAATACCAAAACGTATACAATTTACAAACGCACACACAGATACATGCTCACCATTTCACGCACAAAGAGAATTATCTAGCACACAGAGAGAGTACTTATACATACAAAAATATAAATGTTAAAGACACTAAATAATGCACCAAACGAAGTGAGATATAGGATATGAAAGTGCAGGAGGTTGGCCTTTCGAGAAAATTATATATGCATTAAAAAGATAGATATAGGCCTGAGACCAAAGATAGGGATACAGGCACTAGAGAAGAAGAAAATAAGCACCAAAAGAAACTGATGTAAACTCAAAGAGGGGTGATACGGATTGTAAAAGAGCAAACAGGAGCACTAAAAGAGAATGAATGAAGGAAGGAAATATGCCTTAATATAGTGTTTGTAGAATATAGATACCAAGACTAATAGACAATAAAAGGAGGAAGGAAATAGGCACACAACGAGAGTGACAGGCACCGAAAGGAGAGGGAGTGATACAATATAAACATCTAAAGAGCAGAAAATGGACATAAGTAGAATTGTTTGAACTTGGATTTTTGTTTTAAGCACAAATAAGCTAATCGAGACTGGAACTACAGTTTAAAGTGGAATCCGAACCGCTGTGCAATGTGCCTCCAACGGTTATCGAACCCATTCATTACAAGGCGGCGACATTACAACTATGCCACACATCAGTAGAATGTGATATGGATACTGACAGAGGGAACTATATACCCTAAAAGAAGGGGATATTGACACTAATAATAGAACAATATAGGCACGTTGATGCAGACACTAAAAGCGAGAGGTATATGGATAGGTCCTAAAGGGGAGATAGATACATGTAGGAACTAAATGTAATGAAATTAAGCAGTAGAGTAGACAACCCTAAAATATTAACAAGCAGAAAGAGAGGTGATATGAGCACTGAATAATATAGAAAATCAAGATCGGTACAGAAAGTAACAACTCGAAACAGAGAAAATAGAGTTGGTACTGTTGGTTCAGTTTCGACTCGCTTCTGTGCATAAAGAAAAGTTTGAAACACTAATTGTTAAGTAGAGAGCAGAGGCCTGATTCACGGAACATAATCCCCACCCAGGCACAATTGACGTTCTCGTGTTGTTTAATAATTACACCTCTGTTTGTATATTGTTCGACCACATCCATGTGTAATTAGCCACGTTTTCATCAGTGTTACAATGTCTGTTTCCATGGCCCACCCGCCCACAGAAATAACACGGGGAGTGATGTGTAACGTTCGCAACTTTTAGGTGCAAATGAGTTTGTTCAGACAAGTGTATCATTGCGCTGGATCCGAGTGGCTTGGACGCGGTCCAACCTTCTGCGCCTGCAACTTCCAATTTAATTAGCTGCGAGGTCAGCGAAACTTAACTGTGCAAAATACGAGGACCAGCAGGGAATTTGCGGAAAGGGTTTTTAAGAGAAAGATAACGCTGCCAGACGTATCCAGGCGGAGTTGTGCGGTCACCATCGTTTCTTCATACGGTAATTACACCTGCTCTTCTTTTTTTGTGGGTATGAAGGATAGGTTCATAATGTAATGGGATGATAATAGTGTTATTTATTTAAAAGCAACACTAAACTTGATAGAAAAAGAACAGTCGTACAAAGTGTTGCCGCCGTACAAAACCTTTTAAAACGTGAAGAGGACAAGGCGAACAACTTTTCTTATGTTTTGCTCGTTGATGCCTCCTTTCGACGCTACAGACCCTCGAATAAAAAATATATCCCCTGTACACATAACGTCATGATGCAGAATCACGGATGCCACTCACATGTTTTTTTTTTTCTGTAGGATAAGATCCTGAAGACGAGAGTGTACTTTGGAAACAGTATCATGTCGCAGACAGGTTAGCAGCTTGAGTTAGCAGAGTTTAAACCCACCCCCTTAAATCGTACGTGTTTCACAATATACATACATACATGTGTTGCTGTACGTCTTGGGTTTATCATGACGATGTGAATGATCAATCATCTGGTGAATGAAGCACTCGTGGTTCGAATCTGGAACCTGGCTTCGTAGGACGTCACGCTGAATCATTCCGCCACGGAGGCCGGCGGCCTTTGCCTTGATTCGTTACACAATCTGTCCGCAGCTTGCCAAAAAGTTTATCGTCCTCCGACAGAAAAAATAAAATACCACTGGCAACCATGAATGTGTCCAATGTTGCATGCATGCAGGATAAAATGCTATTTATTGAAGTCTCGTAGCGACTTCTCAAGGACAAAAATGTTAAGAAAATTAGTTTCTCTTTATATCTTCTACACGCTGTTAAAGTGGTAAAACCCGTATATCTGAACAAATGTTCCACTTCCGTATGCATTCCATTTTAGATTATTTAGTTAATCGGAACGATATGAACGATAATACATTGATATAATATGTGAATAACAAAAAAAAAATAAAAAAAAATAGCCATAACTTACAACACATTACACTAACCACACTTCAAGAGTTCTTAGAGCCGGTTTTTCAATGTGCGATCAAAGTTCAGGTTGGGCAATAACTAGAAGTTACAGCAATTTGGGTTTTTCAGCTCCTCAACTGGAGGTTAAGTGGTACTGAACTTGATCCGTGCTTCATCTGGAGGTCAACGAGATGACTGGTAGTTTGCGAATAAACATGGCTACCTCATCGGAAGATTGATTTCCACCAGAGAGTTTCTCAGGCACATTGAACGGGAAATAAGTCAATAAAAATTTACATTGGTGTAAAAATAAACTTGTTGTGCTTGGCAGAATTCAAATGAAGTGCGCAGTAACAGAAAGATTACTGCAATTAGGAAGAATTTTATGGAAAATGGAATTCGTGCTGAGGATTTTGGATCAAATCCACTAAAACAAAGGAAATGGTCGCCAGACTCATTTGTGTGCACATACTAGTAATATCTGTCCTATCGTGAAGGAGAACCCCAAGTGGCAAGTTGTTGTAGTTGGTAAGGGCAGAAGCTTGGAGTGAGGATATAGTTTTATGTCGTGAGTTCGAGTCCTGCTGCTGACTTTTTTCTTGTTATCGTTAATTTACCACTATTCTGAGATTTATATGTATTTTATTTTGCGCGATCCTAACACACTTATTAAAAATTGTTGTATTTTTATATCGTCCGATAGAGATAGTGTGTAAAAGTTGAATACAAAATATGAATTTTCAATGAACATATTTATTTTCTCCGTGATGTTAAATTCTCCCGAGAAAAATAAAGTATACAAAGCGGATATATCTGCGTGGGTGAATCAGAAAGTAAGTTACACCCGACCCGTGTTCGTGTACAAAGAGAGATAAAATAATCACGCTTGGTGGCAACACTGTCTGGAATGTTTTCTTCACACACCAGAAGCAGCCGTGCTTCAGCTGGTTTAGTAGTATGCGAGTAGTCACAGTGTGAGTATGACGAGTCGTATTGAGGTGGCGTCCAACATTGAGGTGCGAAATCCATCGCCAAATTGTCGAGGTGTATGGTGAGAATGCGATGTCACGCCCTATGATCGCAAATTGGTGCCAGATGTTCGAAGAGGGAAGATCGAACGTGAACGACGAACCGCGTGTCGGGCGGCCTGCAACTGTCAACACTATCGACAACGCGGAGCGTGTGAATGCAATCATTGTTGCTATCCACCGCGTGAAAATTAAGAGATTGCAAGTGAACTGAACATATCCAATGGTATTGCGTCTATGCTGATTCGTGATCAGATGGGTTATCGTAAACTGTGCTCTCGCTGGGTGCCGTGCTTGTTAACCGACCGTCTCAAAAATCAACGTTTTGATGCTGCGCTGTCATTTCTTCGGCGTTATTCCATGGATGGTCCGCAGTTTCTGAGCAAAATCATCACAGGAGATGAGTCGTGGGTGCACCAATACACTCTCGAAACAAAGAGGGCATCCATGGAGTGGAGACACAAGGATTCGCCACCACCAAGAAAAGCCAAAATCTGTCCAACCGTTCGAAAGGCCATGCTGACGATCTTCTTCGATTCCGAAGGCGTTGTTCGCAGTGAGCTTGTGCCCCGAGGAACAACAACCAATGCCGCAACATACTGTGACACTTTAAAGAAGCTGAGAAAAGCCATTAAAGATCGAAAGCCCGGAAGATTGAGTGATGGGGTTGTTCTTCTTCACGACAACGCTACCCCCATACAGCTGGTGTCACACAGGATTTACTGCAGATATTCAAATGGGAAGTGTGGTCTCACCCTCCCTATAGCCCCGATTTGGCACCCTGTGACTACCACCTTTTCAGTACTCTGAAACAAGACCTAGGGGATAAGCGTTTCGCGTCAGATGAGGAAGTGCAGGAAGCAGTCTCAAAGTTCTTCAAAGAAATTGGACGGAATTTTTACACACAAGGAATCGAAAAACTGGTCACACGATATGAAAAGTGCTTGGAACACCTAGGTGACTATGTCGAAAAAAGTTAAATGTTCATGCGTTTTCGTCCAATATTTTTTTTCTATCTAATGTGGTTTTTTTTTTACGGGGGGGTGTAACTTAATTTTTTATTCACCCTAGTACTTCTAGTCGAAAGATACGTACAAGATGAAAACACATTAATTCCTAATTAGCAAGATAGAGTTCTTTGTTTGATTACAAGGTGACGCCATCTGGGAGGCTGTCTTTATATTTGATGTCGTGTATTTTGTACTGTACCTAGAAGGGATAATTATTTATACTACCTAATACCATTTTGTGGTTTGTGAAGTCGATCTGTTTTAGGAAAAAAGCCAAATCTGTAGTAATTGTTTTCCCCCTTGTAGTTTGTATTTCTTTGTAGCAACGAAATACCCGCGCGTTAAGTTCTGCTGTATTTACAATGTAAACAATGAATTTCAACAACCGCATGTACCTTATTGTAGTTCGACCTTTTCACACCAGGCGAAATTTAATTTGAATTTACACACCTAGATGTCAGTTTCATCGAATTTCTCGCTCAGCATTGCAAACTCACAATTGTTACGGGCCGAACTTACGGTCAACGAACCTTTGGTTATTTTTACATTGAAAAACCCTGTGTTGGTTAAGACTGGAGGTGAACTCCAACTGGTGGTTGGCTGACCAAAAAGTTGACCAGACATTGACAAACCGGCCCTTAAACGATGATTTGCTGGCAGAATGGCCAACCAACTTCATTCAGGGGGGGACTTCTTCCCCTCTGGCTCCTTCTTACCCTTGCAACTGGTTACCTGAATTGTTTTTTTAAAAATTCAGGCTACTAGGATGCAACCGTGCAATACGTATACAGGAAACAAAAGCTAATCAATACCGCTAAAATGAAAAGGCCCCTTGTGAAATCGTAAACACACCACTTCAATCCTAGTAAACAAACATACATCTCGTTAACAGGTAACACACACACACACAGCTTTCACTGTAATACAAGTTTTCTCATAACTCTTGTCCCCGCGGGTGGGCATTGTGACCAGGAGGTCCAGTGTAAGCGGAGAGTTGGTCCCTCCTCGACGGCAAACTTGGCCAATAACACCGAGATTAAACGTAGAGCTCTTCGGAGTTAATTAAACTCGCATACGAGACAGCGAACGAGCTGGCATCTGGCGGAGGCAAACAGAAACAGGCGCTCCTCTTCCGGGGCCTTCCATCACACGTGACAATACGCGCAGAACAAACAAGACGGACTCGCTTATTCCGTCTCGTCATAAGCCATCGCTTGGCGTCGCAATCATGTCAGAATCATTTCCCTCCACTCGCGTGCAAACGAACAAACATTTGAAGCGGAACCTACAAAAATCATTTGCTCTCGTCGTCGCCTGGTCGCAGTAATTTACTGTTTTTCATAATAGATGGCACCAGCTGAATAGGTTTAGATAACGCTCAAGCTGCATGTGTAGAAAACTCGACAATTGGCACTCATAAAGGTCAGTAGTGACCCTTTTTGCATTCCATTGACTTCATGAGTGCCTACAATTTCTAGTCGTCTAAATCATTGTCTCTGAAAGTGTGATTCCGGGGCCCTCGGTGACAGTATATGGAGATAGTCACATATATTGTACCCGTAAATATTGACGGGCAAAAATTACAAATCAGTCCTCTTTGATTAAGGTTAAATGGAGATTGTAAGTTGTAATCTGGGGTTTTCCTAACCGTGGCTATAGATGAAGTCGTTTAATTGCCTAAACTGACAATCTTAGCTCTGTCTATTTGGAGGTTGAAGGAGGGAGGGCGCACGAAAAGGTTCTAGTAATCTCTCTTGTTATTCTTCCCAGCGGATCGCAAAGTACTCGGACTTGCTCAGTGGTGACTGTTTCCCGGTGTAAATAAACTCATGTTGGTTGAGAAGTTGTTAAACACGAAATCACCAGGTTTGTTTCAGGTGTTGCATCGCTAAGGATGGAGGACTTGACGAACGCTCCACCCCCCCCCCCAAAAGATATTTAACCCTGACGTGTGCTTCACCGAAAATAAAGCAAGCGCCGAGTCATTTATTAGAAAATAAATTGTTCCCATGATATATTGATTGATGTAAATGCAAGCGCGTTTTTCTGGAGATTGAATGAAAGCGATGTATTGGAACGACTCTGTTGATGGCATACAAAAGCTATGCTGGTAACCATTACACGAAAATTCATGGCAGTCAAAAGATACATAGATTGAGATTTGCTGATCGATTGATTTGGTTTATTTTACTTCGCTTTTCTGCCAGTTTTGGCGAATCGCGAAGATGAGGATAAGTGATGAAATTTTGAAAGTGAGGAAAGGACGCTCACAAATATCAGTCATGTCCAGGCCGGGATTCGAACCCGAGACTCCTGGCGTCGTAGCACGCTGCGCTAACCACTCCTCCATGCAGGTCGGTGATTGCTGTTCGAATTCCAAATCTTAGTTTGTAGAAAGTCACACGCCTGGACTATAGACATCCGTGACTTACTTCTGCGTATGGCATGGATGTATAAGTAGTAGGATAATACAATATATTTCGTTATTATCCCTACTTATCCATAGAAAGTCACATGAACTCAATTGAATGTTTGCAATTTTCTTATTCCTTTATCCCTAAATGTACGAGATACAAGTACGCTTTCAGAACCTAATAAAAAATAAAATCTGCAGTAGTTTTATAAATTGGGAATTTATTTGGACTACAGTTTGTCGACAAAAACTTTGAAGTTGAGACCACGCTAATCTCCGTAAAATTAGATCCTTTTTGTTGAAAGCGTCACAGCTGCTATATACCTCGGGGAACTCGTCAGCTATTGTATTTAAGCTAAAACCAAGCAATTTTTAAACTTTGGCGTACTTTAAACTTTGGGAAAATATACTTAGTTGATGCACATAAGAAATCCGTGGCGAGAAGCTGAATCTAAACATCCGCAACTTTCCAGCAAATTTACAATTGCATTTGAATGGCTCCTGTGCCTTATCCCAAAGTACTAGGAGAGCGATCTATGGAAACTAGCATATTTCCAATCCAGCAGATCCTACGCAATCGAGATGTATATAACGGCCTTCCGAAGACCTTTCTCCAGACTCCAGAGAAGTCGGCGGTGTTCTCTGTCAAGTGACAGCGAGAGCTGACCCCCCTCCCCCCGATAGTAATATAGGACCGGGACCGCATTAAAATCACCAAGGGAGGGGAAAACAGTTTAGATGAGACCTTCTGGGTGCTTTGGTCACGATCTTGGCTTCCGAGCTGCTGAATGAGAAACAACGGTCCACCTTTCTCAAGGACTTTTAGGAGTCCTTATCCATCCACCAAATCTTGGAACTGAGGATGCTAGAAATCTCCCTGTCTCTCTGGTAACTATGGTAACCGGACGGCTTAAAAGCGTCCACCTCTTTCGCTCGTCAAACAAATCCCCGTCGCACAAACACAGACGAAGGGAGATTGTGGAACTCAGTGGAGTACAGGTCGTCCTTGAATGCGGACCTCACTGTCTCAGACGGAGCAAGGAGACGAAAATTTTATTTATATGGATATTAAGGCCTGTGGCAATCAGAGATGATCTGAAGTCCCCATGTTAAGGTTTGCGGTATTGCTGATTTCGCCAAAGAGGTAGTCGTGAAGCAGACGCTTTGCTCAGGTGCTTCTGTAGAAGGAAAAGTAACGTCAAATTCAACTTCCTGTCTTGCAGGACAGCAGAAACTAACTTTGTGTGTGCTGTGTAATGAGTATGAGGTTCTTAACAGTAAGTTACATTCGGTCACGTTCAAAATACTGGAAGGCCGTATTGAGTGACAAAGTCGACCCTTGTAGCGAAGTGGTTAACACAAAGCTTTACGACACCAGGGGTCCCGGTTCGAATCCCGCCTGGACATGGGTGTTCTCACTGTCCCTTCATCAATTTCAAAATATCATCACTCATCCTTAACTTCACGATTAGCGAAGTGGGGCGCGGGGAGCTACGTACAATAGCTAACCTAATTCAATTAACCTATCGAATGACGTCGCCAGATAATTTTGTTCTGTTTAGCTGAAAGTTGGACGAAATATTGTCAGGTGCATCTGAGATAGTGGCTACCAAGATTCTCCCTTTTTCTCCTTTTTTCTTTCCCTCTGTCTCGTCTTCTTTGTTATGTTTTATCTAGTAATCTCTCTCTATCTTGATTTGTGGTGCATTTGTCTCACTCTGTTTCTCTCAAAACATTTCTCTTCGATTTTTCTCTCTTCTCTTGTTGTTCTATCTCTTTTCTCTCTCTCTCTCTCTCTCTCTCTCTCTCTCTCTCTCTCTCTCTCCCTCCCCATAGTTTCTCTCCAACTCCTTCTCTCTCTCCCTTGTTTATTTTATTTTTGCTTTCTCTCAATATTTAATTTCTCACTTTCTATCTCCTATATTTTATTGCTCACTCTCTCTGTATGTGTGTCTTTGTTTCTCCCTTTTTCTATCACTCTCTGCTTCTCTCAAAATATTTCTCTCCCTTTTCTTTTCCATGTTCTGGCTTGTTGTCTTGTCTCTCTCTCTCTCTTGTATTTTATTCCTGCTCTCTCTCTCAAGCTTTTATTCCTCCATTTCTCTCTATTTTATTACTCTCTCTTCTCCTTTTCTTTCCCACGCTCTCTGATTTGTCCACTTTTATTTGTAAACACGAAGTCAACGTACATTTCAACCTTCATATATACCAATAAACAGGTACATATTAATATTTCACTTCAGAACATGTTTATCCCCATGCCCTTAGAAACATTTCTGCCTCCGCCGTCTACACGCATATTCTTGCTACTGGGGAAATGGTACGGGCCTTTGCCCTTCCGTTCTCCTATATCGCAGCGCAGGAATCGTAAAAACTGTTTTCATTCTAACTTTTTACCCCCGTTGATTTCTGCGGAGACCAACAGAGGTCTCTGTTTTACCCTTCCTTTCCTTGCAGGCGGTTAGATGAACCAAACAACCCCGAGGCAGTTTTTCATGGAACCCGTGACAGTTGAAGGGCGAGCTACGGTTAATTCTATTTCTCGTTGTCTCCTTTGGGAGCAGTAACTTCCCCACAGGACGTGTTCTGCCTGGCAAATGCTCCGGCTACGGATTCTGGACGGTGGGGACACCTACGCAACGGAGCGCGAAAACACTGATGCATGGATTCTTATCTATGCGATGCGTGCGCCATCACCGGAATTTAGATTTTGATCCCTCGACCCTTGCGTGTGTTTTTCATCTGTTTTGGGGGTTTCCGGCAGATAGCGGTTTGAATCATTGATCAGAAGGGAGGGCTGGAGGAACATCAATTTATTATTCCGTTATTGATATGTGCTTTTAAGTGGAAGAGCGAAGAGAGCTTGTTGTGGTGTAAAATAGACATTGGTGAGCAGATGTGAATTTTGTGATATTTCAAATCTAGGAAACTAAATCTCACCGAGTTTGCAACACTGACACTCTCTTTTTTTGCCCTGAAAGGAGGCAGTTAATCGGTGTCTCTCCACGTAACAATTGAATCTGGTGGGACACTGATGGAGTAATGTCTTTGACTGCTTGTTTGGAGTCCCACTAGTTGTTTCCTCCAAAAGTGATGCCTCCATTCCAGTGTCTGGATGCAGTTTTTTCGAATATCTGTAAATGCAACTGTGCTCCAAGACAACTCAACCTTCCAGGAACACTTCACAAGCCAAAACATATGCATCCATGCAGAAGAAATATTGTGTTCAAAAGCAAAACTCCTGTTTGAAAGAAATAATACTTCTATCCATTATATGATACCTACATTATCGGTTACAATCACTGAGGAGGCGAACTTTGAACCGTAGCTTTGCCAATAATGCTATCTGTTGTCTGGAAGGAACCGTGAAACCAAGGAGCGAGACGAGCTCTATAGCTGGTTGTCTGGCAAGGAGTAGATGCATCATGTGACATTAAAACCTGGACGGAATAGGCTTTCTGGGAAATATATTCAGCGTAATAGGACAATAGTCATGGAAACCAGAAAACCTTTTAAGGAGCTCATAAATGCACGAACAATAACGTCACAGCTTTGGGGTTTTGTGTCAAGTATTATGGACATTTGTTTTCTGAACCATACATTATGTAAAAAAAAGAAGTTCGTTGTATATTTCAGTCTGTGATATATATATATATATTTTTTTTTAAAAAAAAAAAAGAAGACACTACACCGAGAAAAGGAGAACAAATGTGTACGCCGTGAAATTTTATTATCTTGAAAGCGTGCCTCGCGTAGTGGTAACGCTGTCGCCTTGTAATGAAGGGGTACCGGGGTCGATCCTGAGTGGAAGCACACCAGTGGCGAAGATATAGTACTGCTTGCACTATTAAAATAGTATTTAATGTACTTAATGTTGAGTGCCTTATTTAGTTTCTATCGCACTCGATTTCGCGAAATTTTACGGCCGCAAACTCTCTCAGCAGCCCGGTGGCAAGCACCAAACTCTGCTTGCAGCCACCACGCGGGAAACTAACGCTGCTGAAGTATCATATGGCGAAGGGTAGATGCTGGTGAAGGTACGGTCCCCAAACCACTAATAAAAGCTCTGCTTTTCGGAGCTTTTCGGCTTCTCGAAAACAGCCGAGCCAAGCAGACAGCAGACACTATTAGCGGAAAGCATATAAGTGTTAACACGATCTCAAAGATGAACATTTGCTTTATTATAAACACAGAACTAGTCAGTTATTTTACTCTCCCGTGAACAATAATTTTTACAACGAAGTTGGTATCCCTTTTCTGTTAGTTTCGGAGCTTTTAGGAACATTTTCCATTTCTGTGGGAAGAACGAGTGGTTGAAGTGAATGTTCTATTTTGTTTGGTATGTTGTGAATTTACCAAATCAAACATGGATATTTCAAATTGTGTACGGGAAGCTATAAGTATTAGAAAGTATTTTATTATATGAATAAAGTGACCAAGAATTTTGAACTAAGAAGCATGGCCGTTGAGAGAGGAGTTGGGGGATATAATATTATTATTTAAAATGCCTTTTCTTTCCTAGAAAAACTAGGGCAACGGGCTGTATAATTTATTTAACCCCCCTCCCATTTCGGCGAATTGCATTGCTTGCCTTCTCCTTAAGGGCATGCGATACAATTTCCACGGGAGTCTTCCCAAGCCCTTCCGTCCATGGCAGTGTGCCAACTTAGCTCTCTCGGAGCCAGATCTGGCTCTTTCGTGCACTCTAGCCGGATCCTGTGGCCGAGTGGTTAGCACATCGCGCTGCGACGCCAAGGGTCCCGAGTTCGAATCCCGCTCGGGCTTGGTTGTTTGTGAATGTCCATTCATCAATTTTATCATTTCATCACTCATCCCCATCTTCACAAATTAGCCAAGAGGCACAAAACGCGAAGTAAAATAAACTAAATCAATCAATCACTCTTTCGTGCACTCGTTCGGCTGTGAACTGGGACGCCCACCCCCCGTGCTCCACTATGATTCCATCTCTGGTTCCGACCCACATAGACCACCTTTCGTCATAATTATACATTTTGCACGTAAATATTGATATTGTTGTATTGGCTGCGTCGCCCCACTCTCTCTTATCTCCCCAGCTACTTCTTTATAGCGCAATGCTAGACGTGAAATTGACATAATATTGTCGTCAGGGAATTCTTTACTTTCGATTTCATACCACCATCGGTGGATTATTGAGATGGGCGATGCCGCCGGATCTAGATGTTGAAAACTAAGAATAAATTGTCATCAATTTAGAGTTAACGATAATAGCAGTGCCCCACCCCTTTGACAACTAACATTACCCTAGAGGGCACTTTATCCAGCCATCGTAAATGTAGCTCCATGAGAGTCAGTTTTAACTCCATTTAAGGTGAAATTTAGTTCTTTTATGCCCATCAGGTTTGGCAACACTGCCAGGAGGCAAGGAAAAAAGCATTGATCATAGGGGAGTATGATTTGATTCATTCTCTTGTGAATATAAAACTTCCGATGGAATAGAAAGATATGTCAACGGGAAGAGGGCAGTTTGAAGATGAATTTCACCAGCGGAAAAGTCGAAACTTCCATTTGATTAGCCGTAACTTGATGTTGAAGTTGATTCCCCATAAGAAATACATGGGATTCCAAAAATTATTATTCATCATATTTTTCAAACATCGTGTCCAGCTTAATAATCAACATAACAAAATGTTTGCACTTGCAACATGGAGAGAAATTCCTACTCTTGTATACACCCAGGGTTTGTTTTATTAGCAGTGCCCATTCGGGCGATACTGAAATAAATGCACAATTGGTGCGTAATTGTATCTCCTCGCCTTAAGACCACGCTTCGCCACTGAAGCACACAGTGATTCGGATTTCACTTTAAACTGTAGATCCGGTCCCGATTAGCCTATCTGCATAAAGTGCACTGAAAACAAATCTATGACTTCGATATCTGTGAAGTATTGTGGTGAATTTGTCATGCAAACCCGAAATTTGCTCCAGTTTATTTTTGGAACCAGAGTATCCGGCTTGTTACAGCAACAATGAAGAGAACGAAAGGACAAATAGAAACGTCAGGATTCACGTTGTTTTACGACCGAAATTTCTACGCTGCTGTGAAAAATGGGCAAGAAACAAATCTATTTGTTCCTCCGTGAACGACACGATGTATGGGTCTTTAAAGCGAATATCTCCATAGCTAAAGCGTCACCCAAGAATCTGGTTCTCTGAGCTGGAGGAAAAGCGTCAACCTTTGGAAATTTCCGAATCAAAATCGCATTTTTCATCCACAACGGCCGTTTCCCTTTGCCTCATCCATCTTTCCCGATCCAATGGCGGTGTCAGCAACCACGTCGCTGCAAAACGCTTTGAAGTTTTCTTCTCTTTTTTCCTCTCGGGGCATCCTTCATCGGAGATCAAGGGAAAGGTGGCGACCCGGTATGAGGTGTGGTCCAACAGTTTTTCGCATTTTCCTACAGAAATATGTAATAACTAGAGCCGGGACATTTAGGTGCTGCACCTACAAAAAAATAATGTTGGGCGCTTCCATATATGGAGTCCCGCATGTTATATATCGCCATAAAGACCCATTTGCAGCTAAAACACCCATGCACACCTAACCATGAAATTTGCACCTATTCTGCACTTAAAACATGGTTGCAGTGAAGGATTTAAAGTAAAAATGTACGATTATATGTGATGTTCTGTAAATCGAGGTAATTTTGTGCATCCATAATGCAACTGGAGGAAGGAGACATACCAGCCTCTGAACAGTGGCGGATCTTCACAGAAACCAAGAACAGTCTTCAAGCATTTTCTCTTCACAAGCTAGAACAGAGTTTGGCCAAAAATCCGGACATATTACGAATTGTATGTGGTAACAAATTATCATTAGGGGGCAGGATTTTTCTGAAATTTGCCCCCTTGTTGTCTGTTGACGTGGAGAGGTGATAAAAACACTCCCTGGCCGATGAACGATTAAGCTTTGGGTTCACCAACATAGAAAGGTACAACATAATTCAGTACAACTTATTCCTTATGTCAAGGGTCCCGGGTTCGAATTCTGGCCTGGGCATGGATGTTTCTGACTGTCCATTCATCAATTTCATTATATCACCACTCATCCCCATCTTCGCAAATTAGCCAAAAGTGACATAAAAACGAAGTAAAATAAAGCAATCAATCAATCAATCATTCATTTTGTATTCAGAAACAACTGCCAGGGTTGAGCAAAGACTGAAGTATTCTCTACTGATGAGTGTATGTAATCAAAGTATATCTTCATTTCTCACAATACTTTCTTTGTAATGTTTAAAATGAGAGATTTTATGACACACATGAATGTACTTAAGGTTTTCTTGATTTTTTTGTTGCACCTAAACATGCACCTATTTTGTGGGTTTTTTTTTTTTTTTTTGCTCCTTTTTTGCACCTGAACGGTCAAGAGTTTGGACCTAAAGATCCTGGCTCTAGTAATAACATAATAAGCTGTAATGTGAAACCAACTGCACGCAGTTATATGCAGAATGTGACGTATTTGCAGTGACGTTAATGTCACATACTAATAATTACACTCAGGGTAATTATCCTCCCCCGCCACGCACATTTGCCCCCCCATGCGAACGCATTAGGGTTCCCCGATGGGTTCCCAAGCCATCAGTCAACCCTAACTTAATTGTGGCTTTCGTCGAAGTGGCCGAAATTGCTGGACACTTAAGGACGAAATGGACGCTCACGTATGTGGAAACAATGAGCCAAACGCACCGTGCCTTTAATCAAGCTATTTTTGGAGTGACGTGCCTTTCGCATTGTTTTGTCGGAAGAGGGCACTCTCTCGTTCATCATGCGGCTGTTAGTGCGTGCTGGCCAAATGAGTTGGTCGCTCTAACGAGCCTAAATGCGCATCATCCTTCTGCCCGATGTACGGCAGACTATTCGGAAATGTGACAGGCTGAACGGAGGTGTGTTGTACTGTTAACGGTCTGTATATTGCATGCACAATTTTATTTCTCCGGCAGTTGGAGGTTAACTGGCGGTCGGCTCTGGTATTTACTGAGTGTGGTCATGGGCTGCAAGTCTGCTCCACAAGGCTGCGGATTCCTAGCAATGCCAAAACTCAGATGTTTTGTGCAGCGGGTTGAGAAACAAGTCCGTTTTCGTGGGAACAACTTGTAGAAACTATATTACTGGACATTGCGCAACTTGATGAGTAGGACACTAATAAAAACATCCACTGGACCAGAAGACGCTACGGGAGCGTTATTTGAAAAACTACATGTAAAAATAATACAAAAAATTAACTACAAGCTCGCCCACTGAGGCGGAAGTGGAGCGTATAGCAAAGGTAACGTAGCGAAATTCTTCTGCTGGAGTCCAAAAATTGTCTTGGCTCCATTTCGTGTTGCGTTGTGGAAGGAAGCGCGAAATTTTTAACCTCGACCCTCTTGTCACTTTTCATGTGTCTTTGGAAGGTCTCGCTGTAAGACCACGTGTCTCAGCCAGGATTTGAAAAGATGATCTTGCTCCGTCTGTACGAGCTGAAAAATTGAACTGTTGTGCGTGTTCTCTTTGCAAATCACTCGGTAATTACAAGAATGAATGCTTTTCCAGAGAAAGCCATCCCGGGTCCGAATCCCGGCATGAGTGTTCCTTGTGAGTGATCTGCCTCAATTTCATCCTATCGTCAGGGACGGCGACAGGGCTGGGCAAGCGCCCACCCAAAAATTTCTGTGCCCACCCGATTGCCCACCCAATCAATTTCAATAAGTACATTTGTACTTGGGGATATATGAATGATTCAATAAATACGTGTATTCTGGTGTTCATAACATGTACCTTTTACTTGTGAATATTATCTATGCTAGAAATGTTCACATATTATCATCCCATATAAAGCCAATTTTGTCATTAGAAAGTGAAAGTAATTACTAGAGCTATTGAAACAAAAACTGTGACTGTGATCATGATTAGAAGCAGCTAGTAGGCTTAGAAGGCTCAAAATTATGCAGGGTATGATCAAGATTAGATCAGAATTTAGGGTGAACTTGAGGACTGTACTCCGGGCCTTCACTGGGAAAGACTGCTTTGAAAAGTACCATATAATGAAAAAATTAGGTACTTTGGATGTGGTAAAAAATATAATAACAAACCACACCATATAACATGGCGAGAAGTTCTAACTGAAACTGTGTAGAGGGGATTGGAGCGAGGTCTTGGTGCCTCCACATACGTATATGTAAATCCCGGCCTGGGAAAGGTTAAAATAATCTCCAAATAAACAAATAAAAACATCATCTTAGCGTTACTTCCTCCATCAACACAATAAATTATTTCGACTTTTTAATTATAATAATTATTATTATTAGCATAATTTAATCAAGAAGACTTAGATGGGCAGGCCATGTCACACGAATGGCAGAGGAAATAATAGTTTACAGGATTCTTGTTGGGAAACCTGATGGTAAGAGACCAGTAGGAAGGCCAAGACGAAGATGGAGGGATAACGTTGAGATGGATCTAAAGGAAATCGGTAAGGATGGGAAGGATTAGATTGATGTTGCCCCGGATAGGGACGGATGGAAGGTTTGTGTTGCTGCAGCCATAAACCTTCGGCTTTAAGTATGCTCGAGAGGATAGTATAGTTTTAATTAGCTCCGCATTGAAATTCCAGAAGTGTCATTTTTTATTATTTACAATTTTTATATACCTGCCATCTTCAAATATCAATATGTATGTGAAATATCAACTTTATATTCGTTCTACTAATAAGAACGAATCACAATAAACACTAGAATACCGAAGTGAATAAATTTTAATAAACCAGTTATGTATGGAAAATGCTACAGAATTATTCAATTGCTAATGACTGGCTTATCATATTTAGAAATCCTCGTTCGACACATAAATTTTGTCACACGAATCAGCCGAAAATGTCGACAGAATCTGTAGATGCATCTGAAGTAAAGAAAAAAATTATGTCACGAAGTATCCAGAATACGATTTTGTTAGTTTGTTTCTAAGCCCAATTTTATGCTCAGATGGGCTAATCGGGACAAAACCTACAGTTTAACTTGTAGTACGAACCAGTGTGCATTGTGCCTCCACCAGAGAAGGGGGGGGGGAGTCCAACACATGACCTATGCCATTGGGGAAAAAATACTATAAAGAAAGAACTCGCACCAAACGTGTCATTTTATCACCACAGAAGATGCGTCCATTTTAAGAGGGTGATTGCATGAGAAAAATTGAGACTTTCGGAAAACAACGTCAATGTTCACGGAATTAGCTGCCTTCATCCACTAATGAAACGCTGTTCAATTGAAACTACCACATCAACTTTCTAAGAGATACGAGCTAATGAAACTCCATTTTTGGAAGAGTAAGTTGTGGTTGATTTGTTTTATTTTAAGTCATTTTTCTGCTAATTTTGATAATGACTACGATAAGGTTCAATTGTGATTAGATGAAAGTAACGAAGGGGCGAAAACAAACACACGCTGACACTCAAAATACAAACCCTCATAAATTATTACTTTGACAGTGGTTCCAGGGGCCAGGGACTCGTTGCCCTGAAATAATAAAGTTTCCAGGGTATGCTGCACAGGTTGACATTCTAATGTATTCGAAATGGTCACACCATACAACCCAAGTAATCTGCAAAAAATAGATGAATTATTACTGATACGGTGATCAACTTCGATGAATTTCTTGTGTCCTAAATAATTTTGTTACCTCAAAAGTTATGTTCATGTAATCATACGTGTAGGTTCGAATCCGGCTCTGGTCGGAATTTATTCGGCCTACGTATAGGGCCGGTGGCAACCCACCATCGTGAGGAAATTGGGGAGCTCCGAGTGAGTGAGCGTAATCCGGTCCCGGAAATCTACTATAACGGCTGGGGATACGTCGGGCTGACCCCCCGACTATTTCAATACTGGTTGCAGATCTCCACGCTTAGAGTTGACGAAGGAAAGCGTGGGAGGGAGACCGGCAGTCGGTAGGTAAGCCAAGGCCCTTCAGGGCTGTTGCGCAAAGGATTAATCATACGTGTGTGGCTTCTCCCGCATTAGTAACCTGGCAGTTCAGAAAACGAATAGCAACTTAGCTAATAATCTCTTCAATTCTGAACAGATTTTTCAATCTTACTTGTTTATTACTTATGAGTGATATTTTGTCAAAATAGCCTTTCATTAGCCTAGGAATACTTTATGGACAATGAACAAAGAATTGGTTTTCCGTGTGTGTTTTAAATCATTACTAATAAGACGTTCATTTTAATCCAAACGTGCAACATGGCGATTAGGAGGAGTGGGAAGTGGGGGATGCAGTTGCCCCGGCACATTTTGCCCCCGCACTATGGCCTCTTTATGCTAAGCCTTTTCTACCAAGAAAAAAGTATATTGTCCTTGCCCCTCAATCGCCGCTACTACAAACATTCAGATAGATTTCTCAGTTGTACAAACCTTGTAAGCTAAGAAAAGTGACCCCCAAGGAGTAAGAAAACTCTTTCATTAAAAAACTCATACGATGAAAATACTATGCTCAGGAACATGTCATGAACTTCACGATTGTCTACCATCGCACTTTCTATCACTGTCGCGTCGGCTACCGTGGCGGAGTGGTTAGCACATCGCGCTACGACGCCAGGGGTTCTGGGTTCGAATCCCGGCCTGGGCATGTATGTTTGCGAGTGTTCATTCATCAAATTCATAATGTCATCACCCATCCCCATCTTCGCAAATTGGCCAAAAGTGGCACAAAGAGCGAAGTAAAATAAAGCAAATCAATCAATCAATTAAATCAATCTATGAAGTATGTGCCTTGTATTTGCAACACAAGCTTAAACATAATTCACATTTATTTCACTGTATTAACATGCATGAAAGAATGTGATTAGAATGTATGGTTGCGCATGGGTAAACACTTCCTTTAAATGATTGTGTCCATCAGAGACAAAGAGAAAGGAAATTGAACAAGATGCGAGAATAGATTAGAAAATAATAAAGAGGAAAACAAGAAAAGGAAAGGAAAAAGAAGTGAGAGGAAAATCGGTAGTGTAAGTGAGAGGGGGATACATACGTCTTACATACACATATATACTATATATGGTCTTACATTTATACTGCCCACCCTAATCTATGAATATAGCGCTTCTGCCCACCCTGTCGAAAATTTCTGGCGCCGCCCCTGGTTGCGGACCCCGTTCACCGGGAAAGACATGCGCTGATGCGGGGCCGCTTGCCGCCGAGTCTCGTAGCGAATGTCAGGGAACGCTCTGTATATATGGTCTTACATTTATACTGCCCACCCTAATTTATCAATAAGGAGCTTCTGCCCACCCGGTCGAAAATTTCTGGCGCTGCCCCTGCCTATCGTCAATCAGCCTCATCTTCGGGATTAGTCAAAAGTGGCAGAAATGCGAAGTAAATTAAACTAAATTAATCAATCAATTTTCCAGACGAAGTCACTCTAAGAATATATTATAATATGCAGATATCGTTTGACGTTGTAATGATGTATTTTTTATTGATGATAAAGAGATAAGCATAAAGCATTAACAATAAGTTTTTATTTTTCAGCGTCTGCAAAGCACTATATACAGTATATTCGGGACTGAGGAAATTTAATTTCCCTTCCATCGCTCGCAGTCCATTGGCAAACCAAGGTTTTCCTATCCATTTCAGTGGTCACCCAGATTTTATCCCATTGGCAATACTGGCATATCATAATTTCCAAAGATTTGGCAGCATTGACAAATTTCCTAAATTTTGGAAATGCAACCCTGTTACATGGTAATTACCCGAGTTTTATCAACACAGACGCGTAGATTATTTTATTTGTTTCATTGTACAGCACCATTATTGAGTAACTTGTCAAAGATTTGGCAGCATGATGTAGAGTAATTCATTGTGTGTATGTGGACGTTTTAGTTGCGTGTGTGTAGAAGGCTGAGAGGGTGAAGGATTCGAACAACATAAACAAGGGTTGAGTGGGAAATGAGCTGAGTAAGATAAACCCGCAGCGAGACAGGAAAGTACCTAGAAAAAGGGTTAGAAGGGAGAAATTCAATTTCAGCCGGGGTTTTCACCTGCTTCTCGAAAGAAAGCGAAGGGGCTCGAAGCAGCTTGATTAGATGCGGTGGCTTGCTTACCGCTGGCTTCCCACAACTTTAAATTAGCTGCCCGAAAGGTCCACGTTTCGCTCACTGCGGGAATCCCCTTTCCTCGTTTGCCGAAGCCGTCTGCCAGCTTATGGAATGCTGCCTGCCGTCTTCTCCCTCTGACGTCGTTTCCACACCCGCTTCTCCTCCGGCCTTTTTTGTTCCAGCGCGTTGCAGTGTTTCGCTGCAATTTCCCTCGTTTCTAAAATATTCCCTTCTCTACTACGATATTTCCCCCACTTCTTAAAAACATCCCTCTTAACTAAAATATTTACATCATTACTAAAATCTTTTCCCCACTACTAAAACATTTCCCTCCTACATTACACTTGATACTGGCCAAACGGATAATTTTCTATCCGGATATTCGGATTATCCTAAATGCTAGGATATCCGAAGAGTGTTATTGTTTATCCGTTTTGCGGGTTATCCACATTTTCTTTTATTTGTCATGTTCGTTTTTCACTGTACGGATTTTGTACAAATCCTTCATCAAATCTGTACTATCCGGATAAAAAATAAACTTGGACATTTTCATGAAAATAGTGTTACTTACATGCACCTGGCAACCAATGCGATAAGTTTGTTTCTTCATCCAAGTTTTATGTAATTGCTGTCAATGTTAATGAGAATAGCTCATTGTGATAAATTCCTGATGCATCACATGGTTGCCAGGTGCATGTAAGTAACACTATTTTCATGAAAATTTCAAAGTTTCTTTTTTGTTGTTTTCAGTAATTGCATGATGTATACAGTTTCGAAACACACCTTTTGTGGCACTGAAACACCAGCCACCAGCGGTGTTTCCAATGCACAGTTTTAATTTCTAAAAACAACGATTTTCCTAGTTTCCCCTTAAAGACGCCTCATCCGATTGGCTATCGGTAAAAATGAACATTTCTTTTTCACTGCCATAGATGCCGAGCTGATCCACCTAACCAAACTGCAATTTACCGACGGCATGTCCGTACATGTTTTATGTGCCATTTTTCATGCTTTGTAAAAAAATTCATTTACACTTCCCGTTACATCTGGCAACACTGCGTGGACACTAATGAAATCCAATCATTGTTCCCCGGTTTAAAAATATATGCATCAACAAGGCTTCAATTTGGTATAAGGATTATAGGTGTACCACTTCCGGTTCAAAAGTTGTAATATCCCCAACTCCGGGTTGCGTTATAAATGGAACACCCGATTTTATTTATTTATTTACGACTGTGTTTACATGGCTACGTTAAGGCTGGAATCCCTTATCTTTCACTTAACCAATAATTGCAATTTTTCATTACTTCTGTTTAGTAATATAACGAACAAAATGAAGAACTGTCACTTAAATATTTACCTTGTCAATCAGTTTTCTGTTCGATAACATTTCCATTTTTAAGTTTTCGTCTTGTAGCATTAAAAACGAAGAAATCAATAAATATTTTCCTTGTCAATCAAAGATTCTCCTGTTGAATAACATTTTCATTTTTAAGTTTTCATCTTGTAGTATTAAAAACGAAGACAAGAAACTGTTAAGACATAAACTCAAATTCCTTTCTCATTCAGTATTTTTCAAAATATTGATATGGAGTCGGAAGCGCTAGCATACTGTAAATAGTTGTAAAGGCGCCATTACTTGTAATGACGTAATGGAGTTCCACATGGGGAGCAGCACGTGTAATAGAACTAAGCTCACGTGGGGGAACCCTACATCAACTTCCAGATGTGACAGTCAGATTTACCGTCATTATTATTATCATTATTATTCATGTATGTAGCGGTAAAAAGACGAGTTGATTCAAAGTGTTAAGTGTTTTAATTTGTAAGATTACATATTTGATTTTTGCCAAGCCGACGGGAGGAACGAGACATCCGCTTGTGTTAAGGGCGAGCACCTGAAGGGTCACGCTATGCGTCTAAAGCTTAGGAAATTCGACCGTAATGACAAACATTCAAATATCTCGGTTTCCAACGGTCAGATTCATGTGAAACTTATACCAGCGCAGCGGCATGTGTGCAAGGACGGATGTGTGGAGTTTCGTCACGATCAAGCGACAATTACGGACGCCAGATCAAATCGGTTCTAATTGATCAGTTTGTGGACAGCGACTGCAATTGAGCTATGGGCGACAGCCAGGCGGAAGCTTAATCCGCGCAAGTCAACTTCGGACACGGTGCGTCCTACTTTGGAGACAATAGAGCAAAGTGGACTGACCCCTTCGGAAGCGTCGCTTCAACGATCGCATAGCGTCGTTTTTCAAAATCTAAATAAAACGAAGGACATGGTTTTTCGACACACAGTCTTACCGCGATCCTAGTAGCGAGAGCAGCTCCGAGCTACCTCTCCATATACAGTTTTGCCGCGATTCTTGGAACGAGAGCACCTTCGTGCTACCTTCCGTGTACAGTGGACTTTGTTGTGTTGTGCGAACACCAGTGTGTGTGATAGGCAGTAAGTCTACACGAGTGCGCCTACCTCAACCGCTGGGGGAAGTTGAAGCGAAACGTGTTTCCGTGATTACCTTGCGCCATTTATAATTTTTGAGAAACAAGGAACACCGGAAACTATGGCGGGCTAGAGGAAGAAAGGAGATGAGGGCGTTACGTCGATTCGCCCGACGTCAGAAGAAGCTACGCCGACGATGCCTATCCGCCGCCATGGAGAGAGAGAGAACGTCGAACGCCGCCCCATTGATACGCCCATGATGCCTATCCGCCGCCATGGAGAGAGAGAGAACGTCGAACGCCGCCCCATTGATACGCCGACGATGCCTACCATCCGCCACGTTGACGTCCCGACGACGCTTACCAGCCGCGACAGAGAGATGTAGAGAGAGATGTTGACGCCCCGACGACGCCTACAACGACCGCTCAGATGCGACGTCCGAACCGCGTCATACCACGGAGATCCACCGATCCCGAGAGGAAGAGGAGCCGGGGAACTAGGTGTTTGGATCCTCTTCGCATCTTCATCGTCGCGATCAAAGGAACCTTTCGCGTGGATACTATGCGTTTCAATCGCCCATAAAGACGCCAGGATGCACCCCGGGAGCTGAGAGATGGTAAAGTATTCATCTGTGTGAACCTTAACACGTGACGGCCCGATTGATTTAGAGAACGCCCTTGAAATTCGTCGACATTTGGAAAACGCCCACTCAACTCGAAATTTTACATCAAACTCCCGTCGCGCTTGTCATTTGTAATCTATTCGTCTCAGGTCAATTTTTCTTATTCCTTGTGATATTTTTTTATGATCTTAAATTCATTGTTGTTTGTGCTCCTTTGTATTTGTTTAAAGTGCGTACTATTAGAGTAAAGCGCCGCCCGCTTAATTGCATATTCTACTTGAGGTTTGTTCATTTTTATGTGTCAGCGCTGTGTCGCTGCTAGCTATGTCCGGTCGCATATGTGATTATTTGTTAAAGTATTTGCCTGGTAATGTGAATTGCTCGTCGCGGCGAAGTGTTTAAGTCCCGCCTGCTAGAGAGTATATGTTTGCGTCACTCGACGGAGGTTATTCGTTATGTTTGGAACCACGTGAGGTCTTGTAAAAGGAAAACGTCCGCCCACGTGAATGTAATTGCCGTTGAGACGCCTTTGTTTATACTGGTCAAGTAATGTATGGTCACCGCGCCGACTAGTTTCTTTTTTAAAAAAAACAAAAGGTGAACTTAAGTAAGGGCTGGCTAGGATTTAAGTAGCACTGGAGCAAAATCACAAATGACCTGATTAGACAAAAAGTAAGATAAAATTAATTGAGAATGCAATAATTAGGGCTTGTCGTCATAAAACCTGTACATGTCATGTATAATTTCTAATGTCGATAACCCCATGAGGATTGAATCTGAGAGAGAATGTGAGAGTGCAAGTGTGGGGACCTGTAACAGTTCCATTTTTGTTGGTTATGAATAGAATATACTTTTTATTTTCATGTTAATTTTGGGCTATATCATTTTCGTATGCATGTCGCTACCCGTGATTTTCAGGTATGCAGCTAGCCGCTTCCCGGCTACAGGTAAAGAGGTGGTAATTTGAGAGTACATATGTCTTTGTTTTTATTCGATATGGCTTATTACTATGCACTGTTGGTCACCGGTTCCTACACACGAACTTAACCTGGACCGTAACGCTATTTCGCTTGTCCGAGGGAGATTTTGCCGCCTCTATCTAGGTAGTGGTAGCATTTGTCTTCCCGGGCAAGGGAGGGTGTTTCATTCAATCACACAACTTTTGGCGCCCGAACAGGGACCGGTATATTTTAAATCGAAAGCACCCTCAGTGCAGAGGTATATGTCGTTTTTGTAAGGGCTACGTCAGGCGTATTTTGGTGTCATGTAACTGTGTTTCATTGTGAGATTTTATTGTTTTATTTTGACGTGAGGTGGTAATTTAGACATTAGGCGTTTATTTTTGTCAAGGTAGTAGGGCAGCTACTTAAGGCGTTAGGCATTTTAAAATTTTATTTGTTTGGCATGTGGCATTGGGCGTTAAGTTGGGTTCTGGCAAAGGGGGAATCGACCGCCCTTATCTTTTTTCGTTTGTGAATTGTTTAAATATATATATTGGTATATATTGTGAGCGCTCACGTTTACGCTTGTCAGCGAGCATTGAGAATCGACCGAGGGTTGAATATTTGATTTCATGAGATTGCGCAACCGCCGCATCGAGAACTTGAACATGAGTGACGTAAGGGTGATTTGCGATGTCTGCAGCGAGGAGTTCCCAGAAAGTGAAAATGTCGGCACAGCTAGCCTCGTTTGCTCCCGGTGCGATGTCCCGTTAAGTCCGCTTGAAGAAACCAGTCTACCGAACAGCGGGGGGCAAGCCAATGAGACCAGCGCGCAACAGGTTTCTCCGGGGGGTGCAGAACGGGTCAACGAAGCAACTAGCCTCAGTGGTACCAACTCCCAACAGATCATCGAGATGCTACTACGGATGGAAGCCAAGATGGAGGCCACGCGAAGCGAGATGAAAGCTAAGATGGAAGCTACGCGAAGCGGGATGGAAGCCACCCAAAGGAAGATAGAGGCCATCAGCACCCAGATGCAAGTGACGGAAGACCGCCTCCAGGAGACCATCCGTACTTCCGGTGAGGTGATAACGCAAGAACTCGTCACTCGGGTACAGGAATGCGAATCCCGTGTCGAAGCCAAAATCGCCGACACCAACGTGCGGGTCGACCGACAAGAGAACCAGATGGCAACACTGTCTCAGAGCGTACGCGACCAGGAGGAAGGTATGCAGCAGATGGCCCGACAATGCGTGCAGCTGGAAGCGACATGTGACCGTGGCATAGACTCCCTGGGGCGACAAGTGAGAGAAATTTTAGTTCAAGCCGAAGGAAACTCCGAACGAATTGAGGACCTCGAGATGAAAGTGCGTCAACTGAGCATAACTAGCAGCGGCACTTCACAATCGTCGCGGGAGCCCAGATTGACGTCACCACCGGCAGCCGACGTCGCCAGTTGTTCGAACGGGGAAAGCGACCAGCGAGCTCCAGGAACGCCCCGCCCCCTTCGAAGAGAAGACGCTGCGTCACCACGGTTGAGTCCGCGCCGCGAGCAGGGAGAGGAAAACTTACACTTTGACCCACCGTCCACCAGGAGAGCTCTGTTTCCGCCCGAATACCGGAAGCACTTCAAAAAATTTTCGGGTGCTGACAGAATTCTTCCTTCCAAGTACCTCGAGGAATTTAATTCTACCGCCCGCGAGTTAGGTCTGACAGACGAGGATAGGCTTCTGATTCTGAAAGGTTTAATGCAGGACCGGGCCAAGAACTGGATGGACAGGAACGAGGGGAACTTCAATTCATATGAGGAGTTCAAAGAAGCGTTTCTCACTTATTTTCAACGTCCCCTGCAGGTCGAGAGGATGCTAATGCAGGTGCGAAACGAACGATACGACAGGGGCGGAGGACTCACGTATGCCCAGTACTTTTGGAAACGTTACAATGAGTTCAAGTCTCTGCAACCGCAAATGACCACGGCGGAGATAATAGCCGCTCTGGTGTACCATTTTCCACACGAGGTTCGTCGTCATCTCAATGGAGCATGCGTGTTTGACGCCGACGCGATGTCCCTCACACTGGAAAATCTGTTTCAGTGCGAGGAGGAGAGGCAGAGAACCAGGGGTGAGAAGTTTAGCAAGCGGCGCCGACCGGAAGATGATTCGTCGCACCGGAATAAACACCCGCGCGTTCATCTAGTCCAGCAGGGATGGAGAGGACAGCACCACGCTCCAGGGGCTGAAAGGAACCGCCAGCTGCAAGATCCACCTTCACCGCAACGAAGACGCCCGTTCCGAGGCAGGAGACGGCGTGGAGGTCCGACTCGTGCGTCGCCAAGGAGAAACGACGGCTTTTTTCAGAACGGCCAAGTCCGGGATGGATTTTATCAGCGAAACGCACATAGCAGATCGGTCAGCCCGGAGTCAGATCGAGGAGATGCAGGACGCCGTGGAGCGAGGACGCAACGGAGCCCAGCGAGAGAAGAGACCAGGCCGAATTCCAGACGCGGTTCGCCCAGGCCAGGACCGTCGGGATACCAGCATCCGGGAAACTAATAAAAGTCTCGCGTCAGGGCTCGGATGCGGGGCAGACTACACCTGATCCACCTTCGCTTGAGCCGAACCACCCGGATGAAACAAAGACCACGCCGATCAGGATTCGTGCCGCTTGGCTGGACGAGGAGATCCACGCCGACGAAGAAGCCGAGGAAAGTCACGAGGACCGCTGGCCTTCGAAATCGCCACATGTACAACTGCGAGTGGGCGATGAAATTGTGATGGGGCTCCTGGACACGGGAAGTGAGGCAAGCTTATGCTCGGAGGCAACTTGGCGGCGCGTGACAAAGGGAGTGCGCAGGCCACAACTTCGGCACGTACGAGACTTTAGACTCATCGATTTCTCGGGCAAAGCGAGAGAGAGGCCTCTCGGTCACACCATTCTGCAGGCAACGCTGGATGAGCATCATGTTGAGGTTGAGGTTCTGGTGGTCCAGTCATTGTCCGTGGACCTGCTGTTAGGAATGGATTTCCTGAGCCGGTATGCGTCTGTGCTTAACATCGGTCGACACTTTGTAACCTTGAATAATCGCGACGAAGAGTTTAACGTCGAATTCTGGAGGTCATGCGCAGGAGAAGAGGGCGAGTTCCAGCCCGTCGTCGCTTTATGTTCGGAGGTCGACCGCGACAAAGGAGTACAGGAAAGATTGCACGCCGCAGTTGCTTCATGTGAGAATCTCTCGGCGAGTCAAAAGCAAGTTTTCGCCAATCTTTTGAGGGATAATGCCGTCGTTCTTGATGAAAGGCCAGGAAAGTGCCGGAAGTATACGCATGAAATCCGTGTCGAGGGAGAAGGTCCAGTTGTCAGTAAGCCTTACCCGATAGCGTTTACACATCGACCGGAAGTGCGTCGGCAGCTGCAGCAGATGCTGGAGTGGGGCGTAATAAGGAAATCACGCTCCGTACATTTGAATCCTCTTCTCGTGGTGAAGAAATTTGACAATAGCCTCAGAATTTGCGGAGATTTTCGCGCGCTAAATACGAGGTGTAAGCTGGAACGCGTCAGAACATTAAAGCTACAGGACACCCTACAACTGTTTCATGGCAAGCACGTGTTCTCAAAAATTGATATGTTATCAGGATTCTGGCAGGTTCCCTTGTGCGAACAGAGCATGCCTTATACAGCCTTCGGATTCGAGGATAACTTATACGAGTTTACCGTCGTTCCGTTCGGAATCTCTAACGGCGTGCAAGCTTTCACGAACGCCATGGCGGAAGTGCTCGGAGACGAAGTGAAAGATTTCTGTCTGTGGTATGTTGACGACATCTTGTGCTTTTCAAGAAACGTGGAAGAACATTTCGAACATCTAAACCTGATCCTCACTAAATTACGAGATGCGGGAATGACAATTAAACTCGAGAAATCGGCTTTCTTTCAACCGGAAGTGCAATTTTTGGGCCACATCATAGACGCGCAAGGCGTGAGGCAGGACCCAGTTAAGTTTGACACTATAAGGAAGCTCGAGCCCCCGACATCAAGGAAAGGAGTCCAGCGCCTTCTAGGGATATTTACGTGGCACCGGCGCTTCATACAGAACTTCAGCGAACTTGCGTCACCCCTATTTGAACTGCTGAAACAAGGAAAGGCATGGAAGTGGACGGATCAACACCAAGGAGCCCTAGATAAACTGAAGGACGCCGTCTGTGAACAGCTTCGCCTCTACCACGCTGATTTTTCTGACGTTTTTTATGTCCAGTGCGACGCTTCAATCACGGCCGTGGGCGCAGTACTCTATCAAGAAAAGGAGGGGGAGAAACGTGTGATTCAGTACGCCAGTCGTTCCCTGCGGGGGGCTGAGAGAAATTACACCGTCGGAGAACTCGAGTGCCTGGCCGTGGTGTGGGCCATCGAAACCTTTCATGTTTATCTGGCCGGAGGACACTTTATTGTGAGAACAGACCACCGGAATCTCCAATGGCTGCACCGCGCAAAAAACTGGAGTGGGAGACTAACGAGGTGGAGCAATCGCCTTCAGCGCTACTCGTTCGAGGTGGAGTATGTGAAAGGGCGAGAGAATGTTGTGCCTGATGCCCTGTCAAGATACGTTGGGGGGAAAGGATTAACAAAAGTGCACGTAAATTTGATGCAGTTCGATTCCCTGTACCTGACCACCTTCAGCCGCGGGCGGTTTATAGAAATGCAACGCGAAGATGCCGAGCTCGCACAGTACTTCAGTATCCTGGAAGACCAGCAACCCGCAGATCCACGTCGCCAGCGACGCGTGAAAGAGCATTTTGTCGTCGCGAACGGGATCCTGTGCAAGACGGATGTCCACAACCCGGAGCGCCTGAGGGTATATGTGCCAGCTGAAGCGAGAAAGAAAATCTTGGAGGAAGCGCATGACAAATCAGGTCACTTTGGGGGGAGGAAAATGTGGAGATACCTCGAGAGTACCTATTATTGGAAAGGGATGCGGAAAGACGCTAAGAAATGGGTGCGCGATTGCGTCATTTGTATGCAAACTAAGCCTAACCGCGTCAGAGCAGCAAAAAACCCAACATCGTTTGTGGCAGAGAAACCGCGGGAAGTGTTGTTCGCAGACTGCGTGGGACCACTCCCGAAAAGCAAGGACGGCATGAAGTACCTATTCACAGTTATGGATGGATGCAGTCGTTTTCTGGTTGCGTATCCAGTCAGGTCAACCGCGACGAGAGTGCTGCTCCGTAAGCTTACAGAAAATTACTTTGTACACCTCGGAACTCCGCGCTACATTCTCACGGACCGCGGAGCTCAGTTCACAAGTAGCCTCTGGAGGGACACTTTGGAAGCATACGCAGTGAAGCCCATATGGACCCCGAGCTACAGGCCGCAGGCAAACAAGGTCGAACGCATGCACTGTGAAATGAACCGCCTCTTGAGATTATTTTGCCATAAACAGCATCAGGAATGGAGCAAGCACGTTACCTCGATTGTACTCCTCCTAAACAACACAGAATCCGACACCCTTGGGTTCACACCAGCAGAGCTACAATTCGGCAGCACACCTCGGAGAGACGTAATTCGTCACTTTGGATTGAAGGAGGACAACCGCGACCCAACTGTCAAACAAAAGATCCTGATGGCCGTCGAACGGACGAGAGAAACCAGGAGGAAGGCCAATGAAAGACAGGCAAGAGACGGCGCCGAGATTCGAACTGGAGACCTCGCATTCGTAAAAAATCACGGACTTAGCTCTCAAATTGAAGGGAAAATCAAGAAGCTCTTTTTCATGTATGATGGTCCGTACTTCTGCAAGAGCAAGCTCGCCGCCAATATTCTGGAGTTAGTGGACTGCACGTCTGGGAAGACCATAGCACCCCAGCATATAGAGAACTGCAAGAGGTGGAACTGTTCCGATGAGAAGCGCAGAGAGTGGACAGCACTGTACGAGAGTAAGAGCGACGTAGGAATGCAAGCTGACACGTAAATGCTCACATCTTGTTCTTGTTTTGTACATATAATCTTCATATTATGATATATTCAGGGTGTTATTATATATGTTATGTATCTGGAAGGTCACAGTGTCCGTGCCGTTCAGAGAGTAAATTTTTATATACAGGGTGTTCATGTATTTGTTGGACAATTTTATATACAGAGTGTTCAAGGATTTGTAACAAAAAAAATTCTGTCCCTGTGTAGAGCGAATTTTTCACGCTTACGAAATCCTTGGAAGAAGAAGAAGGGCGAGGTTGTGACAGTCAGATTTACCGTCATTATTATTATCATTATTATTCATGTATGTAGCGGTAAAAAGACGAGTTGATTCAAAGTGTTAAGTGTTTTAATTTGTAAGATTACATATTTGATTTTTGCCAAGCCGACGGGAGGAACGAGACATCCGCTTGTGTTAAGGGCGAGCACCTGAAGGGTCACGCTATGCGTCTAAAGCTTAGGAAATTCGACCGTAATGACAAACATTCAAATATCTCGGTTTCCAACGGTCAGATTCATGTGAAACTTATACCAGCGCAGCGGCATGTGTGCAAGGACGGATGTGTGGAGTTTCGTCACGATCAAGCGACAATTACGGACGCCAGATCAAATCGGTTCTAATTGATCAGTTTGTGGACAGCGACTGCAATTGAGCTATGGGCGACAGCCAGGCGGAAGCTTAATCCGCGCAAGTCAACTTCGGACACGGTGCGTCCTACTTTGGAGACAATAGAGCAAAGTGGACTGACCCCTTCGGAAGCGTCGCTTCAACGATCGCATAGCGTCGTTTTTCAAAATCTAAATAAAACGAAGGACATGGTTTTTCGACACACAGTCTTACCGCGATCCTAGTAGCGAGAGCAGCTCCGAGCTACCTCTCCATATACAGTTTTGCCGCGATTCTTGGAACGAGAGCACCTTCGTGCTACCTTCCGTGTACAGTGGACTTTGTTGTGTTGTGCGAACACCAGTGTGTGTGATAGGCAGTAAGTCTACACGAGTGCGCCTACCTCAACCGCTGGGGGAAGTTGAAGCGAAACGTGTTTCCGTGATTACCTTGCGCCATTTATAATTTTTGAGAAACAAGGAACACCGGAAACTATGGCGGGCTAGAGGAAGAAAGGAGATGAGGGCGTTACGTCGATTCGCCCGACGTCAGAAGAAGCTACGCCGACGATGCCTATCCGCCGCCATGGAGAGAGAGAGAACGTCGAACGCCGCCCCATTGATACGCCCATGATGCCTATCCGCCGCCATGGAGAGAGAGAGAACGTCGAACGCCGCCCCATTGATACGCCGACGATGCCTACCATCCGCCACGTTGACGTCCCGACGACGCTTACCAGCCGCGACAGAGAGATGTAGAGAGAGATGTTGACGCCCCGACGACGCCTACAACGACCGCTCAGATGCGACGTCCGAACCGCGTCATACCACGGAGATCCACCGATCCCGAGAGGAAGAGGAGCCGGGGAACTAGGTGTTTGGATCCTCTTCGCATCTTCATCGTCGCGATCAAAGGAACCTTTCGCGTGGATACTATGCGTTTCAATCGCCCATAAAGACGCCAGGATGCACCCCGGGAGCTGAGAGATGGTAAAGTATTCATCTGTGTGAACCTTAACACGTGACGGCCCGATTGATTTAGAGAACGCCCTTGAAATTCGTCGACATTTGGAAAACGCCCACTCAACTCGAAATTTTACATCAAACTCCCGTCGCGCTTGTCATTTGTAATCTATTCGTCTCAGGTCAATTTTTCTTATTCCTTGTGATATTTTTTTATGATCTTAAATTCATTGTTGTTTGTGCTCCTTTGTATTTGTTTAAAGTGCGTACTATTAGAGTAAAGCGCCGCCCGCTTAATTGCATATTCTACTTGAGGTTTGTTCATTTTTATGTGTCAGCGCTGTGTCGCTGCTAGCTATGTCCGGTCGCATATGTGATTATTTGTTAAAGTATTTGCCTGGTAATGTGAATTGCTCGTCGCGGCGAAGTGTTTAAGTCCCGCCTGCTAGAGAGTATATGTTTGCGTCACTCGACGGAGGTTATTCGTTATGTTTGGAACCACGTGAGGTCTTGTAAAAGGAAAACGTCCGCCCACGTGAATGTAATTGCCGTTGAGACGCCTTTGTTTATACTGGTCAAGTAATGTATGGTCACCGCGCCGACTAGTTTCTTTTTTAAAAAAAACAAAAGGTGAACTTAAGTAAGGGCTGGCTAGGATTTAAGTAGCACTGGAGCAAAATCACAAATGACCTGATTAGACAAAAAGTAAGATAAAATTAATTGAGAATGCAATAATTAGGGCTTGTCGTCATAAAACCTGTACATGTCATGTATAATTTCTAATGTCGATAACCCCATGAGGATTGAATCTGAGAGAGAATGTGAGAGTGCAAGTGTGGGGACCTGTAACAGTTCCATTTTTGTTGGTTATGAATAGAATATACTTTTTATTTTCATGTTAATTTTGGGCTATATCATTTTCGTATGCATGTCGCTACCCGTGATTTTCAGGTATGCAGCTAGCCGCTTCCCGGCTACAGGTAAAGAGGTGGTAATTTGAGAGTACATATGTCTTTGTTTTTATTCGATATGGCTTATTACTATGCACTGTTGGTCACCGGTTCCTACACACGAACTTAACCTGGACCGTAACGCTATTTCGCTTGTCCGAGGGAGATTTTGCCGCCTCTATCTAGGTAGTGGTAGCATTTGTCTTCCCGGGCAAGGGAGGGTGTTTCATTCAATCACACAGAGAGATACTATTGATTTGATTTTTTGGAAAAGATGAAGAAAATGCAGGGGAAATTGATATTTAAAATTACCCCAATTTCCCTCCACCTCCTCCTGGAGCCCATTTGCCGTTGTTGATGACATCAGTTGCAGAATCCCTCTCCCTCGTTCTCCCAGGGAAAGTGTGGATGTGGGCAGAGCGAGCGCAAACTGTGCGAAACTGCGGAATTGTTTTGTGGAGTTGTTTAATTAACTTGTATTGATCTGTTGTTCTTCTCGTGTGGTGCTTTTTTTCTTTTATTCTCTCCCTCCTTTAGCGTCCCCGGGTAATGTATATGATTGTGGAGCGGGCATTTGAAGATTAGGCTCGGCTGCTGAAAAGGGCGGAGGGAAGGGGTGTTCAATTTTCAGCTTCAAAAACGTTAAAGTAATTCCTTTGTTTCCAGACTTGTATGTAAGACTATGTTTACAGCAGCCAGGTCAAGTTTAGACAATAGCTTTCCCCCCACCCCCTTTCTGGCTACTGCAAGCGCTCGTCACTTTTAAACAATGGGTTTGATTCATTTGCTCCTGATATCGGAGCCTAAGCTTATACGTTGGGTTTGTTTAACTTGTTCGACTTTAGATTGACATCAGGAAGTGCTGTAAGTCGGAAAGTGGTTGCACTTATTTTCCATGTTACATCCCACAAGCGTATTATCTCTTTACGGAATGCCGGTCGTCGTAATGGGGGCTAAATGAGTCCACGGTCTTGGGTGGGATGGATACCACTGTTTAGGGGGAGGGCAGATCAAGTACAGTGTTAAGTAAAGCTAAAAAAAGTTACTTTCGGTAGACTTGTCGTTGTAATTAAATACTTTTAAGAGGATTATGACATGATGGGGGAGGGTATTGGCCTTAGGGGGATGGGTACCCCAGATCGTACATAACAATTCTTTGTTCTGAAGTGCACTTATGTTGCGGCATTATAACAATACAAATAACACTAAAATTCAACACTTATCGGTTTATCACTTATCCCCTTAGCAAAACTAGGCAGATTCGAATATAAATCTTTCATTTCAACCATATGAAAGCAAAACAAAGAGGTGCAACGTTCCGACATCATGGTCTGCTCTCGATAATATGTTGTCGATCAGAGTGAAGTGTTCCACAGTGTGTTTATCGAATATAAACTTCACGAAAACTTGCCTTGAAAAGGTACCAAATGCGCCATGCGCTTTTGAGGAGACACGCACATCCGATATCGCCGGCAAGCGGCGCGAATCCAACCGCCACATGGGCACGCGCTCGAGCGGCACAATGCTCAAATGAAGGCACTGTATAATACAGTATAATTTGAAGTCTCGAATGGAATTGAGAGCTTCGGACACTATATCGTCTCGTCCATTCTCTGTATCACCCCTACTAGTACTCTGAGTAATCTTCAAATTAAAACTTACGGTTGACATAAGATTGGACGGCATTACTCCTGCGGAGTACAACTGAGTTACCGTCCGTAGACACACGTTAAGATTTAAAAACGGAAGATTAATTCCGTATGTACTTTCAGGAATGGCCACATCTGGAGAGAGGCGTTGCGGTCTTAAAACATTAACCCTTTCCTTCCGTTCGCATCGGGAAATGTTTGCTCAGATAACACAGATAAATCAATATGAAGCTGTGTATGGAGCTGTCACGTAGACTCTAGAACTCCGCAAATATTTGATGTGTAATTTCGAGCAGGGAAAAGGAAGAAGTTCGACCTTCGATCGTACATCAACGTCCAACGTAACTGCCAGTGGAAGTTTGAATTGAATTAGATGTGGCACTGCTAGTGAGACAGCACTACTACCCTCGTATTATCGATTTCTTACCTTATACTTGATCCAGTATGCCTCAAGGACTTCTAGGACAAGTCTTGAATTTCTTCAGTCAGAGAAAGCTTTGTAACATTAAGAATTTGTTACTAAAACAACAGTAAGCCTACATATCAGAACTGGTCAAACTGCCGTATTTGTGAAAGAGTGCTCTCGTAAACGTGTAGATCACAGAGCGAGCAGTTTTACTGTAGCGTTGTAAGAGAGCGGTAAGGAGAGAGGCAGGAGGCTTCGTCGGTCGCGTTCATGCAGTGGGAAACCTCTCATCGTCTGATTCGTGAGTTACGCTGCTGTGAGGCATTGCATTCATTGAGAAGAAACAGGAGGTGGTTCCGTGAAAAAGGAGGGAGCTTTCCCCGCGGTGTGTTTTTTTACGTCTCAACGCAAGCGTCTCTCCCCACTCCTGCTCTGGTGCTTACTGGCCTGGAAGTCGTGCAGTCCGAATGCTTGGACAGTACGAAGTGCTAGCTTGTTTCCACAAACAAGCGAGATGCTCAAGCCTGGTAATATGCTATATGTGCATATACCCACACATACGGATGAAAATTTTTCTTGAGAGGGAGGTTAAATAAAAATTTGTATGTACCTATATTGAAAATCGTATAACGTCATATTTATGTATTATTGTAAAACAGAAATATTGTAATATAAACAGGGTAGAAGGACCTTCACATCATAAGACGACCTCCGTGGTGAAGTGGTTAGCACAGCGCGCTACGATGCCAGGGGTTTCGGGTTCGAATCCCGTCCTTTGCATGTGTGTTCTTTGTGAGTGTCTCATCATCACTCATCCTCCTCGTCGCGATTATCTAAAAGTTGCAAAAGGACGCTACATAACAAGAATCAAATCAAATCGATCTCGCTTCATAAACGGAATGTATGCTGATGATGATACAGTTACAGACGCTGGAATGTAAATTTGATTGATTTTGATTTGATTTAGTTTATTTTACTTCGCGTTTTGTGCCTCTTGGCTAATTTGCGAAGATGAGGATGAGTGATGAAATGATGAAATTGATGAAATTGATGAATGGACATTCACAAACAACCAAGCCCGACCGGGATTCGAACCCGGGACCCTTGGCGTCGCAGCGCGATGTGCTAACCACTCGGCCACAGGGTCGGGCGAATGTAAATTTGAGAATAACAACGCCACGTATATTATGTATCGACTTTTAAGAATGCAACATAAATATATTCACGAATCTTTTAAAAGAGAAATGAAGTATTGACTATTCACGTATGCCTCGCTTTTGTAGTATTGCCTGAAGTCGCAAAGTAGCAATGCAATCGTCCAGAAGTATAACACAACAACCATATCTTGAAAATTGCTTACCCCAGCGCCAATTTCATTCTCTGTACACCTACCCCGCCCCCCTTTCCTTCTGTTATTCGCGCTTCAGAAAGAAATTGCCTCCTGTCAGGTTTCTGCTATTCGTTCCGCTCTGATGTGCACAGAAGCCGAGAAATGAGCGATGTTCCTGCCTCTGAAGGCTATGAAATATTGAGGTTCTATCGGCATGGAGATCGTTTTCTACATCACGTTAGGAAATTCACAAGTTTCCCTTTCCTTTTTCCGTCAATCCTTTTCGTTATTTGCCACCTGGGCCTCGTTCTTCTCGTCGTTTATGTGGAAGCATCTTGAAAATTGTTTGTTATTGGCTGTGCATTAATTTCAGCTAAAGTGTTGTGCAAATTGAGGTCTCGGGGAACGTTTATGTGATTGTCTTATTTCGAAGCACGAAAGCCAATACTATTTTTTTCAATTAAGGCTTTCAAAAAATAATTCAACATATGCTTTTCCATATACAGGAAAAATTAACTGCATAAAAATACTGTTAAAAATTATAATACTGTTATTAATTGGAAAGTCAGGATCCACTACGTGATATCGTGTAATCGTGTTCAGTGAATATCACTGACGAATCCACCTGTAGGAATTCCACCTTGATATTTTGCTGAGTTATTTTAATGAAGCAAAAATGGTTCGTTTGATGTAAGTGCTGTGAAGGTAACGTAGATTTACTTTAGTGAACTTTTGTAGTTAATTACAAATCTCACTATCGTTGAAATTGTTAGTAGATACTTAAGCATAACCAGGCAAATTGTTCAGTCACCGGCAAAAGAAATAGGACACTTTGTCACGCGCTGAAAAAGATCAACTTAACTGGACTGAGCAACGCAACAACGCAGAATCGCTCCACGTGACACCTGTCACGCGGGTTAAACATTACATGAATTATAATACGGTCAGGATAAGTGCCTACAGTCGGAGTTACCGAGAATAAACCTAGGAGGATTTGATTTTAAGTACCTGAAATGACGTTACATAATACTACGGTGGTTCTGAATATACACATATATTAAAGCACAGATAAATACACAGTACATCTTGCCCTCTTTCACTCGATCTCTCATTCATTGTTTGCTGTTAACATAAACTCTGATCTACAACATTGATTGTCCGCCGGAATACCGATGTCTAGTTATGCCCTAGCACTGATTTAAGTTATGCAATGATTTGATTTACGCAGATTCGCGGTAGATTGGCGTCATCTCTCTCCCACACGCACATGGTTGGATCTTACCTTCGCGGCATTCCCTCTGACCTGGGTAGGGTGAAAGTGGTCCTACAGTTTTGGAAGACGTCTGCACTCCATTGTTGCACATCGCGGTTATCCTGGTTGGCGAAAATGGATCTCCCGGCAGTTCCGTATGGCATCATCGGATCCTGGCTTCACTCGTTCACTTCACAGGGACGTCCATGACGGTACACGTACACTGTCGACTCCATACAACAACTAGCGCAGTAGTAGGTCAGTCCTTCACGGTTTCACATGGACTCACATGGCTATTAAATGTTATTAACTTCTGCTAACTTAGGACGTTGTTTCGGACGATTGACACAGGTGGACGTGTCTGGCGTTATTCTCACATACCACACGTATGTGCACGAATGCGTTGACGGCGAGGGGGAAACGACCCCCCTGGGTCTACTCTGCTCTACTCCATGGCTCTAAAACACTCACTCGAGGAAAAAACAAATCCAGACCTCGGATCCGATCGCGACTCTGAGCTAGGTCGCACGTAGCTCACACTCCGGTGGCGATTGTAGGCAAACTGTTTTCTCGCTATTCCGAATCATCCCTTTTATTCCAGATTTGAACGAGGGGACGCTCTAGTCTGTGTCTAGGTGCTTATTTATTGTTTCTGGTGCTTTGACCGTTGTCCTCCTATCCTGGTCAACGCTCACTCCGGTCCTTAACCTCTGGTAGCAGCCCCTCGTGCAGAGATTAGGCTAAATCCTCGGCTATTGTATTCGACACGTTCAGTAAGGGCCAACTCAGTAGGGTAGCGTCTCCCATTGAATCCAGCGATGAATCTTTAATAATTCATAACTCCCGTATTTCTGTTCTGATTAGGCTTAAATCTTGGAATCAGTACTTTCATGATGTGGTCTTCCGCTGGTTAAAATCTCATCCAATTCGGTCCATTGGTTTAGAAGTTGCTCTTTTCCTGCTATTTCCCATAAGAATGCATGTAAATCCGAATTCGGGCGAAAAACGGTGGTTGAGCAAGTTAGTGTTGGCTAAGACAGTCGCTAGACACCTGTATTCGCGACGGATTTTAATATTACCAATCGTAATTAATTCTTAATAACGGGCAATTAGATTAATTACCTGTTACTCAATATTTGACCGTTATAACTTAGATCCTCAAATACTCGCTTCCTTGCAAGCAAGACCATCCTGAGGTTCAGGCCTCAGCGCTCAGTCAAGATGTCATCATCTGGAGGCGATCGTCTTAACGCTGTAAACCCCTTGTCGTATTTTTATCATAGAGAATTAATGTATATTTATTTATTTTAATAGCAAATTTTCACCGCCACAGAGTTAGGCAACACATATAACGCCTTGCAGGGAAGCGAGTATTTCAGGATCTGAGTGTCCCATTTTTTATTGCCAGTGACTGTACATAGCGGTATTCACTCACTTAAAGAATCGAAACGAAACAAAAATTGCCAGTGCAATTTTATTGCTTAAAATATTTGAGATAAAAATAAAATTAAACTTAGTCTGGTATTATTTCTTTGTACCACTGTACTGTGTTCGTTTATATAAATTAAGTGTAGCCCGTTGCAAATGTATGTATACGCACGGCCATGAAAATAGGCGGCTGGGCAGAATTGCGCTGGTGCCACATATGGGAAAAGTAGTGTTGCCCACGAGACGAGACATGTCCCGTCTCGTCTCGTGTCTCGTCTCGAAAACGACACGAGACGGGACAGGCTTTTTAAAATTCGAGACGGGACGAGACTCACCACCTGTCTCGTCTCGTTTTCGAGACGGGTCGAGACGGCTCCTGAAAAGTCTCGTCTCGAAAAAATATAAACAAAATAACTAATCAATTGAAAATATTTATTTATTCGGAATAAAGCATGTTCTTTGGAAACCCAAAACAGCTTCTATTACAGGAATAGAGATCTGTAAGATTCCCCCTCGAAAAATCCTAATTCGTCGCACGTTATCCGTAACGAATTTTTCCAGACTTTAGCCTCGTGTCCCTGTATCTTCCTACTGAAATTTCCTCAGAATACCTTAAATCTGGCAACTATCTGCTACCCCAAGAGCTCTCTTCCATTCATCTTTGCGCAAAACGATCCGGAGGTAGTCACTGCCATTGTTTTCTACGGCCCTGTTCCAGCCATACTGGCGACAATCGTCATAAAATTTCTCGCCCAAACAGACCCTTCTTTCATTTGCGACCTATTCTCAAAATCCACAGCAGGTTCGAGTGCTGGTTGCAAACTTCAAAGATTTCGCACTAAAAACCTAGGTAAAGGTAAAGTTCCAAGTGCATATAACAAAGTGCCATGAAGGCACATTTACGGGATGTGGAGGAAAGGTAATTTTGGAGGCAAAGTGATCAACATCACACTCCGGCCGCTTTTGCCCTCCAGGATTGCCCCCATGCTCCCATACATATGAGGCTGTTGAGCCCCAGAGCTGATTTATGCGGGGACAATGCGGACCTTTATTCACCCACTCCGGGATTCGAACCCGGGTCTCCCGCCTGGCAGTCAGACACCATAACAACTACACCACCGCGGCTCTAAAAAGCTTGTGCAATTAGATACTCTGCTTTGACGTAACGAACATAAAATTGCTTGAAGTCATAGGAGTAATAAGCGACATGCGACAGCAACAAGTGTCGCTAGGAAATGAACCCACAGTAATAAATGCAACCTTCCGAACGGAAACTAATAGACCGGCAAGCGGTACGTGTTGCTTTGTCGCTTGCGTGTCGTTCGGATTGGGCCGTTTCTTAATAGCTTGTATTGTGTCGCCTCTGTCTGTTGGTAGTGAATTCACAGTGAAAGCTTGCTTATAGACTAAGGGAGATTTCACATCGAAGCGACACGCGACCCGTAACACGTGTCTCTGCAGGATTTCACCAATCGAACGCAGGTTTGTGCGGCCTGCCATGCTCCTACGCTGTGAAACGTTGCTGTTGATTGGCTAGTTCCAAAGCAACATGTGTCGCGTGTCGCTTGTCGCTCCGGTCTGAAATATCCCTAAAGGAGCGTGTCGCTTCTAGCTTTGGTGTGAAAACCCTGTGCCGCTTGTCGCTTCAACCTGAAAGCTATCTTGTATTATGGATATTGCTATTAAAATAAATGGTAATAAAAAATGAAAGGCGAAGAATCGGGTTAGTGTAGCACTATCTACTGAAATTTCACACCGAAGCGACAAGCGACACGTACAATTCACACCCAAGCGACACAATCCTCTTCAGTCTGAAGGAAAACATTCACCCCGCATCCGTGAACAACGGACCGAGGCTACAAGAGACACGTGCAGCTTTTCGTGTGTCTTCTGTTCGAAAGGTTGCATTGACTACTGAAAGTTCGCTTCCAAGCGACTCGTGTCGCTTGTCGCCTGTAACTTTGGTGTGAAATCTTACTCACAAGAAACTTTTCGAACCGAAGAGGCACAACAAGTTGCACGTCTCGCTTGTCGCTTGCATGTTGTTCTGATTAGGCTGTTTTCTGGATACCGTATAGACAGTATAGTCGCGAGGGTTGTTATCCGCGCATGCGCGACGAATGCTTGCTTATAAACTGAAGTGTCCCTGTCGTTCGTTGCTTCAGTGTGATACTTCCGTGTCGCTTGTCACATTGAACAAGTCACAGGAGAGAAGCGACATGCAACATGTTTCGCTTGGATACGAACCCTCAGTAAACATAACCTTCCGAACCGAAGCACCACGTATCTCTTGTCGCTTGCGTGTCGCTCAAATTGGGTCGTTTTCTTAATATCGAGTGTAGAATCGCCTCGATCTGTTGGCACTGCCCGTGCGGTGAATACTTTTATCATAGACGGAACGGAAGGGGATCCTGTCGCTTGTCACTTCTGTGTAAAGCCCCGTGTGACTTGTCGCCTGTCGCGTGTTCCCTCCGTCTGAAAGCTCCTTACATGTACGATGGATAAAGAGTGGATGGGAGCCAGAAAAGCAAGGCAGATTCTATACACTATCTAACTATTGATAATCAACAAACTTTATTTGATATACTCATGTTCTTATGATTAAGGAATCATATTTATTCTCACTATAGCTACAGTGAGCAAAGTGATTACAGGTTTAACCAATTTTCGAGAATAATATTTGTGATGTCTCCCAGTTACAACTTTTGTTGGCTTAATATCCTGCATTACTTTCACGAGACGAGACGAGACGAGACAAAACGAGACGGGACGATACAGAACCCTTCGAGACGAGACACGAGACGGGACAAACGAATATTTTCGAGACGAGACACGAGACGAGACAGCATTTTCACGAGACGAGACGAGACAGACCGAAGTCTCGTCTCGTCTCGTCTCGTGGGCAACACTACGGAAAAGCAAAGCAAGAGCGGAACAAACGTCGCTGGTTTCCACGCACTGTGTGGCAACGTCAACCGGACTGCTTTGCCTAGTTCCAGCGTCAGACCACGTCAGACCGACCTCTCTCCGGAGCATATAGTTGTCATTTCTGACCTTTCTACCAAATACTGTCAGTTTGTATCACATGGATTACAAAGAACAACTCTACAACCAAATCTTTCATTTCGTTAAATTTCCGAAAACACGGGGTTGTGCTCCGACGTGGCAACAGCGCGAACTTCTGCCACCCGCCAAATTTCATGGCCGTGCGTTTAATTAGGAATCGGGCAATTCGATCTGGGTTAGGTTGCAATTATAAGTGGGATATATAGGCCAGGCCAGGCCTATATATTTGCCAGGCAAATTGTACATCACCTTGTTCGTTCACTTAAAGAATTGAAAAGGAAAATAACCTATGTGCAATTTAATTGCTTAAAAGCATGTAATATATCAGAGAAATTGAATTTATTCTAATAATACTATTCATGTGTGTGTCTTGTTTCGAAGCACAGAAGCCAACAATTCTAAGATTGTTTCGTTAGATTTACATATTTTTTGGGGTGTAAGGGCTGACCTTCGACATAGTACACCCAATTGTCAACCTCACTTCCACGTAGTACACTCTGGACTGCATTTTGCAGACAAACGAGGCTCTGGTGACTGGCTCTATGGTCAGTATCATTTTGTATGTGTTGTCCTGTGTTTTTTTCTTAGTTTTTAACCGGTCAGAAAATTTTATTGTTTTAATATTTTAGTTACGACACGACATTACAGTTATGTTACTTTAGTTATGGTAAGGGGCTTGACTCCGTGTAAGGTGAAGGGTGCAAAATAGCCTAAGTGCTGACGCACCAAAAGTTTTAAATTCAAATTGAAATTACATCTTTTCTTGTTCATTCTGCTTACTTTGCAACTGATCGCCTGTCGTCTTTACTTCCAGAACCGTGGCGGAGGGTTGGATATGAACGTGCAACCTGCGTGGAAGGATGGGGTGACCGGGAAAGGGGTCGTGGTCACCATCCTGGATGATGGACTGGAAAAAGATCATCCCGATCTAGTCAGGAATTACGTAAGTAGTGCTTTTTCACTTTCAGTTTGAATGGTCACAAAGAGTATTGCTTTGACTGACTGTACTTTTATTGTGTGTGACTGGGCTACACGAGAGTCACCAAACTGCGATGTCACCTCTTTGCAACTCTTTACACGATGAAAGAATATAACTAGAATTTTCAGCCTCAAATAAGAGAGAGCTCCATGGGTGAGTACTGTGTTGTCACTTCGTTGCTTTACCCTCAGTCATAAACCACCCTTTGGCCTGTCACCATCTCTTCTGCCCTAACGGTTGAACCAGGAAGGTTTCTCCACTTACAGGTCGGGAAGAGCAGAGACATTCCATAAAGTTACCCACTCCTTGTTCCTAAAAGGCTGTTAAGTTTGGGAATGCAGCACAAAACAACTTTCCAGTCACCATAGTAACACGCCTTCCTCGTCAGCACACCCTCTTTCTAAACGCCTAAAAAAGGTTTAAATGGTCATTAAGAACTCTTAATCTTTTGCCGTTCCGAGAATAGTGTATCAGTATCCATACTGTGTTCAGAGCTTGGAAACATTCATAGATAGGAAATTGTGAATCTGTAGATTTAGATTTATTTCAACCTGCTAAGTTCCTACAACAGTTTGAGGATGCTATGTACTAATTCGATTTCATTAAATCAGTTACGTGTAGCACTGAATAAGATGCCTGCAATTTAGGTTTCTCCACTATATTGTAGTCACATTTTGAGTTTCATTTTGTCACGGTATTCTTTGGACATGTAAATCTCTGTCTTATATTTTAGTTTAATTATGTATAATTAATCAACATATTACTGCTGTATTGCGTGAAATTTCATTTTTGAGGTTTGATTTGGTCATAGATATCAGTCGGCAAAAAGAAATTCTGGCGAGACAACGAAAGTTAGGGTAATGTTGTGAGTCACGAAGACGATTGTCATGAAGGTTCAATCTTTACAACCCACCTGAGCAAATATAGGCCTTATGGAATATCTGTTTCCAGTCGGCGGATATAACTGAAATTTGGACAACCGAAGCGGCATGTTATGAAAGATACCTAGATGTGATTTCAAGATGATCAACCGAGTATCAAGGGCGCAAGATCGAATTCGTTATGAAAAGGCAATTCATAGGCCAACTACGAATCTTTGAGCCTGGCGTCAGTGAGACTGGAAGTTGATCCCTCCAAGACACGCGTTGCCCTCGTTCGAACACAATGAGCCAAGGGTAGACGAACCTTGCTGGTGAGAGAAGCGACGCTTGTTTTATCGTTTCCCCAACTGACATTTCAAATCGGGTATAAAACCACAGGACTCCGAAGTTTCCACACAGTTTGTCAAGATTTTGTAGCGAGAGCACCTCTGTGCTAAACCTCCGTATATCGTGGACTTAGTGTTTTTTCGCGAACCGTCAGCGAGTGACTGACTGCCAATGAGTTGATTCGGGTGTGCTTGATTCTGTGAGATCATACACAGTGAATTGTTTTGCGAAACAAGGACAATCAAGAACCATGGCAGGCTAGAAGGATAAGAGAAGAGAGGGATGTCGGGTTCCCAAAATCCCTAACGACGCCACTACCTGCCGGTGCGACGCTACAGCCAATCCAGCCGACGCCAAACACCTTTGACGTACCATGTCATGGAAACCAGCAAACAATGCCGCCAACACCATCCATCCCAACGCCCAACTGCAACAACGATGAGACGCCGAGATCACTTCGAGAGACGCCGACGCTTCAGAGGAAGGAACCAAGCCGACGCTAGAGAGACACTCGACAAGTAAACGATGAAACACCGAGATCACTCCGAGAGACGCCAAAGGTGGACCAGGGAGACGCCGACAAGTGAAAGCGACGAGTCAGCAGCGCTCGCCGAGGGATTGAAAGTGCCAAGTATCATAATCCCCCATCGTCGCGGTTGATAATAATCGAAGGAACATTTTTCGACGCAATGGAACTAAGTGTGTTTACCCGTACCTAGGAGATGGACCACCCGACGACGTAGTTGAGTTTGGTACAGTATTCATCTGTCGATTCAGGCATATGTACAAATGTATTTTTTTCTGTCATCGCCCTAAGGCAAAAAAACTAAAAATCATATTGATTCGCGGTTTTCGACGTGATTCGGAATCCTAAACGTAAATTTCGCGCCTTGCATTTGAGTATTATTGTAGAGGTCGTTTTGTGTTTATTTTTAATCTCTTTTAATCGTCAGCATTTAAAGTTAAAGCTCCTTCATTGTGTTAAATTTCACTGTAATTTGTCGAAGTGTGCGCTGTTGTAGAGTAAATCGCCGCCCGGTCGAATGAATAGCTAATTGAGGGTTGACTGTTTTAGCCTTTTATTTGTAGAGTAATGAATGTAAATTGCCCATGTCGTGCAAATGATGTTTTCTTTGTTATTGTTGTAACGTAGAATTTTTGCTCGCGCCTAAGAATAGTGGTATTCCGGCAGCTGGAGCCTAATTGAGTATTGCATCACGCAGCAGGGCTGTAATGGTCTTTGAAAGGACGAGAGGGACTTGTAGAAAAATATCCCCGTCCCGTCCGAGAAAATTGGTAAATGTCACACTTGCTGTCTACACTCGTATGTTCTTGTGAACAAAAGGTTCAACCACGCCGACCGATCATTTTGATAATTGTTTTCGTTGAGGGTAAAGAGCACAGGAGCAGAGATTAACGACCTAATTCAAAAAGTTCATGTTAAACAAGAGAAAAGGTACATTGATTAAATACGAGCCTTGCATGTATACTTTTATGTTGAAATGTCCCATGGGAATGAATGACCGAGTGAGTGGTTGAATGCTTCAAGGGGAGATGTACTGTGATTGTTTTGTAAATATTAGATACCTATACATATATTTTTACCGTTTGTACGAGTTATCATTTGTCGTTTACAGGTACTAGATGTGTCAGATACAATGCTATTTGTTGTTTTTTAGTGCCGACAGGTGTCAGGTAAAATTAAGATATTTTATCCCCATTCCCGCATTGAAAGGGTACCATTACCGTCCAAGACACGAACTCAACCTGGATCGTTTCCTATCGCGTAATCGGCATTTCCTGCCAATTAGTGCGGTGGTAATTTCTGTTTAAATTCTGACCGGAATTTCCTTGGATTATGTGGGTATAATAGGACTGGGAATTAAATGTGAATTCTGCCTGGAATATTTCACTATTGAGAAGAAAATAGTTAGTGGTAGGCGGAGTAGTCTAAAACAGCAGAACTGAACACTATTAGGACATTCGGCGAAATACCTGTCATGACTGTTTACAGTTTTTTTTAATGAAATCGGTTCATAATCATCATAATTGTTATATAATTATTTCTCGTTTTGAAACTGCCATTTGCTACTTCGAGGAACTCAATCGAAATACGTTATGATAATTTTAATTAATGTGTAATTGGTGTACGTTCGTGTTTGACTTCCAAGATTTTAATGATTACGAGATGTTCTCCCACTCTTTTTGCATATTTTTTTTTCATCAAAATAAGAGCATTTGCACATATCAAGATATTTTTAGCCTGGAATTTTCGAAGAATTTTCCAAGAAGACTTACAGTTGGGGGGGGGTGCAAGAATTGTACACATAATTCAGTTTATTTGGATATTCGGATTAATTATCTAACACGTCGATAAAATTTTATCCGGATTTGTCTAGCCTGTCACGGTATCTAGTGACATGTGAAACGCAGTTCGATATAAATTATTTTTGTTTATTAATTCATTTTATGCACAAACATGAAAGTGTGTGGTTTGATTTTATTTTGTGGATAAATTTGTATCCGAGGCAGACGTCGGGAGTTGGGAGACGGGTCTTTCCTGAGTGACAGCCGCCGCTTAGAAAATGACATATTTGCACCAACACGGAGAAAAGGAAAGAGTCGCAGCAGGCTTGAGTCGCAGCAGGCGTTCGAACCCATGTTCACGGATGACTGGATCGAGAACGCGCCGCCGACCGCGCGTTTCAAGACAATGGACAGAGGTCATTTCCATCCCCTGGGAAACCGAAGCGAAGCCACCTTTAGCGTCCTTCCCAACGGACAAATTCGAAAGTGACATATAAACAAGAGTACCACGATTCCAGACACAGTTTTGACCCGGATTTCATAGAGAGAGCATCTCCGCGGTACACTTTCGCGTGACTATTATTTCGTGTCCGTGGACTTCGTTTTCTTACATACCGTGAGCGAATTGCAGATAGAGAGTTACCAGTGTGCGCCTTATTTTGGTGAAGATTACGCGGTGATTTGTTTTTGCCAAGCGAGGACTACCTAATAATGGAGGGCTAAAGAAGATAGAGAAGGGGGGCCGTCGCCTCCCCGGCACCCGCAACGATGCAGAAGCCAGCCAGACGACGCCAAAACCAACCACTGCTTAAAGCCCGAAGGACGTTTCCAGATCGACGTTCCAACCGAAGCCCGTTACCAGAGAGAGAGAGGATTGCAGATCGACGCCCAATTGATGCCCGACGCTAGAGAGATTCCGGACCGGCGCGTGACTACGTACACCCGACGCTAGTGACAAGAGGAACGCCCGAAGTACTGAGGAGGTGCAAGTACACCATATCGTCGCAATTATTCTTCGTCGCGATTAACCTCGGAGAACAATTTCGCCACAAAGAACCGTGTGCAAGTCCCGCGTCCAGGAGCGATGAATGACCACGCAATGTAGCAGAGTCCGGTAGAGTATACTTCAGAGGGTCTATGTCCATGTAAACGTGCATCGTTAGTATCAACACCGTACTGTTAACGCCGAAGCCTCACTTATTTGCAAAGTGACTCAGGAACCCCGAACCTAATCCCCGTGTCTGATAATTTTTTGATATAGTTATAAAAAAGGGTTATTTCATGTTCAGATGTTCTAATTTAATTGTCTGCATTCAGGGTTAGAAGCACCATTTCATTTCTTTAATATTTAGTGTAAATTGTCAAAGTGTGCTCCATTTCTTGTGTAACCGACCGCCCGGTCGCGCCATTTAATTTGTCAATACTTGACTGATGAGTCCTTTTTAATTGTGGAAAGTGTAATTTTTATTGCAAGGTCGTGCGCGTAAAATAGTATTATTTGTTGCATAGTGGTTATTAAGGTAATTTTTGCTCGCGCCGACGATTGATTTGTGTATTCCGGCAGCTGGAGCCGATTAAGTGTTGCATCACTATGTAATGGTGTAGTTGTTCTCATTGGACGAGAGAGGCTGATGTGTATTACCCCCGTCCGAGAAACGTTTATAATGTCGTGCTTACGACTGGATGCATACGTTCATTCGAACGAAAGATTTAACCACGCCGACCCAATTGTCTTAGTTAACCGCTTTCCGAGGGCTGGCACTTAAGTTAATTTAAAACAGCACAGGAGCTGGCAGACAAATGCCCTAAATTCACATAAAGGTTTAAAAATTAAAAGGAATGATATGTTAATGAGACCCATGATTTGTATCTATACTTCACATGTAAAAATACCTCAGAGGTGTGAAAGAGAGAAAGAGTGAATGAGTGAGCGTTTGAGGAGGCTTTGTAAACAGTTGTTGATTGCAATATTTTTTTTGTTGTTACAATATATATTCACTTTTTACCGTTCGTCAGTGTTGTTATTTGACGTTTTTCAGGTACCGGATATTAATGCTATTAGTGTTTTATGATTGTTCGAATCTACATATCAAAGGTAAACAAAACAGTGTAACATTTCAAGGTATTAATCCCCGCCTCGCAATAGTATGACAATAAACGACCGTCTCAGTACCGAACTTGAAAACCTGAACCGTGAGAGTCACGACCGGTTTCCCGTACTCATAACGACGTTTGGCCCCGTGCCGGGGTATGATTGACACGTCATTTCGGGGACCGTGAGTGCACTCGTTACAAGCCTTCACGTAAATAATATCGAAATTGATGCAGTTTTCCATATGAAGTTCAAAAACTTGTGCCATAGTGCCATTAGCCTGCAAATGGACCCACAGCCAGTACAATCCTGTGTTGGGTGGTTGTTTTCTGCATCGTCCATAGGTGTTTGTGATTGTCCCTTCATCCCATATTATCACCATTCATTACTTTCGTCGCGTTTAGCCAGGAGTGCCATAAAAGCGACACAAAATGAATAAAATCAAACCAGAATTGAACTTTTTTTCTTGGTGAACTGTACGCATTTGTTTGATTTTGTTTTCTGAACGAACGATGTATACAAACCAGAACTCTGATGGGTTGATGATGTTGTGGATTCGAGATTGATGGATGAGGAGAATAAGGAGGAGTGCGAATCCATCAGAGAATGTAGTGTAGAGAGAGAGAGAGAGAGAGAGAGGGAGGGAGGGAGGGAGAGATATGTGCGTTTTTGTTCTACGTGTGAGTGAACTGCAAAGCCAATGTGTTATTTTAAAGGCTATTTAAACTTTCACACCTTCTATCTTGTCAGACTTCGATCCGTCATCGGCGTTTGTCAAATGATGAAGACAAACAGTACATGCCATTTCCCTTGAAAATCACAAATGACGCATCTCCAAACGATTACGCAAGGGAAATGTCTGGAATGTTTAGGAACATCCCGCAATCAGAGTCTATACGAGAAATCACGTGGAAGCTCGAGTGGATTATGAGGTATGCAAGTTTTTTCTCTTCCTGAACGAGCTCTCGACAGTTTGATGCGCATTCCACTTGATCACTATGATGCTCCGTCACGTAGAAACAAGCGGTATCCTTGGTTACTACCTAATGCCTCTCGCGACAAGGATTCAGGAGGCCTGTTGTGTTCGTGTTTCCTTAATGTAACCACCGGAAGAACCTTCAAGTGGCTTAACTGACTGCGACCGGAAGATTAGGAATTCTTGGAAGTCAACGGTTGGTTTGAGTCTCCAACTTCATCACGTGATACATTAATTCCCATTGGCAACTTGCAGTCTCAAATTGAAATTGTCCACGTTTGAAGAACAAGATGTGAAAAAGTAAATACTTTGTATGTGCATTTACTGTGATAATCGCGTCATGTTTCAATAAGGTATTTCGAATAGACAGAACAGCATTCCAATTGCTTCTGATAGTCTAGAACAATGGGGAAATTTACAATATTGTAATGAAATCGTAGTGAAATTTTCAGCTTTGACAATGCACTGGGAGAATATTTACAGTGTTGACGCAGTACCTTTCAGGAAATTCTAAATGTTTACCCACCATGGTGAGGAAATTATCGATGCAGGCAAGAGATCAGAAGGACATTTTTAATGTTGACTCAGCGTGGTGAGTCAATTTTCAATGTTGACGCAGCGTTGTGAGTCAATTTTCAATGTCGACTCAGCATTGTGAGTCAATTTTCAATGTTGACTCAGCGTTGTGAGGCAATTTTCAATGTTGACTCAACGTGGTGAGTCAATTTTCAATGTTGACTCAACGTGTTGAGTCAATTTGCAATGTTGACTCAACGTGGTGAGTCAATTTTCAATGCTGACTCAGCGTGCTGAGGTAATTTGCAGTATTGACTCAGAACTGCGAGGAAATTTTCAGTGTTCCCACATCACATTTCGATGTTGACGTATCGTGAGGAAATTCTGAATGTTTACTCAGCACCGGGAGAACAGAGGAGAAAACGGTGATGGGAGTCCACGGCTTTGGTACAATGGGAAAGTTACCATCAGCATCGTATAAATTATCAACGTTTCGAAAGGAGTGGGAAACCGAAATAGATATCCAGTGGGATACCGAAATTGATAACGAAGGAAGGCTCTCTGATCCGGGGATAAGGACCGAGAAAACTGCAACGACGGATTGAGGAGATGGTGTGATACAGACATTTAAGTACTCTGGCGGAATGAGAGCTCCAAATGAAATAATGCAATTTATATTGGCAACGTGATAGGTTGGCGTTGCTTGCGGTGGTCGTATTCTTTTGGCATTTTGAATTGTTGCCGCCAAACAGCGGCTCAAGGAGAGCAGTAAACCTCCAGTAAGCACCTATTCCCCTAAAAAGCCAGGTCGTTTACTTTGCTTCCGAAACAAAGCGTCTTGATTGAAAAGCTGATTCGAACTGCTGAGAGGCCATCGGGTTCGACCTCAATAGCCCCCGGTCGCCTTTCAATAAGCAGCATGTGGTTTCCATCGCCTAACGGTGTATAATTTTTTAATATCTGCGCCTACAACACCTTCCATAATGGCCTCCAGCTTTTTATTTCCCGCCGAGATAATATTTCAGCCCGGAGGTAGAGGCTTTCAGCGTCGCCGGGTCGGCTGGTCTTTATTGACGTAATTTCGTGGTTTCCCTGCCAAGTCGTTAGCGCCTTGCTGTAACACAGGCAACGTCTTTATGGCAATGCTTTTAGCAGAAGGGAAGAAATCTTCGCTCGGCTGCTTTTAAGGGACTTATCTGTCAGCACGTCTAACCGCCGCACTAAAAGCAGGGACACGAACGCTTTCTCCCTTTGTTCATTCCCTTTCCTAATTCATAACAAGTCTGCCGCTGCTGGATAGGGCTTTGTGGCATTGTCCACATACCAAGGATTAGGTGTTTTGTGTTTTTACTTCGTCGTTGCTGTTTTGCGACGTACCACATTTCTGCTCGCTATCTACGTTTATCCAGCAATTTCAGTAATAGTGTTTTCTTATTTCTTAAAGTTTCATAACGTGGATTTTCTTTGGTGCTCGTCATACTTCTTTATAGCGAGTTCGTTTGACATTGTAACGTTCAAAGAAATTTCTGCAGTGTCTTTAAAATTGGTTTCAGAGAATCAACTGACGGAAATATGTCCTACTAATCATCCCGTGACTTATAGTAAATTTGTATTTAAAAAATATATTTTGCGGTTGAGAGCATTGTCTGTCACGTATGTGTATGAGTTATCCCATAAACTTCCAGTGTGGCAAGTGATTTAAATTATCATAATTCGCAGAGTTCCTACATGTAGCGATGTTGAACACGCGTACCAACGCTAGCATTTCCTGCTGCAGAATAGCGGAAGACCGAATCTTCCACCTGGGACTCCCACGAGACTGTAGCTCCATCTTGATTGGCGTGCGTCTCGTAAATAATTTCCAGATCCTGGGGCGCTCGGTTGATGCCCGACTGCTTCTCCGTGCGTGAGGAGTATTTTCCTGCGTGTCTGACAGCCGAGTTTGCCATCCATTAACTTTCCCCTTCGGCGTTTTTCAATAAACATTACAACGGGAGTAAACAAGGCGAGAGGAGCTGATTGCTAGGAGAAGCAGAAATTTTGGGCGTATCGAGGCTTCCTGCTCTCAACCGTCTTCTAAGGATCGATTTTACTCGAAAGAGAACTCAATTTCAAGTTAGGTTTTCAGTTTCAAAAAATTGTAAATGCCGCACAGTCACGGACGGACACTTTTGGAATTGCAACGGCACCATATTAATAAATAGCGACTATTATAGTTGTTAGCTCATATGATACTATAAATATGGGGGAAATTTGAAAGGAACAATATTTGAATGCATAGATCTTGTAGATTGTTTTTATAATCCCAAACATTTTCTAATTTTGATGTATTTGGCATGATTCAGGAGAGATAAACCTTTAAGTGATGAGTAGACTGAGGATTTATATGGACTAAAAACTACCAAAATATGCATGCATATACGTGGCCTGTTAGGAAAGTAATGAGACTGGCAACACTGTGCACGAACCGGCAATGCTGCTGCCCCCACCTTCACACGGCCTGTAGGTGAACGCTTGACATTGACTCAGTACAAGTTTCAACTTGCTACAGTTGCTACACGATTGTTGAGAGCGTCTGACGTGAAGTTGTGTTTGTGAGGTGCGTTACAAAAATGGACTGGCAAAAGTTTGAACAACGTTGTGCCATCAAATTTTGTGTTAAGCTTGGCAAATCCGCTACTGTGACTTATGAAAAGTTACAAAGGGCTTATGGAGAACATACACTATATAGGGCACAAGTGTTCAGATGTCACAAGTCCTTTTTAGAAGGCCGAGAATAAGTGGAAGACGAACCTCGTGCGGGAAGACCTTCAACCTCAAAAACGGATGACAATGTGGAAAGGGTGAGGTCATATCGTTGATTGATGGTGAGAATGATCAGTAGTGAGTTAAATTTGAACGTGTGTACCGAATGAAGTCCTTGCAAGACTCAGGAAAAGGGTTGCACGTGTGCGACCAGGCATTGCACGCACTTGGATGCTGCACCACGACAATGCAGCATGTCACACGACAGTCCTGTGACATTCCTGTGGTTCCTCAGCCTCCTTATTCGCCGGATCTCAGTCCCTGTGACTTTTTTTATTCCCCTTGCTCAAAAACCACTTGAAAGGACGCAATTTTGATACTTTGGATAATATCCAGAAGAGCGTAACCGACGAGCTAAAAGGTATTCCAGCAGAAGCCTTCCAGCACTGCTACGAACAATGGAAACAACGCCTCCATCGCTGTGTAGCTGCCCAAGGGAACTGTTTTGAAGGGGATAACCTTGATTTGTAAAAATAATAAAATTCATCGTTTACAGAAAATCAGTCTCATTACTTTCCTAACAGACCACGTATGCCGGAAAAACTTTAGAAATATTCACTAAAAATATGAAAATAAAAATTGGAAGCTTTTAAGAATGATGCAATTTTTAACCTATGAAATGAGAATATTTGGTAACAGTATTACACAAATGTGACACAAAATTTACTGAAAATGTTGGTACAAGCTGTGTACAATAATTCGTGTAACAGTAAACAACTAAGGTTTTTTTCCACATTTTCAACTTTAAATTTCCTTCGTTTGTCTGTTAGGCAGCAGGGAGCCGCGAAGGGGTGCTTAATTTTCTTCCACACCCTCTTTTTATTACGTTATGCTATTAAAACAATGTCGTCACTTTGTGCGTAAAATGTTAGGTATTGAAGTGATAACGCTATTATTGTATTCAACAGGCAATCCATTGGTCCTCAGAGAAATCGCATTTACTTTCCTGTAGTGGCTGCAATCATACAAATATCAACGGCTGTTGTCTTTCTTTCATCACCATTGTTATTGAGAATTGTTTGTACTTTTGTTTATTCCGGTGGCGTTTTCGATAACTGCAGCTTAGTGTGAGTTGTTTCATTTTATTATTATTATTATTATGCTTAGCAATGTTGATAGAAAACAGTTCAATTATCACCCAACTTGTTCTATCTCTATTCTGAAAATCGAACAGCAACAAAAATTTTAGTTGCCCGGGAAATTATTTAACGCGAGCTGGTAGATTATTCGTTGCTGTTGTTGTTTATGCACACTTCTATGAAAGGGAAGCAGCCAGATCATTACATGAAATTGACTACATGATTTCGATTTTTTTTTTACGTGTGATTTTATTTCCAAATACTAGAACTCAGGTTGCATAACGATCTTCTTTTACCCAACGCACACAAATTGAACACACAGCAGTAAAAAATTAAAATGCTGACCAAGGCAAACATTTATAGTATAAAAAATATACATGAAAACGTAACGTTTCCAACCCCTAACAGGGTCTTCTTCAGACGAATATTCACAATAATTCTCAATATATTTATTGTGAATATTTGTTTGAAGAAGACCCTGTTAAAGGGTATGTACACTACATAGCCAAAAGTTACCAGACACCCAAGTGAAAGTGGCGGTAGTGTCATGGTCTGGGGCTGTTTCTCCTGGTTTCGGCTAGGGCCATTACTTCTGGTCAATGGAAACATGAACAGAGGTGTTTAGCATGCTGCCCACACTGTGGCAACAGTTTGGAATGTGCCCTTTTCTCTATCAGCACGATAATGCCCCTGCTCATACAGCAGGTCCATTGCATCGTGTTTGAGGGCAATCAGGTGGATGTGCTTAGCTGGCCCGCTCAAAGCCCCGACTGGAACCCCATAGAAGATCTTTGGGATGAACTGGAGCGCCGGGTGCGTGCCAGATCCACTGGACCGAAAACCACCCATGAACTATTCACGAGGCTACAGGACGAATGGGAAAAAAAATCACACCAGCAATATACCAGAACTTGGTGGAAAGCGTGCCCCGAAGAGTAAATGCTGTAGTTATAGCGAATGGATGTCCGATATCTTATTCGTTACCTAGCTGGTGTCTTTGGAATGAACAGCACAGGGTGTCCGGTGACTTTTGGCTACATAGTGTATATTTTTATACTATAAAAGTTTGCCTTGGTCAGCATTTTAATGTTTTATTAACATGGAAGCAAGGCTTAACAGTGTTACTCAAAGGTGAAAAGGTACAAAAATCCAAAGAACTGTTTATCAACAAAATGTTAGATGTTTATGGAAAGGATACAAGATGAATCCAGTTTCTATTATATAGTGCACTCGAGCCTGAACTTGGCACCAACGCCAAAGTATTTTAAGTTCAATTTCAATTTTATGATTTGTGTAACAACAACAACAATAATAATAATAATATAGGTATAATATAAGTTCCTGGAAAGATATGAAATGTTACTCTGCCCCCTCCCCCCTCGGGAGAAAAAATTATGCGGGCGCGCTCGCACGCATGTTTGATGTTTTCTATATTTTCAACATCGCACCCCGTAAATTTCATTCCGCACCCCTTCAGCACCCCTAGATGATTAATCCTAGCACCGCTGGTGGTAGGCAGAGAAAGATCTCTCAATATCACACGACGTAAGCGGGGCGAAACTTCATGTTCGGAACATGCAAGAACTGCTTTTCTGGCAGTATACCATCACAATGTCCTTCCAAAACCAAAATATTTTCTTCAGGTAATCCAAATCAGGATTGTTTTTCAATATCATCTGAAACGTGTTGCATATCCGATGACCTCCAGGAATTTTATCAAATCTTGCTGCCGCATCTTCGATTGTCGAAAGGGCTTCTGTCAAAGGCCCCTTTGTTCTAGCTTGTTGATCATGCCTGGTAGGAAACCACAAGGAACCTTGGTAAACACAAGTCTCCCGAACACCTTGTGCGTCTTTGCCGTACTGACACATAGAGCAGCATTCTCTTCCAATGATAGTAGGACCTAAAAACATGCTCAGTGTAAATTTATGTATTCTCGCAGACGTTACAAAATACGATTTTTCCATTCTTACTGTAACTTTCCTGGTATCCATCAATCCACTTTCTTATATTGGATCTGTGGAAACTCTTCTCTTTAGGCATCCTGGAGCTCAAGATTCACACAACTAGTGATAGTTGGCACAAATAACTGACTATCTTAAGATGGAAAAGTGCTTCCAGCAAGACGCATTCCTCTCCCCTGTAAGCAGTGGCGTGCCGAAGGGAGGGTTGATGGGGGTTATAACCCCTCCCTTTGGTCCAGTATTCCTAAAGAAAAGAACAAATGCAGGAAAAGATGGCAAAATCAGGGCTGACTACTAAAAAAAATGTATACCTAACCCCTTCTTTCGAAAATCCTTGGCACGCCACTGCCTGTAAGGGTGGGGGTGACTCATTGACCTTGTGAACATCCGGGTAGTGGTGGCTAGCGGTTAATTTGGGATAAGTAACCTTGGAAAGAAAGTGGTACAAACAAGTTTGAAATCTGAAAAATCTTACACTTGTCCCAAAAGAAATAACATTCCTGACAAATTCTGTAAAATATGCACATTATATACAAAATAGACCAAAATATACATTTATGGCCAAAATGGCCAAATTTTGCAAAATATTCAACATAAATAGGCCTCCATTTCCGTACATTTTTTCAAAACATTAATAAAATCAACTATTTTTTTTAAAAAAAAAATATGCTCATCCAAACAAACGCATTTGCATAGAAATCCTCAGTCTTGTGATGAGATTGAAAGGTGCAGGCAGGGGGAAATTTCTGTGGTTAGGGACTTCCTGAAAATCACGGGACTTCCTATAACTTACACCGCATCCTTTACTTTTACCATACTTGTCTGCCAACGAAGAATATAAATTGTAAGGATTCTAGGGCCTATTTTAAGAATTCCATAACATAAGTATTTTACTGTTGTGAATGTGCATCGGCTAAAATAGATGCATGAACAACAAGAGTAAAATGGAGGATCCAATGACAGATACTTCGATTATCCTAGTGAAACGTCGGCCCACGATGCTGATGGGATGGCAAAACAATTACTAACCAGGTCATGAACACTGAATATAATAATTCAAGAACAAGCATTGACGTATATAATTCATTCTGTAGTATAATCAGCTCTGAAAAATTTAAGCTGGACTTGGATTTGTAACCACAGTGATGGCACAAGGAAAGTGGATGTTACAGGGGAATCGTACACGTAAATCATATTTTTAACCTGGATACGTTGCGAATGACAGTGGAAGGGAAAGATGATCATAGATTTTTTTTTCATACTTAGAAATGCAAACTTACCACTGTTGCCATCTTGGTTATTTTGGAACCGCCAGATCTCCTTGATATTTTTTTCCTTACGACGATGTCTCCTTAAAATTCCATCGTGTGGTATCTTTCTATTGTAAGAGAGAATTCATGAATTGTGACTAAGTGCATGCCGAATACATTGTTATGGAATCAACAGGCCATCGCTTCCAAGTACGAATGTATTTTCCAAAATACAAAGGCGTTTTCATTGATTAAGAAATTAATGAATATTTTATGTAAGAAATATATTGTGATTTTATACACGTTTGCACTCATAGTACGCGTTAGTTGCTAACATATTCACAATTTGGGGGTGGAGGTAATAATAGAAAATAAGAGATGAGGAGAAGAGGAATACTTAGGCAAAAGTTTGGGAATATGTTAGTACGGATGTCAACTTGCTCCTTCTGTGCGAGTTTTATCTCAGAGTGCTGCTTTTGGTTTGGTTTATTTAACGTCACATTCGTGCCATTGAGTGCTTTTGAGTTTGTACTTTCCCATAGGTTCAATATGTGATGCAGCTATCTTTCCTACTACGGCGTCCAGCAATGCTGCCTATAAAAGCCCCACAGTGCACTCTTTAAGCCATGCTTGCTGAAAACGACAGATGAACAGTATTTTCATTCTTCCACCATTCAGTGTGACAACATGTAATTTGGTAACCTAAAATTATGAAACCAGGGAAACATTCCATCTGTATACCCCATTCTTTCCGCATCATACTCTTTCCTTCACTACTCTCCCCTTCTTCATAAAAATTCTAGCGTGACGTTATATGTTCTTTATTCACACAACACATAGTAGATGCAATTTTGCTCTTTTCTACTAATCTAACATGGCAACGCTGAATCGCACCCAGTTTGTTACAAATGCGTCCCCTTGGGATGAGGAGGCGTGAAGAGGATCTCTCTTGGTGCCCGTTGCAGACGGTGGTTTTTATGCGGGAAAGAACAGAAGAAAAGGGGAAAGCCGCGTCTTCACGTGATGCATGGAGCGCGGACCTCCGAGAAGACAAAAACCCTGACGAACTTGCTGACTGGACAGTTCCGGAACTGTTGGTTCCTCAACGCAAGCATGCACATCCTTCAAAGTTTGCCAATAATGTGTGAGGAGGGGCATGCTCGCTCCTTCGCATTTTACGCTGACCCATATTGCATTATGAAATATGCATGCCAGGGATCCCATTTCGACGCACATAAACGTTCTATACTGGTCGACGGTTAAAAGGAAAAAATATAGGTGGCGCTTCTTGCTGTAATTAACGTGCTGGTCAGCTGCTGGTTTACGATCTTCAATTGTTCGCATAATGTTCTCATCGCTGGCTTTGCCCTCTTTGGATCGGATTAACTTCCGTCTAATGGCCCTTTTGTGAAAGTTAACGCCTATCTCTTCGACGTAGCGATTTTTGTGTTACTTTGAAATTTCCCCTTTACTAGTGGGTCGAAAAGACTATAACCCCCTTGTCTGCAGAGCTTGCTTTCATGCATAAGAGCTATATTGACCGCCAAACTAGATATCAAACACCACTTACTCGACTGGTAGGTGTCGCCATACATACACTTCGGACTGCACTCTTTAGTGTATACCTAAGCCGCTTATTTGTACAACATATTTGCCAGTGATGTAAGTCCAGTTGTAGTTTCAAGTCATGTTTTCTGTCTCTTTTTTTATTCTTTCTTAGCGAAGATGAAAGTTGGCCCAAGTGGCAATTAACATGAATCAATTACGCTGTACAAATTACAAGTATTCGGTTTCCGTGAGGTAAATGTAGGGTAAACAATGCGTTTGAAGGTTGGTTCTGATTGACTGTTCCCAACATAGATTTTTAATATAATGTAACATGATCTTTTGTCGAAAACAGTTGGAAAACATGTAAACAAGGCTAATTTCCAGTTTAGCACCTAGCTGAGCGGTCGGTATGTCGTTGATTTAAGGCCTGGATTTCCAGTAGGAATACCGTAGTTGGCGCTGAACTGGCTATACCTGGGTGGAAATCATGGCCGCCGGGCTGGCTGCTTGACTGGTTTTGACTTTTAGGCCATGTTCTAATTGCAACTGAGTTTTTCGGTTGGATTCTGTGGAACAGCCCATCAGAGCGAAGTTTGCCCATATGAAGATAATGTGCGAGTTTGCCAAAGGAAAGTTTTGTCTGTGGTTTCCGATTGTTGGTTGTTTTTGTTCGCTTCTCGATAAAGGAAAAGTAACAGAGATGATGCGCATTCGTGTTCAGTTCATTAATATTTAGGTATATATGCAAAGCGATGAGATTTGCACGCGACAAATATGATTAGCCAATAATGAAAATCCTTATTATTACAAGTGTATTAAATGTTTGACATATTTAGTTGATTTTTTTTTTTCTGAATGACTCCTGCCAATCTCACGTATGAATATGCTTACCCGAGTTCATTAAAAAGCTTGTTCAGTACGCATTGATTACCATATTTTCTTTCGAACCAATTTCTAGTCCATGCTTTTCTTTTTTAATTGTTAATAACAGCTAGATTGTCTGCTCTGCGCAACGCTTTATGGGAACAAAAGTATACCAACAAGTACGGTAATAAGTATCGTGAGAGGCGAAAACTAGCAGATGGTTAGCCAGTCCAGCGCCAACTAGGACATTCCTACTGGAAATCCAGTTCCGTGTGATTCGACCTTTGAATAAGATATCTAGTTAGGATTTCAATTCCAGTACGGAAAGAGGCAAAGTTTCAGGATTTCGGTTGTGTTGACCGCCGTTGCTGATTTTAAGTGTAAGCTGGTTGTATTTGTATACTTAAAATTACTCTATTTATTCGGCAAGACTGAATTGATGTATTGAAGAGACAGATGAGGAAACGCAAAGAAACATCCATGCCAGGGATACAAACCCCACAATACCTGGCTATATCCTGGTTTCGTATATTCATGTACCTCTGCAATATGTATTAAGTATACAGATATAGAATTTACTTTCGTACAACGTCATCTGTCTCAGTTTGTATGTTACTTGCATTTCTCGAAAAACACAAAGCGTTGACTTCATTTCTCGCAAGCCAACAACCGTTCACCATGAGTGATGAAACCACCCTGTATGTATCCTCCCTGGCTTATCACATCGCGACGCTTTCATAATACCAGAGAGATGAGCAAAGGATTAACCAGGGAGGAGAATATCTCCGCTCATAAGTCACCGTCCGCTTTGACACTTCCCCCCACAGCCGAAAGTTTTCCCAGCACCGTTAATAATCTCGTTTCCATAGAGACCGGAAAGAATTTCCTTCGCTTCCGGTTTCAGAGTTCATTTGTCTCTAAAAGTTGCGGGGAGGGAAGGGGTCCTGCTTTGAATCTTAATACTCTCGAGCAGTGTAATCCAGAATTCCTTCTCCGATCGTCAGGAAGTGGAAGAGAATAATTTGCGGCCAGACATTTCTCGCGATGTTGAAATATTGTCGCAATTTCGTGTGTATGGTGCAATATGTCACGACCTGCTTAATGTTATCAAGGGTTTCTATAGAGGACAATTATATATATAGGACTATATAAGGGAGAGAAAGGGAAAGTTATTCAGGAAACTTCAAATGCTAGAAAGATAAAATTTTATGTAATGAAAGCGGATTCAAATGTTAATTAATTATGTAAATTAGTCTCATTGAAGCATACAGCGGACAGATTTTTATCCTGAAAAACTGTGCAGTCACCCATCACAGGTTCACAGTTTTCAATCGTCGATTGTCTTGAAGTTACTGTAAACAAAATATATGACTTATGATGAATAAATGACAGGCGCGTCGCCTGATAATGTTCGCATGAGCACGTGAAGACCCGTGTATATGCCTTACACTAAACGCGCACACACATATATTTATTCGAAAAATAATTTGTTTCATGTACGAGCATATACATACAATTTACTCTGACACGACTTCTTTCACGTCTGAAAACGTTTCTGGATAGTTGGTAACACTGACTCCTACGGTGTTCCACGGAGGGTGTTGAACACAATTGCTGTGCGTGTTGCATAGAACTGACAGCTAAGGGGATGTTGGCCACTATACCCCGAAGATGTTCACTTCGCTGTGCGAACACTGATGCAAAAGGCAATACTTATATTCGGCGCCAGAGTGCAGCATGTACGAGGTACGTATGTCTAGAGGGACTCGAAATGGTCTGTTGCAAACTTTAGCGAGAATTCGCTAAACCTGGCGGATTTTAAGCAAATGAGAGCGCATGTCTAGTGTGTGTTCTTGAGCCACTTATTCGGGCTAATCAGCAAATAGTCTTGCTCGCAATAGATACATTTAAAAGTATATAAATATATGATCTAAAGAGAATTGTTAAATTTAATCTTTTTTCATCGCACAGTAGGCTACTTGCAATTGATCAATTCACCCGAATGCATGGATGAGCAAAGGACACATCCTGGGCGTTTGTTACCATTTGCACATATACAAGCGACTCGAATCCAAAAGACTGCCTCTGGAACGATTGGATTCATGCAATGTAGAAGATAATGGATGGTAAACACGTTAATGACGAAGATGAATAGATGTTACTAGACGCTGTAAATCAGTGTTTTCCAAAGTGTGCGTCGCGAAATGTTCCAATATTTTCACTGAATTGTTAATCAATGATATGAATGTTTCAAATATGTGCTCATTTAGTACTTTCTACATAAAAAATGTTTCTGAATTTGAAATATGTGTTTATTTTTTAAGTGAAGGCAAGCAACCTTACAAGAAATTGAGCGCTGCAAGTGTTAGATAGGCCTTCATTCTGACTTGGACGCCGTGGAAAAATCTTGAAACACTAAGGGCGCCTTGAAGCGAAGAAGTTTGGGAAGCCCTTCTTTAAATGGTTAAAAATCAATCTCTCTGAACCATCGCAAAATGATGCTAGAAGCAAAAATACAAAACACGAGGGACGAAGGAATATGAGCAATGTCACGTTCACTGATACTTCAATCATAAGCATCGCAACCGAGTTATTGTGGGCGGGGGACTTTCTGTATAATACGCAAATATCTTACATACACATAATACATTCTTTCTGGATCCTTGAGAGGCCCCTCCTTTCCCTCTCTCCCGCTAACGATGCACGTGCTTTCAATGCTGAATGAATGTCGTTAGTTAACATATGGTCTGTGTAATAAAAAGTAGATTGCGAAGTATGGTAGTATTGAGTTGTGCATACATGAGATTGCATGCTATACTAATTAGTTTGGGCTAGTCAGTACTATTTATAAATAACGTAATTAAAATGGTGTTAGTTGTATATACAGGGAGGTTATTTCAGTCGTTTACCGCGAGCGTGTCGGCCGCTTAGCGGCGCCTGCATGCAACAGGTCCCGGCAAATTGCGTTAGAGGAAGTCCGTAACCGAAACAGCTTGTTTTGTAATGTTTCCACTTTTCACAATTACAGTTACAATTACAATAAAATAAGCACGTACCTTGTCGCAAGGATGCTGGAAAAGGTGTCCTCCCAAATACAAATATTTCTGACATCTAATCTTAGATTAGACATCGCTACTTTATCCTCAGTTGTCAGAAAGGGAAGACAGCATCCCGGCGCATAAAGCAAACCGAAAGCGTAAAATGATATTTAAAAGTAATAATAATGATGATCACTAACTTCCTGTGTTATAAGAGATATTGAAAATAACCTCCTTCAAGAGCAATACAACACGTTTCTTAGGTTCAAGAGATCCTGTGTCTCTTAATTGCCTGACCACTTTTCTGCAAGAGTTCGTTTTCACGTAATTATCGCACATAAATATTATTTGTTCAAGACTATATTTGTTTAGCGGAATAACTAATGAATGAATAACAATTAACACGCAATAAAGCACTAGCACACCAACTCAATAACACAGTATAAACAACACGCGTACTGATAAACGCAAACAGAAGTGAACATGAGCTTAGACTCACTACGTCTGGTAGCCGACAGTGTTGCTAACCATTTTCCGGCAATGTCCCTAAAGACGTAGTCAAAATCTCCCTACAACTGACCAAATGTCCTTACGCCAAGTAAAGCGACTAAGAAAAACAACACCTCATGAGCATGCAAAACAGAAGATAAAATATACACATTTACTTACCAAATCTTTCTGCTCGGTGCTTCCACAATTAATGAAGGAGAGAATTTACAATACAGGATCCCTCCCCGATTTTTGTAATATTTCGCATACTCACTGATTGAGGCCTCCTAATCACGAATTTGAAGTTAAAATTTGGGGTTCACGTGTATAAATTGCAAAATAAGTTAAATTGAGTGGTCCGCGATCGGCACGTTTGCTCATTATTTACTGAAAGATTTTGTGTTTCCAATACTTAAGAAACGAAATATACATTCCTGATATTACTACGACCCCAAATTTTAACTATGTTTGCCTATCCTAACCTAACCTAACCTTACCGTGAATGGTTCGTGGGGCTATCCGTCAATGGTTTGTGGGGTTACCCGTGCATGGTTTTTCGACCCCAAATTTTAATTATGTTTGCCTTGCCTAACCTAACTTAACCTAACCTTACCGAGAATGGTCAGTGTAGCTATCCGTGAATGGTCTTGCGCTAATTGTGATTGCGAACCGATAAAAAAAAATCGTAGCAATTTAACGGCAAACGTTCATCATCGAAGACGCCGTTTTCGTATCCTGCAATTTTACGATCGATGCACTGTTGCCAAACTTACCTGTAATCAAATCAATCCACATTACACATGTTCTTCTACATCGTGATTTTCACTGTCACTGTCGGGCAATATACCGAAATCCATAAGTTTATTAATTATCCCACGGCCATCCTCCTGCACACTCCACCTAAAAATCTGTACATTAACAACTTTTTTTTTACTGTGCTCTTCCGCCATTCTTACACGATCCATGCTCTCTAAGTATGAAATCAACAGTATGGCAACGCTGTAGACAGCGTAACTAATTGCGAACGTCAATTGTTCATATCAACAAATATGGTTACCATACTTGTATACGGAGAATCATTGCGAGAATTGGAAAACTTATTTTACAACTTCTACACGTTAATGAACAATTTTTTCACTTCACCCCAACATGTTAACTTGAGATAAGTCATCACGACTAATTATTTCGTGAGTATAAGACGTAGCATAGAAATTACAGAAGGGTCCGGTATTGTAAATTCTTGCCTTAATGAATAATAGGGGTGTGCGGGACAGAATTTTTTGGGTCGGGACGGGATAGGGACGGAAAATTTTTTAAATCCCGACATTCGGGACGAAAAATTTGCAACTTCCGCACATTTTCGGGACGGGAAATGTTCGAAATTTCCCGAAGCTCTGGAAATCTCGAATTCTACACGTCATTTTCACTTTAAGTGATTGTTTTTGCATTTCTAGAATAAAAACTTGTAATTTCCGGTTAGTTCCAGAAACTTACAATGCAGAAAACGTCGAGAATTTTTAAAGTGACCATTCGGTATTTTCCGACTGCTCGGGAAACCGAAAAGTCGGGAAGTCATTTCCCGAAGCCGGGATCGGGACGGGAAATATTTTTCCCGATCCCTGTCCCAACTTTTCGGGATCCCGCACACCCCTAATGAATAACGTTTAGTCATTTACTGTTGATTATGTTATTTGAAGTCATACATGCTGCTGCTGTGAAGAGATAGATGTTGGTTGGTGATGCTGTATTTCCTGCAGTCTTTAACAATTCTGGTCCCATTTTATTTCTCCTTTTTGTTTTTGTATCACTTAACATTGAAAATATTCTTTCCGTTTCCGCGTTAGAATGTGGCAATGTTAGCACTATTTTCGTGAGAGTGGAAATGTTTTCAAAAAAGAACTTGCCTTGAAAGTTCTTGGTAACCGATAACATGTTCCAAAATTAGTTCCTTTTTTCTCCTCCTCGCTAAAGTATCCAGATAAACTAATCCATTCATTCCGAACCGAGCACGAAGAAAGTGTAACTGACTGGCGAGTAAGCTTTGCACCTTTGCACAATGTTATTTTCCAAGATTGAAAAAAGTCCCTACGTTTTCCCTCATTTGGCAAATCTGTCCCTACGCGGGCGAAATATAGTGAAAAGTCCCTATGCGTAGGGACATGTCCCTACGGTTGGCATCACTGACGACAGGTGTCGCATTCGCGCGCTCTCGCGGCTGAGAACTCTCCCGATTAGCCGACGGCGCTCTCGCGACAACTGAGGATAAAGTAGCGATGTCTAATCTAAGATTAGATGTCAGAAATAAGGTGCCAGAAATATTTGTATTTGGGAGGGTACCTTTTCCAGCATCCTTGCGACAAGGTGCATGCTTATTTCAATTGTAATTGTAACTGTAATTGTGAAAAGTGGAAACATTACAAAACAAGTTGTTTCTGTTACGGACTTCCTCTAACGCCATTTACCGGGACCTGTTGCATGAAGGCGCCGCTAAGCGGCCGACACGCTCGCGGTAAACGACTGAAATAACCTCCCTGTAGAAAATCTTGCATTACTTCAAATATAGCGTCATTTTGGGGGAAAATTTTTGATAATAAGTTGAACTGTTATTCTCACTTTTTCAATTGAAGATGAAGTTACAAGGGAGAGGAGTAAATCTGCATTCAGTACAAAAAAACATTATTGTGAACACCCGTATAGCCGCCAGTGATAAATTACCACTTGGTATATCTCAAGAAGTAACATAATGAAATATATTTCGTTTTGGTAATTTTTTCAATCATCTTATCTGAATTTCGAACGAGATCGAGAATCTCGGACACCAGACCTCTGTCGTCGATTTTCACAAGGCTGTATCGGTATCGCCTTTTCTGGACTAGACTTGTCTCTGTACCATCCCTAATTCAGTCTAGGTCATGAAGACTACATTCATTCTTCCGAAATTCCGTAATCTTGTTAACCGTGCAGTTCTCAAAGTTCCAGAAATACTACGTTAATGATGTATGTAACGTTTGTCTCGATAAGAACTAGGTAAATGCATTATATTCTTGAAGTATAACATGTGTTCTTACGTTTGAAACACCAAAGGGCAACTCTCGGTGATACATTTCCTCACCATGTTACATTGTGAGGGACATAATTAACCTTTGCTTGCCATGAGGGAGTTCTGAATCGAGGGTTCGATTCAATTACCCGAATCCAAAATGATTCGGTTAATTACCCGATTCGTGACACGTATTTTTAAAGATTGGAATCAGCTCATCACACCGTATCATAGGTTTACATTGTACGAGCTCCGTTGCGGCGCCGAGTGTCCTCCCAGCGGCATTAATGTGGTTGTTATCCACGCAGGCATGATCCTCATAAACGGCAAAATTTTCCCCGTCTGTCTGATCTTTTCAGTGACGTCCCGAGCCACGGCGCCGGCGGGCTTCACATAGCTGCAATTGCTTCCACCTTTGCAAACCTCATTAGGCTCCTTTGTTTCGCCCCTCCCTCTCTCGCAAGAAGATGCGCCCTCCCAAACTGCCCTCGAAATGTGCCCGACGGTAATCGCGTTATACGGATTTAATTGGATATTGCCGCCGCTTTGAAAACAAGCGGGGGGAAAGGGCTCAAGCGAACCTTTTCTGCTCTTGTGTCCACATATTGTCGTGTTGCGGCTGTAGAAAAATTGTTGTTTATTTATGCTTATTGATGTTGTTTGAACATTCAGTTAGCTTGAACTGTCGGTTTAATAGTGACTGGAAACGGTTATGGATGGGGGAACATGCATAACCTAACAGCTGCTGTGACGGTAAAATCGCAATTGGGAATATGTCTCATGGTTTACTAACCCTTTGTGATCAATTTCATTACTGATTCTGACTTCAGCAGAGGAGTCGTCCAAATAATATCGAACGCCAGATGTTCTTAACCTTCATTTACCACGTACCCCATTTAGGTATTTTGTTGTTGCGAACCTCCAGGACTCAATTCAATATTTGATGTCCTGAAGTACATAAAATATTTATTGAAAAATTATTATCTGGGTCATGGTATCCGATTTTCGGTTCCAGTGCAGGGACAGAGCCTCCCCGATGGAGTAGTGGTAACGTCGTCGCCTTGTAATCAATAGGTCCAGGGTTCGATACCGGGTGGAGGCACATGCACAATGGTTCAGATCCCACTTTAAACTGTAGGTCCAGTCCCGATTAGCCTTTCTGTGCATAAGTGGACTTAACAACAATTTTATCAATCAAAACAATGCAGGGACAACGTTGTAATTAATAGCAATTACTACATATTTAGTATGCCTAAAGCGAGATAGGGGATTTGCCGGTCAATTTGGCAACAAACTTCCACAAAGCGTGCACAGTAAATTCAAGGCCGATATTTTTCCTGAAAAGCTGAAATCATACGTAAAATCTGTCTTCCTCAAAATGAGCTATTAGGCCTACCTATTCCTGTACAATACTGATCTCCAGGTACTTCGCTTACAGGTACAATTAAGGAGAGAAGACAGACAGATACAGAGAATGGGAGAGACAGGGAGAGAAGGATGCAGTGACGGAGGGAGAGAAAGAGGTGGAAAAGAAAGATCGAAGACAGGTGGAGAGAAGTAGAGAAAGAAGGAAAAAATGAGAGGATAATCGGTTTCGCCCCTTTCAACGCCGGCTCTTTCTTTCGAGAGGAAATTCCACCCCTTCCAGGTCAATACGCCGCCCCGTCTTCCAAACCCGAGAGAATCTACTCCCGGAGGTCAGACAATAATGACTTTCCCTCCTGCTGCAAGAAGCAGCAGCCCCTAAAAGCTCCTAATGAGATGGGATATCTGCAGCTGAGTTTCCAGCATTAGCAAAAATTTCACAAGGAAAAAAAAAAGTAGTAGTAGTAAAAAATGCGAACACGTGTAGATAGGTAACTCACTTGCACTCTTGCATAACGAAGTAATCAATGGAGAGTCTATGACAAAAATTGGATGTGGTTGTCAGAGAGCCATGTATCTGACATTTTGCATGAATACCAGTCTGTAATATTCGGTAAATGAATGTTTAAAATAAGTTTTCTGAAAGACCAAAAATATGTGTAAACTAATTATGGGAATGCATTAGTAGCGGAGTCAGTCTCTGAAACCACGAATCGGCGAACTTTCGTAATTTTTGTGTAATGATGAGGTAACATCGCATAAAAAAACCTCGTGTTATAAAAATATTCAAGGAAGGCGCAATATTAGGTCTTATTCCTGAATTGTTTGGGAGTCGCTGTCGAAACGTTACAGGATGCGTGAGAGAGAAGACTAGACTCATGTGTACTGTCGATCTGCTCGATGCACTGAGACCTCTCCAAAGCTTTTTCCAGCTGAAAACCCGGTTCGCCTGAAATATTACCCATACGGCTCGTTGGGTCAGGGTGCTGACCAACGCTTTTCGAAAGACCGCCGGACCTCATGATTTCGATCTGGAAACGGCAGTTTATCATTAAAGCAAAGCTCGTATATTTCGATTTCCCTCCTGCTTCGGGTTCATGCCTAAAATCTGGAGGGGTGTAGGCCCTAAGTGTTCATTTCTCTATGTAGAGTCAACTGACACGATGATGATAACGTTTTGGAGTGTTTTTTTTTCTTTATTTTCGAGGGACATGACTGAGAGAGTGTGCGCGTGCGTGTGTTGTTAACCTTGAGCGTCCAGGTATATAAATCCTGACCTGATAAAAGGTAACGGGAAAGGTATCCGGAGGGGGTGAATGGAATGGCCCCACACACTCACAATCTCGGCAATTTGTTAGAGGCTGGGTGAACCCCAGAGCCGCTCCATGCTGGGGCATTGCTGGAAAATTTCCACAAGGAATCGAACCCAAGTCTCGAGGCATCCTGGCCTGGTGACTTTTTTCTAAATCCAACAGATACCTAGTCTTTTGCAATGAGGCATAACCTATAATTACACAGGATTCCCACTGATCTGGAAAAGACACGGAAATTGGATACTTCTCTTGTTTGTCAGGTTTAAACGACGAAAAACACGTTTCACATTTTTCTCCAACAAGCTTCTAGATTATAGATAGTTTGTATGTTAATGTTTGTATATTTTATTTTTATTCGTTTATTTTCATTTCATTAATTTGATTCGCATGTAAAGTCGAAGAGTTAATATTTATTTATTGTTTGTTATTTTTGAAAAACCTGGAAAAAGTTACTAAATTTGGTTTGGCTGTATTAGTGAGATCCCTAGACTCATGCTTCTAACAGTTGTCAATCCAGAGACGCAAGTTGTTTTACATAAGTTGTACAGTCACGGACACTGCCGGCTTGTAACGATTCCATTGAAAGTCAATGTATTCATTACAAGCCGGCAGTGTCCGTGACTGTACTTACAACTAACACAAATCACTCACTCACACTGCTCGGGTGAGACTCAAATAGGAGGAAATAACGGTTTGTTTTAGTTTTGAAAGTGTCCAGAGAGTGCTCGCTTAATTTTAGACGTCAGTAGGAAGGGAAGGACAAACGACAGTTACTGCGTTAATTGACTATGAGTTGTTAATTTTTTATTAGGCTGCATGATGAGATGAAATAAACGTCTCTAATATAAGGCATTCTAAGAATAAATGTAAAATTGTTTGGTTTAGTACCCCGCAGTTACAGAAAGTTGAGATAGTTGCCCCTAATCTGTGCAAACGGACGTTCAAACGAATATCCCTCGCCTCGTTCGAATTCTCATTATGAACACTGTTGTTTCTCTTAGCTATGTAATGTGATGGTATCATAGTTGTACTTGAACTATTTGTGCGTATCATTTATACGTATGTTGTGCTAATTTTTGGTGTGCATAGTCGAATCAACATATTTGTGCATGAAGTGTGCTGTACCAATCAGAAGATGACATAAATAGTCGTGACATTGCTAGTGACACCTATCGGGAAAAATGTGACCTACTTGAACATGCAATGTACATCCTCAGAAATCGGAAATAATGAAATCAGAGGAATGCAATAGTGACAATCGAAAGTAATAAGTAACGAGACAAATTCTTACATTGTTTCGGTATTTCGTTTATCTTTTTTTGAATATTCGAATTGCAGGGAATTTCTCTTCTTCTATATTTCGTGAAAGTTCTTCCATTATCTGCTCTTTTTCTTAACATACCTAAAGTTCCTGTTATACTATATCAGTTACTAATTAAAATTTACTTTTGTCTATATTGCATTGTCGGAGCTTGGGGTACGAAATTAAGTAGAAGTCGTAGGGCATCACTTGGTAATAAAAACCTTACAATATAATGAGAAGTTTGGGAATGGTGGTTGGCTGCAAGAAGAAAAGTTGTTAATGTTGTGAGCACGTTAATTGCCGTAATTTTAAAACTTATTAGACTTTTTTTTTTTTTGTGATCGATAATGTGGACGGCTACTTTGGTGGCGGGATCAGCCGAGGATTTTCTAAATGTCGGACGAAAAACAATTATTTTCTACATTGTGAGTGTCCAGGTTCTATAAATTGAGATGTTCTGAGCTGAGTATAGCAACGCTAGGTAGCTTGGAGCACTAATACAGATTAAAAAAAAAAAAAAAAAACCTACTGGAAAAGAAATTAACCATATCCATGTATGTTGTGTCATAAGATAGTATTTATTTTTTTATAATTCATAATAAACATGAGTAACAGCTTCATTCTAGAAGTACAATACTTTTATGTAAAATCCATGTATAATTGTGTAACTTAATTCCATAAGGAGCATGTTAATTTTTAGTGTGTCTGTACGCAAAAGAAGAAATCCATGAACTTTAGGAATTAGAAACAAGCAGATAACACGAATATGTAAAGATAAGTTATCAATTAAAATGAATTTTACTCGAGGGAGTATCTTCGGGAAGTTTAAAGATTCAAATTTGCTACTACCCAGTGGAGGCACATGGCACAGTGGTTCGGATCTCACTTTAAACTGTAGGTCCAGTCCCGATTAGCCTTTCTGTGCATAAAGTGGACTTAAAACCACAGATCAATTAATCAACAAATCAATCAGATTTGCTACTATGAACTGGCCTTGTTCTGAACTATATCCTCCGTCCATTTATCGGTTTATGTCCTTTGTCTCGTTATTCCGAGTAGCTGCCGGCAGGAATACACGATTAAAAAATTACCTTAATAAAGACAAATTAAATAATAAACCTTATTGCTACATCTGTGTATTCTAGACTGATTAGTCCATAAATTCGGCTATAATTCCATTAAAAGAGCCCTCGTCTGGGCTATCTTGCATTCAACGTGTTTGCACGAGGTGGGGGTCGGTTTGTTCAACCGTTTATCAACTGCGCCAACCGCTCGACGGGTTGTAATTTTACGCAGATCGTTGATTTAATCACCTCGATCCAACGTTCAATGGAATCAAATAAAAGGTAAATCCCCTTCCCAGTAACTGCGAATATTTTCATGCGGGATTTTTTGTCGAATGTTTGGAGAAGCGAACAAAGGCGCCAAATACGCATTTTTATACCGAATTACCCTCCAATCCATTCACACCGGATTAGAGAAAACGAGATTCGCTGGGTTCAGTATATGGGGAAATATAGCTGTTTTTGTTTCCTTTCAACAGTGACGTAGGGATAGAATTTTGTTCGGATGGGCTGAAGGGTGAACGAAATATTTTCGGATGGGTTTTGCTTCCAACGATGGTCACAGCTAGTATTAAGAACTCTTTATTCCTCTCTTTTTCTTTCCCTTTTTCTCTTTTCTTTCTTACTGTGTGTCTAGTTATCCTTTTTTTACTCTCTTCGCTCCCCTGTTTCTTTCTTTCTTTATATTTTCTTCCCATCTTTCGTTTTCTTATATTTCTCTATCTCGCGCTTCACTGTTTTCTTCTTTCTCTGTTTCTGTATATTATCTTTGTATATTTCTCCCTATTTCCTTCTTTCTCCGTTTCTTTATATTTTCTCTCTTTTTACTCCTATTTATCTAACTCATGCTTCCTTTCGGTCTTTCTTGGCCTCCTCTATGACGCCCGTGTTCGATCCCAGGTAGATGCACAGTGATTCGCATCCCATGTTAAACTACAGGTAGAGCCAGCGTATTTTCGGAACAGCTATGAGGTTTTCTTATGCACAAGCTCGAAGCGAGCCCTGCAGCTGTGGGGGAGGAGAAACAAGTGATGTTAGCGCGCGTTGTGCAGTGTTGCAAGTAAACGAAGGAACGGCGGCTGACAGTGACACAAAGCAGACATCTGACTATAGAAAGGCACACGCAAAACAATTTAATTTAATAAACTTACCTTGTGTATTGTAATGCCGCAAATGGCATGATGAAACAAAGTTGGTTTTATTCCAACTGCTCAATGCCATCAAGCTCGGAATCAGAATCTGTCATGTCGCACGAATCCTCACCGGCAGAATCGTCTGCACTGCTACTGCTGTCACCAACACTGAAAGCGAGACGTTAAATTTCCGGTTCCAGCAAACATTCCAAACGAATGTATTCTTCCTCAGCCTTTTTGACATTGCAGCAACAGGGCTCCCATTTCTTCTCGCCAATTTCGGCAAACACTTCCTTGCACAGTTCCCAGACGTCGTTCAATTTGAAGGTGACGTTGCAATTGGCAACCTTTTGTTTACATATCCCCCAAATTTTCTCAATTGGGTTCAAGTCGGGATGATATGCGGGCAAACGAAGGACAGTGTGACCATGCTCACTCATTATGTCATCTATAACGTAAGACTTTGCTTTTGGTTTGTGTAGTTTTATGAGACTGTACAGTTCAGGTTAAACATATCATCAGTAAAAGGTATCCCGTTTTTCAATAACCAGTCTTGCATTTAACTTTTTCTACTATTAGAGGATGGGCTTCTTTCTTTCTGGACATTGTGATATGATGCATTGTCAATTACTAATACTGAATTTGGTGGTAAATTTGGTATTAGCATTTCGTGTGTAATCCATCGCGTGTAATTGTTGGAATTCATTTCTGTATGATAATCACCAGTTTTTTGACTAGACTTGAATATCAAAAGGGCGTTCGGGATAAAGCCATTGTGGGTGCCTGCATGAACAATAATCAGGCGTTGCCCTTTGGATACTGGTGATTTTAGGCCCTGAACAGTGTCGTCACACCATGCTTTGGATGTTGTGTAAGAGGTGTGGATGTATGTTTCGTCGGAATAAATAATAGGACGCTCTTCCCTTCGATATCTACAAATTGCACGCAGATAACTTGTTCTCGCATTGCAAATATCATTTCTTTCAATAAGTATGCGCCTATTACTCTGCACTTTCTTCCACCTGAACCAGAGTTTTCTAAAAATCTTTAACAAACTAGACGCCTGCCCTTTAAACCCCATTGAAGTCTTTAATTTAGCGAGCACAGATTTTACTGTAGGCACTTGTTTGTCTGTGGTATAAAATTCGTTTATTGTCCTTCGAACAACGCACATATCGAAATCTTCAATATTTGTACATGGTCGCGGTCGGTTTTTATTTCTACGTGGCGTGCTATATGACGAGGATGTTCCCGCATTAACCTGTGAACTTTCCTTTTTAATTGATTTTATTGTATTTACAGACACACCAGTCGCAGCACAAACACGGTCCATCACTTTCTTCAGAGGCAACTTCAGATCCTTTTGGTCGGCTTCCTCCTGCATAAATTTCAATAAGTTCGCGACAACTTCATGCGTTTGTCCCTTAAGAGCCCGTATCACCGCTGGTGACGATACCTAAAAAATAGGTTCTTGCGTCGACGTTCTGTGTTCGAACAGTCAAGTGTGTGGCTTTTAAATTTTACTGAGTTAAAGATCAAATATGAAATTTGTTATGTTGCGAAGCTTTTTTTAAATACATTATTTATTACGTAGTTATCTCAATTTCGTAAAATTCACTTGCTCGCCAATTGTATGTAATAACTTAAATCAACATTTTAAAGCACAAGAAAGCTTCAACTGTTCTTCTACAGCAAAGAAATGAAACTGATCTTACAGAATTTTCTTTAGAATGTCTGTAGCTTTTCGACGTACAGAGCAATGTACGTAAATTTTAACTTCGACTTTTCTAAGCTGGTCGCGCTAGCCGTTTCCCCCTCTGTACCGCTGGCGCTCCTATTGAACCCCCCTCCTCACTCCTCGGCCGTCCCTTTTTTCTTTCGCAATCGGCCGTCCCTTCCTCAAGTGGCAAGAAAACCGCATGCTGAGAGCTAGGAAAAGAAAAAAGAAAGCAGGGAAAGGTTTTGGGGGAGAATCAATGGCTTGGGCGATGCTTGTAAACAGTTCTTCACTACGCGATATCCTAATACTAAATCACGATGGGTTTGTAGTGCAATGACAACAGTGAAGGACGGTGGATTTCCCCAGTATATTGTTCACAAATGGGAAGGGCTGATTGTACAGACTGAAGTACACCTTTACAAAAGGTTTGCCGCGAAAGAAAAATTGTGCCAAATTATAACTTTTTTTGTGAGAACACGATAGTCTATTACCAAGGGATTATTTTTAGGGGGAAGGTGACTTTACTCAAAGTTTTTAGGTAAATATTATGTAAATTCTATCTGGTGGTGGATTATCAACCAGTCACGCAAATGAATGACTTTTTAGCTGTCGATCATAAACAAGTTCAATGAACGTTCATTGTCAGTTTGAGATATTTCTGAGGGTCAATGGTAAAAAAGTACTTGATGATCTGTTATGGAAATAGTGGTATTTTTAAACATTTTGAACGTCCGTTCAATTTAATTTCGATTTGACTCCTTTCATGATTTGTAAGTAGGGGGATAAAATATATTTACTTAATACTTTACTGCGTTATTTTTTCACCAATTACATATATATATTACAGTCAGACCCAAGGATAAATCGCAACATAAGATAGTTCTGTGTCATCATATACAAAAGTACTTTTAGGCATAGGTCTTATGTAAAATAAAATACATTAATTATGTTGTTTTTTCTTTTCCAAGGACATTATTTAGTGGAATAATATGACAGACTTACTACTGATAATGACCATACAAAACACACCATAAAAATTGCATTCACTTTCAACTTTCTGGGTCCGGCCACCGTGAGGGAGTGGTTAGCACATCGCGCTACGACGCCAGGGCTCCTGGGTTCGAAGGATACTCAAGACGGAATTAGTTTTCACGTCCATCTTTCATTATTTCCTCCAGACGGCCAGGATCACCTGCAGGGGGCACAGAGGGGCAATTGTCCCCTCGACTTTAAATTTTTTACAAATAAAAATACATTTCGTAAAATTTTCTTTCTCGCTTCGCTCGCGGTACCTGCTTTTCTTGCAGTCTTGTCAACTTCCGAGCCGTAGCTATGAAGTAGCGGGAGTTGGTCCTGGGAGCCGAACAATCTGATTGAGAAAAATTGTAAAAGAGAATACCATGGCGTCCCATGAAATGTTTTGTGCCCTATTAAATCAATACTGTTTTCAACTTTCAAAAATGTGGATCGAAAAATTTTCTTGCTCGCTTCGCTCGCAGTTTGGCAGTTGCTGCTATAACAGTTTGATTTGGAGGAAAACGAGCGCTCACATTTCAGAGACAATTTATATAATTTTTGCTGTTGGTTTGTTAAGGGGCGGATGAATAGGTTACGTAATGTATTTAAATAATATGTTAATACTTAGGTATATATATATACTGTGTATATATAATATACACGCGCGCGCACGAACACACACACACACACACACACACACATACATATATATATATATACATATATATACAGGGTGACTGGTAATTAGATGTATTCCCTGAAAGGGGTTAAAGTAGAGACAATTTGCAATAAATTTGACCATATGATACCCCGTCCGAAAATTAGTAGTTTTCGAGATAATCGAATTTCAATTGTTTTTTTAAAAAGTGACAATTTTCCACATAAAAAAAAAGAATTGAGAAAACACTGCTCATTGTATGGAACTTATTTCAGAGTTTTGTGATAGCTAACAAATAAGTGGTTCGTTGAAAAAAAAAGTTTTTCCCAAATAACAATCACATGTAAGTAACGGGTGGGTCTAAACTTACAAGTGATGATAAAAAAATGCACTCTTAGTTTACTTGGCAACGTATTAATAACAAAAATGGTATGACACGAAGCGTACAAATTACTTAAATTACTTCCTTGTGGCATCTGCTATCCAACAAGCTACAAATGTTGCTAACATTCACATTTGTGTACAAGAAATAATACTTCATTCATCTTCGTGTGAATGGAATCAATGAACAATACAATTAAAGAACATTACACGTCTGGCTCAAAGTGGGCACCTCCGTTACGAATGCAGGCACGCAGGTTTTTACGGACATTTGGTCTCTTAACTCGTGATGTGATGGTGTCCTTGATGTGTTGACCAGCTGTTCAGATTCTCTCCCTGAGCACTTCTTGCGAGTTTACCGGTGTCTTGTCATGTGGCTCCAAATGTAAAAGTCGAAAGGCTTCAAATCGGGGGATCGAGCCGGCCAGGGAATCGGGCCGCCTCGGCCAATCCATTTCTTTGGGTAATTTTCATCCAGCCAATGTCGCACGCCCAGGCAGAAGTATGGATGGGCGTAATCAAGAATCATTTGATCGAGCCATTTTTCCTGCCCCAAATCTTAAATGGCATCACTTATGAACATTTTTTGAGGAACGGAATGGCAATGTTGTTGGAGGATGTGCCTCTAGCTACAAGACGTGACATGATTTATCAGCATGATGACTGCCCAGCTCGATCCCCCGATCGATTTGACGCCTTGCGACTTTTACATTTGGAGCCACATGACAAAACACCGGTAAACTCGCCAAGAAGAGCTCAGGGAGAGGATCTGAACAGCTGGTCAACACATCAAGGACACCATCACATCACTAGTTAAGAGACCAAATGTCCGTAAAAACCTGCGTGCCTGCATTCGTAACGGAGGTGCCCACTTTGAGCCAGACGTGTAATGTTCTTTAATTGTATTGTTCATTGATTCCATTCACACGAAGATGAATGAAGTATTATTTCTTGTACACAAATGTGAATGTTAGCAACATTTGTAGCTTGTTGGATAGCAGATGCCACAAGGAAGTAATTTAAGTAATTTGTACGCTTCGTGTCATACCATTTTTGTTATTAATACGTTGCCAAGTAAACTAAGAGTGCATTTTTTTATCATCACTTGTAAGTTTAGACCCACCCGGTGCTTACATGTGATTGTTATTTGGGAAAAACTTTTTTTTCAACGAACCACTTATTTGTTAGCTATCAGAAAACTCTGAAATAAGTTCCATACAATGAGCAGTGTTTTTTCAATTCATCTTTTTATGTGGAAAATTGTCATTTTTTTAAAAAAACAATTGAAATTCGATTATCTCGAAGACTACTAATTTTCGGACAGGGTATCATATGGTCAAATTTATTGCAAATTGTCTCTACTTTAACCCCTTTCAGGGAATACATGTAATTACCAGTCACCCTGTATATCACATCAATGCAAAAAACTCAAACAGTGAGATAAAATGAGTTTTTTCTTTCCCGATCTGACTTAATTTTCAAGGCTTTTGCCCCCCTCCCCTTATCAGAGGGTCTGCGCACGCCTATGATGTTGGTACCTTCTTCTAATAATAAAAAACAAGTTAAAATAACTTTAATATTAAATTAATAATATTAAAATATTAATTAATATTGTTATCACATGAATGGGAAAAGACGGCATAAGAATAGGAATATAACAGGATGTATTCATTATCTAGCTCATGAATAGTTAAGATCGCTTCAATTTGTATAAAAACAACTGCCCTGGCAAGGTGATTGTGAAACAGATAAGGAATTGAATATTTATTGAATAACGAAAAAGGATGTTAGATCCATTTGACGAAAAGTAAAGCTTTTAATTTAATATTTAAGCATATTACTTAGGTAGTGGTGTGCATAAATCTTCTTTGATACAGTCATCCAAAGTTGTATGACCCCAATGTAATCCTTCCCTTAGAATAAGTTTGACGGAAATACACCTCTCTCGATTATACGACAGATGCTAAACAAAACAAGCATATTTACATTATTTAATTTTAGTACTTCGTAAGTCTCTCGTGGAAGATTCGGACTCCCATTGTACACAAAACGTAAAGATAACAAAAATGAAAGAACAGAAAATTTGCTAAATTATGGTTTTTGTTTGATAGAGCTACCATCAATCTTAATTGAATTAGAAATATTCAAATATTTTCCTTAATTTTTAGAATTAGCGTAAAAGTTGGTTTCTGACACAAAAAACAGCAAATATGTAAGAAATTATGTAATTTACGTCCTAAAGTCACTGAACGAAATTCTTAGCTTATGATTTCCTCTTGAGATTGGTTTTGTTTCGTTTCGTGCCTTTAGAGTCAGAGGTTGAGGAGATATGTAGTTTAATGCAGAGTCATGTGTTTCCCTAAATTTACGTGTTCCATTTCCTATGATATTGGTTGATTGATTTGCTATATTTTACTTGCACTTTTGTGCCACTTTTGGCTAATTTGCGAAGATGGGAATGAGTGATGATATGATGAAATTGATGAATGGACACGCACAAAGATCCATGCCCAGGCCGGGATTCGAATCAGGGATCCCTGGCGTCGTAGCGCGATTATGATATTGATGAGAACGTAATAACGTATGGTGAACAAAAATGCACAAAGTTTGCAACCCTGCGGAACTGGCAATATTGAACACTGACACACCATTTGAGCTGTGTTGGATTGTACGTCTACCAGTTATGTAGTGTGAAGAGCAAGAGAAGGTTGGTGTAAAAACAAGTCAGTATGGAGCTGAAAGAAGACGACCGTCGGAAAATGATCGTGCAATATTGGACAGAGAATCGTGATGTTCGAAAGTCCGACCTTGTGAAACATTTTCAACGTGTAGGATTTTCCCGTCGTACGGTTTATAATATTGTGTCACAACTGGAGAAGGGAATCAATGTGGAAAGGAAGCCGGGCAGTGGACGGAAGTCGAAGTTAAATGAACCCAGAGTGTTGCAACAACTGCGACGTGTTACTGCAGGTAAGGTGGCAAAATCCTACCGTGAGTTGGTAGGAGGTTTCAGTGTGAATAAAACACAGTGAAGAAAGCATTACAGAAGATGGGGATACGGAGATATAAACGAAAAACTATGCCAAAAGTGACGGAGCAACAAGTTGTTGTCCAGAAACAGCGTTTCCGAACCCTTGTGACAAAAACGTTCACTGTAACAAATGACGTGATTTGTATCATGGACGATGAGACTTATTTCACCCTAGATGGCAATGAGTGGCAGCCGAAAACCTACTATGATCCTGGAACTGCTGCCGTGCCCGATCCAGAGCGTTTTGCTGCCAAAACTAAATTCCCACAGAAGGTGTTGCTATGGCTTGCCATGAGTGAGAAGTGAGAAAGGACTGTTGAAACCTCAGTTTTTCAAGGCTGGCCTTGCACTCAACGCCGACCAGTATGTAAAGTTCTGTTTGCCTAAAGTGAAGCAGTTTATCAATGAATACCATCGTGGGGATAATGTTGTTTTTTGGCCAGATTTAGCCAGCTGCCATTACGCTGCACAAAGTCTTGCGGCCATGGAGCACTTAGGTATCCCTTACATATCCAAAGAACAGAATCCCCCTAATGTTCCCCAACTGCAGCCCATTGAAGATTTCTGGGCAAATTTAAAGCGGATGGTGTGTGCCAATAATTATCAACCACGAACCGTTGCAACCCTCATCCAACGGATCCGCAGATGCTTGCGCGATGTTGATCCATCAACATTTGCTCCATCTATGCAGAAAGTGCCCCAAAATTGTCGCAAGGCCAGCAGACTCGGTGTGAATGTGTTTGTTCATTGATGTTCAGATACCATCCTTGTATACCAACCAGCATACGAAATACATCTGTGCGTTTTTGCCCTTGACCACAGCGTTTTCTTTTTGTGCAAATTTATTTTCACCATACGTTACATTGTTTTATGCAGTGTTTCGTTCACGAGACGTGTGTTACTTGCATGTTGTTTAAGAATGTATGCACACAAGGGCGGCGATTAGGTGTCTTAAGTGAGCGGGGGGGAGGGGCAAGGATAGTTTACTTTCTACTGACTGCAATTAGAGAGAAAACTATTGAAAATGGAATTCGGGCAGATGATTTTGGGTCAAATCCACTGGTAGACAAGGCTTAGCATTAAGAGACCATAGTGCGGGAACAAGAAGAGTGTATGAGGGGGCTGCTTCCCATGCCCACCCCCATCCATAATCACCGCCACTGTCAATATATTGAACCAATATGATATGGTAAGATACGGTTCTAAACCGGTCACTTTGCCTTAAAGTCCATTGCAGAATTTTTAGTAGATACCTGGTGCCAACATGTTCAATTTCATCATTTCCTCTACATACAGACGTGCACTTGTAGCACAGGTGTTGCCCCTGATGCAGCAAAAGGAGAACATTTGCGTAACTGATTCAAGATGTAAATCCCACTTCCCAATACGCTCGGCTTTAATGAACTTTCCGACAAATATTGAACATACTAATGTATTGCAGCCACAGAGTAGCAGTGTCCTGGTATCTTTCAGAGTTGAACCAAATGTAGATAAAGATTTTTCAGCACCTCAGAGCTTGAACATACATTAGAGTCTACTTCTGAATTGAGCAGGCCAACTATTTATTGAACGTATCTAAGAAATATATATATAATATATTTCTTAGATACGTTATAATATAGTATCCCGTCATTATTTTTATAAATTGAGTTACAAGCGGGTTACCCGAGCTGTGTTCGGGGTTGCAATGTGTAACGTTAAGCGGGTTGCCCGAGATAGGTTCGGGCAGGAAAGTTTATTCCAACTTCAAATCGGGTAACGCGAATTGTGGGTATTGTTGTGTACACTATGCGGAATCCGATGCGCAGTTGTTTTTGAGAGAGAGAGAGTAACTTAAACCTAAATGGTAATTGAAACTACTGCACACATAATTTAAAGTAAATCGCATGTTGAATCTTAGACTCCAGTTCAGCGAGCCCCCAGTCCGCCCCTGTCCCAGAGGGCACATGGCTCTGGACAACATTTTAACATTATAACATTACATGTCTTGTAAATGAGAGAAAGGTGAATGAACACACAAACATTCAAGCAAACTGTACAAAACTACAAATCGAAATGTATCTATGTATGTACTACTGTATATCCATTTAAAGAAAATAATTCCCCGCTACGGGTCCATAGACTGGATCTGAAATGCACAAAAAGGGGTTAATCAGAAACTTACTTCTCTCCAGCTACATATAACATCATTTTTGTTATTCGATAAATATTCAATTATTCATCTATTTGACATTAATTTAATTTGCCAGGACACTTGTTTTTATGTAAATTATTCCGACCTTAACTACAGGTAAGCTACGTAATGAATATGCGCTGTTATATCTCGATTCTTATAGGTTTTTTTACCTATTCGTGTAATAATAATATAATATTACTTTATGTATTGCAATTAGTATTAATTTGAATTATAAATTAAAATAATTATAAACATTATTATTTTGTTATTCCTGAGTCACATGGTTCGGACCTCCCCCCGAAACATATTTCTAGATACGTGCCTGTCTCATAGTACAATCTATTGGAAACGAGATGTAGCTTTCGTGGTGGTTCTGTGTGATCGAATTCTGCTTTCGTGTAGGGAGAGATGACTATTTGATTTTGCTCGCGAGGCCCGCCCTCTGGCCTCACACACATTTAGCCTCAGCCTCAGGCTGAGGCTGAGGCCCGGCCTCCGGAGGCTGGTTAACTCTGGGTAGACTAAGAAGTAAGTGTCATTTCAGTGAAAATATTGGAACATTTCGCGGCGCAGGCGCGCACACTTTGGGAACCACTGGTATAGGTTGATTGATTGATTGATTTAGTTTATTTTCGCGTTTTGTGCCTCTTGGCTAATTTGCGAAGATGGGTATGAGTGATGAAATGATAAAATTGATGAATGGACATTCACAAACAACCAAGCCCGAGCGGGATTCGAACCCGGGACCCTTGGCGTCGCAGCGCGATGTGCTAACCACTCGGCCACTGGTATAGGGTAATTTCTTAAATAAGATTGTAAATTCTCTCCCTGATGGAAAGGGTAACTTCTCACGCTATAGAAGTTACCTTTCCTCGGTCTGGAGGGAAGGTTGTCACACTGGAGAAGGCATGAATTTTTTTTTTCGGTGGTGGGAAAATTTAAACGAACGTAACCATCACCATTGCCCTAAAAGTCCCAATGATCACAATTATTCCTATCGGTACATTTAGCGCGGGAGGGTGAATTCAGTTACGTGCTCGATGCATGCTTAAATTTTCCCTCCCCGCGTCCAACCCACCCTGAACGGAGAGTAACGTTCGCATTTCATTTGACTAATTGCTAATTAAAATTTCGCTAGTGTTCCCATTCCTTTGAGAGCCACTTAAAGTTCTGTTGGTGCGAAACGGAGCAAGTAACGAGGGTCCTTGCCAAATGGAATGTGCGTGTAGCTCCGAAAACGCGGCCATTCACCCAATTTCCTCTGCGAGAAGGATTCCTGCTGTGAAATGAGCTAACCAAAAGAGACTGCGCTGTTTCCACTGCGATACCGCATGAGAATTGAAGTTGCAATTGGAGATGTTCAGAAAGGCACAGTCATTTGTTTTAAAAGACCTAAGGTGACCTGATTGTGCCTGGCTTGCTGATGTATGGAACGGCCAGTTCGGCCATACATACCGGCAGGCTCGTGCTCAGGTAGTTCGTGCCGTAGATTAGACACACCCAGAAAGTTGAATGAAACGAGAATTTTTCTTGTGATTTTTATTTCGATTAAGACTTTCCAATGATAGTTCAACATAATTTAACGTAAACGTTGGAAACTTAACTGCAATTCATAAGCTTCCATGTGACGTCACCCAACCGTTAGATCCACTTTTAAAATCCTACCATACAGCTGTGAAATTCACGAACATGGTTGTAAATCGAGCCTGCTACAAAATTGTTTCTGTAGCCAAGTGGCATTCAGGAAAAACTACATTTCGATCTGTTTGTAAGAAATGTCAGAACCTACAATATTTTATCATATTTTCCTTCATCCGATGTTATACATAATACGAAATCAAGACCAGTGAAAGAGGTATAAGGTAAACCGGGGCATTAAGGACCACCAAATTGCTATTTCATTGAAGAAATTCATCAGGAGCTGTACAAGAAAACACAAACAGGATGCATTCTGGAATGTATATTTTCTAGTTTACATTAATGACAACAAACGAGTAGGAATATAATGCAAAGGCAAAATCAACAATGAATTGAAAGGTAGGTTGTATGGTCCCAATTGCCCCTTTGTTGGGTAATAAGCACCAGCCAATGGGGTATGAAGGACCGGCCCGCTTTTGAATGGTACGTCCGTCTTTTTCGAAACACAATAATCTTGAACTACGTCACACAAGTCTTGTTTGTTCATTCCAAAACCCCACTGAGGAAATAGAATGAAGCACTCCTCTAATTGTGATTCTTCTGCAGCTGTTAGTGCAGTAGACGTTCCATGATGGCGCTTTTAACTTCATACAGCCGCTCAGTAGTTCTTTGTGGCGTTTTCGCGCGTCTGCCTTTTGGCTGGTTCCGTTTCCCGGTCTTAACTACGCAGCTTACATGCCATTTGTGTGCAGATTACTATTTACACAAACAAAAAAGGATCACAGGCCGTGCACACGGCTGGTGCACTTGCCGCTTCGCATTTCTTTGCGGTTTTTACGAAATTCTAGCACACGGTCCTTAATGCCCGGTGGTCCTGACATAAACTACGAGTACATGGAGCACGTCACTGTAGGTAGTGTGTATGTGTGAAATTTACACAAGTTTATCTGTAAGTCATTTAGGGTTCCCAGATATTTCAGAATAAAATATGGGACATATACACATTCAGAGGGAGTATGAAAGAAATTGAAACCCCGTCCGCCATGATAATAGCACTCTAAAAGGTCGAAGGTCAATTATAGCTCAACCAAAACGAGACAAATCCCGGCAAACTCGTGAACTAAAGTAGACAGTCATTTGTTTCCTACTCACTTCCGCTGCGCTTGTGCCCTCGTGTTGCCACATGCATAAGTAACTTCTCTCGCTTGCATCGTTGCCGAAAACTGCAAGAACGTTAAAATATTACATCTTTTCTTTCGCTGTGTGTGTGTGTTTTTCATAAAGATACAAACTCTTGCAACTGAATAAAGGTGACAACGACGTATTAAAGAACACTGCATATTTTGGCAGTGCAAGGGCATGGCAAGGAGTTGATTGAATTGTCCATGCTCCCTCCTCTCCTGACGGTTGAAAATTCGGCTACAGCGCCAGAGGGGTTTTCTCTTCTTGGTCAAGCTTTTTTATAAACAACGAGCTAAAATATGTAAATGGAGAAATGGGTCTCTTGGTGGATGAAAATTGAAACTCCGTCCTCCCAAGATATGAGCACCTAATAGCCAGTGTCAATTGTAGAGCGAGTATTCGACGATAATGATAATCGCCATGATTTCCAGCAGTAGTGTGCCGGGGCCCCCGTAGCGGAGTGGTTAGCACATCGCGCTACGACGCCAGGGGTCCCAGGTTCGAATCCCAGCTTGGGCATGGGTGTTTGTGAGTGTCCATTGATCATATCATCACTCATCCCCATCTTCGCAAATTAGACCAAAGTGGCCTGCATGGAATAGAGAAGGTGCTGGCCAGGAAAATGCTCCTAGACAAAATAGAATTGGTAACCAAATTCCAGTGGCGTAGCATGGACATTTCGGGTGGGAACGCCAAGTCCGAAGGAAGAGTCGGCCCGGCCCTTTCTTGCTTAATAATTTACTTATGGTATTAGTCGCCACAGGTATTATTTGCCTGAAGTAAGCTGGGTTTTCAATAAAACATCATCATTGCATGTTTTAGCTAGAAAATTAGATGACTCACTATGCCACAGATGTTTTGAACTCTGGTGTTCTATACCTTTTTTTATATCTTTCTGCATGACGCAAGTCATTAAAAACCTACCTGAATCACAAGCGCCTCTGCACAACAGTAGACGTCATTGTTGTGGGCGATCCAACTACTGATTGATTTGGTTTATTTTACTTCGCTTTTCTACCACTTTTGGTTAATTGCGAATATGAATATGAGTGATGATATTGATGAAGGGACACTGACAAAGAACACCCGTGTTCACGCCGGGATTCGAACCAGGGACCTCTGTCGTCTTGGCGCACTGTGAAAAGCAGAGTGTATGATCCAAATATTCTACTGACGTAACAGTGCCGATTAGTAATTCAGACCACTGTTTATTACATCTTGAGAATGCTGATAAACATTTTAAAATAATTTTCTCCAGAGACCATTCGATGTTAAGAGTTTTCAAATGAATGCTAAACATTTCCATTCACACAATATTAAGTAGTTAGATAATAACGAAAAAATACAATAAAAAAATAATAGTTTTGCGGGTTAAGTGGTAGAACAGCCACAGGCTGAATTTCTATCACGAGGACTTCACCAACTTATTTGACAAAAACTGTGTTGATCTTTTAGTTTCTAATACACATCGCTGTTCGTGCGATAAATTATACAATGCAGTGGCCATTAAGAAGCAGTATATTTGAGATTGGTAAAGTTACGTCAGTCAATATTGCATATTGTAGCATCACATATGAGCACGAAGAGTGAAGAACTGGGTAGGAATTCTGCCGCTGTCGTCTGCTTCAGAAGGCAGGAAGGGTCACATGAACCAATCACGGTAGACCTCTCATACGCTGGCGTAAGAGAGCCCATTTACGCGCGTGCTGTAGAAATGGAAGCTTTCCCTCCATAAAGGCAGCAAGGAATATAGGAGTCCTGTATGCCGAACCTGCTCGGCGTCCGGCCGGGAAAGGCATTGCAAAGAGATGCTAGAAGGAGTGTTGAGAGTGGAGCGTTGCAAGCAGATCGCGAAAAATAGCCATTATAATGCCATGAAGGTCAAACATATATGAAATTAGTCACGTTTTACTTTATAATCAAAGCATTTAAGCATTTTTGAAATTTTTAATCTGGGAATGCCGGGCATATGGGCGTACTATAACGCTACGCCACTGCCAAATTCCCAGGGTCAGACAAGTTACGCAGAACCACAGAAATGGTTATCCCAATTACAACAGGTGGCATAATCCTCTGAGAAGGGATGGCAGGAACAACTACGCACGTGGTTCTAGATCTGATCCAGAAGAACCATTCCCGTGACTCTTCGCGTAACGCCGAGCAACAGGAAAGCGTCGACATTTCAAGATACTTTTGTTGGGCACCATCAACTACTACAACTTCCAATTTACCTTTAATAGTCATCGTTACCATCTTCTAGTATAACACATATTTTTTGTTTAGTATAATTTACTCTTAAATCTACCACTAATTTATTGTGTAACCTGTATCTATTAGCTGCTCTCCCTGACCTTTAACTATTTTTTTTCTTGCAGGATCCACAGGCAAGTTATGATGTGAACAATCACGACGAAGATCCAATGCCGAGGTATGACCTCATTGACTCTAACAGGCATGGGACCCGGTGTGCAGGGGAAGTTGCTGCATCAGCAAATAATTCCATCTGTGCTGTGGGAGTTGCTTATGGAGCAGCTGTAGGAGGTAAGCTTCATATGTCCCTTGAGATATCTACAACACAGCACAACTATTTGCATAAAATAATTTCCCTGATGTTTTAATCTCAAGTAACCTTAACCATATGTACATTAATTGGAACTGAAATGTCATGGAAATGGCATCTGGTATTTAAAAACATTTACTTTCTGTTTCTAATTATAGTTTTCTGGTTATTTTGCATCACTTTTCTACCTCCTGGGCAATGTGACAACGAGGATGAAGATGAACTGATGAAATGGGTTACGGGATGAATCTGGGGCATCTGGTTTCATAGCATGCTATGCTGACCCAACTCCATTAAGGAGATAAAGTATTGCCCTTCATCATAATAAAATGGAAGAAATATTTATAAAAATACACAGAGACACAATATTTTAAAATAGCTATATTTTGTCCACTTCATGTGGACATTTTTCGTAGTTGAAATTGAATAAAGAACACCTTCATATCAATGTTGAAAATTTCCAAACAACATGAACAAAAGGGTGGTATTTTAAAATGTCGTGTTGTTGTCATTTAGGTTTATTTTGTGATAAAATAGTTGTTAACTACCGTGTTCTATTCCTTTTACTAGGTGTGAGGATGTTAGATGGGGATGTTACAGATGCTGTGGAAGCTCGCTCATTAAGTCTAAATCCACAGCACATTGACATCTACAGTGCTTCTTGGGGTCCAGATGATGATGGGAAAACAGTTGATGGGCCTGGAGAGTTGGCAACAAGAGCATTCATTGAAGGTGTTACTAAGGTAGGTTAAAAAGAGTTGAGCAATAAGAACATTGAATTTATATTTTGTATGAAAAACTATGATCCATCTCAGATATTTTATAGTCACACAAAGGTTATGTTATCCGTATACCTCTGTAGTTTTAAAAATGTGTATTCCACTCAAGATAATATTCCAATAAATTGATTGATAATCAAGGGGTCCAAGGTTCGATTCCCGGTTCAGGCACATGGCACAGTGGTTCGGATCCCACTTTAAAACTGTAGGTCCAGTCCTGATTAGCCTTACTGTGCATAAAGTGGACTTAAAACAACAATTCAATCAATTCAAATCCAATAAATTGATATATTACATCTTGTTCTCAAACAAACATTGCCTTTTGTTCTGTGACTATGATACGTTCAGTCCTGTATTATTTATATATTAAATGTATTATTATATTTATTAATGTGTCGTTGTATTATTCTTATTATTAATAACTCAATAATGCTCAGCGGTGAATGATGAGACTCTGTGAAATACAGACTCCTCTCAGGTACAGGGAGTTCTCTCTCTCTCTCTCTCTCTCTCTCACATGTACATCCAGAAAGTGTTAGGCAAAGACAATATTCACAGCACAGAGAAATGAAACCACACTGCTGCAGTAGATAAACTAAAAGGTTTTATTCTTTATTTATGGCAATTATAATACAAATATACTTGAGACGAAGGCGAGGATTTCGCTTTGTCGATGAATTGACTCAACTAAAAATGCATAAACTCAATGCGTGGCTATTGGCATGCCTATGATCACATAGACCTAGCTTGCACCCTGAACTACCACACCAAGAGATATGCAATAATAACTGAGCCAATATTTACTCTTTAGCCTTTTATTCCAAATTAATCATTAGGCTAGCTTTATTTCTTAACGAATAAATGGTTGTAGTATTGTGCATATCATCAATGTATGGCCATCGGCATACCTATGATCACATAGGCTTAGCTTGCACCCCAAACTACCATACCAAGATGTATGCACAACACCAAGGAGTTCTTTTTAAGTTTAAAAGCTTTGACGATTCCTGGCGAAAGTGTGCTATTTCTTACATGATATCCTCGCTTTTATACTATTTTCTGGAAACAGATTCAAATGCAGATGAATCACTCACTATCTACAAAAGGGTACTATCAACAAAACTAACATCTATACATGTTTAGAAATACAACTTCACATAGTGCACTCTCGCAAACATGAAGATACATTAAACTACTCATAACAGAGCATAAAATACAATAAACATTAAACGAAAGATATACATTACAAACAAGGTGCAATATTACATATAATAACATGGAAATTACACTTTCTTTGCTCAAAATAAATATATTAGTGACATATTTTAAAGTTGTGACGTCACATAAAAATATGGATCATATCAAGTATGTAATATTTGGAAATCAGAAATTTCATTATAACTTAAACACACACACATATTTGTAACTTCATGCAACTCAAGATGAATCATATAATTTTGAAATATTAAATGTGTGAATATGCTAGTTAAAATAAATGTTCATGTAGAACCTTTCACAGCAAACAATAGACCTTCGTGCATGTCATTCTGTGGATTGAATGTACACAGAAACTCTCCAAATGTAAAAATGCAAGAATTATTTGATGACTTGTAATTATTATGTGAATTTTCTTTAATCAATTTTTTATTTAATCAGACTGCAAACTGTGTCTTAATTATTTATTTTAACTTCGTATCTTCTTGTACATCTTATATTTTATATGCTCAACATCAGCAGCATTTCATTCCTGTGATGAACACAAATGAACATGAATATGCACAAAATAAGCATGGTTTTATTAATTGTAATCATATTTTCACCACTCTTGTCTCTAATGTAAGCATGAACTTCTTAAATATTTCAGGGGCGAAATGGAAAAGGATCTATATTTGTATGGGCATCCGGCAATGGTGGTAGGGACCATGATAACTGCAACTGTGATGGATATACCAATTCCATATGGACATTATCAATTAGTAGTGCCACAGAAAATGGCCTTGTACCATGGTACTCGGAAGCATGCAGCTCTACATTAGCCACTACCTACAGTAGTGGTTCCTCAGGAGAGAAGCAGGTAAGAATGATGAATATTGAAAATTAACTTTTGGTTTACAAGGCAAATAAAGAAGAAGAAACAAAGTAGAATGAAAGATTGGTGTCAGTGAAAAATACAGAGTACTGAAGGAGTGTGGAGTTTTTCATAAAGAAATTTAGCCTTATTGAAGATGAATTATGAACCCAACAGCTAAGTATAAGAACATGTTGGTACAGTCATCATCAATTTTGTACTTGCTCATTTGTACTTGCTCATAAATTTAGATTTAATTAATGTCAGCTTTTCTTGTATATGTTATTTTTTAAATTAATTTCTATCGTTGATATCAATTTTCCTCTTTCTTTCACAAACCACCATAACTTATGTGCACAGCTGGCTCGGGACCATTTAATTGAAAAACCAGTAAGATGTTATTGACTTTCTCATTTGTGAGCATCATCTTCCCTTTACTAGTCTGCTTCCCCTTTTCGGCCCTCTTCTCCCTTGTTTTTGTTTCAAAATCCATATTTTACCTAGTGTTCCAGCTCCTTTAATCAGAGTTGAGCTTTATACAAACTAATGGATAATGTTTGACTTAATTTGTGTGTCCAGATAAGTCGTGCAAAATGAATTATTCGCACATTTGATACCAAACAGTATAACAGTTCTATCAATCTCTCTTCTATCCAATAGTTCGTTATCAGTAGAGCCTGGAAGTTCAGGCATTTATTTTTGTTAAAATAGGCAGGCAAAAAGGCATTTATAATGTGGAAAATAGGCACTAAAAATGAAAAAAAGGCAAAATAAACCGAAAAAAGGCACATTTGGAAGTCGCTTACTTTTATCTATAATTTCTGGCAAAATATTAAAATTTATATTGGGAAGAGCATTTCAATTTTCTCCGTCTTGATTGCACATAGCTACAAGGTGTTTTTTTAAAGTTCTCAACATTCATTGATAGTCGTCTGTCAGAGAGAATGTTTTTCATAGTAGAAAATGATCTTTCTACTTCGACAGAAGTTATTGGAGCATACATAAAACAAGCTAATGTAGCTAGACTCATTTCGGTAACAGCATTTTCACCTTTTAGAATATCACAAATTGTTTTCAGTTGTTTCAAGTCCTCATTTGCACTCACTACCCGTTTGCACTTTTCCGCAACAGCTGACCCCTTTTCTCCTGGCACTTCCATCATCTGCTGCATAGAGTCCTCGTAGATTTTCATTGTCTCTGGTAATGCACCATAATGTGCAAAAGTAAACTTGAATAGCACAGGAGTTTTTTCACTTCATGAATTGAAGCCGCTTCATTTTCTGGAAGAGCATCGATCACCTGACTGATTTTTTCAAGGTTGTTAGCATAATATATAGCTGCTGATATCCAGGTTCTCCATCTCGTCAAGACTGGTTGCAGAGGTAAACTAAACTCAGGCGCAACTTCCTCAAATTTTCGGGTTCGAGAGGGAGATTTCAGGAATATCTTCTTTGTGTTCGAAATCAACCTCTCCACTTCAGCAGTCAATCATGCACAAGGAAATGTTAACCGAAAGGCAATATCCTAACTCAGCATGAAATACTTTTTTCTCACACTTTTCTCCTTCAGCAATGTTGAAACATGCGTGAGTTCAATATTACTTAAATAAGGCGAAAATTATTCACATAATAAACGGAAGAAAAATAAATGTCAACAACGTTTTTTGGGAGAAAAATAATTTATATTCACATTTAAAAAAAAAAATTGTCAAATTTCATTGAAAAAGGCAAAAAGAAAGGCATTATAATTAAAAATAAGCAGTGGGGGTCCCAAATAGGCAAAATAGGCAAAATGAAAAGGCTTCTACAACATTCGAAACAACATAAGAAACGTATATCCGAAAAAAAAATTATCAATATATGCAGTAGATAAAAAGAGGCATTTTGCCAAACTTCCGGGCTCTAGTTATCAGTAAATGACTGTCTTACATCTTATAGATGCATTCAGTTTTCGAACAAGATTTCTTATACACGGTGTTTCGTAAGTTCGTTTACAACGCTTTGGAGGTGATTGTACGAGTGAAAATAAGGTGGAAAGTTCATGTAACGAAATTCCGGAAACGGCTTTGTTTGCCGAGTTATTGACGTTTGAAAACGTGGGAAAATGATTTTCCGAAGTGAATAATGGCAAAACGGGTGGAGAGAAGTCGTCGGTGTTGGGCAGTCCACTAAGAAATTGGGTACGCTCTTGTCAAAAAATCACGTGGCAATGTTGTGCAATGTCGGCGCAAGGGATTCCCCAAAGGACGCAAACGAAGATGTTGACGGGAGTGGGGTGGGTGTGCGTTCTGCGTGAGCTGGTATCGACGAAAAAACGTGAGGTTCTTGGACAGTAGTGTTGGGCAAACATTTGACCTAGCAGTGTTAAGTGTTAATTCTTAGCCACAGCCCATCGTGTTCTGTGAAGTGTACTAGTGTTAACAGCCATAAACACTTGTAGCCCGGTGTAAGGGATGGCTGCATACATGTCCCAAGAGCTGGCGGACATGCATCTGATTTATGGGGAGGTTGGAGGTAATAGAAGTGCTGCAAGCCGTCTGTATGGGGCACGTTTTCCAAATAGGGTGTTACCATCGCACACCTTATTTCAAACTCTAGACACTCGACTTCGGGAAACAGGATCAGTGTTGCCACCTCGTCGAGAAGTTGGACGACCGCAAAGTGTGCGAACACGACGGTTTGTGGAAGATGTGTTAACTGCAGTGATGGATCATCCAGGCACTAGTATGCGTGCACTAGCCCATGAACGAAACACCTCCCATGTGAATGTGTGGCGAGTCCTGCCAGAAGAGGGGATGCACCCGTACAAATTGAAGAAAGGGGAAGACCTTTTACCTCGGGACTTTGGCCCACATGAGGACTTTTGCCAATGGTTTGTTCATCAAATTGAAACTATCACTATCCCCAATTTTCAGAATATGGTACTATGGACTGATGAGGCTATCTTCACGAAAACTGGTGTGTTCAATAGTAAAAACAGTCATGTGTGGGAACATGAAAATCCACATGCACTGCTAGTGGCACATCATCAGTACAGTTTTGCAGTGAATGTGTGGTGCAGGATACTGCATGACCATTTGATTGGACCGTACATTCTCCCTGTTCGCCTATGTGGACCCACTTATCAAGCACTTCTCAGTGAGGTTTTGCCTGAACTACTAGATGACGTGCCCTTGGCACTGAGACAAAGACTGTGGTTTCAACATGACGGTGCACCCCCACATTTCGATCGGAATATGCACCATTTCCTCAATACCGTATTACACAACCAGTGCACTGGCAGGGGAGGGCCTGTGCCATGGCCACCTTGATAGCCTGATATTACGCCCCTGGATTTCTTCCTCTGGGGAGAGATAAAACGCCTCGTTTACGAAACACCTGTCGTGTCAGCCGAGGACCTCGTTGCCCGTATCAATGTAGCTGCAGCATCGATAGCAGAAACGCCGGGGTTGTTGGGTCGCTTTAGACAATCCTTGATTCACCGTTGTCACCTCTGCTTCGAAGTACATGGTGGACACTTTGAAAACTGTCTGTGATGAGGTTCCCTTCACATCTCCATTAAGCATACTGTGTGCCCTTCAGGGTATGCAACCTATGACAGTTCATTTTCTTCGTTTTTACGTCATGGTGCCCTTCGCTCAGGAAATTTTCTTTTGTTTTTTGGTGCCATTCAACACATGCCAATTTTCGTCGATACCAGCTCACGCAGAACGCACATCCACTCCACTCCCGTCAACATCTTCGTTCGCGTCCTTTGGGGAATCCCTTGCGCCAACATTGCACAACATTGCCGCGTGATTTTTTGACAAGAGCATACCCAATTTCTTAGTGGACCGCCCAACACCGACGTCTTCTCTCCACCCGTTTTGCCATTATTCACTTCGGAAAATCATTTTCCCACATTTTCAAACGTCAATAACTCGGGAACAAAGCCGTTTCCGGAATTTCGTTACATGAACTTTCCACCTTATTTTCACTCGTACAATCACCTCCCAAGCGTTGTAAACAAACTTACGAAACACCCTGTATATTTGTATAGATGTTCAGCCAGAATAATTCTTATTAGTTCCATTTTCATGTGATGTAGATAGGTTTATTTTTTCTTGGTAGACAAGGCTAAACATGAAGAGGTCAGAATGTGGAGAGGGGGGGGGGGGGCAGAAGTGGGCAGGCCCCTTGCTCCTTCCCTAATTACTACCACTGCCAAGTTATGAATTATGATTAATACCCATGGAGCATATCACAGTTGCATGGTAGTAGACAAAGATCCAAATTGTTTAGTCAATCTACTACCCAGATACTGAAACAATATACTTTCTAGCATATTCTCATTGTAGTTCCATGTGTCATTCTGATACCATTTGTTGTATTTAACTATTTTTATTATAAGAGATGTTTGGTATCTTACAGGTTGTCACCACAGATTTGCATCATCAGTGCACTGCAAGCCACACAGGTACATCAGCATCTGCCCCTCTGGCTGCCGGGATATGTGCTTTGGCACTTGAGGCCAACCCAAGTCTCACTTGGAGAGACATGCAGCACATCGTGGTACGCACAGCAAAGCCAGCAAACCTCAATGCACCCGATTGGAAAGTGAATGGAGTAGGGAGAAATGGTGAGTGAATATGTTGATATTGTTAGTTTTGCAATTTTTTGGGAAATTAACGTTGCCGCATGTAGTGGGAACTTTATGCTTGGTCATTTCTTGGATCTGAAATGACGCATGCGTCAATTGTGGGAAAATAATTATTACTTTCTTTCACTTCAGATCCAAGAAATGTAATATAAGCTTAGTTGAGTGCTCTCGTGTAAAATAAATACTTCTCCTATATGAAGAAATTAGAATGTAGGAATGCTCATTAATGTCGTCGCAGAGCAAGTTGTCCTTTTTCCCACAATTGACGCATGCGCAGCATGCACCACATGCGTTCAGGAGCTGCCTCGGGTTAATATACAGTTTCCAAATTTAGGTATTTTCCATACTTTTAAGTTGCTTTTCTGTAACTTTCGCCAGTCATGACAATAAAGATGAATGGTTTATTTAGTGATTCTCTTTATCTGTAGTCACTTTCTTCCACGTTTGGCTAATGTGAGAATGAGGAAGAATGATGAATGATTATGAGCAATGTGGAGAATGGAAGAGCAGGAGGATCTCATCCTCCCAACTAGGCATCTCTCCTAGTTTCTTTTTGTTTTGAGTCCACTTTATGCACAGATAAGCAAATCAAGACTGGATCCGAATCAGTATGTGCCTCCTTTGGGTATCGAACCTGGGGCATTTTCATTACAAGGTGACAAATTTTCTACTGTCTTCAGGGAAGCATTCCCAACAGGAATTATTACTCAATGTTCAACATAGTGGTGGTTTTAACACGTTTTATCGAGAGTTTTAAGGGTTTTTAACGAGGGTAGTTTTAATTCTGCATATGTCGAGCACTATGAAGTATTTTTAACCCAAGCCTTTCACTCAGTATCCTTGCATGAGTATAGTCCAGTATACCAAAATGGTAACTTTTTATTTATGTTCTTTTGGATACTTGATCGGCCAATTTGTACTGATCCTTGAGTAATAACGTTGTATGACTCAATCCCATGTTTCATTTCCACTTTCATAATTTCAGTGATGATTTCAATGTCGTAGTAGTGATGTACAGTGGAATCTCGATTTATATGTTCTTCAGGAAACCAAGATGAAAGAGTTTAAAATGCAGGAAAATGGAATCTGGTAAAATTTTATAGCATGTTGCTTTACTGCAACCATAAAAATTGAATGTAAAATGTTGAAAAATGTAAAAATAGGATCAGAAAATGGAGATATATATATCACCTTTAGAAATCAAAAGAAGAAGAAGAAGAAAATAAATAAATCGAATCAAGTTGGGGAATATTATCTTGCATATATGTACTTGTATATGTACTTTTTTCGTGTAAAATTTTTGCGCTTGTTTCTTTTTAGTGAGCCACTCTTTTGGGTATGGACTGATGGATGCAAGTGCCATGGTTAAACTTGCTCGTACATGGAAGATGGCCCCAGAACAGCGTAAATGTGAAGTTTCAGCCCCACATGTTGATAAGTAAGTTACAGACGTTCTTGTTGTAATTTATTTATGCCTTGAAAATTAAAAATTCTGTACTTTCCAATGAACATCACTAGTTCTCAAATTCCACTTCCACCCTGAAGGTGAGAGTGAAGTTAGCTTTTGAAAGCTTGGAATCCTTTTCACAACTCACCTGGCTAATAGCCCGAGAGAATCTTGCCACTGTTTTAACAGTTCAGTCAGGAAAGGTCATACAATTTACAGCAGTAGAATATAAAACCAGTTTCAACCATTATGTAACTTAATATATGTATCAGGAAAAGTATGAGTTATCATGCAGCGACATAACACAGAAAGATTGTAAAATATTTAAGTATTGGTAAAGGTTGTTTCAAGTCCACTCTATGCTCAGTTAGGCTAGTAAGGGGCTGGACCTACAGTTTAATGTGGGATGCATTGTACCTAGACTGGGGATCAAACCTGGAATTCCTTAATTACAAAGTAACTGCATTCCACTATGCCATCTGGCATACTACTGGCAAGAAGTAGGTTTTCCGAATATAAGCAGTTATTAGGTGCCTGAATTTTTCAGTGTTATTTTTTACAAAACTAGTATTATTTGCTCACTTTTTTGGTGTTATTTTCATGAGAATTAATGTTTTTAAATTAAGTTTCCACACAGTTGTACTTACTACAGAACTTAAGTGACAGAATTCCAAAATTGATCAACATACAAGTGTTTAGGACTTCCAAGAGCCTTTGTTAATCACAAAATAGTCATAAAAAGAATCTTGTTCTGCTTAAAACCTGATTTATATTACACAGTATTCAGTGAGAACCGCTTGGCATTTTGTTTCATTGCAATATTAAACCCAAGTGTGGATGGCATATACATACGCCATGTGCAATGTGCTGTTGCAGTGTGGAAGTCATATACATATATGCTTTGTGTTTGCTTGGACGAGATTCGACTGTGGGTGGAGTATATCCTGTGTATATATACCCAGATGTTGAGAACGTAACAATCACGTTAGGTGAGATTATGCTAGTTGTAGTAAAAATTAAGTAAGTAGCAGAAGGGGAAGAAGATGGAAAAATAGAGGAAGAAGGTGAAAAAGAAGAAAGCGAATATAAATTAGACATAATAAAATTTTGTTTTCTCTCATGCGTTGTAGTTCATGGACAACAGAAAACCGAAATATGGCTCAAAAACGAAGTTTGCTTCTGTTTTAAGTCCACTTTATGCACACATAGGTTAATCGGGACTGAACCTATAGTTTAAAGTGGGATTTGCACCACTGTGCAATGTACCTACACCAAGTATCTAACCTGGAACCCCTTGATTACAAGGTGATGGTGTTACCACTATGCCATCGGGGAAACCTTATTTGCACTTGTTGTAAAAGGTAAAGGTAAAGTGTTAGCACACGCCATGAAGGCGTATAGGGGGTGTGGGGGTCTGGTCGTGAGTGGATCAGCACCATACCCCTGACCACCTTTACCCCCCAGGGTTCCCCCCAGGTACCCATGTTATTTGACGCTTCCAACGTTAGAAAAGTTCCCGGATTTGAACCGGCTGGGGATCGAACCCGGGACCTTTAGCAAGGTAGTCAGATGCGTTACCGACTTGTTGTTCACCTCTGAAAGCAACAGTAAATTTGAATCAGAAGATGAAAAGGGATGGATGAAACAGAATTTTGCTTTTATGGTAAAGCATGAACTATAAAATGATATATACTTCCATCTTGCAGTCTTGAAATCAACTAAAAATAATAAAAATAACTAAAACATAACATAGTAGAAAACGACAAATTTAACCCTACACTAAAAATGAGGTAAGGCTTCAAGAATGTGTAGGTGCCCATTTCTGATATCAACATTATTTTTTTACTTTACACGTAAAAAGTAGTGAAATTCACGAGAATGCTAAAAATTACCTTAAGAGGCCAAATTTGTATTATTTCATAACTTACTGTACATAAAAATGTTTTTAACACATTATTTTATCTACTTAAATCCTTTTCAACTATCAGCTTTTTTGCTGTTATCATTGCAATAGGTAATGGTAAATGTATTGCTTGACTGTATTTTCAGCATTAAATGATATAATCATAAAGTAAGTCTTATTTTTAATTCATTTAATTCCTAATTCCAGACTGATTCCAGCTAAAAGTGTGCTTACCCTACAGTTGCGTGTTGCAGAATGTTCAGGTGTGAATTACTTAGAACATGTTCAGGTAAGGCAAACTTCTTGCTTTCTCTCATAACAGTATATGATCCAAAAGGATGTAATTGCAGATTTATCAAGATTGAGCTTTGAAAAATTTAACTGATATAAAGACTTCCACAAAACTTCCAATGATAAGTAAGGTGCAAATCATTCACTCTGTATAAAAAATTGAACCAATCTTGCAACTGGCCTAACTGAATTTTAATTTCAAGTTTGCACAATGGACTAACTTGATGTTAGCCTGCTACAATATATATGTAGAATTATTCATTTTTGATTAAATTGCATACTTTTACATGCTAAGTTCCACAAATTGTGCATGCTTAATTTGTCAAATCTTAAACATTTTAATTCATATCTTCTCATGCAACAAGAAAGTCTTTCTTTCCTTCTATTTCAGTTATTGTATGTCATTTTGTGTGGGTCAGTGGTGAAGAATGGTGATGTAAGTGATGATGGGACAAACACAATTTTAAATCCATAAATTGTCAACCCCCGAGGTGGAGTGGTTAGCACATCATGCTACGATGCCAGGGGTCCCGGGTTCAAATCCTGGCCTGGGCATGGATGTTTGTGAGTGTCCATTCATCAATTTTATCAAATCATCAGTCATCTCCATCTTCAGAAATTAGACAAAAGTGGCACAAGAAGTGAAGTAAAATAAAGCAAATCAATCAATCAATGAAACCCATAACTTATCCAGGATTTGAACCTGGGAACACAGATTCAAAGCATATTACAATTTCCACTCTGTCACTGAGATGGAGATCAAAAAAACATCTTAACACCGAAATATGTAGCAACCGGAAGAAAAGAAAATAATATCAAATTGGCCAATAGTGATACATCATCATCAGTATCAGGTCAACCGTAATTTGTAATGAATACAACATAAGACTTTAAGAAAAATTAGGTGTAAAATTGTGTCTTCAGTTAATGTAATCTTTGTATCTCTGAAACATTCAAATAAATACAATGTTTTATTTTGACAGGCCAAAATAACTCTAAGCACTGCAAAAAGAGGAGATCTACAGATTCATCTCACATCCCCAGTAGGCACCAAAGCTATACTGCTTGCTCACCGTCTCCATGACATGTCAAGGGCTGGATTTCAGTCATGGCCCTTCATGTCTGTCCACACATGGGGAGAGAGCCCTTTTGGAATGTGGACTTTGGAAGTGCATAACGAAGGCCGTTTTCCAGGTATGCGCTTGCATTCTGTTGATCTTAAAATGCAACTGAACTGTAAATTTCTAATGAAATTTAATAATATATGTATGAGAATATTTATGTGTACAGTAACAGACAGTTCTGGAATGTAACAACTCCATTATACCTTAAATGCGATCATTACAACCTAGAAATGTCTGCGACTTTACACAACATTGTAAAAGGTAAAAAAAAGGTAAAGTGTTCCCCTGTGCATAGCACCACGCCATGAAGGCGTATAGGGGGTGTGGGGGTAACGCCCCACACTTTCTTGATCCGGTCGTGAGTGGGGGAGGGTTTCCCCCAGGTACCCATGTTATTCGACGCTGGGTAGGCGCCGGGGCCGCTTCAACATTGTATCTTTATAAAATTGATGCTCGAATTTTGTTATTTTCTCAGAATCATTACAAGAGAAAAAAGTGTGCAGCACCTCTCTTTTCTTACAGGTAGCAGTAATCAGTAATAATTTCAGCAAAATGCTAGAAGTTTAAAATAATAACAGCAATGAAAATCTAAGTAACTTAAGCAAAGTAATGTTAATAAATGTTAATATTATTTCCACATTTCCATAATTGATAATTTTAAGAACAAATAATGAATTGATTATGTTGTTTAATTTATGAGTATTTCTAAATGCCTACAACATGTTTGCATGTTTTACATGTTTAAGATTACTTTACCATGTTGAACATGCTTCAATTTGAACCATTAGTAATGAAAATTTCTCATATCATATTGACCTTGTCAGAGGGAGAATACTTCTAGTTGTACACATTTGTATTTTATTACTAGGGAGACAAATTTATGGTAAATAGAAACTGAGGAGAGCGGTAAATAAAATGTTAGATCAGCGGTATATACCAGCGGTGGAAGAAAAAAATTGGCACACACTTTTTCATCATGAAAGGAAACAACTTACAAAAGGGCTATAAATTGATAAACTACTTCATTTTTATATACTGTACACATACACGAGTACTTAGATTTCAACTGTAATTGCCAGTAGCGTCGATTGGGTGGGGCAAGGATAGTTTACTTTTCTTGCTAGACAAGGCTTAGTATTTAGAGGCCATATGTGATGTGATCGAAGATAAAACGTTCTTCGGCTGCACGTGGTAGGAAATTTTAGGGAAACGTTTCGTTACAAATCGAAAGTTTGCGCGCACAACTTCGATTGCCGGTTTTTGCGTGTTTTCTACTTAATTTGATGATATTTCGCGAAAAAGCGTTCATTTCGTGGAAAAGCACACATTTCGCATTACTTCGCGAATAAAACTCATGCATATTTTATCATTGGGGGTGTAGTTACGTGCAGAATGTTCAAAATTGCATCTTATTTTCACATTTCGCGATTTCGCGCATCGCAAAAATTCAATGTCCCTATTTATTACCATTTCCATGTAACAAAGAAACTATTTTCCAAAATATATTTAATCAAAATCCCAAATTCTTTTTTTTTCTTGCATTTTGGATGTTTTTCTGCAATGAACAAAACTTTCCCCATACTCTTTTAGTTTTTCAGAACACATTAATTAGTTTTATCAGTTGAATTTGCACACATCCACATTGAATTAACTTGTTTTAACTTGTACATAATGATGAGAGGAGAACAAGATAAAAAAAGATATGATATCATCTTCTACAAATGTACAATGTAAGTGTTCCTTTTCAGATTTATTAGAATGTTCATGTCACCGGAACAAAGCTCTTCTTACATTTAAAGAACTACTAGTGTTATATAGTGCAGATAATAAATAAATTTACAGTAATTTGTAAACATATAGTGTTTTGACTACTACTTGCTTAATTATAAATTACTATCATGTAATATATTGTATAGTTGTAAATGATTATGTAATTATTAGTGACTATAAATGGTAACATGCTTGTCACTTCTTTCTGGTCACTAGGCCGAGCAACTCTGCAAGAATGGGCTCTAATCTTTTACGGTACTTCAGAAAACCCAGATAGACCAGCAGACACCTCTTCTCCATCCCCTGCACCATCCCTTAAAGGAGTCAATTCACAGAAAGCTGGCTCACAGTCTTCCTCCAGTCACAAGGGGCGAAATGGTTCTTCATCACCAATAAATATCTTCTCCACCAATTATGCAAACACTTACCCAAAAAAGAACAAAAGTTCTTCAAAAACTTCTCATAGGAACAACTCTCCAAAATCGGCAATGCGAGTCAACACCACATCTGCACCACGCCCCGTCGCATCATCAAATTCCAATAAGATTTCCAACATGTCAATGTTTCCCACACGTCGTCCCAAGCCACCGACGAAAGCCACCACAGCAGTGGCTCCCACAATTCTTGAGTCAACAGATTCTACATGGATATCTACTATACTACCTCCGATGACATCATTAGATGCTAAACCAGCCATCGCCACAACAGCACATGCAACTACAATTTTGCCTACGACAGGAGCTACTATGACTGCTATGGACACACTTCAGACCAATGTCCCAAGCCATGTCGGCATGAACCAAGCAGTTTATCCAAAAGTCACAAATTTCCAGTTGCCGAAAGAGTACAAGATCATATACCCATACCCTCAGCCAAAACTGGAAGGACGTCAAGGCACGAAAAGTCGTGTAGAGCCTCCTCCGTACTCATCTCCTTTCCGTCCCGCAAACCTGCTGCCTAACAAAGGTTTAGACCTTCTACAGGATGAAGAGTCAGAATCCGAACATCGAGGTGCAGGCAAGGACCCTTGTTTGCTCCTATGTCTTGCATCTGTGGGAGAGCATTCAGACTCCCACACAAGATTTTTTTCTGCCTGATTTCATCTGCATGTACTGCACTCGCTTGTTCATTTTATAATTTGTTTCAGGTCAGCTGACTTCTTTAAAATAAAAGCCCAAATTTTGCAATTATGTAGATAGGAAGTGCAATTTTTTGTTCTCTAGTCATGCATGTTTTATGTATACACTAGTCAGAGGAGTCCTGATACAGGAATTTGCATAGAATATGTTTTAATCTTCAGAGAAATTAGTTGAATTTTTCAACTACAGAAACCAGTGATAGCTAAATTAGGATTAGAATAGTGTGCATCACTTCAGAACATTATTAAATATACATGCTCTGACAAAAGTTTTAATTATTTCTTCAAGAGTGCTTTCAGGTACCATTATAGATAAACCATAATTACAGAAATTAAGAAACACACATTTACAATCTTAGTGAAAGTTTCTGCCTTAGGGACTTTCTGACCCTGGACTCAATAGCAAATTGCAAGGGAACACAGGATTCACTCTCTCTTTTTAATTTTTATATGTGATTTTTATGTAACTAAAGCCCAACAAAATTATGTACATACATCAGCAGATGCATATGCTATTTTCAATTCCTAGATAGTAAAAGAACAAAACAATTTGCAACACTGACACTGCATTTTTGCAGGAGGAACAGGCCAAGTAATGTCTCTCCCAGCAGTGGTTTATCCTGAATTTTCAATCTAGCTGGTTTGAGGACTATTTTAGAGTGTGTAATGGCAATTTTAGCACAAAAGTGACCCTAAATGAAGCATATTTGAGAAATTTAAGTGGATTAATCACTCTCAGCCAGCACTGCATAGCAGTAGTTTCTTATTTTATCTCATAAGTTGTTTATCATCTGATATTTCCTGTCCTTCATATAGCATACAGAACTGCTGAGAGAGGCATTTGTCCCTTGCATAGCTTCACACATCAAGGGATGTTGTTTCTTAAGCTCAGCACAAGATATCAAGTGTTGACAACCTCATCATAATTACCTTGTGACTAACCATGCTTCCTCATGTTCGTTCAAACATTTTGACCTTACATGACTACCTGAAACAGTGGGGGAAATATGGTAATAAAGTATTTAAGGCATCAGATAAAACATACACTGATCAGAAAACAGCAACAATAAAAAGATATACAAGAATCAGTAAAGTAACAGTTAAATTTTTGAATTTAAATTGATCACCCGTAAAGATAAGAAGATACAAACAAAAATATTTCCTATATTGTATTAAATATTACACATCTATCGATGATAAACCAATAACAATGTGGCAATATAGATCAGCATTAGTAAGTGCTCACTGCTAATGTCATGGTGGGTTTTATCAAAAGCAGTGTTTGAATTGAAGAAAATGTAGAGGGAGCAGGGGATGTCATTTGACATTTGCCTGACAGAAATTATGGGGTCGGGAGGATAGGGAATTCAGGAATTCATTAACTTGAACATATGTGCCAATTTATTTCTATTTCTTGGGGATCAAAGTAAATGATACAAAAGAGCATTTTTTTCAATTCGTATGCATTGTTGTTTACTAATGTATAAAACACATTTTTTGTTTCAAATCAAACATTGATTCATGTTTATACATACAAAAAGCTGTTGCTAGAAAATTCTATGCCTCCGGTGAGAATAGAATTCAGGGCTTCCTGCACTTATCTCCAGTAAGTTTTTAGAGATCAACAAATTTGATAGTATAATCTTACATTATATATATATATGTAAAAATGCAAATTGTCAACATTATTAATTTAACAGGGCATGAGTACTTTCAGGGATAAAGTAGATGTGACTTTTACAGAAACATTTGCTTTGTGAGGAGAGCAAGGAAGAATATTTTTACTGTATTTCTTTTCAAACATTAATGTAATGTAAAATTTAGTAAACAACTGACAATTAAGTCTGTCTTATTAGTGTAAGATTAACTTGAAATTAAGAGACAAATTATTTCTTTGGATGCTTCATTAATAATTACAAAAATGGTAGAAAATATAAAAGGGGAAATTATTTCCTGGTAGGGAACTAAATTACAGTTGTATCAGTTGGAAAAGAAAATGTAGAGGAAGGGGAATTCCCTGTCCCCCCTTCACTGGAACACTGGTGTAAAAGATATTCAATTCATGGTGATGTTTTGCATCATATGCAAGATCCTGTATCAGTACATGTAAAAGGAAATGTCTTTGTTTAAAGTAGGAAGTGGAATATATCTCAATGTTCATGTATCTTTCTATGTATTGGTATGTAGTTTTCTCAACTTTGACATTATTAGATAATTACTCAATTGATGTTTATTATATTTTTGTTTGTCATGATCTCATCAGCTGGTGAATATGATAAGTTTGTGCATGATTTGTTGTGTATTTTGTATACATTATTTGTGCTATGACAGATCACAATAGAAATACATAGTATGTTCTTAGATGTAGTAGGTATAGTTGACATTTTGTATTCAATTTATTATGGAACAGTTTTCTGAGGATAGCATATTATTTTCTTTGGTGGGATGTGAAAAGAGGAAGGTCAATCAAATTAAATGCACTTTTGGATAAAATTTTCTTTCCTCTGACTTCTCACTTTTGTCTACTAATTTTTACTTACAATTTGTAATATAACTAGCATTATTAGTCTTCAATACGCACACACTTTCTGTTTTAGAGCAACACTGAAATGAATACCATCAAATAGAAGCAAATTTAAAGTTACTTGTTGTAAAAGTTAGAAACAGGTTTAGTTGAACAGCTTAAATATCTGTAGCTCATTAATTTTACATTTTATAATATTTACATTAACCATTAAGTCATTTTCTGATTACAATATCCATTGACTATTGGTGTCGGTGAGTGAAACTTCTGAATAAACTCATTAAATTTACTTGTCATGTCTTAATAGTTCTCACGGTTTTTCATCATTATTATCATGCACTGGAGCACCATTTTATGAACACTGCATTAGTGTACTGGTGTACTTTGCACCAGCACTTGACATAAAATTATCAGTGTTATCATAGTCCTCAGGCTTTAGAATGGTGTCTACTTGTCAGTAATAGTTTATTTCCTACATGTTCTATCTCTTCCAGGGAAACTTATAGACTGGAATCTAATTTTACATGGAACTGATGTGTTACCAGAAAGTGACACCACTGCTCCAACAATGAGCACCAACAACAGCCGAATCGGGGAAGGGGGAAGCAACAAGAATGCAGAAGGCAGCATTACAGAGCAAGCAAATCCACCAAAAGAAACGATGGGCGGCCAGTGGGAGGAATTGATAAAATTAAACAATCATTTTCATAACGAGGTCCAGCGTACCACGACAGAAGATGCTGGTTCTGGATGCCTTGCACTGTCCAAAAATGGGCAGAAATGTATAGGTTTGTGCCTTCTTATTGTACTTCTAGTGACAAAGTATCTAACAACATTATCACCTGTATGTATTGTGTCACATTCTCCATACAGGAGAGGCCATGTGGTAGACAGATATGCTCTGTCACATTTCACTTCCTGTTCTGTGCCATGCAGAATCAACCCTTCTTGTGTTCGGCAAGACTGTGGAATAAGTGACTACACACACATCAGATTGTTAGAGCATCCTATAAGAAACTCCAGTCATAGTACATTATCCTAGGAAAGGTGCTTCTGGTATTAGTGTTTTTTCTTAACTGTATCTAAAGAATAAAAAAAAGAAACTTTGTACCGTAATTCAAAGAGGCTTAACACTCCAAAAGAGACATGAAAAGTGACACACATTTGACAGTCACCAGCAATTTATACTCTTTTCCTCTGCTCATACTTACGTGGGAATGTTTTTTTAATACCCTATTTGTGTCTTTTGAAGTGGGTATGACAAGGGAAATACAATGTTTCAAGTGCAATAAGAACAATACTCACTTGTACTAGAACAAGGATGCAGTCAGTCCTCTCATTGGTTGTTGGGACAATTTTCACGAGGATTGATTCATTCTCCACTGCCATTTCATCCCTCTGTTTCCAGCTCTGTGGAACATAAGGAAAACTGAGTGTTTATCATGCTTAGGTGCTTATTGTCCCTTTATGAATACTCCGCGTTCTGGAGAAAGTTTATAAAGAAGAGAACACTTTAATTGACTTGCTCAAGATAATTGTGATGAGCATTTTTATGCCTTTTTCTTTCTTTTGTTTGATCCACAATCATGGGTGGAGCAATTGAGCAAAGATGCATTACTGTGTATCCCCCCTGTCCTGTGAAAAAAAGACAACACAAAATTATTTTGTAGATTGCCAGAGGAAAATTTGTTCCAGTTCTCTGTTAGTTTGAAGGAAAATTTCCAGCTTGTTATGCATTGGTGATGGAGATAGTGTTGGAGAGGAGTAAGGGGCAATGATTTGTTTATTTTCGCTTTTCACTGGCCTGCCAATTGAGTTTCCCTGTACTCATCTGAATTAAGCCAAATGCATTCTCTGCTCTTAAGATGTCCGAGTATAACAAAATAAGCTGCAGTGTCCTTTAGGTTCTCTTTTGCACAATTACAGTTTTATTTAAGTCATTGAATATGTTATTTGAAGATAGGACATTATTAATCATATCACTGTCTTCGGATTATATACTATTTTAGATGACTTTAATTGAATAGTATTTTATTTTATGTTAAATTTATTAGCTTCCTTCTTGGTAGATGCATGTAAATTTAATTGTGCATATCATTTTATGAATATGAAGAAAAAAAGTGAGATTATGATATGGAAATCAGCCACAAGAAAATGTGAGGATTTTCAAAATGGTGACGACAACGCATTTTGGAAGCTTCATGTTGCCACCACAGTCTTGATATCTTTCTGGTAAATGATAAAAGGAATAACGTAGATAAGATACAATGTACTTTAGAACATTTCTTCCTGACAAAAGGCTGTGGATCACAATCTTTTCTCATAAACCTGCATAACATAAGCTGAATATTCATTATATTAAATAAGTTAAAAGTTTGCTGTGGTTTGACATATTATATGCTTTACATCTGTACTGCTATTTGATAAAAACAATTTACAAATGCCTAAATAACAGATCCTGTTCTGCTCATGGGTTTAATCTTTAATTGACTTCATAGACGTTGTTGCCTTGTAATCAACGTGTCTCGGATTCGATACCTGGTGGAGACACATTGCACAGTGGTTCGGATCCCACTTTAAACTGTAGGTCCAGTTTCGATTAATCTATATGTGCATAAAGTGGACTTTAAACATCAATTCAAACTCAACTTCATAGACTCAAGTGATTTCCATGGAACACATTTTCCTCACAGGCATGTTTGCAAAATAATGGAACTTTCATTATTATTTTGCTGAAATTGCATAAAGACATATACTAATCAAGTGAAAAATTCTGTGATTTTTTTATTATTATTATTATTATTATGTGAAAGTATATTCCACAGAAACCTGAAGATAATATTTGGAACCTTTTTCTAGATTGGGGCCATAACTGAGTCATAAAATTCATAAGTGACAATACATTTTTGATTGCAAGTTCTTTCGTAAGTTCCAAAATAACCGACTGGGTTGATTTTTAGTTATGGTAGGTGTATTAGTAAAAGTCATTGTATGTTGTTGTTCTGTGTGCTAGTGATTGATTGTGGATAATGGTTTTCCTTTATAAACTAAAGCTACTATTAAAAGCTATAAATTTTAGATTTAATATATTCCAAAATATATCAATAAGACTGCTGGTAGTTTTTTTTTTTTTCACATTTGCAGATGTATATTGTTTTTAACACATGGCTGTAATGTATGAAATAGGGCATGCATGTGTCAAATTTTCCAGTATGATCTTCTCCAATAACATTGTGCTACATGTTAAATATTCTCAAATTGTGATATTTTCAATGTTTTTAATTGTACTGTTGGACAATTTTGATTATTCTCCACCATGTTTAAAACATTTGTTTGCAACATTAATTTTGATTTTAGTTCTCACTTTAATTGTTCCCATGGACATGCAGAAATATGAAATTTGCACCCTTGAAATATATTTCTGTGGTGTGTATATGCTTACATTTAAGGTGTATTTTGTTCATAGATACGTATATTGTATCTGTAAGACACTGAACTATTCTTATATTTTGAGACTGTATTCACCTTTCACCATAATTTCCATTTTTTTTCAAAATTTACATATTTTTTTCTTCAGAATGACAGTTAAAGAATAGTTTGAATAATTACATTCTAATTTCGGCTTTCTGTTACTACATTTAACTGTGCCTGAAATGCGTGAAACAATGTGATTTTTTCCTAATTAAACACAAGATAACAAATGATCTCACAGTTCAGTCTTCCAAAAATTAAAAGAACTGATAAACTATTAAATGTTAAAGTGTCATGAGGTCATGCTGAACTAAGTGACACATATGTGAGTGTATCTGTGTTACCTTGGGCATCAACTCAGTATTAAGATATTAAAGACACAGGCTCTTCATGATGAGTAATAAAAGTATCTTACACTTACGTTCTTTTATTAATATTTGTGGTGCGTATTTGGTTTCTGCACATTTTTTTCTGTTATCACATGTAATGATAGCTAGATACTAAGTCTGGTGTGACTTGCTTAACACTACGCTTAGCATTCTTGTTGTTACTTACCTGATGAAAACTGTATGAAACAGCTGAAATATTGTGCAAAAACCAAATATGTGCCACAAATAGCAATAAAACAAAGAAACTTTTGGCATAAGATGTTAGCTTTCTCTTTCATACTTCATTTTTTTTTTTTTTTTTTTTTTTTGAGATTATTGTTTCTAGAGCCACGGTGCTTTATTCGGTAGGGCATCTGACTACCACGTGGGAGATCCGGGTTTGATTCCCAGGGTGGCTGAATTAAGATCGGAATTTTTCCAGCCTTGTCCCCGCATAAAGCAGCTGGGAGTGTGCCATCATGGCATGGTGCCATATGCATGGGGAACTTCACCTTACCTTATCTGAGATTATTGTTTCTTAATCTTTGACTTTTAAAATGTTGAGTTAACATCTGTCATATGAAGAAAAAACTGAAAGATGAAACATTAAAGTAATGCTAATACTGCATAGTATGTAAAAAGTTCCGTGAAATGTATTGTTTCATTGTAAAATATCTTGTCACAGGCTCCTCTTTTTCTACAATAATTGAATAATTGGGATGAAACGATTTTAGAAAATTCCATCAACATCTTTCTCCTTTCAATTCTTATTTAAATTTGGTAGCAGGCACCTTGTTACCTGAGAGGCAAATGTGAAAATATTTGGAAACGGGATTGGTACAGAATATTCCCATTCTTCAGAGATAATATTTTAAATTTATATAATGGACATAGTTAAAATGAAGTATCATTTTTATCCTTTCTTTACCTATTTGTGGGTGCGAGTGTGGGTATGTGTGTGCCACAGGACAGAAGTAAGAAACTTTGTACATAATTAAGAAATAACCATCAAGTTGAAAGTAATTATAAAGAGAAATCAGGTTATATATATATATGGTTGTAGATAGATATATAAGTATGTATCTGACATGAGAAATAGGCTGTTGTTTTGCAAGTGTGTGTGACCATATGCGAATATATGTGTGCATGATTGAATGTGTGCATCTATATTAAGTGCACAAGTTTATGTGAATGTGTAAGTTTTGGATATTATTGTTTTGGATATTTTTTCCCTTCTATTTGCAATATTCTATAATATATATGTCTAGTGTTTCTGGTTTTCTTATGCTGTTGCAATCATTAATATTTCCTGAACATGTGTAATATTTTATGGTAGTGCAAAATTTTGATAAATGTAATTTTCTTTGTAATATGTTGTTTTAACAGGCTACAAGTGAGAAAAATACTCCTTGAACTGGGAACTTTTTCATGTAATATACACTAAAATTCAGTTTACATCACATGAAATTTTAAAAATGTTTTTAAAACCCGCGAATTTAAGTGCAAAGACAATGTGTTAATGTGTAAACAAGTAAATAACTTGATAATTTTTTTTTTTTTTTTGCATGAACGTTACTAAATGGCAAGGGTTGTCCAATGTGATCTTTGCAATAACAGTTTGATTAGTGTCATTTAATTATCCTTATTTTAACTTCTACTTATTTGTAAATTTCACATCTTGTAGTTCTAAAAATATAAAGCTTTCTGGGTCTTCACAACAGATAAAGAATATCTGTGCAAATTGTTTTTATCAAATGGTCAATGTGTATGATTCTTCAATATTTGCATATTTCTATTGAAAGTACAGAATAAAAGTTCCTATAACCATAGTATATCACATTCTAGTCACACAGTTTGAAAGTTACTCTCTGTCTTAATGTATTTTATTACCCCAGGATGGTTTATATCTGGAGTTACATTTTATGAATAACAAAATAAGAAATACATCAATTTTCTTCTGAGACATGCTATTTTTTGCTATGTTATCAGGGCTTGGGGAAGCAAGTTAGCAAAGAGGCAATGTGATCTGCTTGTAGTTTTTATGATAATACACCCGTACTTTATTCTTCATGAAATGACTAGTGTGTAACACAGGCACTTGCAGAGGATTCAACTTCCAACATTTTGAGTGCATACATTGCTCTCATCATCAGAAAAATGTATAATTGAGACCAGTATAAGGTTAAATATATGAGTATGATGGAGCAGGGCTTAGGTTTTGTCTTGTGATTTGTTCGCTCTGGATCAAGGTGTATGAATCTCAATCAAGTGTATGAATCTCAACAGGGACGTGGGACTGCAGCTCAGTTACACCTGGAACCCACTTCTCCATAAAAGCATGACATCCACTAACAATATACCTTGATCCAGAGTAAACTAATCACAAGACAGAGCCTAAGCTCCATCCCATCATACTCATGTATTTAACCTTATACTGGTCTCCAATTCTACATTCCCTGATGGAACATATGCACTCAAAACGTTGGAATGTAACACCAATTTATCCTGGCTGGTAACCTGAGAACATTTGTTCCAATCATGTCACCAGGAAAGCTACAATTCCTCCTAATTAAAAATAGTACATCAGGATTCTTGCAAACAATAAAATATAAATTTGTAATGTTCAGTGTCATATAAGTCTGTACACACAAACTTCATTCCTAATATTTTCTAAATAGATTTAAATTAGCCATGAATGTCTGATTGAGTTTTGCACTACCATAGATTTACAGCCAGGGAGTGTACATATAGACTTTTCTATTTTTACACTTTTAAAGTGTAAGTTCCTAAGTTATATTCAAGGGAGGGGTGTTTCAGATGCTGTTTGCATCCCTTACATGAATATATATTATATAGAAACTTACTATTTATTTGTTAATTTCTTTATTAAGAACAAGAATGAAACATTCAGGTTGTGTTATTTATAAGCGATATTACTGAATTATAATTGACTGAGAAATGTTGCTAGTAACATGCAAGATTTTGTAGTTATTTTTTTATATATATAATTCTTGAGTTGCTTCATGAATGACTGCACATAAGACATTTTTCATCATGTGAGAAGTAATTGATGAGTATCATTTTCTCATTTCTCTCAGATTTCCCTTTGAAAAAATTTAGTGCCTGAGAAGATTGTAAAATGTAGCATTGATAAGCTAGAGAGGAGTCATATTCCTTATCTTTACTGGGGTTTAAGATATACGCATACAATGTTCTCACTTTGTGCACAAATTCCCTTTTGTGTTAGGCAGTATAAGATTCACCTTTATTCCAGGTGTTTCATAAATACTTGAGTGGTTACAAATATTTATTGTAAGTAAAGTATTAACTTATGTTAATGAAACCAGTCCAGAACAAACGAGGAACTCCATTTTTTTAACACCTACAAGTGTTCAATGTATGCACCACGGATGACACGGCACACATCAACATGATAGTCTACTTCTTGCAACATTCACATCAACATGGGCCTGTTGATAGTTAGTGTCTATCACTGTGATGATACGCTCCCTTAGGGCTACGATATCACGTGGCATCGGTGAGACGAATAGAATACCCTGTCTTTGATGAAACTGCACAAAAAGAAGTCACACGGTGTAAGGTACCATGATCTTTAGGACCAAAACATTGCACAAAACACTGTGAGTGATGTGGGTGATTTTAGTGTCACCTGGCGACAGGGATATGAAACTCTCAGCTTAACGAAACATGCACACACAAACTGTTTGCATTCCTATCATGTTGATGCTTGCCTTGTCATGTGTAGTGCATACATTGAACATTTGTAGTCGTTTAAAAAAACTGTTTGAGTTCGTCGTTCGTTCTGGACTGGTTTCATTAACAAAAGTTCAATAGTTTACTTGCAATAAATTTTTGTAACCCCTCAAGTATTTATGAAACACCTGGTATGATGAACATTCCAATACTTATTAATTCATATGTAAAAGTAAAAATAAATATATGAAGAAAAGATATTTTTGAGATTAGATGTAACTAACAAGTACTAACTAACTAAGAAACAAGTAGTCTATTCCAGCCTTGAATATGATTGGAATTCAAGTGCACAGTTATTTTTGGATGGGCTCCCACATAGCCAAATGGGCCTCCCCAATGGCATAGTGGTAGTGTCGTCACCTTCTAATCAAGGGGTCCCAGGTTTGATATCCGGTGGAGGCACATAGTGGTTCTGATCCCACTTTAAACTGTAGGTCCAGTCCTAATTAGCCTATCTGTGCATAATGTGGACTTAAAACAACAATTCAATCAATCAATCAAACATAGCCAAATGGTTTTCACTCTTGCATCTGAAATCCCAGGTTTTATTTCCGGTGGGAGCCCCAATAAATTTTGGTGTTGACCCAGCATCATGAGGACAATTGAGGAGCTACTTGAGAGGAAGTAGCAGGCTCTGGTCTTGAAAGTCAGAAAACAGCAGAGGTAGAACTCTATGTGCTGACCATGTATGAGCAACCCAATTAAAAGCTGCTTGGCAGACCTTGCTTTTACCTTTGCTTGTTTTTGGTGTATCAGCATGTTATAAATAATATTATTAATAAGAATTGTCTCTTTAGTGGCTGAATATCTGTAATTGCTCAAAGCTTCAACGTACCACATATACTAATAAAACAATCTCTTGAGAGAGATGAATGTGTAGTGCATCAAAATGTGGTGCAACTATAGAGAAGAAACAATTCTTATTCATATTATTATGTATAAGATGACTGTGTCTACAATTTTCAAAATGTAAGTTCAGAATAATGTTGTTATGAAAATAATCAACATGGTAACCTTCCGCTTTCCACCTCACCAGGAAAGTGAAGAAAAAAGACATAACTGTAATCATCGCTAATAATAAGAACAAATCTTTCTGTCCAGTTAGGTAAATGAATATAACTGTGTGAGGCTCCCCAATGTTGGTGTGGTAATCAAGGAGTCCGGGGTTTGAAACGCAGTGCAGGCACACACTGGTTCAGATCCTACTTTAAACTGTATGTCCAGTCCTGATTACCCTTTCTGTGCATAAAGTGGACTTAAAAAAACTAAAACAAACAAATTCAAACAAACAAATATAACTGTCACTTTTTAAATTTCACTGTGCAACATCTGTAGCTTCAGTGTTCCAATACATTACCCAAGTCCATTAATCCGCCCCTGAAAAATGTCTTATGTGATACATGCACAATGTAATAATTGCAAGGCTGATTACTGCACAGAATCTCTTACATTACTATAATCTTGCATGCCTGGCAACAGTGTTTTATGTGCTAATACATTATATTTCTTTAAAACTTGGGATCATTCATTCAAGAATGGAACCAAAGTTATGTATGTTAGTGTGCATTATGGTCTGTAGAACTGGTATGTGTCTCCTGTGATGTTTTAGGAAAAAGCTGGTAATAATATGTGCTATCTTCCGATGTTCCTCAGAGGCACATTTGATATACTGGCTGTAGTAGAAGCTAGCTCGTACAGTTAGTCCATTTTTTAAACCAAGCTGTGTTATGTACTCATAACCCTTTACTCCACATCTCCTGCCACCAAACTTCCAGTCTACCTCCAGATCCCAACCCCTGTTCAAGAATTGTTAAATACGTCTTGTTGTTTCTTGTATGAAGACATATCTTTTAACAATCTATATAGTCCAGTATTTGTATATTAAGGTTAAGAAAATAAAAACTGTGAATTGTTTTCGTAAAAGAAGTGTTGTGGGCAGATTGCAACGTGGATGGAAGTGAGGTTGCTAGCAAGGTGTAACACATATGTGCAAGGTTCATCAGTGCCTTTTCTGGGGGGTTTTATATTTTTGAGATATTTTCCATATTCTGGAAATGGTGGTCGAGAGCCAACTAACACGTGGAACCACAGAATTCCTTGGTTGAAATCTCAAAACTCCAATGTTAATTGTGTTACAGAAAGTATGGAACTTCGGTCTAGAATGCCAGGTAACAGTGGTGATGGGACTCAATGCATTAACCACACATCACCCAATAAAAAGCTGCTTATCTTATTCCTGGAACCCCTCTAAAAAAAACTTTTTTGAATTAAAACAGCTTGCCTTCTGTAAAGTTGCACTATTGAACTATTTTTCCAGTTCATCCCAATTTGTGTGTGTGTGTGTGTGTGTATATATATATATATATATATACTATATGCACTTCACATGGAATTTAATTTTGAAAAAATGGCTCTATGTGATGATATTAAAGGTTGAGAACCTACGAAAGGGTAAATTTTACATTGATAAAATAATAAATAATGTGATATTTGACATACAAATTGGAACATTTTTCTGCAGACAGTTTCTCATACACTTATTATTTTAAGTGATCCATATGAACCATATGGAAAAGTGCTCAACAAATACTCTAGCAGAAGCAACATATATGCATTTAACCCACATGAAAGATATAATGTAATATAACATACATGAACTGTCATAAAGGACTGAAGGTATATAAAAAAATTAATACCATGTAAAATATATGAACAGAATAAGTTTATAGATTACAAATAATTCTCCATAATTGGTAAGGATTCTATTCTTACTTTACATCCAGTTGCAAAATGTTCCACAAATGTTTCTTTATTTCTTCCCTTCTGTAGATTTAGAACATGTGCAATGGAAACTGCATAGTATGTAGATGTGTATTTGTTGTAGACAGTTAGGTTACCGATTCCAAGACAGACTTTATAGAACATGTTTAGGTTTAAAATCATCTAACATAATCCTGTTCATGGTCTCTAATAGAGGAAACTGTAGATCTCAGCACAAATGTTTATTTGCAGGCTCTAAGCACTTTAAAATAGGTAGGTGGCATTTGCTTGTCATCAAAATCAGATTGGTTAATATTAATTTCACAAACAAATAGTAAATTCATAGAACCCAGGATAAAAGCTAAATTAGATTATCCTTTAAGTAAAAAGAAACACAGAAGTAACTTTGAAGCATTGTTCATGATAAAAAATTAACCAATGTGAAACTCATTCTTATATTTTTTTAAAAAAAGGAGGCAAGAAAAACAAGTAGCTCCAAGAAAAATGTTTAGATGATCACTCTCTTTCTTAGCTCTAACCCAAGGTCTTGGGGAAACTTTCGTATCAAGTAGATCTTTGCCATAAATCTCAGAATCTGGGAGCATTTTACATTATTAGCCATTAGATAAGGTTGGTGTTTTTTATCTCTGGTAAATAGCATTCTATAAAATGAATGTGATACTGAAACAAATCTTATTACTGTAGTAGTATCAGTATTGAAGCATGGATGATTTGATTGTATACAAATTTGGACCACTGTTTATAGTTTGTGATCCTCAGGTCAATTATTGAACAGATATATCTGAGAACACACATTCATTCATAATTCAAAATTGTTGTGACTCAAGTCACAAGAAAAACACAAAGAAATTATGGAAACAGTGAAGGTATAGATTAAAAAGAATCTGGAGTCAAATTCTATGAAGGTTGGTTTGTAACCTGACTCACCACTTCATCCATCTGTTAACATCATTCTTACATGAGAGAAGCATACGACGTGAGATGGCCAAATAAAATAGTATTGTATAAGGTAGATGAATCTGATCATACAAAAGTATCAACTTTCTGTGCAATTCCTCATGTCAACGTATAAGAGCATTTGTATAGTTAGACCAGTCCCTGTCTTGCAGTAGCTATACTGTACATGTTTTAGATATTGTTTTACAATAATTGAGTATATACATAAATATGGCTTAATTTTATAGTATTAATACACTTGTTTATTTCTGAGGAGTGTTAGAAGATGGTTGGGAAACTACTGACTGATCCAGTCAATTGAAAGTTTTCACACTGTAGCATTATATGCTGCATAAACTTCATTTTGATTGGTTCATCTGCAAGCAACAAGCATCACTTGTTCCTTCAATGTTTGAAATCTAAATTTATTGAAACCTTACCACACACACACACACACACACACTCACACTCACACTCTCACTCTCTCTCTCTCTCTCTCTCTCTCTCACTCACTCACTCACTCACTCACTCACTCTCTGTCTCTCTGTCTCTCTCACTCACTCACTCACTCTCTCTCTCTCTCTCTCTCTCTCTCTCCCTCTTTCACTCACTCACTCACTCACATGCATACATAAATGCTACTGAATGTAAGGCACACTTTCATTATTGCTTCAGCTTTGAGAAAAGTATTTACTTCAAATTTTAAGGCTCTCAGATGTACATACTGGTACTCCATTAGAACAACGCTGTAGTAAATAATGCAAACATTGAACTCTCCAATGATGAATGGACACTTCATATACAGTAAATCATCGACCAGCTTCACAGTTTCCAAATTCCTCAGTACACAAAATAACTTCATGTTTAAATGATATAGACTGACTGCTTGTTGTGAAATGTTGATTGTTGTAACACATTATCAATACCAGTATTTTGGTAAAACATCGAAGTAAGACTTGTAATTGGCAAATTCTATATTACACTAACACCATGGTATATTTATACATACAGTATATACTAGGGATGGGACCGGTTAATCGGTACTCTATCGGTATCGGCCAATATAGGCATATCGGTATATCGGTTAAATTACCAATTATTTTGCCGATCTGATATATCGATAAATATCTTATAATTTAGTGCAAAATTCTGCCATTTTGTTGTAATTTTTATGGATAATCTCGATGCCCTACTTTTTAAAAAAGTAATTGTCTAAATATTGAACTTCTTTTGCACTGCAGTCACCTCGAAACACATATTTATTAAGGAGATCAATGAACATTTCAGGTTCTTCATGGACCATTTCTAATTTTATATCGGATCGGTAAATTTTATATCTGTACTTTATCGGTATCGGCCAAAATTTCATATCGGCCCATCCCTAGTATATACTCTGATCCAAGGTACACCTAAATTTTCAACATAAAAAAAAATATTGTGTGTGTTGGATTCGAAGAAATATGGTACATATAAACTTACTACACTTAATTGTCTTACTTCATATAATTATGGTGATTGTTATTACCTACAGGTTAGTTATATATGGTTTGTAAATATAAATTCCAAAATGAAATTTATTTTTCTTAGGTGAGGGTTGAATATGCATACTGCTAGAATTGACTATTTTCGGCTTCATTTTCAAATATTAACCAATGTATTTTAATGAGACACAATTATCAGATCAGCATTATACCAAAATTATAATTTACAATTATGCCAATAATTATAAAAGGTGTAACAAAATAATCTTTCTTGTTTCATTGTATCTATATTCACATTTTGTTCATAACCATTGGCAGGACTGTACAATTTAATTCCTTGCTGTAAATATCATCTTTATTTCTATATGTTTGTGTGTGCACTCAGTTTTTGCTAATCAAAATATGAAGTTAATAGATTATCAGCAGGTGGTGGGGGCTTCAACATCATTCCCTTGTGTTCTCACGGGCAGAACTTTTTACCACACCAAAGTGGGATGAAGCTTGCATCTCAGCAATGATATTGGGTGAGTTTGCCCACTGTTTGCTTTCTGTTTTAAGATGAAATGCACTGCTAATTTGCACGGGTGTTGTTCTTTATGGCTGCATACTTTGCATGGAAGTTTTCTGATGCTTCAAGTGCTAACATTTGGTGGAAGTGCATTTTTTTTTTTCATTTCAGTTTAACACAATTTAAGGTAAAAATAAGTTTATATTGTAGTCAAGTTAAAATATGTGCTAACCATTGATGTATCAATTAGGACAGAGACAATACCAGATGCTAATTTATCAGTATCGAAAAGTATTGGTTGGAATGTGTTCACCAACACAAGTCGATACTTTTCTAAGGTTTATGTACTCCACAGGATCCACAAAAATGCTACACAACATTTTCATAGAGTCTCTAATTATCCTGGAAATTATGCAAACTTTGAAGTTTTTATTTTATTTTGCACCAGCAGTGTATGAAAAATTAATTGTGTAATTAAATGACAGCTATTTTAATATTCTGAAGAAATTCTTGAGTATTTTAAAGTAAAATTATAGTACATTGCATATTACCATGGAAAACTTAACATGTTATTATTAATCAGTATTTCGAACCAATTTCAATAATTACAATTTTCAATTGATATTGGTAAGATATCAGTAAGAATCGGGAAAGTTATTGGTATCATCTCAGTCCTAAAATAAATTATCATCATCTTGTATGATTTGTACTCATTGGTTGGAACATATAGAACTTAACTAATATACACCTTTCTTTTATTGACTAAGTTAAACAAATTATAATGTGTGTTTGTAAGATACAAAGTGTAAACTAGAGTTTACTTCCATTCGTATGTTTCACTCCACAGCTTCAGTATCAAAATAAGTTTAAAATTTTCGAGCTCACCTGAGTTCTTCATCAGGAAAGTGGAGATGATTAAATTATATTTTCTTTTATCGTTAAACATTTTAACCTTGTTTTTATCCATGTATATTTAATCATTTTCCCTTCCATGATGAAGGAAATACAAAAAGGTATATATCTACACAAGTCCTGGTAAATTTTAAATAAATTTCTGACTCACCTCAATTATTCGCCTGCTTCTGGCTGCTGGTTTAAGCATTCTGGAAGAAGAAAATGCCACATGTATGTACTTCGACTTTTATTAATCTTATTATAAGATCATTAAGATGGTAACGTGGACTTTACAAAAAAAACGTAGTGGCAATCCTGTTTGAATTTTGCTTTTGCATTTCACTTAATTGTTCATAGATGCTTACACAAACACAGGAAAGTGCATGATGGTCCACAAATTGCATTTTGCATCTCCTGTTGCAGTCTTTACATCAACTCATTTTCATCAGTGTGTAAAGAAATTCATTTGATGGATGGGTGGAAGACACTAACCGTTTTGTTATTTTTAATTAAATGTATAATTTGAAGTAATTCATGAATTTCTGTTACTCTTATAAGCCTCACAATCTGTATTATACTATACTTTAAATACTTGCTAGGTATAGGGAGATATTGATTCTTTACCAGTAGAATATCAATACAAAAATTACTGATACTGGTTTTGTATCTTACCCATGTAAAATGACAAATATTTCATGATGAACATGGTTGATTTCTTCACCTTGTTAATTCATTTTAGAATTGATTAGTTTTTCTCAGTAAAATATGCTGTATATTAGGAATTTATTTTACAAAACTATCCTGCGTGATATACTTATATTCTTATAGTGTTAACGTGGTCACTTTGTAATCAAGAGGTCCCAGGTTTGATACCCAGTGGAAGCACATAGCACAGTGATTCGGTCCCACTGTAAACTGTAGGTCCAGTCCCGATTAGATTTTCTGTGCATAAAGTGGACTTAAAACAACAATTCAATCAATCAATCAATTTGCTGGCACAGTGGTAGCACTGTCGCCTTGTAATCAAGGGGTCCCAGGTTCGATATCTGGTGGAGGCACAAGTGGTTTGGATCTCACTTTAAACTGTAGGTCCAGTTCCGATTAGCCTTACTGAGCATAAAGTGGACTTAAAAAACCAACTCAACTCAATCAATTTGGTACATTGTATTTCCATTTAAGTTCATGTGGATTGCCCCAGAATCACATTCATAGTAGCAGTAATTAAACTATATGTATTAAAATTAAAGCTCTTGTAAAGGACAGGTGAAGAAATTATGTTGACATATTAAGTATTAAAAAGTTTAGTCACTACGAAGATAAAGTATAGTTTTAAGTAGTTCTTATTATTTCATATATGAGATAATCAGAATATTAAAATAGCTGTCACAAAATTGATTTTCACACAATACTGATGCAACATTAATGCATAATTTTAAGGGTAATTGGGCTCTTTGAAAATACTGTGTGACATTTTGTGGATACCTGATCTCTGAAAAAGTATCAGCCGATATCAGTGATTAAATCCAAACCTATACTTTCCGATACCAATATCAATGCACACATATTAATATGAGCTCAGTCTTAATGAACAGTGGAATCCCGATTTTATGTTCCTGGGTTTTACATTTTCTCGCATTATACATTTTCCTGCTTTGTAAGTCATTTCCCTGAAAAATGTGTTCTTGAGGTTGCGTTGTATGTAATAAGGTTTGTACAGCTGATGCCAAAGATAATAGTAAGCCTATTGCCCATTGTCCGTTGCTGTTTTTGTTCTCTTTCAATTTACTTCTCGTGTGTTTTTAAGAAATGGAACAATGAGTGTCCTCAGCATCATTTGATTATTGTTTTATTCTTGACTCTCGCTTTCTACCAGTTTCTTGTAAAATCATGTTAAAACTACTTAATTCACTTACATATTGCACTCCTAACAATAAATGATTCCTTGTACAGTATGTCAGACAATGGGTCGTATTAATAGAAATAAGTCGCTCCATTTTCATATGAGAGAAGTCCTCCTTGGATAGTTTCCAACTTAGCATTTTCTTATAGACATATCAACATGGAACAGTTTCTCAACCTTTTTTATTCATAAAAAATGGAATACATGCTCCAAAAAATGTGAGAAATGAACAACAGGTGCTCTGTTCCATTAATATGACCCAACATTAAAACAGCTATTGAAAATGGTACGTCTGTGAAGTAACAGCTTATATACTGAATCTGCATGTTCCTTATTGCAATAAAATTACTGTATATAAATTATGGTAATTGGAAATCCTGTATTTACTTGTAACATACATGCCATGCTTATTAATAGGGAGCAAAGATTTTGCATTACAGGAACGCCATTTTAATAACTGAAGTTGTGCATGTTGTCAAATATGAACTAATAATCATTAAGCAGGTCCACACAGGAGCCACGGTGGTCCAGTCAGTAGGGCATCTGACTGCCACGTGATTCAATTTAAAGGGTGGGTGATCTAAGGTCAGAATTCTTCCACCTTTGTTTCTATACAGGGTGACTGGTAATTAATGTATTCCCTGAAAGGGGTTAAAGTAGAGACAATTTGCAATAAATTTGACCATATGATACCCCGTCCAAAAATTAGTAGTTTTTGAGATAATCGAATTTCAATTGTTTTTTAAAAAATTACAATTTTCCACATAAATAGATGAATTGAGAAAAAACTGCTCATTGTATGGAACTTATTTCAGCGTTTTCTGATAGCTAACAAATAAGTGGTTCGTTGAAAATTAAGTTTTTCCCAAATAACAATCACATGTAAGTACCGGGTGGGTCTAAACTTACAAGTGAGGATAAAAAAATTCACTCTTAGTTTACTTGGCAACGTATTAATAACAAAAATGGTATGACACGAAGCGTACAAATTACTTAAATTACTTCCTTGTGTCATCTGCTATCCAACAAGGTACAAATGTTGCTAACATTCACATTTGTGTACAAGAAATAATACTTCATTCATCTTCATGTGAATGGAATCAATGCACAATACAATTAAAGAACATTACACGTCTTGCTCAAAGTGGGCACCTCCGTTACGAATGCAGGCACGCAGGTTTTTACGGACATTTGGTCTCTTAACTCGTGATGTGATGGTGTCCTTCATGTGTTGACCAGCTGTTAAGATCCTGTCCCTGAGCTCTTCTTGCGAGTTTACCTGTCTCTTGTCATGTGGCTCCAAATGTAAAAGTCGCAAGGCTTCAAATCGATCAAGGGATCGAGCTGGGCAGCCATCATGCTTGTAAATTATGTCACGTCTTGTAGCTAGAGGCACATCCTCCAACACCATTGCCATCCCGTTCCTTAAGAAATGTTCATAAGTGATGCCTTTTAAGATTTGGGGCAGGAAAAATGGCCCGATCAAATGATTGTTGATTACGCCCATCCATACTTCTGCTTGGGCATGCAACTGTGGCTGGATGAAAATTACCCAAAGAAATGGATTGACCGAGGTGGCTCGATTCCCTGGTCGGCTCGATCACCCGATTTGAAGCCTTGCGACTTTTACATTTGGAGCCACATGACAAGAGACAGGTAAACTCGCAAGAAGAGCTCAGGGACAGGATCTTAACAGCTGGTCAACACATCAAGGACACCATCACATCACGAGTTAAGAGACCAAATGTCCGTAAAAACCTGTGTGCCTGCATTCGTAACGGAGGTGCCCACTTTGAGCAAGACGTGTAATGTTCTTTAATTGTATTGTGCATTGATTCCATTCACATGAAGATGAATGAAGTATTATTTCTTGTACACAAATGTGAATGTTAGCAACATTTGTACCTTGTTGGATAGCAGATGACACAAGGAAGTAATTTAAGTAATTTGTACGCTTCGTGTCATACCATTTTTGTTATTAATACGTTGCCAAGTAAACTAAGAGTGAATTTTTTTATCCTCACTTGTAAGTTTAGACCCACCCGGTACTTACATGTGATTGTTATTTGGGAAAAACTTAATTTTCAACGAACCACTTATTTGTTAGCTATCAGAAAACGCTGAAATAAGTTCCATACAGTGAGCAGTTTTTTCTCAATTCATCTATTTATGTGGAAAAATTGTAATTTTTTAAAAAAACAATTGAAATTCGATTATCTCGAAAACTACTAATTTTCGGACGGGGTATCATATGGTCAAATTTATTGCAAATTGTCTCTACTTTAACCCCTTTCAGGGAATACATCTAATTACCAGTCACCCTGTATAAAGCAGCTCTGGGGTAGAGCCAACCTCAAATAAATGGGTACCAAACCTAGGGAGTAAAGGTGGCTGGAGCATAGTGATGATCAATTTACCTCAAAAACTGGTCGAGATCGAGAATAGTTGAGGCTCTACCTCCACACATGGTGGAATGTGACCAGGAAACTTTACCTTACCTACCTAGTTGCATATTGCATGGCGAGTACAATCCCTCATCACCCACTGGATATGCCCATGATGCATGGTAAAACCACAAGAACTGTGATTTTCTCCAATAGAATTAAGTAATACTATTGTTATATCTCAATTTTAAATTAATTGGAAAACAACCCAGAGTTTGAATAGGAATCAAAAATGCCTTTCAAAAACAATTTTCTTTCGTTCTCTCTTATAACTTGGTCCCACCTAGTGCATTATATTTTATCATTTTTTTTTAATTTATGAAAACAGAAAGCAATAACATTATAGCTATCAAAGAAAGAAATAGTTACTTGCAAGTGCAAGGAAATTGGGGTTGAAAAAGCAGGAAAGAAGACACTAAATGAAATCAGAAAGGAAGTTAGAAGCTTTTCTAATTTATTCCCTTGATTTTATATTTACAAACATGGATTTATTTTTATTTACTTTCTTCTATGCTTTGCCATATTTTTTAGATATATTTTAGTAATTTATATGAATAAATTACTATAGAATCTTCATGAGTAATTACATAATCATCCCAATAAATTAGTTTGTCAATATTGCTGCTTAGTCATACTAAATCATGTAATGTTTCCATATAGATTTAGATAAATGTGTGTGATGAAAGACTGTATGTATTAATGCATGTGTACTATTGAATGCTTCTGCTGTATCCAGTGTGTAAAATGAAATGTACATGTGACACAGAATGAAAATAGTGAAGTGCCTGTATAATTTAAATACAAATTGCATGGTTTTTGTTGTTTTATAAAATATTGCATGTATCGTGTTCTTTAAATTTTTGAGTAGGGTGTATGTAATGATTGTTTAAAACTTCACAATTTAATGTGACTTTTAATTGATATACAAACACATGCTGTGGTTTATGTGGTACACTAACTCAAAAAGTGTATTAGTATTCAGTCCACTTCAACATGTGCACCTTTGGTAGCATGTACATCAAATTGGCTTTATAACCCAAACTTTGCATAGCATATTCTCATCAATAGTGACAACGTCATTGGTTATTCTGGTCTTTAAATCATTCACAGGAGTTAATTATAGAGGCCCTAGTAGGCCAGGCAATTCTGTCATCTTTACCAATCCAACTTGCTCGAAAAGTTTGGTTCAGAATTTCTCTCATATTCAAGGTGCAAAGTCTTGCACTTACTGCCTTGCTGGAGAAATTCTGTTGATTGACAATAGAAAATTTTTGAGTTGGCATGTCATTTCAACCATGGTAGAATTTTTATGTCAAAATTGTTGTCACTCTTGTTATTAAATTGTGAAATTGTGAACAATCTTTATAGGCATGTGGCATATTAAGGTACATTTGTTGTTTTTGTTCTTAATTTAAAAAGAAGAATTATCATTACTGAATTTGAAAATACTCATAGAAATTAGATTTGCTACTCTGGTAATATTTAGAATGTAGAGAAAATTCTTAACCACATTTTATATCTGTTTCAACTAAAATGTAAATGCAAATACAATTGTGTATATTTATGATTACTGGCATTTGGTGAAAGCAAGGTGTAATTAAATTTTATCTTTCTCTTCTTGCAAAAACTGCATAAGTTGAGGATAGTAGTAAGTATATGAATTTGGTATTGGTTGTATTAGAAATATGTCCAAATTTTGAGATCAGTATTACCTATTTTTTGGGCTAGTAAGCTATTCAGAAAGTAGGTACTGTTAGGCATTTTGATTAAAAAAAGACAACAAAAAAATATACACATGTATTATACTAGTTAGAATCTCTACACCATTAACTATTACTTAAACCACCACCATTGGTAAGTTACTTGTCATACTTGGAACCAACTTCTGTAGACTTTTGTCAAAGCAATCTGCCACGTGTGCGAAATCTACCTGTGCATGCTCAATGAAACGGTGACGTGTGTGGTATGAATGGAAACTTCTACTCATGATGAATAATCAGGTGGCAGATTTCTTTGAAGGTCTGCAAAACCTTGTTTCCTAATATGACAAGTACCTGGTGACTATTCAGAGAAGAAGCTTATTGTGTAACGATTCTGACCATTATCAATTTGTGACAAATACAATGCTGTTTCTTTAAACCTAATGAAACTTACTTTCTGGATAGCCTAATATTTTATAACATTCATGTATGGAGGGTAGGGTATTATACTGCTAATTACGTTACTTTTTAAAGGGTAATTCTGCTATGTAAATGAAAGGTTTCATTGGACTGCTGGCAAGTTACTGATGTGTAAATTTGATATATATAATCCCATAAGAGTAAATATATACAGTGAGTCACATAATTATTCGGACAGATAAGATTTCTGAATATTTATTGACATAGTCATGATATAATACGATGATAAATGTTTAATATTTATTTAACAAACAAAACACAATATGAGCACACTGTTAATTATCTTCAATTATGTTTAATATAATATATTAGTAAAATATTTTCGTTAAACAAAACAAACATTTTTTGTGGGTTAAACAAAATTATTCGGACACATGGAAGGAGAAACAGGAAAACACGCTTGAAAAGCAACGAACAGAAATGTCAGTGTCTGATAGGCATCCCTTTCATTTTTAACACCTCGGATAAACGATTTGGCATACTTTCTACCAATTTTCTGGTGTACACTGGCGATATGTTGGCCCATTCATGTTGAAGTCTCTCCTTGAGGTCTGCCTTCGAGGTTACAGGTGTTTTCCTCACTTCTTTTTCCAACTTACACCAGAGGTGCTCAATGACGTTCAAGTCTGGAGACTGCGGTGGAGGATGGAGCACTTTTGGGCATTTGTACAATAACCATTCTTGTACTATGCGGGAAGTGTGCTTCGGGTCATTATCTTGATAAAACATAAAGTTACAAAGAATGCCCATCATTTCAGCACTAGTCTTTAGATTTGACTTTAGAATGTCAAGGTAACAGTACCTGTCCATTGTCTGTTCGATGAAAGCCAATTTACCAACGCCTTGGGCCGACATGCAGCCCCAAACCATTACGTGACCACCCCCGTGCTTCACTGTTGCTTGCAAATTTTTCCCTCGGAGCTCCTCATTTGGTTTACGCCACACTGTTACCCTCCCATCTGACTCACAAATATTGAATTTACTCTCGTCAGTGGAAATTACCCGATTCCACCATATCTGATCCTTTCCTAAGTGTTCCTTTGCGAACACCAGTCTTTTTGTCCTGTTTGGCTTACTTACAAATGGCTTTCTCCTGGCTACACGGCCAAAGTAGTTTGTCCTTCTGAGCACTCTTCGTATAGTTTCAGGATGACTATGCTTTCCACACTCCTCAGCTACCTCAGCACACACCATTGGAGCACTCATCTTTGTTTTTTTTTAAATTTTCCTCACGATTACTGTCTCTTCTCTGGGGGAAAAAATTCTTGGTCTCCCTGTATGACCGTGGGACTCGATCCTGTCTTCATCTTTAAATTGCTTAATAATATCTGCAACTGTACTTTTTTTCATTTTCAACATTGAGGCAATTGCACTGTAAGTTTTACCCTTAGCGTGGTGCCATATCACTAACTGACGTTGTTCAAATTAACTTTCCTTTCCTCTTCGCCCCATTTCTACATAGAAAATGTTCTTATATCACAACTTTGTTAAACAAACGCGATCGTAATTGCTATAGAAACCTACAGGAAACCAGAGTTAATATATATGAACAGAGTATACATACATCAAGCAATCTGTAAATCGAAATTGTCACTGTATCGCAAACTTACGTTAACATTTACTATATGTCCGAATAATTTTGTGGCACTATTTTTGCAATGGTAGGGATTCATCCTTCGTTATATTGTTGCTGATGTTTGTTTTTTAACTTTTTATCGTCCAATTTTGTGCTAAACATGACGTTTTTTAAACGAAAATCAACTTCAACGTTGTACACAGATTTCACTGCCTTCCCGCTCTTAAACGTTAGAAATTTACTGTGTGTCTGAATAATTATGTGACTCACTGTATATCGTTATGCCTTGGTTTATAAATTTTCACACAACTTTTCAGAAAGTTATAATATTTCCTCTGTGTACCATAAACTATTTCATATACGTGTAACTAGTTCAGTTCAATTAAGTTTATCTAATTTAAATTCCTAGCACAAACATGGTTAACATTTACTTCTTCACTTCTTATACAAATATATAATAATTCCACGCAGCTTGTGAAAAAACACAAATTATTCACCTATAGATTTTGGCGACTCTACCACATAGCAGACTTTTGATTGACATTCAGTCAATTCTATGACAGGTTAAGAGACATTCAGAGAATTATTAGGTTAGGTATAATAATGTATATGACCATTTTTGTCCATATTTGTCACTCTTGATTACAGACTGTATTTGTTCTTTTGTTGTTGATAATTTTCTTTAAATTTGCTCGCTAAAGTTAGAGGCCTGTACTTGCTGGCAAGGAGTTGTTGACAGAGAAATAAATCATGTTTTCTTTTGCAAGTACAGTAGTTGGCCAATAATTCAAACAGTTTGCAAATGTGCATATGTCTAAAAAATGGGACATTCAAGAAGGAACTGAGGAAGTAGTAGTGAGCTGGGTCAGCAAGAAGTGCTGTTCAAGCATATGTGTGCAATGAGTGAACTTGTAATAAAGAAAATAATATTTCACCATCATATTATATATTTGTGTAATAAATTTATCTAGTTTGACAATTTGGCCAGCAAACTTTCAAAGTTACACTCGCATGTGCATATGGACCTTTACAATTTTAAGCTATCCTATAGGTCTGCAAGACACTTGTTCTGTTTTTAAAGTGGTTCTGACCTATCTTTAGAGTAAATGATATTTCAAATTCTTCCTTTCCCACCTTCTGATGAGGGTAGTTGGTGTTGAATGATAAAGAAAAAAATATATTTTAGCATGTTTATAGCAGATGGCATGATATACGAGGTGTGGCTAGAAAAAACCGGACTGTTGCTACAAAATCTTTTATTGGTTAGTTTGTACAATACGAACATTATCCCCTTCAAAGTACTCCCCTGCACTATCGATACACCGTATCGATACACCGCTCCATACGAATCTTCCATCGCTGGAAGCAGTGCTGGAAATCATTTTCTGAAACCATGTTCATGTCCTCCGTCGCTTTTGTTTTCACAAATTCTTCGGTCGTAAATCTGGTTCCTTTCAGTGCTGATTTGACCTTTGGGAATAAAAAGAATGAGCAAGATCTGGTGAATAGGGTGGATGGTCTGACACTGGGATCCCATGCTTGGCCAAAAAATCCTTGACTGATAATGCCGCGTGGGCAGGAGAATTGTCCTGATGAAGAACCCATGACTTGCTTTTCCACAAATCAGGTCGTCGTCGTTGTTTATGTTGAAACTTTCATGTAAAATATGATGAACACTTTCTTTGTAAATTCCTGTGAAATCAGCAATAGCTCGAATACTCAATCGATGATCAATTCACCGACATTTTCAATGTTTGATTCCGTTCTTAACTTGCAAGGTCATCCAGGATGCGAATCGTCCGCGATCACTTCTTGTCCATCTTTAAACCTTTGAAACCACTCAAACACTTGCGTACGTGATAAACACTCATCTCTGTACACTTCCCTCAACAAACCATAAGTTTCTGCGGCAAATTTTCAGAGTTTCATAAGACACTTCACATTGATATGCTGTTCAACTTTCACACTTAACATTTTTCCGAGGGAGCACAGATGTAGGAGCGGAAGAGAGCACCTCGCACCCTGGGCAATCACACAGTCGATAGGCAGGATATCACGTTATCCACTCTTGCACTGCTTGGCCTTGACGCGCTTACCGTTTGTCGGCAGCAACATCAATCCTGTTTCTTTTCAAGCCACATCTCGTATGTCATCATCATTTGTCACCAGTAAAACTTCAACTAGCGTACATGACTAGAATTGTTTACTTCTATTACTTTGTATTATTTTACTGCACTGCTCAGTGTTCATTTTACTTCTTCTTTTCAGTGTGTGCTGAAGGCCTTTACCTACATCGTGGACGATGTGAGTCATTCTGCCCACAGCAATATTACACTAACTTTGACACCAAGGGCAACCCTGCATGCCTGCCTTGCCACTACAGCTGCAAAGCATGCTCTGGCTCAAATGATTATGAATGCAAAGCTTGCTACACTGATGCGGAACTTGTGAATATGACTTCTACAGAATCGTACTGTTATCCCTTGAATTTAATGCCAACAATACATCAGGATCGATGGTACTTTTGGACCTTTGTGGCCTTCACTGTTAATGTTGTATTAATTCTTGCAGCTCTGCTTTACTGGATGTTGTCCAAGTGTTGTTGTTGTAGTGAGAAACCCAAGAGGAGGTATAAAAGGTTAAATGGAAACCTTAGAAATGAATTGGGTGCTCAAACAAATATTGAATTTGAATCTTCTAGCGATGATGAATGAAACTTAATTTAGTTAATTTAAGCAACAAGATGAATGGGCATTAACTGAAATTAAATCCAAACTAAGAATCTGAGTAATATAGAGCTGTATGTTCTATAATTAGGAAGGTGTTTTTACAATGATACTTAATGAATATTTCATTACTTAGATAAGCATATGCTTGTTTTTGTTTTTTTTAAAAAATAACACAAAATCACAGTATAAGTTTTAGCGGTGGAATCATTATAGATAAGAAGCAAATAATGTATTTAAGAGAATGTTGCAAGTTGCAATCTCATATGTATATATACCATAGTAGCCTTGATGAGTGAAGATGAGACCATGGATTCATATCATATACAGCAAGAGAACTTCCTCTGTAACCAAAATTGGTACAAATTGTAATAATATGTTAATTGGTATGAAATAGTAAAGGTAGGATGAAGTGACTGACATATAGTTGTCCATAACTTTATTTTTGTATTTCCTAATGCCTAACATACATAGGTATTTCCTTCAGATAAGAAATAAGTGATTATACACAAGAGAGTGGGGGAGAGATATTTTGAACTTTCATATTGTCACAAAAAATCCAGTCATTTCTGTAATCCTATTAGTATTTTTCTGCTTCAATATGAAGATGCAGTTATATTACCGTGCAGTATTTGAGATTCACCTAGTCTGAGTCAAATTTCCATAGTACTGGACAACAATCTATTCTTTGTATACTTGTATGTACATATACTAACATATAAATGTATTTAGAGACTAACATAGGATATTTATCCAAAGTAACTTTCACCTTGCATATAGAGAGCTATGCATGTACTCACAGGTCATCCTAACATACAATAAGCTATTTATATAACAAACATTGCTCTGGAGTTAATGTTAGTAGAATGTCTCATAACCGGTAATAAAATAAAGGCACATTGGTATGTGAATCTCTCTTTTTGCTGTAATGCGAAATCTATTACCTATGCAAACTACAGTTCTTTATAATTTATGTTGTTAGTTTTTATAGCGTTAGGGTCAACAACATCCAGCAAAATCTTAAACCACTTGCTCAAATTAATGATAAGGATAAATTTGATGTGCAACCTTTGAAACATTATTTATAATTTAATATTTAGAAAGCATCATAATTATTATAATGTTTAAAAGATTCTTAAACACCTTCAAAGTTATATTTACCTTTGATTGATTAACGGATACATCACATTTTATTCATAATGAATATGAGATCTGAGTATTTTCTTTGATTTGCTTCTATCTTGTGATAAGTCCATTTGGCAAGGATAAATATTTTTATCTGCATAGCCTGTGATTGTTTCAACAATTTTCACTTGACTTGTAATATTTTTGTATTGGTCTTAAATTTAAATACAAAATGTGATTAGGGTTACCTGAGGGTAAGTCTTCATATGGTTCTGTGAGGGATGATGATTTACAAGTAATTTTAAGAGAATCATTTGAATGTGCATAATGTTAATTATTCTTAAGTATTGATTATTTGATCCATGTTATAAATATTGCAGAGACTATGGTTATTTAATGAAACCTTAGTAGTTTGCTATTGTTTGACAAATTTTGTGTTGCAGAGTTTTGCATGCACAAGAGCATATGCTCTTGATGTGATTTGTTAACAGTATGATAATTTAGTGTGAAAGTGTTGTGGCATGAGTACTTTTAATACTGATTATCAACTTCAAATGCAAGTAAATCATCTCAATGACTGAACCTGATGGGTGTGACTTGTTTCTATGAAAAAGAAATCAAAGGAGCAGACTCGTAAATAATGATGTATTCAGAAACAAAAGTCAATGGTAATGCATAGTGTAGTGTATAGAGCTCAGCATACTGTTGATCAATGATCAATTGTATTAGTTCACATTTTATCACTTACACATTTCTGGTATCTGGGTATCCTGCAAGATTCACAAAATGACCATCTCTTTTGCAGAGTTCAACAATTCTGGTAATTATGTTAAGCAAATGATAAGTGAATATGAAGAGACTATTCTGAATGGTTTTATTTTGCTAGCATGTTCAAGTATCATTTAAAAGTACTGATTTTCACAATGGTACTGACTGACAACTAGGAAATATTGCTTATAGTCAGCTTGACCATGACGACAATGAGAAATGTTTTTCCATAAGTAGCAGTGCTATGAGTTTATGCAGTCAGTTTTTGCAAAGAAATGCTGAATGAAAGGAAAGAAGCAATCTTTGATAAAAATTAGTACTAAAATGCTGATGCTGAGAGAAACTAGTGATAGGAAATTTTTTAAAGTCATAGAAGTTTGTTAGCTCTAATAATGATTTTATATAATACCTTTTTACACTGAATTTTACTTCAAACAATTGTGTTCAGTAAGACGAAACTGTTTAGCAGCAAGAGTCTGAAGTACTTAGTAGTTATAACTAGAGACAAGCAAATTTCGTTTTTGACAAAAACACGAAATATGAAATAACATGCTGTAATGTTCATTTTTCATGTTTCTGAAAGGTCTGAGGTGCATTTTTCTACCATGTTTTGTCACGAAATAATGTGAAATGAACTGCAAAATTGACTCTTAAACACGAAATTTATCGTTTATATACCGACACGACACTTTCTAAAGTCTGAAATATCCTGAGAGTTATGCAATTCCCGGAAAATTGATTAATTCTGCTGTAAATATTTGAGAAGCAAAAATGGACTCCTTTACACAGGAATAAACTTAATACTCTGGTAACTACATAAATGTGCTATTAGAAGGGATAAGTTTATTTTGTGTAATAAGTGCAGTTTTTAAATCAAATTTAGGATTATATTCACAATTTTAAAACCAAAATGTCATTTTATATAGCACTTTTGATGTGATTATTCACCGCTATAACACCGAAATTTTATTTTATTTACCGCTTTTGAACCCAAAATCGACTCTGTTTTTGTACCGAAATTTTGCTTTTTTATTTACCAAACATATGTGCCTCTAGAACCTCTCTCTCTCTCTCTCTCGCTCTTGCTCTCTCTCACTCTCTGGTAATTTACAATGCATTACAGAAAGGAATAAAATTGTGAGCGAAGCGAGCAAGAAAATTTTTAGATCCAAATTTTTGCAAACTGAAAACAATATTGATTTAATATGGCAAAAAAAAAAAAAAAAAATCATGGGGCTCCATCGCATTCTCTTTTACATTTCTTTTCATTTAGATCATTCGGCACCAAGGGCCAACTCCCACCGCCCCCTAACTATGGATCTGAAATTGACAAGACTGCAAGAATAGCAGATATTGCGAGCAAAGCAAGCAAGAAAATTTAACAAAATGTATTTTTATTTGTATAAAATTTGAAATCGAGGGGGGCAATTCTCCTCTGTGTCCCCCTGCAGGTGCTCTTGGCCATCTGGAAGAAATAATGCAGGAAAGACATGAAAACAAATTCCATCTTGAGTATCCTTTTGTCCTGCTACTCTTAGATTCTACTAATCCTGCTTTCTTTTACCTCAATGTTTGCCCCCTTGCTCCCCTAGAATTGATTTCCATCCAAGGTTGGGGAGGGGCAATAGGCATTGCCCCCACCCCCTGTGGTTGTACCACTGCACCCCCTTCCACCGTAGTTGCTGTGAACATTAACCGACTTAAAAATACTTTATTTTATTTAAGAGTAGCGTTTCATAACCATGATAAGATTCCTCTACACTAAATTTCTAGGTGAAAGTATAATAATGTAGGGACATGGAAGGGGGAGCAAGGATGGCCACACCTCCCACATAGAAATCGAATGTCAACCTTAAAGTATATATTTCACACGTATAATCTCATTTCAGTCATATTAATTTACATTAATGCGATAATTTCAAATTCAAGTGGTGTTTTTTGAGGGCCAACACTATTATCGGGGTAATATACCCCATGGAAAAATACCTTGCTTGGAAAAAATCTGCAGACGTCCATGATTAGGGGGGAACGATTGCCCCCCCCCCATGTGCACGCCTATGTACCATAGTTAAAATATTTTCTTATTTCCCTGAATAAATTGGTGCACCATACGTAAATTTTAAGTGGTATTCTATAGGTGTCAGTCATTTGATATTAGTGCATATATATGAAAATGACATTTCTCCATTACAAGACATGTTGCTTTTGAGATATGAATTGCTTGATTTGATAAGAATTAAAAAAAGACATTTTTTCTATTAAAGAAACAAAACTGCATTCTCTAAATGGACATGAAATTGACCCTTCAGACATAAAAGAGAATATTTGAGTAAGAGTAGTAATGTTCTTAAAGCATATTAATCTACCAGCTTTCATAATTGCAGATGCCTATTATTATGGTACTCCACACTCTTTCCTACAGCTTTTATTTTATGAAAGGCATATGAAGTCATCTGGAACATTGCCATAGCATTTAAATAATAATAATAATAATAATGAATTCTAACCAAGAATTGCTACCATTTATAGTTTTTATTCCCATTAGAATTTTTCCAAATCTTTATTTCTGATGAAGGTGCATTTCCAGACAGTTCTCATTTCATAACATGGTCGATCCATATCTAATACCATTACAGACAATTTGTCTGAATGTAAGTACTTGGTATTTCAAAATAGGGATGCAATGAAATTTGTGCCAGTAACGGTATAATTGTTTATTAGTAAAATTGCTAGAACTCCAATATATATGTATAGTACATAATTTTCACATTCTTTTTTGTTTCTATGAATATAAACATACAGTGGAACCTCGGATTTTACGTTTTTCAGGAGACCAAAATGAAAAAAACTTAATGCGAGAAAACTTAAAATTGAGGAAAATTTTATAATATTTTGCTATGTTGGAACCATCTGAATTGAATGTATAATGCGGGAAAATGTAAAATTGAGGAATGTAAAATCGGGGTTCCATTGTACATTGTTTTCATTTGTATCTGTAAAGATGTATATCAGTATGTCATACTTTGGAGTGAAGAATAGGTTAATCTAGGTCTTGCCGTTTCTATGAGAACAAAGTTCAATTAACTGGCATTTCAGTTTTCTGCCCATTTAATCTATATTGTGCATGGAACAATAGGAGTTGAAAAGTTTAGATGAAACATTACTGTGTATATGCATACTATGCCATGGATGAAAATAAAGCACTAGTCATTGCAGTGTTCTTACAGTTGGGTGAAACTTCAGAAAATAATTTGCTGGAGTAGTACAAAAGAAAGATGCAAACTCGTAAAAGAATTATTGATTTTAAGTGGATCGTGAGAAGAAATAAGTGCTGTGATTTTTTTTTAAGCATTGGTTACTTGATAGTTTACATGTAATTATAATGAGTGATGTATGTGTGATATATAGTTTCGCTATCTGTATACTTGTGAATACTAGACAGCTTTCTTTGGTTGTGGTTATAAGTTTCTACATTATTAGAGTTTCTTTCATGTTAATGTTGCAATTAAACTGTGTGTGTGTGTGTGTGTGTGTGTGCGCGCGCATGCATGTACATGTGTGTGTGTGTGTGTGCCGTCCAATTTTTTGATGTGCAGCCTGCAATAATAAAAATAACAGTATCAAAATGCTTTTTTTTTTTATTTTGACCTTGTTTCCAATAAGTTATCTGCTTGTCTGAAGTTGTACTGTAACACAAAGTATGTATTTTTTGAACTAAATTGTTCTTTAGATTTTGAATCACCAAATCGATATTGACATGAAGAAAGAATGAAAAATTTGTATGAATCTAATTTTGTTCTGGACATATATTCATTGTGTAATCTTTTTTAACAGTCACTTTTTGTTGGTAAAAAATGCTAAATTAAGAATGATGCACAATGAGATTTATTATCAATATACATAGCATGATTAGAATCTTTGGTGCGAGCACTCCCAGGTTCAATTCCCGGTGACGTCTAAATTTTAGTGTTGACCCAGCATCGTGAGGACAATTTGGGAGCTACTTAAAAAGAAGTAATAGAAGGCTCCAGTCTCGACAAGGACAGTTTACTTTCCCGTAGTACATCAGGTTAGCATGGTACGTGGGTAAAAGTGGCAAAGACCACCCTCACCCCCTCCTAAACACCTGCAAAACGAGTACGAACCAAGTTTCGCAAAAAAGTGCCATCGTAAATATTTTGGAACATTATGCGACTGGTGGTTGTTCCACATTATACTATTTTTCCAAATAACTTTGAAAACTGTTGCTACAGATTTTCTCTCTGGTGTAATTTTGCCAATTCAATATCTGAATTAGTTGCTCAAGATATCTCCCTTCTTTTTGAAAAGTTATACTGTTCGAGACTTGCTAAATGTTATTATCCCCTCTACGGCACAAAGTTAGCTTCTTTTGTTTTAGTAAATTTCAGAATTTTATACTCAATATAGGTGTAGTGTAGTACTTTTTCAACCATTACATTTCTAATATCATGTAATGCTGAACACTAAAGCACGGGGGTCCATAAAATGGAACATGAAATCAGAATTTACATAAAAAAAGTTTTTGCATATTGTCATCTATTTGAACAAATCGTCGTTCGCACATGTTGTTGAGATTTATCTAGTTCTACAGATCACATTGATAGTAACACGATGCAAAATATAATTGTTAGCTTATATCTTCAGTCAGGTGCAAATAGCAGACAATGAATGCTATTTACATTTCAACAAACAAACAACGTAAAAATGAAACCGAGATAGGGTTTAAGATTTCAAGACCAGGTCATTCCACGCCATTTCAACGAGGTCAGGACACCCACCAACTCCGATTTCGATGAAATTTGGTATACACCTTTCCTTTATTGTTGAAAGAAACCCCCTAAATTTATTTCACTCTATCTCAAACGATTTTCATTTTACAGCACTTTGAAATGTCATTAAATCAGTGTTGTCTGTCACTCTTGAGACCCTTGACACAAGGTACCCTTCCTTACATTTTATTTCTTTTCTCCTTAACCAATCATCAGATCTCTTTGAAATTTTACGCAAAGTTCAATGAAATAATGAGAATTTCAGAAAAAAATATATCAGCACTCCAAAAATTTTACAAATGCCTACAAAAAGACTAATAATAGATTTGTAGCCTAATTTTTGTGGTGGGAAAAGTAGGTTACGAAAATCTGAATTTTCATCATGTGGGTATGATGGAACCAAAATCTTTTGATCTTGAAAATCATTGCAAAGACATGCTCTTTCTCTACAAGAAATAATTTTTTTTGTTTTTTCATTCCTTCTAACGAAAATTTTACATTTCTTGGAAATTGCCTAAAATTTCAGGGTCAATCTGTACCAAATAGTCCAGCACTGGTCGCTCGACCATTTTTAAAATTTTTCATTTGTTTGTCGTTGTAACCCCTATACAAGGGTAGTTCAAAACAGGCATTATTTTTCTAAAACTAAACTTCATTTGAAAATGGCGGCCATTTTTTTTTCATGACTTGCAACATTTTTGGCCTATGCAGACAGTTGCGATAATTATGATAACTCAGCTAAGAAAAATTATAGAAATCTGGGGTAAAAATCATTGTTTTCAGTACATTTCAGGCTACATTTTATTTTTCGTATCTTTTTTTACCACATCTAATGCAAATGGCTGAAATTTAGGGTCAAAACTGACTGATATTCAATTTTAAAGGGAAATCAATGTATAGTATATTTTTTTTTTTAGTAGGTAAGCAATGAAACATCAGAGCTATAATTTTTTTTTAGAGGAAACATGTACATCCAAAGTTTCATCAGAAAATATTTGACACACAGCCGTACACACTTTTTCTTTGATAATAGCTAATAACGGGCTTACTATGCCATTCGTATGTTGCAATTAATTAATACGTACAATAATTGTAATTGCATGATAGTTCATTAAAAGTAAATAATTATAACTAATAACGTAAATTTGTCTATTTTTGCCAAACTTCCCCCTGTTGTAACTTTGTTTTCATGTAATATCAATCTCGAAATTTTTTACAGGTACCTCTTTATGCAGTAAATATCAAATTTAATTAGGTTCACAACCAGATATTGGTTTGATTTCAGTTTTAAGTCAACTTTATGCACGGAAGACTAATCGAGACTGGACCTACAGTTTATTAAAGTGGGATCCGAACTAGTATGTGCTTTCAATGATTATCGAAACCGGGACCCCTTGATTACAAAACGTCGACGTAACCACAATGCCATCGGGAAGACCTTTCCAACCAGACATATATTTGGGGCCCAAATTTTGAGAAAAATGAGCATTTTCAAAGAGCTTTAACTCAGTGGAGAAACCAGTAACAGAGCTCAAATATTTTCTGCTGAAACTTTGGATGTGCATGTTTCCTCTAAAAAAAATATATAGCTCTGATGTTTCATTGCTTACCTACTAAAAAAAATTATCATATACATTGATTTTCCTTCTTCAAAATTGAATATCAAGTCAATTTTGACCCTAAATTTCAGCCATTTGCATTAGATGTGATGACAAAAGATACGGAACATAAAATGTACTGAAAACAATGTTTTTTACCCCAGATTTCTATAATTGTTCTTAGCTGAGTTATCATAATTATCGCAACTGTCTGCATAGGCCAAAAATGTTGCAAATCATGAAACAAAAATGGCCGCCATTTTCAAACGAAGTTTAGTTTTAGAAAAATAATGCATTTTGAACTACTCTTGTATAGGGGTTACAACAACAAACAAATGAAAAATTTTAAAAATGGTCGAGCAACAGTGCTGGACCATTTGGTATGGATTGACCCTGAAATTTTAGGCAATTTCCAAGAAATGTAAAATTTTCGTTAGAAGGAATAAAAGAAACAAAAAATGTATTTCTTGTAGAGAAAGAGCATGTCTTTGCAATGATTTTCAAGATCAAAAGATTTTGGTTCCATCATACCCACATGATGAAAATTCAGATTTCATAACCTACTTTTCCCACCACAAAAATTAGGCTACAAATCCATTATTATTCTTTTTATAGGCATTTGTAAAATTTTTGGAGTGCTGATATATTTTTTTCTGAAATTCTCATTATTTCATTGAAGTTTGTGTAAAATTTCAAAGAGATCTGATGATTGGTTAAGGAGGAAAGAAATAAAATGTAAGGAAGGGTACCTTGTGTCGAGGGTCTCAAAAGTGACAGACAACACTGATTTAATGACATTTCAAAGTGCTGTAAAATGAAAACCGTTTGAGATAGAGTGAAAAAAATTTAGGGGGGTTCTTTCAACCATAGAGGAAAGGTGTATACCAAATTTCATTGAAATCGGAGTTGGTGGGTGTCAAAATCTAAGTTTTTTGCGTTGATTTGATGTGGAATGACCCGACCAGAAAAGTGACATAAAATGAACAAAACACACAAACCTATTTCAAGGCCTTCAAAACAAATTTGAAAAAAATGTGTGTGTCAGTTTGACGAAATAATGAAACAAATTTGAGAAGTTACAAAATCTAACAGTTATACTGACCTCACAGCACCTGCGACTAGCATAAATTCAAATGTGTCCATGCGTAGTGAAATATAATGATCATTGGAAACACTGACAATGGTCCATGCGCCTGGTTGCAGGAACTACATCGGGTCTGTGTAAGGGAGGCTTACTTGTGCAAGGACGAACACCTGGCTTGACATGCGTGTTGCATATTATTGTAGGTGCTCCTCCTTGTGGACAGGTTTCTTCCGGGTTTCGTGCAGGCCTCTGATCGACAGGTGGTGACAATTGTCACAAAAATCTGACTTCAGTCCTTAGTGTAGAAAACAGTTTCTAACTCCCACAACTCTCTAAATATACATTTCTGCATTCCAAAAATTTCTGATATCATCTTAAACAACATTAAATCTTTACATAGGAGTAATTTTTTCCTTACAATTCCTGGAGGAGTCAGGTATACTGGATTTCCAATTACATAACCCAAGCACAACAAAGCAACAGCTGAATGGTGCAGTCATCTGACTTTATACGCACACTGTGTATGGAAAGACACCTGCCTTCTTGCTCTATGGTTTCCTTCCTTTCTAGGCTATTTACTAGGAGAATGAGAAGTGCATTTATGAAATAGGTGAAAGGACAATCGCAAAGAAACAGGATTCAAGCTACAGCATCCTAGCAAAGAACATTAACTATTACATCATAGAGGTATGCTGAAGATGTAATATATGCTTTTGAGCAATATACAGTCTGAAATTAGAAAATTAACCATACCATTAACTTCACTGCCACACTTGCATCAGGTAAGATGGATACTTAAGTTGTCCAGGAAAAGTACCACAGCATTTTCAACATGATTATGGGTATTCACTTGGGTTTATTGTGGTTGCCATAGTGACTCATCAAAGGAGAAGTTAGGTGTAAAATTTTCTAACAACAATTTTGGTAGAGTATACTGCTCGCCATTAAAATTGCAACACCCAGAAGGAAATGAGATAGAAACACGAAACTTGGCAAATATGTAGTTCATAATAAGATAAAAAATGATTACAGTTAGAGCTCGGTGGTGTGACATGTGACACGTAGAATATGGTTGCATAACCCCAAGGAGCTAGTAGCGTGTACAGCCTCCACGGGCGGCAATAACTGCTGCAACACGGCGAGGCATGGACAGAATGAGTCTATCGATGTCTGCTTGCGGTATGGCGTCCCAAGCGGCTTCCACACGGTGCCAGAGGTCTTCAACATTACGTGCCGGAAACCTGAGTTGGGCCAGCCGGCGACCCACCATGGACCAGACATGTTCAATTGGCGACATAACCGGCGAACGTGCTGGCCAAGGAAGCAGGGGCACGTGGTTAGCTTCCATAAATGCGAGGACATTCCTTGCAACATGGGGGCTCGCGTTATCCTGTTGAAACGTGGCATTATGCAGTGCATGGATTAATGGGACAGCAACAGGGGTGAGAACCTGTGTGATGTACCGTTGGCTGTTCAATGTCCCTTGAATGCGTACGAGACGCGAACTAACACCTATGGCGATGGCACCCCATACCATGATACCCAATGAAGGCCCTGTGTGATGATCAGAGCTAGGAATTTTAGGTGCAAAAATTTGCCAATAAAGGTGCAAAAAAGGTGCCAATTTTTGTACAAAAAAGGTGCTAATTTTCAGATGTAAAATATATTGTGCGCACTGCATACATATATGATTCAACTTGTCTGGATAAACACAGAGTATTCTCTGGTTTTAAACCGTTTAATATAACTAAGAAAAGAAAATTCTCTGATACATTAGAAAGCGACATAAAAAAAAAACATGCTTGTTCTTACTTGCTTAGAATTAGTCATCTAGAAAACTGTTAAAATAGATTACATTCAAAATTTCTATGTTCTTCTGAGTGAGGCTACATCTGCGGTCACTAAGCAGATACTTGTAAGTTGAAAAATAACGTTCAAAGTCAACAGACACAAGTGGTGCATATTTTGTTTTCAACCGGTAATCCACATCCTTGTTGGTTGCGACTTCTTGAACATCAGGGTTTTTGGCTAAACTTTGTTCTAACTTCTCTTTTCCGACTCCTTGCAGCTCTCGTTGCACATCCATCAAAACAGGCCACTGTGCTTCCTACAATATAGAGTTCATCTTGCAATTCCTGTTTAAGTGCAAGTTTTTTGGCTTTTTCTACAGCTGAGGAATCACTAGGCAAAGCATCTAAAAATGTCGATATTGTATGGAAATGATTGCAAATATACACTGCAGCTTTTAACCACTTGCCTTACTAACCCGAATTATCTCGGATGTGGTACTCTTCCAGCAAAATATTATCCCGAGTTATCTCGGAAACCTGAGGAGTTTGAATGTAATTTTTTTACCAGCCCGTACTAAGTCGGGCGGAACTTTCATGATGAATTGGGTAGGTGGAGTTAGTTGCAAGTCCGGCTAACAGATGTCTCGAGCGTGCACTAATTTTTGTGTCTGCCTTGAGGCGCCAAGAAGTGAAGAAAGACAACAGCTTTTCTGCATTGCGTGACATTCGGTTGCTTGCAAGAACGCATTGTTCGGAAGCGTTGATTCGGTTCGAACTTTCTCGTCCTTTTGGCAGCAAAATGAGTGATATAAGCACAGACATAAGTGCATCAGAGTGTAGTGTAAGTGCTAGTGGCAGTGAAACAATGCTATCTGACTGTGATGATATTTCAATCGAAAGTTCGCATTCTGATGTTAGTTTGACGTCTGTACGAGTGTGGCAAGAACTTGATACTGAATCTCCAGCACCAGCTCCACCACGCTTTCCGTTTTCTGCTCAACCACGTGCCAAGTATGATGTAGACGAAAGTAAGGGCTTGATACAATTTTTCGAACAGTACATTGATAATGATGTTGTGACTCTAATAGTGAATGAAACGAACACATTTGCAGTGCAAGAATTGAATGCAACTTGTAATCAAGTAAGTGTGAACGAAGTGCGAATTTTCCTTGCTCTTACAATACTACAAAGCATTGTAAAGAAACCCAACCTACAGTTTTATTGGACAAAAAATCCATTGTTGCTAACTCCATTTTTTCACAAACAATGAGCTACCGTCGTTTCCTTGAGATCAAAAGGTACCTTCATTTTTCAAACAATCAAACCTATGATGCAGCAACCCATCCAAATCCAAAGCTAAATAAAATATGACCCGTTATTGAACATCTGCGGCAGAAATTTCAAACATTTGTTACACCAGAAAGAGAACTATCTATTGACGAAAGTCTTCTTATGTTCAAGGGAAGGTTGGGTTGGATTCAGTACATACCACTAAAAAGAGCGAGGTTTGGGATAAAGTCGTATATGCTTTGTGAATCAAAAAGTGGCTATGTTTGGGATATAATTGTTTACACTGGGAAAGATACACACTTCATGGAAGAATACAAAGATTTACCGGTGTCTTCCCATGTTGTTATGTCTCTCTTACATCCTTTTCTAAACCAGGGATTCAGCGTAACAATGGACAATTATTACAATTCACCCCAGCTGGCAGATATTCTTATATCAAACAAGACAGACGTTTATGGTACACTAAATACAAACAGAACAGACTTACCAAAGGAACTGAAAGATACACGAGTTGAAAAGGGAGGAATCATAGGTTTCAGGAGTGGTAAAGTAACAGTTACGAAGTGGAACGACAAAAAATATGTTGGTCTATTGTCGAGTGTACACACAGTTGATATGGTGAAAGTAGAGAGGCGGGGAGAAGCAAAATATAGACCTCGGGTTGTTATTGACTATAATGACACTATGCGTGGGGTGGATAGGGTAGATCAGCATCTTGCTGATTATGCAACACCCAGAAAGCGTGGCAAAAAATACTATAAGAAGATTTTCCTACACCTTCTTGATCTGGCCATATGGAACTCGTTTGTTTTGTACACAAAATGTGGTGGAACAAAAACACACCTGGAATTCCGTCTGGAACTTATGAATGACCTGATCAAGCAGAACCACACACCATCACTGTCACCAAGATTTGGACGACCAAGCATACATCCAAGTCCACTACGACTTTCAGGTCGTCATTTCCTCGAGTATTTGCCACCTACTCCGAAGAAATCAAATCCTACGAAGCAGTGTTATATGTGTTCAAGAGTACGTGATGCCCGGGGCAAAAAAATCAGAAGGGAATCCCGCTTCTACTGTCCTGACTGTAATGTGGCTTTGTATGTAGTGCCCTGTTTCCGTGTATACCACACAGCACCTAGTGTCTGAAGTGAAATGCTACAGGTAGCAGAACACCTAAACGTTGGTAAAACGAACATTTTCAAATGAAAAATAAAATTGTTGCTCCGAGTTTACTCGGGCTAGTAATTATGTGAGTGGTTTGTGAAAATAATAATTACTTCTTTTGTCTTTTGAAATCAATATTATATCATTTATAACATAAACAACATACCATTTTGTTCGTTGCATTATTGTTAGTAAATATCACAATTTATATCACATTTAACAGCTCCGAGTATACTCGGGTTAATAAAGGAATGCCTATTTGGAGTAGAATATTTTGATTATTTTTGATTCTTGTACCAAAAATCATTGTTAATGTAATTTTGCATGTAAAGTAGTAGTAATATAAAATAAAAAAAAGTGTAAAATTTTGACATCAATTTGGAAAAAAGTCGTAAGGCAAGTGGTTAACCATGTACCCCATCTAGTGAGGATGGGAGAGGGTGATAGTGGAAGTTCTGTAATTTCTACGTACTTCTGTATTCTAGGAGTCTTTTTTCTTAATGCTAGAAACAAATTCGTTCACATATGTATATTTATCTTTAAGAGCTTCACAAACTCGATGCAAGGCATGAAAAATTCAGGTCACATTTTTTGAGTTAGGATACATATTCTTCAGATTAGAAAATGCAGCTAACATGTAAGATGCTTGATCTGTAAGAATTCACCAGTCCATCATATTTTACGCCCTCCAGCCACAATACAAAACATGCATCATTGAAGCTTTGCGTTACACTTGCATTATCTGTTTTGCCGAGAAAATAAGTTTTCAAAAGTATGTCAATTGAGAGGTGCTACTAAAATGTTCAAAACGTACCTGTTTTGCTTATCTGTGGTTTCATCTAGTATGAAATAGACTGGATGGTCAGCCACTACTTGCCTGATCTGCAAGATTTTAGCTTCATAAAGAGCTTGAAGGTAAGATTTCCTTAAGGTGCTCTCATCTGGAACTGACTTCCCAGTATATTTTTGCAAATATGATTTCATGACAGGATTGTTAAGTTTCAAAAGAGGTATTCCACCCGCTATAAATGTCCTTGCTGTCTCACTGAAAAATTAATTTGTATTTCTGGAACTCGAAGATGCAAGCGCCTCACCAATGAATTGCTGTCGCTCCCCACCTTTACCATCTCGTAGTTCTTTATTCCTGACGTGCTTCCCACTTTGTAGATACTGCACAACCCAAGTGCGTTGGTGTTTGTCATCAACAGCAATAGAAATATTACACACATCACACCTCAGAACAGATCCATCACTCTGAATGCCGTCACCGCTAAACTGTTTAACAATGTCCTGCAGTTTCCCAACATTTACTTTATGTTTTGGCATGGTGAACAAGCAAATCCGATGCATCGATCAGTCAATCACAGACTGCAGTTACCTTGCTCGCTGAGATGGGAGAAGGAAACTAAAACAAAACAGCATTCCTACAACAATTCGTAAACAATACAGCATAGGACAAAAAGAGCACAACTTCTAGCAATTGTAATGCGTCACTGTTTAAAAGTCCATGCGCTTACTACATTAACGTCCAAGAACTGAAGAAAGCCGATTCATTGTTGGTGATGATCATCAGTGACCGCAGATGTAGCCTCACTCAGAAGAACATAGAAATTTTGAATGTAATCTATTTTAACAGTTTTCTAGATGACTAATTCTAAGCAAGTAAGAACAAGCATGTTTTTTTTTATGTCGCTTTCTAATGTATCAGAGAATTTTCTTTTCTTAGTTATATTAAACGGTTTAAAACCAGAGAATACTCTGTGTTTATCCAGACAAGTTGAATCATATATGTATGCAGTACGCACAATATATTTTACATCTGAAAATTAGCACCTATTTTAGCACCTTTCTTGTACAAAAATTGGCACCTTTTTTGCACCTTTATTGGCAAATTTTTGCACCTAAAATTCCTAGCTCCGGTGATGATGCATGATGCAGGCGTCATGAAGCCTAGTGCCACGGTGCCGCCACACGCGTGTACGTCCATCATGATGTTGTATACAGAAGCGGGATTCATCAGAGAACACTACAGCATTCCACTCTGCCATCCATGCATGACGGTCTTGGCACCATCTCAGACGCAAACGCCTATGCTCTATCGTCAGAGAAATCCGCAACAGTGGGTGCCGGGAAAAAATTCCCCGGTTCGCCAAACGACGAAGCACGGTTCGTGGGGACACTGGACGTTGTAAAACATCCCGTACTTCATGCGCAATCCTCGTTGACGTGGCCGTTCTGTCTGTAAGGGCCATGTGTATCAGACGTCTGTCCTCTCGTTCCGTCGTCCGACGCGGACGTTGTGAACCTCTACGTCGCTCTACAGTGCCTTCCTGGACCCACTGGTTCCATACACGAATCACTGTGGATGCATTCCGTCCTACACGGGCACCGATCTCACGGTAGGATAATCCGCATTCACGGTATGCAACAATTCGGCTGCGATCGAACTGGGAAACCTGCTGGAATCGCTGCCGTATTCGACGACGTGGCATTGCTGACCGATTTTAACACACTACACTCACGACCATGCACTTTCACTACTCTTCTGCACCTATCTGACCTGCTACAGGTACCACTTACCAGATGGCGTGGCAGGCGCACATGACGCATGACGGCCTTGAACACCTAATCATTTCCTTCTGCACCTCTCCTCTACACACTGTGCACATTTCGTCCGATTCCGATTACTCCTTCTGGGTGTTGCATTTTTAATGGCGAGCAGTTTATATCAAAATTTCAATTCGCATCAGGTCCGAATCCTTCTTGAAAGATCAAAACCAACTTCAACACTCCATGACAAATGGTTGTCTTCTTACTTTTATTTTCAATAGTACATGCTTTTATTTTTTTTGGAATACAATTAAAAAAACAATATTTACTTTGCATTGCAATTCAAAAATGCCATACATACATATGAGTGTAAACGGGGAGGGGGAGGTGGCAAATTAAAAACCAACAGTTAGAGAAATGGCATAAAATCGTGTAATAATAAGACATGGATTTTGTATTCCTTCTCCTAAGACAAGAATTTTTACCATTATCCATAAAATTAATATCTTCAGCAATGAAAGGAATTATTCTTGAGGGAAACAAAGTAATTTAAAAATGAAAAACTTTATTACAAAATATAATTTATATTGTAAACATCAAAATAATACACCAAAAACCTTTGTATACGAAGTTGGTATAATGTAACAACCCAGTAGTACCAAATAAATGCATATAAATTTTTGTTCATAGAATACAAAATAAATACTATCCAACAGTATAAATGTTTTCATATATTATGGATTCACAATGCAGCAGTACCATAAATAACATCAGGATAATAGTTCCAGTATTTCTTAACAAAGGCAATCTCAGAAAAATTGTACTGAGGAAATTATTATGCATCTACTGAAGGGTTAACATTTATAATATATCTCTCTATATATTAAGTAGTAATTAATAATACTGAGAGTTTATATTTTTGTACAATAATTAATAGCACAGTGAAAATATGTTGCAAACAAATATTACTATAACAGTCTTTTATGCATAAATGAAGTTCACCTTAAGCACCCATCTTGTAAATATTCAAAACACACATAAAATTAACAAAGAAACATGTTGTTTTTACAAAAGTCACATTCTCAATGATATAAATGTAATAACAATTGCCTGCAATAAGGTTCTGAAGTCTGCTTCTGTAGAAAAGAGTCCAACATTGTTATAAATTCATGAATTTTAAGATAACTGCTATCAGCTTCTTGTCAATGATTCCTCAACCCATGCCATCAAATTATTTAGTTCTTTTTCCAATACACCTTCATCTCCATTGTTTTCTATAACCTTGTCCCAATCAGTCACACTATCGAGATCACATTCTGTTTCAGCATCATCAATTCCTGGAATGGGAATAACTAATAAGTAAAATGAAAATTGGTGTAGAGATATGCATACCTCTACCTGCTTGAAACATACCACAAATAAGTTATTGTGATTTGTATTAATGCTTTTTAAACATATGAATATGTTGCACAGATGATCCCCGTGGTGGAGCACAGCATGCTATGATGCCAGGGGTCCCAGGTTCAAATACCAGCCTGGGCATGGGTGTTCTTTATGAGTGTCCCCTTCATCAATTTTGCCATATCACCACTCATCCACAGTGGCGTGCCCAGGATTTTCAAAGGTTAGGGGTTATGTGTACATTTTTAAGTAGTCAGTCCTCCTTTTGCCATATTTTCCTGCCTTTGACTTTCCTTTTTTTTAGAAATACTGGACCAAAAGGGGGGGGGGGGTTATAACCCCCACCAACCTCCCCCCTCCTTGGGCATGCCACTGCTCATCCACATCTTTGTGATTAGCCAAAAGTGGAAGAAAAGCAAAGTCAAATAAGCCAAATCAATCAATATGATGCCCAGTTAATTTCTGATAAAACAAAACTAAGTATCTGCTGGTGTTGGTTATTTATAGGGCTCCAATCAAAAGTCTAGTCACCATTCAAATACGCAGTTGTTAAAACTAGTATAATTTAGTGTTATTAGTGCAATATTTTAGAAGTGACCAGCACAAAGCTACAATTAAACTTGTGACACCTCAATTACAAAAGTTCTCACCAGGAGTAAATATCCATCCTCGATTCTTACGGATGTCATCATCTGCAACTATTCTTACTGTCTTCACTATTTCTCCATAATTTTCTTTCAACCATTTATAATCAGTTCTCCTCCTGGCATCACTTACAATCCATATAGGCTTTTCGTGAGCTAAAATAAATACATAAAGCAGTCTTTACATCCAAGTTTTACATTTACAAAAAAAAAAATTGCTAAATTTCAAAGATATTGTGAAATGTCTGTGCAATCAGGTATGGATCTCACAACATGGAAGGGATGAAAATGCTGAGAAAGGAATTCTTGGGGGTAATGTCCGGTCACTTCCAGGGTGAACTTGGTATGAAATGCGGAAGGTGGAAGTATTGCAAGAGGACAAAAATGCAGGGCAGTGATTGGAAATGGGTCAGATCAGAGAAATTGATATGGAAGAGATGGTTGTGTTGTGTTTGATGCCATAGAAGCAGATCAGCTGAGATTCAGCATGCAAGGACAGGTAACTTCCAGTTTTCCTTCATTATAGCTCTGCACTCTCACCAACAAAATAATATCAAACACTATCAGTAATATATGCGTAGGCTATTCAGTGGTGTTAGCTCGCACATCGCCAAGTGGACAGTCACTGTGTTCAGTGCTTGGTGTGTAGGGAGTGGAGAACAGTGGTGGGCACTAGAAACTCCCACCAAATGTGAGGTTCGTAGTGTAATTCGCTTTTTGCAGGCAGAAGGCCACAGCACAGCTGAAATCCATTGCAGAATGAGTGCCGTGTATGGAGAGAAGGTCATGAGTGAAGCTTGTGCACGCGGCAATGGTGACAGAAATTTCATGAGGGACAAACTGATGTGCTTGATGAAGGTACACAAGAACTGTCTACTGTGAAGGATTACCTCGTCAAACGAGTGGATAACATGGTTAACGAGCACTCCCGCTTCACAATACCAGGAACTAACTCAAGAATTTCCTGAAATTGGGTGAACCACTCTCTATGAGATTGTGACTGTGGCCGAGTTCCCTGCCGGCAACCTTCTTCGATGAGGGCATACAGAAGATGGTGCCAATGTTACGACAAATGTCTGAATTCAGGTGGCAATTATGTTGAAAAATAGTTCAGGTGTGTGCACAACTTCAGTGTATAATAAATATGGGTTTTTCTTATTTCTATTTTGTTTCATGCCTCTCAGAGGTTGATTTCTGAATAGCCCTCATATGTTGGTCATCGGAAGATCCAAAACTTGACCAAAAATAATTTTTGTTATCTGGGTACCTGTACCTGTACAATATAAAATTTATTGCCAACTGGTACCATAACAAAGATTAATTCTTGGAGAACTGTAAGAAACTATTAAAAATATATATGTTTAACATCAGTGAAGATACAAAACAAGCTTGTGGGAAGGGAACTTTTGGTACCCATTTCCAAAACACAGAAATAGAAGAAACAATATAACTTTGAAGAGCAGAACCAGTAGCCCCTTAATAAACTGATGTGAATAAAAATATTCTGGAATGTTGTACTGTGAAGTTGATAATTCAATAGTTCATGAAAAGAAATTAATTGTATTATCCAATACAGTTAAATACTGTAATAAAAAAAGCATGATATATGCAAATAAATACCCTAGTCGAGAAGGTAAACCTTGTTTTATTGTAGGTACTGTATATAGATATACATATATATGTTCTATTGTTACAAACAATTTTTGGCACTGTACCCTAAACAAGTGTCAAACAGGGGTAAAGAGTATATTTTGCAGAAAATGTAGTTTTTTTAAATAGTTTCTGCAGATTTTTTAAAAAAATGTTTTCAAAGAGTATTCTTTTGTCTTATGCAAACACAAGTAACTATGTAGAAATTTTCAGCGTGAAATGCAGGCTCGACCACGACTCGACCCGGGATCTCATGCCAGACACCCAGGTTCAAGTCCTGGTCGAGCCAGCATTTTTCGCTGAAAATTTCTACATAGTACATCTCCTGTATGTGCCTAATCTTCAACAAGTAACTATGTTACATAGCCATTGCTTGCACTAATAGCCTACTCAAGAATAATTGGCAATAAATTCCCACTATATTTTTGCTATGGCACAATACATTTTAACATTTTTTATGACAAATTATGCGATGATTTTCAACTATACTTGGCACGATTGCACAGAAAGGCTATCGAGACTGGACCTACAGTTTAAATGGGGGAAAATTTTAGTACCCGCGAAACGTATTTCTTCAATTTTACAGGAGAAAGTACTTACCGAACTGACTTTCCGTACACTTTTGAAAGGTCGTGGAAGTGTTTTTCCCCATCGCTTAATTTATTTCGCTGGTAAATCATGTATTTTTGAAGATTAATGTCTCTCCAATGCACGAAAGCTCTTGCCTCTATGTCGTTCCACTATGTGAACCAAATGTTGCATGTGTTCGATGATGTAACCCCCGGTCAATGTTTCCAACCACACTGTTGTTTTCCAAGAACATGACAATTTTAACTATGTTTGCCTAACCTAACCTTGCCGTGCATGGTTCGTGGGGCTATCCGTGCATGGTTTGTGGGGGTTTTCGAAGCTGGAAAAAATTACAAAATCAGTAACACGAAAGTAGGTATTTATTGGTGAAGAAAGTTGGAAACACTGCACACCCACTGATCATAGACAACGCTAGTCAATATTTGACCGTCATATTGAGTGTAACTCAACAAAAAAACGAACAAACAATAATTACTCGATATGTGGAAAATTGAAATTATTTTCATAAAAAACCGAAATGCCACCTTCAAGAATCCTTAGCAATGCATAATACGTAAGTACCAATGTGAAAAAGAAGAAAATATAGAAATTTCAGACGTTTCGCGGATACTAACATTTTAATTACTTCTGGAAGTGACAAAAGCAATGAAATTATCTTCAAGATCTGCAAAGAGCACAAAAGTGAAGTCTTAAAAGTTATCAAACTTAAAATACCACATTTCAGTAATATGCAAGTTATTATGCAAGCATTGTGAATTCAGGAAGTCCTATACAATGGGCAAGTGAATTTTCTTCCCCACTATTCCATAGCTTAATTTTTAAACTATCTCAAAGTTCAAGCTGGTTTCTTTACTTCCCATGAACAATCATATTTAAGCAACGAGGTTGAGATAATTTTTTTGCTAGTCCTTGAGCCATACAGAATTAACTTCAACAGTTTGTTTAGTTGATTTATAATTGTGGAAAGAGCACATAGTATGTGTAATGAATATATCAACACAAACATGAATATTTTAGTCATATGCAGGAAGTTGTTATACTGGAACCACGAGCAAAACAACTTGTGCAGACCCGCGGCTCCTGTGCACCGTACCCCCGTGAGTAGAGGAGGGGGAGAGTGGACAATGCTTCCTTATGGCTCGAGGTGGAGGGAAGAAGGGAAAGCTGCACGGGGACTTCTCGTCCCAAGGTTTTTTTTCCTTGTGGTCGCTCTATAGTTATTGTATCCATCATGCTACCTCAAACAACATCACTGAGAATTTTGGAAGGGGAGATATATCTTCCTTTTAACAGTGTTGTTTCATCATCTTTTGAGGATCCTATACACCCTTTCCTTAGGAAAACTGGGTCAATTGGGTGATATAACTGTTATATAATAACAATCATAATCTTTATTCATCGGTTGACCCATTTTTTCATGGGTATGGATTCAATCTCCCCCCTTTTTGGAGGGGATGCAAGAGTTCATTCCTCCTTAAGGTCATGCTTTGCCATATGGTGCTCACTAATAAATAATTTTAATTTACCTTTAAACATTTCTATGGCTGCTCTACAAAAGTATCCATAATCCTTTGCTCTGACTTCTTCCCCCCACTTTACCATCTGCAATCTGTATTTTTCCTTGTATTCACTTGTGTCCAACAATTTGTCAAGATCTAGATCATGTGTCTTGGCCCAATGTGATTTAATTGGTGCAGAAGTTCGAATGATAACACTCCTCTCTGCACTTATCCTGAAATAAAAACAAAGACGAATAAGCAAATGGTTACAATACAATACTAGGTTAAACTTTACTGCCGTGTATCCACCGGAAGTTGTGGTTTGTATGTGGTAAGTCAGCGAGCGTATGTTTATTTTAGTAAGTTGATGGTAGGTGGCTCTGGTGATGTTCAATTAGCTAGTGCTTGGTATGTAGTCACAGATTGTGTAGTAGTTTCTTATCAGTTGCCGGTTGAGCGTATTTTACTGGTGGGTCATGTTGGTATGGCCTCGGCTTCTACGTCCGCGGACGTTGAATTTGGTAAAACTACTGTAAAGTGTAAATTTTCACCAGTTTATGTTCCAGCTAATTGTGATTAGTAAGGTAAGTTTGATTTCTTTTTATTTTGGAGTAGGTAATTTGTGGTTGTAATGTAAATTTTTTAGTTTTCGTTTAGTTTTAAATTCGGGTACTCATAGAAATTTAGATTTAGTGATTTGGATTTGGATTGGTTCGGGGGTTTGGGGGCGGAGCCCCCAACAGTAGTATAAATGAAGATTTTTTTAATTGAAAGTTTTTATTGGAGTGGTTTATTCTTGTGTTTAGTCGTTCCCCATTGGGTTTACTGGTGTCGTTCCCCCTTCTGTTTACTGGTGTCGTTCCCCCTTGTGTTTACTGGTGTCGTTCCCCTTTGTGTTTACTGGCGTCGTCCAACTTGTGTTTATTGGCGTCTTTCTCTTTCGTGTTTACTTGTGTGGTTCCATTTTCATTTTTAAGGCGAATTTCTTCCTTGTGTGTATTGGCGTGTTTCATCCTTGTGTTTACTGGTGTGGTTCCAATTTTATTTTACTGTGTGTTGAAAGGGGTAAATCATTTATTTTTTTGTCGTTCCCCCTTGTGTTTAGTGGCGTCTTTTTCTCTCGTGTTTACTGGCATGGTTACATTTTCATTTTTAAGGCGCATTTCTTCCTTGAGTTTATTGGCGTGTTTCCTCCTCGTGTTTACTGGTGTGGTTCCAATTTGATTTTACTGTGTGTTAAAAGGCGTAAATCGTTTTTGTGTTCGGAAATTGTTAATTTTGTATTTCCAATATGGCGGTTCGTTTTTGATTGGTTATGATGCGAGTTTGGAATGATGACGTGATTTTCAAAATGGCGGCAGGTGCTTCCGGTGGAGTTACTACTGTAAATTTTCACCCAATACTAGATAAAAGATTTGGTAAAACTTCGATAGCGTCCCAACAACTCTCACTCATTTATTTAGTCATTTTTAACATTCTTACTTACCTATTCTGCATTTCAAAAGATTCTTCAAGGTGCTATTTTGCTTCTTTCACGAAAAAAGTTCAATTTTTGACATAAAGAGTAATTATTAAACCATTGATATTAGCCCCAGAAACCATCCACGGGTAGCCCCAAAAACCATTGACGTTAGCCCCACGAACCATCACGGGGAGGAGGTATGCCTACGAGGTTAGGTTAGGTTCCATTAGCACTCCTTTTGTTCAATTTAGCATATACGGACAACACCGGTTTTTCTAGATGAAAGAACTTCTAAATGCTACAGAAACTCATTTCGGTAAGTTGTTTCGGTATAATTTAACAATACAGGGAATTTCTCCAATTTGTTTGAAATTTCGGATACTTACTAATTTGGGTCTCCTAATCACGAATCTGCACTTAAAATTTGGCGCTCACGTATAGAAATTCCTAAATTATGGCTAGCCCCACGGACCATTGGCGCTAGCCCCACGAACCATTGGCAGGTGGTTAGGTTAGGCTAGGTTAGGTTAGGAAACATAGTTAAATTTTAGGGTCATAGTAATATCAGGAATATATATATTTCGTTCTTTAAGTATTTGAAACAGAAAATCTTTCGATAAATAATGAGCAATTGTGCATTGTCGGTTGCGATGACTGACCCTCTTATTTTGCAAGTTTGACACGTGAGCGCCAAATTTTAACTTCAGATTCGTGATTAGGAGCCCTAATTTAGTGAGTATGCCGAATTTCAAACAAAATGGAGAAATTCTCGGTATTGTAAAATCGCTCCGTAGTTTCTTGTGTAAAAATGAAGAAATCCATTGGGACGCTATCGAAGTTTTACCAAAGATTTTTTTTTTTTTACTGCTGTAGCCTGGGTACAGTGCAGGTATATACAGTGAATTCATAAATATTAATACAAAGATTTCACTTTAAAGCTTGTTACTCTCCAAAGGTTCAGAGTTCGGGTACTGATCTGGTTATTTCTTCACGTCCTTTCATCAATTTCATCTATCATTTAATATCATCGTCCTAATTAGGCAAAAGTGGCGAAAATTAACGGCAATTACCAAATTTACTTTTACAATATGATACATTGCACTTAGTCTTATTTAATACAAACAAACTTTGTCACAATAAGGTTAACAATAAACAAAATGTTTATTAATAATAAGCTGTAATGAGTTACCGTTTGTATAATACTTCTGTTATAAAATCCTTTCCCGATTTCCTTTTTCCACTAAAAATCAAAACGCAAGTTGGATTTTTACTCATTTCGTTACTTGTGAGTTGTGGGTGGCAGCCAAATAAAAACAGCTGATCACCGCATCCGGTACAATATAAGTCGTTGATGAAAGTATTCCAAGCTAGAATGAAGACGATAGAATATGCTTTGCAAAAAGTATTACTAGGAAACTTTTTTACAGCACAGTAAATATACGTTAAAATAAATTACATTTAAATAGCCCAAATTGTATGTACATATTACGTTATACATTGACGTCAGTCGTAACCGGAAGCGAACAAGTATGAAAAGCGATCTGTCAGGTTGAATAGAGTTTGGTTCGATTGTGTTTAGATAGATAATAGGGAATAATGTCGTCGTGTAACATTGTTCTAGGTATAAGGTTAACGCTAGACAGTTTCAAACGCGTGAAATTGGAAGGAGTAAATTTTGATTCAAAAGTAGAAACGCTAAGAGCCGAAGCGTCAAAACGAACTAATCTGCCAAAAAATCTATTGGGTAAGTTAAATTCCTTGAACTGGCACATTCAATTTAGCCTATCTAACTTATTTTTAGTTGGAAAGTAAGAGTACATGAAATACTTTTTCTGGAAGTAGTAAATTTCCCCTTAATTTTGAAATAGCGATGTGTTGTTCGTTGACATTGTACAAGTGATTTTCTTTGTCCCTTCGCCATTACATTTATTAAAGCGATTTTCTTTGTCCTTTATAATTATGTTTGTGTGTGATAATTTGTGATTCAAGATCGCAATAAATTATCGGGAATTGTCCTGATATGTCGTACCACCTGGCTGCAGCCTGGCAAGTATCGATGAATTCCTTTTGGGGGAGAGGGTGAACACCATTTTTTAAGGGCTATAGATAGAACCTGACAATTTTATGTTTAACGCCAGTGTCCACCCATGTTTGCAGCTCTTACAAAAGCCGAAACCCGCCCAATTGTTCATATTCAAGCCTAAGCACTCGCAAGTGTTCAAAATTGTCTTGTCACACATCGACACGAAGCAAAGGAAGTCTTCTAGAATACAGTTGGATCATGAAACAATTAATGCACAGCAATGGCGACTCATGCTACTTATTGTTTGGAGGCCTGCATTCATAAAAAAATATATCTTGCCTTAACTATTTGAATGGCCGCGGTGGCTCAGTCGGTAACACGTCTGACTACCATGCTAAAGGTCCTGGGTTCGATCTCTGGCCGGTTCAAATCAGGGAACTTTTCTAACGTTGGAAGCAGCCCCGGCGCCCACCCAGCATCGAATAACATGGGGGTACTACTTTACTATACCGGAGACACCTATCAATGATTTATTTCACATTTTTTTACATTGCTAACATACTATTCTGCATTGCGGAACATTTTTTTAGGTGAAATAATGAATTTCTAACGAAAATAATGTATATTTCTTACATTAACGTACTTACTGTTGTTCCTTATTTCCCACAAACCATCCACGGGTAGCCCAAAAATTCTCAATAGCCTCACGAACCATCACGGGGACAAGGTATGCCTACTAGGTTAGGTCTGGCCTGTTAGGTTAGGTTCCATTAGCACTCCTTTCGTTCAATTTAGCATATATGGACAACATCGGCTTGTAGCAGCAGCAATATCGCGTATTGTGCTCTCGTGTAGAAATCAAATGGCGGCAGCAGCAATAGCGTGTCGGAAATAGATTTTCGTAGAAAACCACATGCAGATTTTCGTAGAAAACCACATGCATTCGCATTAAAATGGATCAAAACTACATTCCCGAACATCAACAACGCTACAGAAAATGATTTGCGTAAGTACTTTCTCCTGTAAGTTTGAAGAAATCCGTCTCCAGTATAGTAAAGTGTTACCAACATGGGTACCTGGGGGAATCCCTTGGGGGTAAAGGTGATCAGGGGTGTGGTGCTGATCACATCACCCCCACTCACGAGCAGATCAAGAAAGTGTGAGGTGTTACCCCCACACCCCCTATACGCCTTCATGGCGTGGTGCTAAACATAGGGGAACACTTTACCTTTTTTTTTTACTTAACTATTTGAAGATGAACTCTGTGTGGCGGTTTTTCATTGTAGCGAACTTGTCAATCATTCACTTGTACGATTTACCATTCAGAACACCAGATTATATAACTTACTTCCAGAAAAGAAATAACTCTTTGAATAGATTTGAAAACTTAAACTATTACGCACTTACTGACAAGGGAAACGGACGCGTTACAAGTCCGACCACTGTTTCTCTCAGTAATCACAAGTTTATGCGCTGTGTCGCTGTATTATGGTGTGAGAGCTTTCGATTTCTACCACTTGTCGGTGCCACTGTACATTAGACTGCAGTTTTTGCAGTCTGCTTTTTAGCATTGTCAAGGGCCTAGCAGGGAGGGAAGTGGAAGCAGTGCTTGCATTAGAGTTAGCATAGAGATGTACTGGCAGCGGTTTCATATACCAGTTTGCTGCTTGTCACGTGCCAAGTGAATTTGAAAGCTCCACACGGTGCATCGGGACGCGGTAAGGTAGCGGAAGTATAAAAATTAATTTTTTGCACTAATGGCAAGAAAATATAATATGCACCCCCCCCCACCCCTTCATCGGCCGTCACTGATTCAGTGAAAACCCTTCTGTTCCCATCACATCTAATGTTTCGTTTCCCAATATGAATAAATGCTTACTCATTTATCTCCAGTGACGTGCCTAAGGGATGGTTGATTGGTCATAACCCCATATGACCCAGCATTCCTTTAAAAAAAGAATGTGAAAGAGAGGAAAAGATGCAAAATGAGGACTTACCACGAAAAATAGTAGGTGTAAAGTCCGCGCGTTCATTATATCCCCAGCGGTTAACAAAGGGAGCGGTGCTCTTTGTTAAAAGAAACACCCAAGCGGGCGGTTTCCTTTTGAAGAAACGGGAGTAGGAAAGCGATGTTGCCAAATTGAAGGAAAGGGTAAAGAAAAAGAAAGAGAAACAAACAAATTAAAGAATATGTAAAGAGAAAAGAAATACAGATAAAGATTAAAAAGGACAATATTAATAAAGATAGGAAAGAGGCATATTATAAATCCTTATATTTACACATATTTACTCGAAAAATATATTATCCTCGTGCTGACAGCGACTTCAAAATACAGTTGCAAGTACCATCGTCCCACCCTTTTTTGACGACGTCGTGAGTGTCGAACCAAGTTTCATCTAAATAAACGATCTGGCAGCCTTCTGATCTCAACTTGTTGAGTTTGTGAAGGTAACGATACCGCCAAGCAACAATTCTTGTCGACTCCATTATTGCATTTCTTTTCATCAGCTGACGAAAAGAAAAACCAAGTTTCTTCAGAAGCTCTCGAAGCGTAGTTTGTTTGTAAGGAAAGTCTGATATTAGTTTCAGTTGTGTTAATAATTCACAGACACTTGGTGCGCGTCCTTTAGAAAAATAATTGTAACTCTCTCTCCTAACAAAATCGCAAACAAACTCGTCCACTTTATGAAATTTTTTCTATTTATTACCAGGCTTCTTTGGTGTAACTGGGCCTCTTTCTCTGATCTTTCGCACTGTTTTCCTGTCTAATTTCAAAATATTTGCTGTCTCCGATATTGGTCCTCTTCCTGAATTATTCCTGGAGACATATTCGTGCACACTGCATACAAATTCTTGAGCTTGTTTGTTCAGAATTCTCTTTCTTTTCCTCAGCACTCTGGAACTGCCGCTGCTAGTACTTGGCTGGGGGTCACTTTCGTCAGTTAAATTCTCCTGCGCAACAGCGTTTGCTAAAGGAACCTGGTTTGCAACCCACGGTCTCCACATGCTAATAACAAAACCAAAATCTAATATAAAAACTAAAAGCACAACACTATAACAAAGCAACAACACAGCACCATAACACAACAAAGAAATAACACAACACAACACAACTAGTTAAGAAAATCAACCCCGCACGTGGTTATGGCGCAAAATTAACGAGAGGCTCACGCACCCGCCTGCTCCGCCTTGCAACTACAAGAAATGTAAAGAAAATGTGGCAACAACGTCTGAGTGCACGCGCTAATCGGGAGCGGTCTGGCTATTGTTGGCTATTGTTTCCAGTGTTAAGTTTTATCAAAGGGTTGCCGATGGGGATATAATGAACGCGCGGACTTTAACCCCCCTCCCTTCCGAAAATCCTGGAATAACTACTCTTTATCTTGGACACAATTTTTTTTAAATCAAGTCACCAGGAGTTTTTATCATTTCGTATTGGAGGCTGAAGTAAAGCACCTTGAACATGATCAAATATATCATGAACATGTCCTTGAATTGGTCGCTTAAAACAAAATGACAGAGAAAACACCATTTTTTTCATTGTAACCAAGGTTCGGTCAAAGAATATCTATTTAGGAATTGTTCTAATTAATGCATATTTATAACCTCATTATATTCTAGGATGCTCTGCAGATAAACTATTCATAAATATTGCCAGTAGTTCGACCCCTCTTATTCAAGAACATTCTTTCTTGCGCCTTCCAGAGATTAGAAATTACAATGAATCGTCCTACGTGTGGAGCTGCCTTTGTTGTGCAGCTTCCAAATGCTGACAAGTCTCTACATGGGCTCAAGTTTGCTGCGACAACACTGAAAGCTCAAGAAAAGTTTACATGCAATATTATCAACAACAAGGTTATAGAACATGATCCATCTTGCCTTGATAAGTATTTCTCACCTTAAATTATCGTCACTTTATTCAAGAACCTAATTTTATGTAGTGTAAATTGAAAATTACCTGAAGCCCCCTGATCCCCCCCCTTGGATACGTCCTATTAACAATAATAGGGTTATAGAACATTCTCCGTCTTGCCTTGGTAAGTATTTCTCTCCTTCAATTATAATCACATTATTCAAGAAGACAAAAAGTAATTTTATGTAGTGTAAACTGCAAAATTTCCTGATGGGGTTCGAGCCACCTAATCCCCACCTTGGATACGCGCTAGTAATAATATCAGAGTTATAGAACATTTTCCATCTTTTGTTAATAATTATTTCTCTCAAATTGTCATCACATTATTCAAAAAGCCAAAATCCTAATTTTATCTAGTGTAAACAGAAAAAATCCTGAAAAGAGGATGGGTGGTGCTCAAGCCCCTTATTCCCACCTTGGTTCCATGCTATTAACAATAACAAGGTTATAGAACATTCTAAGTCTTGCCTTGATAATTATTTCTCCTTAAATTTGTCACATTATTCGAGAAGCCAAAAGTCTAATTTTATCTAATGTAAGCTATAAAATTTCCTGGAGGGAGGGGGTTGGGTGGGGGGTCAAGCCCCTTGTACCCAACCTTGGATACGTGCTATTATCAATAACAGGGTTACAGAACATTGTCCGTCTTGCCTTGATAATTATTTCTCTCCTTAAATTATCATCACATTATCTAATTTCACACCTCAAGAAACAAAAACCTCATTTTATCTAGTGTAAACTGAAAACTTTTAAAGGGGGGTGGGGGGGCTAAGCCACCTTGGATATGTGACTGCCACCGGCATTAAATTCTATTTATTGCCTGGGCAGAAACACACACATTCCACTGAACTCAAGATGACGCAAGATACAATATGTCGACATATAGAATAGAACCACCAGGGCTGTTGACCCACTGTACCCCCATAATATAAAATTGGTTCATGTGTGTTGAAAATAGACAGAGATATTTGATCCCAAAGTATGGCCCGCGTAAGTAAAAACCTGCTATTTCGGAGTACTTTCACCACTTTTTATTAGTAAAAGCAGTATGTTTGCACACTCAAATAGCGAAAGAACACGTCGAAAAAATCACAAAGCCACGTCTGCACCGCCTGCTGGACCTCATCATCTGACCTGAACCGACGACCACGCAGCTTTGAAGCTGTCCACCCACTCACACCTTTTGTTGAGTCATGGTGCTTGCTCCATACTGCGCTAAGAGCCGACGGTGGATGTCTGCCTGTTTGACTCCTCTGACCACAGAAAGTGCACTACGGCTGACTGTTCCTCGATGGTGCATTAGTGGAGTGGTGCTTCCATATGTATGACTTTTTTGCTCTGGGACACTCGACTGATGGATATTCCTACTTCCACGTCACTTTAAGTATACACGTGTTGATGTCAGACACACCCAGTTTTCGTTTATTCCTGGGAAAACACAAAATTGCCTTTAGTTTTTGATTTACCCTCGTAGCTACCAATCCCTAACCTAATGACGTAAAATTATAGCTACTGCTGTGGAATGTCATGTTGGGTGCTATATTCACTTGCACGTAGCCTTCGGGCTGTTCTGCTTTATGGAAAGGTAACGCACTAAGGCAACAGTCATACGTTACTTCACAATAACACATTTCCGCGAGTTAAAAATAACTGAAAACATTCATAAACCATGCAAAATATTTCATTTTTCTCAAGGGGGTATAGAGGATCAAGAATACCAAACATTCCTAACCACTTAGGAATAGAACACTTTTATTGTATATTGTCAGGGTGGCGACAGACCAGGAAAACCGGGAAATCTCAGGGAATTTGAGGTGTCAAAAAGAGTCAGGGAATTTTGTCTTCATTGACTTTTTTATTTTTTATATTCTGTGAAAAAAGTACCGGGAATTGTTAAATAAAATGCACAATTTTCATTTATTCATCACTATTTATTTTGTCGCCTTCAAAGTAGGCCCCATTTGATGCAACACACATATGTCAGCATTTTTCCATTCTTGATAAACACTTTTTATAGGCTTTTTCCGGTATGGCCTTCAGCTCCTTCCACGAATTTTGCTTTATGGCTTCAATCGAGTAAAAACTGGTACCCCGGAGCGGCAATTTTAGTTTTGGAAACATAAAGAAGTCATGCGGGGCCAGATCTGGTGAATACGGTGGTTGTTCGATGGTATTTATTGTGTTTTTGGCCTTAAATTCAGTCACAACTGTCTCTCTATGTGATGGTGCATTATCGTCGTGTAAAATCCACAAATTGATCTTCCACAAATCTGGCCATTTCTGACGGATTTTCTCATGCAAACACTTCAATACGGCCAAATAGTATGACCGTCTGTCCCTCTGGAACAAATTCATGATGCACCAAACCACGAATATTGAAGAAAACAATGAGCATCACCTTGACTTTTGAGCAACTTTGACGTGGTTTTTTCGGTTTCGGCTCGTCTTTTGTCCTCCATTCTGACGACTGTTGACTTGTTTGCAAGTCAAACTCGAAGATCCATGTCTCATCACCAGTTATGATGCATTCCATGAATGTGGGATCTGAATTGGCGAGATCCAGCATGTCTAAAGAGACCTGGTCATGGTACTGTTTTTGAAGAAAATTCAGCTCTTTTGGAACAAGTCGTGCAGCGACGCGTCTCATGCCCAAAATATCCACCAAAATAAAACTAACAGACTCGTGAGAGATGTTAAGGTCAGTCGATATCTCTATTAAGCTGGAATGGCGATTATTGAGCGCAATTTACTTCACTTTTTCAATGTTTTCATCCGTTGAAGAGGTCGAAGGTCATCCAGAACGAGGCATGTCTTCGACGATCTCTCGGCCCTCCTTGAACACTTTGTACCACTCGTAAGCCCGTGTTTTTGATAAAACTGATTCACCATAAATCTTTTCTAACATTTTTAGCAAGTAGCACACGAAATTCCGTTCGCAACACAAAATTTAAGGCAAACTCTTTGTTCAATAATTTTGTTCATTGTAAAAATCGTGATGCACTACTGAAGTTGACTGATTCAACCTTCTGCTGTAAACAAACTGGTTGACAGATTGCGGTCATGTTTGGCATAGTAATTAAGTACAGAGCTATGAACTTACGGAAAAAAGTTTTAAAAAATTCATTTGCACAGGCCTTTTAAATTACAAATTCCTAGTACTTTTTTGACAGAAGGTATAAGGTATAATATATATATTTATTTATTTAAATATATCGTTATGGAACTCTGCACGGGAACAGGAAATCTCGTTCGTAAGTTTCGGCCTCAACTTTAGGCCCCTTTTATGCACAACACAACCACAGTGCCAGAAACCAGTGATGGCAGGAGGAGAGAGAGAGAGAAATTTATCTCGCCCGGGCTTCTCTGCGGGAATTTTAAATTCGAACACTCTTTGGAGGAAATATGTTATAACTCTGCCACTATGGGAGCAATTTTCTTCGGATAACTTTTGTTTTGCAGCTAAAACATCAGCGCATGCAACCGTGTATAATTCAGAACACCGGACCAAGGAAGGGCAGCTTGGGGGGGGGGGGGGGGGCATATTATCTGAATTTCAATGGAAAAAACAAAAATCTGTAGTTTGGCCCCTCTTCTCCTGCTATTTTGGGGAGAAGGCGCTAACTTTAGTATTCTTTTCAAAGAATGGACATTTCTCAAGAGAATGAAACATGTTTCATGTTCTTGGATGCCATACAAGTTGAATAATAAGCCAAAATTTGATTTTTTTTTATGAAAAATAGGTAATTTGCATTTTTGGAGGAAAATTGTTATAACTCAGGCAGTATGGGAGCCATCTACTTTGTATAAGTTTTGGTTTTCAGCTAAAACATCATAGCATGCAACCGTGTACAATTCAGAAGGCTGAACCGAGGAAGGGGGTTTTGGGGGTGCGACTACCGAATTTCAATGAAAAAAAACCATAAAAATCTGAAGTTTGCCCCCTCTTCTCCTGCTATTTTGGGAAGAAGGCGCAAACCCTTAGTATTCTCTTCAAAGAATGGACGTTTTCAAAGAGATTGAAACATGTTTCATGTTCCTGGGTGCCATACAAGTTTAATAATGAGCCAAAATGTGAAACACTGTTCGGAAATGGCATTGATATGTTGCGGAGAGGGGGGAAGGTTGGTGATCAATATGAATTTCCCAGGCTTGCTCCAGACCCGTGACGGAGTATCCACCCAAACATAAGAGTATGAAGGTCCAAAAAGCACATTCATTTCGTAATCAGCACCATGATACCATACGGTATCATCGGGCCAGTAGGACCTTACTCTGATGATACCATATGGTATCATCGAGGGGAGCAATTCCAGATGCAACAGACTGACACTTTGGAAGATTTTCTTCAGCTTTCTAAATTTTTAATTAGGCAGATATATAATATTAAATTTCCAAAACATCACTATGTTAGATAACAAAAAGAGTCCTTTTTAACCCAGTAACAAACTTTTCACAATTTTGTCTGACTATGGAGAAAATAATAAAAAAATGCATGGTAACGGACTGACACATGTGTCAACCCACCGTTTCAAATTACTGAATGTTTTGATGAAATTCTCTGAAAGTTGGACACTTTAGTACTTCTCTTTTTCAATGATTAATAGTGGAAGATGGTACAGTAAGACAGCAAAATCTGAATGCTTCAGTTTTATTCAGTGGTTCAGAAAAAAATAAAGTAAGTCTGGTAACGGACTGACATGTATGGTAACATACTGACACCTTCTGTAATATATTCATAAACTCAACAGACTTACATATTCTTACTAAGAAAAATGTTTTTCTTTACTATATATATATATCTCAAATTAGTTAAAGTAATACTGAAAACTACTAACAATAAGTAACACTAAAACTATTTAAACACTGTACAAAGGAAATAAGGTATATAAACTGCTAATACTGTATGACAATGTTACACTGCTTGCTTCTTAAAATCTTTAAATTGTTTTTCTATTTGTCTTAAATGTGGAATTTCAAAAGGACCAGCACCCTGCAATTCAACTGGTCCATAAAATGAAAACTTCTTGTTTACAGTTTCTATATCATTAGGTCGTGGCTAGAAAAAGCTGTTAACTGAACGATATTTCATCATTGTCCATGGTTAATATTCTGTTAATATAAAATGTCTGTTCATAAAATACTGCATAATATTTCTCAACTTCCAAAGAACTGTTTTGTAATACTTCGTAACTTCCAGAACACTGATTTTTCAAGAAGGAATGATCAAATTTCTCAGTCGATCCCTTATAGTTGCAGCATTCAATGACATTTTGAGAGATGACTTTGAAATGGCGAATATTGTGTGTGTTTGGAATTTGTTGAATATTAACCCAGTGTTCATCTATTGTTTCTTTCACGTCTTCTATGGTGAAAATTGGGATTTCTGCTACTACAATTTTTGTCTTCTTTTCTTGAAGAAATGTGACAAATTCATGTGCACAGTGAATTGAAGTCTTCCGAGCCATTACAGCTTCCCTCGCCATCCTCTTTACTTCTCCCCAATTGCATCTACAGCCCCTTTACCATGGGAAGTTGAAAAAAAACAACACTCAATGTTGTTTGTTCCTGCTGTATAAAATGTCATCAATATATAAATGGCATAGCCAAAATTCTGTAGAAACATGTATACCTGAAGAATGGAGGGCGATTAATAACAGTTTAATGTTTTCATGTGTCATGCAAACATTTTGAGGTATATTTTGTAAAAGAAACACAAACTTGGGTCTGCAATCAGCAAAAGTAGAAAAACTTATTTTTATCTCAGCATGCTTCAAGCAAAATTTTGCATATGCTTCCTGAAGGGTTGTAAGTAAGTACCATTTCTCATATTTTGTTTTCTCTCCACCTTCACACACAGTTACAGTCTCTTGCTCCAGGGGCTTGCTAAGTGATTTCATCCATGGAGTAAAATTTTTTTATAACATTTCTAGTTTTTGTTTCTGATTGGGTACTTGAGGGAGTTGTAGAGCTATTACCAATCTTTAGTCCTTCATTCCTTGCAAAATCAACTATAAGAGCTCGTCTCTTTCTGGGGGAAGCAGGGAAGGCAGATGATGAATGTTTTTTTTGCTTTTTCCAATGATTGACGTGATGAATACACTTTTATCGGTGTTTCAATGACAGATTTTGTTGGTGCTTCAGGAGGAACAGTGGCACTAGCATTATTCTGACTACCAGTAGTTTTTCTTTTCTTCTGTCTTTCCTTCCATTTGTATTCACTTTTTTTCTTCTTAATCTGCCGTTTACCTCTCTCACTAAGTGCACTTTTTTTATTTTTTTCAGCGTCTTTTCTCTTTACTTCTTCATAACAAGCCTTTTTTTTCATACGCTGTCTATAATTCCGCTGCTTCTCAGCATTGCTTAATCTTTTCATCTTTAAACAAAAGAAAATATATTTAAGTATGATTTTTACAATAAAAAATATTTTATAATATAACTAACATTATTTTATAACTTTAAAAATCATTTTGAGTAATAAAAGTTCAAGCAGGACTGCCAGATAGCATGTATGGAAATGTTTTTTTTAATATTTTATATAACTTCTTCTTATAATGTCAGTCTGTTACCAAAGTCAGTCCGTTACCTACCCATAATACCCAAATGCCTTAAGATATAACTGTGAAATTTTTTGTCTGAGTAGTCTGGGTAAACTTAACACAGGAAATAATGTTTTATGAAATTGTCACTTTTCTTATAAAAAAACTTTTTATACTGTTAAACGAAGTTTAGTGTGCATTACTTCTTCATACATGATATTTTTAGTATACAGTTTCTGTGCAAATAATGTTATTTTTATGCACATTCTAATAATATAATTAACTTTCAGGTGTATAGTTTCTGAATGATTTTATAGGTATTGAAATAAAACCATTATTTATACAATGCGAGCTCCGACTAGCAGTACCATCATATTTTTTTTATACTTCAGCTGCAAAAATCAGTTATATTAGGATATATATACTACATTAATCTACATGAAGTTTTCTTTCCAACAAGGTATAATACATGCTACTTGGTTACACTTAGATTTTCACACTTCAGGTTGACAATTTTCTGGAATTGCTCGGGGAGTAGAGGTTAAGCCTCTAAATATTACGTGGAAAATACACTGAATTATCATTTTTTTCTTGTCCGTATGGGAGCAGTAAGGGAACTTGTCAACAGATGGAGGGGATAAGAGCGGATGGCGCCGTCCGATAGTTGTCGGACGTTGTAGTAAGGCATTTTGTTGGGCAAACTGAAGGAACATGGAAACAAATAGGTTCCATTGATACATAACGATTTTTGTCGAATATCGCCACCTGACAAAGTATCTCACTACAACATGCGACAGAAATTGCATGGACTGCAACATCCAACAAAAATCACATGCATAAACAAGAAAAGCTTTAGACTGCAAATATGCTGCTCGAATTTAATTACTCTTCTGTCTCACTTCACCTTATTTAATGTAGCAGTGCTTACAAAGGTTTTCTTTCATCATCCTGACGTATTACTGGTTTCGCACAAGTTAACATACGTTTACAATGACATTGCACTATTCTTAGATATCAAGAAGAATCCAACCAAACGGGATATATATTGAATACTCTCACGAAAAAGTGAAACATAAACCTGCATTGGTGAATGTTATAAGAATTGGCAAGTGCATGCTCCCAACCTCAAATTTACTGCAACACTAGTATTGCAATGAAATTAACGCCACTCTCTGTCCTGTCTGTTTAAACTCATGAGAGATGGTTATTAATCTCTCACTGAGTAAGGTTAATGTCCAATATTATGAAATAAAATACTAATAATAAATGCATAAATATTTTAATATCATACTCGTATTTACTCGAATCATTCAATCATAAAAGCAAACACTTTCTTCAAGAATTGACTTTTCTTTGCCAGCCCTGCTAAATTTTCACTTTTCCATCTACTGATTTATACGAGGGGTGGCCAGAAAGTAATTTCCGATTAGTAGGGACATTGATTTTTCGGAAACGTCAAAACCGTGAATAATGGTAATTGCTGCAAAGTTATGTTTATGAATCTGCAGTGATGTCTGGGCACATTTTTCGCCCGTTCGAAATATCGAAATAATGCGAATTGTTGGCAATTTTAGCGATTTTTTTAAAAATAAATGTCCTAAAACAACGAAAAATTTCATGAAATCCAACATTCTTGTCTTTTCTAGGCCATGTTTGTGTACATAGAACATGCAAGTTTTCCAACATTTTACTCAAGAGTAAACTAGAGAGTTATATGTACATGGAATAATTCCCACAGCCACATTAGTAAATCATGTATTTCCCACGATTTTTTCAACTTCTATGAAAACCGTTTGCATCACAGAGCAAAGTGGCAGGGTTCTAACAGGAGATCGAGTGCGTATCTACCGTCACACGGGACCTTCATCTTCGTATTTGTCACACGAGATATGTTTTGAAACAAATATGTATTCATTCGAATGTATTGGAAATGAAAACACACATAAATGTGAGACATTCCATTCCAGGATGAAACCTTTAACACATATAACAAGATAGAAATGTTATACAAATATTATACAATTGTTCTACAGTTACAGTTTTACAAATTAAAATAAAACATTATAATATATGCAGTGTTAAATAATTACAAAGTGTAAGACTAACAAGGGAGGTTATCTAAGTGTCCCCCTCCGATTTCCATGAAACTTGGCAGTATAGTGGGGCCCAAAGGAAGAATTACGTGTTTTTTTTTTCAGCTAAAAAACGGTTTTAGGAAAAAAACCTCAAATGTCAAGATGAGGACAAATTGAAGTGAGGATCTGACCCCCTGTGTCCCTCCGATTTCCATAAAACTTGGCAGGTGTATACTGAGGCCCAATGGAAGAAATACGTGTTTTTTTGTTTCAGCTAAAAAACTGTTTTAGGGGGCAAAACCCCCTCAAATGTCAAGATGAGGACAAATTGAGGTGAGGATCTGACCCCTGTGTCCCCCTCCGATTTCCATGATACTTGGCAGGTGTGTGTATAAACGGGCCCAAATGAAGAAATACATGATTTTTTTGTTTCAGCTAAAAAAAACTGTTTTAGGGGGCAAAACCCCCTCAAATGTCAAGATGAGGACAAATTGAAGTGAGGATCTGACCCCTGTGTCCCTCCGATTTTCATGAAACTTGGCAGGTGTATAGTGAGGCCCAATGGAAGAAATACGCGTTTTTTTGTTTCGGCTAAAAAACTGTTTTAGGGGGCAAAACCCCTCAAATGTCAAGATGAGGACAAATTGAAGTGAGGATCTGACCCCTGTGTCCCCCTCCGATTTCCATGATACTTGGCAGGTGTATGTATAAACGGGCCCAAATGAAGAAATACGTGTTTTTTTTGTTTCAGCTAAAAAACGGTTTTAGGGGGCAACCCTCAAATGTCAATATGAGGACAAATTTAAGTGGGTATTTGACTTATGTGTTCCCCTCCGATTTCCATGAAACTTGGCAGGTGTGTGTATAAACGGGCCCAAAGGAAGAAATTTTTGTTTCAGCTAAAAAACTGTTTTACAGGGCGAAACCCACTCAATTGTCAAGATGAGGACATATTGAAGTGGGGATTTGACCCCTGTGTCCCCCTCCGATTTCCATGAAACTTGGCAGGTGTGTGTATAAACGGGCCCAAATGAAGAAATACGTGTTTTTTTGTTTCGGCAAAAAATTTGTTCTAGGGGGCAACCTCATCTCAAATGTCAAGATGAGGACAAATTGAAGTGGGGATCTGACCCCTGTGTTCCCCTCCGATTTCCATGAAACGTGGCAGGTGTATAGAGGGGCCCAAAGGAAGAAATACAAGTTTTTTTTTTGTTTCGGCTAAAAAACTGTTTTTGGGGGCAAAACCTGCCTTGTTTTTGGGGGCAAAACCTGCCTCAAATGTCAAAATGAGGACAAATTGACGTGAGGATCATCTGACCCCTGTGTCCCCCTCCGATTCTCATGAAATTTGACAGGTGTATAGAGAGGCCCTTTGCCCCCTGTTTCTTCCTTTGCCATATGTACGTGGTTTCGGGGTCAGATCCCCACTTTAGTTTCTCCTCATCTTGACATTTGAGGGGGGCCTCTATACACCTGCCAAGTTTCATGGAAATCGGAGGGGGAGACTTAGACCTCCCTTGTAAGTGTATTAATTAATTACAAATCGCGCACGCGCACACTTTATATATTGAAAACAAATAGTCAAATCATAAACAATATAATATCTATACTTTTATTTGGTATAGATAGTTTCGAGATATCTGCATATACGGATGACATAATTTGCTACACAAACTCACAAACTCAAACTTAAATCCTATCGTATTTATCTAAGCTACATCCCGGCGTGACTCGATCCAATACCTTACCCGACGTCACACTACAATATATATATATAAAGAGAGAGAGAGAGGCTGTATGAGAACTGCAATCTTTAACCTAGAACTGTCCTAAAACGGCTGCATTGCAACTGTACCAGATTACAGCTACATGCCATTTCTTCCTGCCTGCATGTGTGTGTCTATCTCTGACCACTAGTGCTGTGTGCTGTGTATAGGCACCATTGGAACTTTTTTTCAGGATGCCCCTCGTATATGAACTTTCAGAAGCTTTTGTTACTAGAGTGTTCCTGTTTTAATGTGTGGTTAGCTAAATCAGGTACCTATACAATGAAATTCCATGTGTTAAATTTCTAATACCTACATACCCTTTTCGTCAGCATTAATGGTATAACTGCATGTTGTCAGTTTCACAGTACTTCACTTGGATATACTGTACTGAACCAGAAATCCCATTGATAATGTCAGGAAATATGACTCTTTATTTTGTTCGATTCAATTGTTTCACTTATATGCAAGAGTTAAGTTATTTGCTTTACAGAGAAGAGAGAAGTAGCTTTATGCATTGAAAAATGAGTCTGCACTCATGGTTATTGCAAACAGAGGGTTCCAAACCTCAGTGGAAATATCAACATATAATACCGAAAATGTATAAGGAGACTGATAAATTATAAATTGTATTTCTTAATGAATCACTGTTCACTCTTATCTCATTTAGTCCTAACTTTAAAAATAATCAAGTATTTTATCTTCAACTTACTGAGTATGACAAAATTCCGGAATCCTTCCCTAGCTTGTGAATTGTAATAATTTTCCAAATCAATATTTTGCAGTTTGAATTCAAATCATAGAGAATAGAGAAATTAAGTCAATTTCATAGAAGATAATATTGGTACTTAACAAAACCATACGTGGATCTGTATGAGTTTATTATTTCCATTTGCAAACACATCGATTTAGTTTAGTTTGTAATTGTCAGGGAAAAATGTAAATTTTGTCCTGGAAAACCTTGAAAAGTCAGGAAATTTCATTTCTGCTTGTTTGTAGCCACCCTGATTGTTAATAGTTTTATTAGTGGTCTCCATGTTTTCTCAATACCCATTTAGGGGTTACCTTTTTGGAAGGAACTCAAATGTCAACCTCTCTTTCGCTTGGACTGCATTTTGCAGGCTAATGAGGATCTGGCATCTGGGCCCACTGAGTATACAGAGGTTGTTCGCTTTATATCCGACCATTTTTGACGGGTACTCACCTTAAGAGATACCGCGCCGCCTCCACCAATCATGTTATATTGGACCCCCAGCATTGTGGACTATCGCCCGGCATCGCAGTTTCCATTGCAGCAAGCTCCGGCGCAGGACAGGCGTAGGAATTCTGTCCCACTCCTCCCTGTAAGCTTTCCATAGACCATCCAGGGTGCGTAGGCGGTGATGTTGAAGACGTCGTTTCAACAGTCCAAATGAGCAAAAATCCATTGGACTGGCATTTGGGCTTTTCACAGGAATGTCTTCAAATGGAATGACACGAATTCCTAATTCCTCTGCCATTTCCTGATAAAGACGTAGTGATGTTCAGGCGGTATGACTTGAAGCGTTGTCCATATGGATCATCACCTTGTTCACGTCCATTCCATACAATTTTGGGATCTCTCTCCGATAGATAGGTGTCAGAATGGAGTCTTGGAAGTATCTGGCATTCACCTTCACGTTTTTGTCCACCTTGCATATCATCAACTTACCCTCATATCTGAATCCAGTCACAACCATAAAGCCACGAGGGAAACTTTCCCTGCACTGACGAACAAAGTTGCTGCGCCCCTTGTTGTCAATGTCACAGTATGTGATCGCCCGAATGTGATCACCAGCAGTGAGATGGACATATGATTCATCCATTGTGACAACTTTCTTCCATTTGGAACCTGCCAGGTACTTTTCATACAGTTTCCTGCAGTTCATCTTATGTTCGGCAATGTGACGCGGTAGAAGGTGGTGTACACGGCTTGCAGTCTTTCTCGTGGTGGTTTTCGTGGGTGAATGTTTCACAAGGAGAGCCTGTTGTGTGTAATGGGCCACAATAGCTTTCGCAGTAGTCACCCTGAGTGTTAAACAATGCGTACGTATGAAAATTTAGCATGGAAAATGGCCATTACGTAACCGTCCCAATAACGGTTGATTTTCGGCGTCATTTGATAACATTCACTACCAACACTCACGCACCTACAAGGTCAGACACAACACTACTCCCGCCAGCAGACCCATAGTTCCAGCATGATACGCCAGGTGGCAGCATCAAATCGAAAATGGTCTGATATAAAGCGAACAACCTCTGTAATCCTTTGTGGGGACCTGTGTTTGTGTCCTCCCATGATTTTCATCTTATCACCATTCATTCTGCCAGAAGTTGCAGTAAAAGGAAATAAAATCAATCGGTCAATACCTACACCATTATCATACGTGAAAGCCAGTGGTGAAGCTTGGTCTTTAGAAGGACATTTCAAATAATAATATATCCCTCAACAACTCCTCTCTCAACGACCATGCTTCTTATTTCAAAATTCTTGTTCAATTTATTGATATAATAAAATACTTGCTATTACATACAGCTTCCCATACACAATTTGAAATATCCATGGTTGCTTTGGTAAAATCACAACACACCAAACAAAATATAACACTCAATTCAACTACGTATTTTTCCCACACAAATGGAAGATGTTCCGAAAAGCTTCAAAACAATAATAATATTATATTGTAATAATATTAATCCAGAATGACAAAGTTCTCCAAATTGTTTTATCAGGTTTTATGTGTATTACATGGTTACCATCATACACTATGGGTTATGGAGCTTTAATATGTATGCATCTGCATCTCGCGTTCTCGCCCTCTTCTGCTTTTGAAAATTTTTCCTCATCATCATTGTGATTAGAACTACCTTATTTCACCATGTAATAGTCATATCAGATAACAAAACCAATGAAAGCAGCGTAGAACCCTCAAACAAAGAAAATTAAATTTTGTAAGCCTGTACTTCTTAACACTGTGGTAATGTTCGACTATAATACACAATCAATAACAACTAATGTGTTAATTTTTATTTAGACTGGAAAAATGTTCGCTATACTGTCACAAAGAATTGATGTGCATTAATTTGGACTATTCAGTTTTAACGTACATTCACAAGTTTTCTGTGCATCCTAATCTTGCACCAAAGATAGTTTAGTAATAAATAATTTTTTAAGTACCGGTAATACTGACACATTTTTTTAAAAAAGGAAGAAGCTTAATGTAATGGTCACACCAGACATTTTGCAAGAACAATTTGGCATAAAATTTGTGACAATTATGCGGTGAAATACTGTATTTTTCAGTCTGACTGTGGTTTTTAAGGTTGGTTTAGAGCTAGGAGTAAAAGCACCCATCTGTGAAGGCTGTAATCAGGATTAGTGTGGAGTGCTAATGTATTGTAAACAACTGATTTAATGGTTCATGAGTGTTATTTGGAAGTAATATGCAAAGTGAAGACAAACAAGAGATTGTAACTTAAATTTTACAGAACAGTTGCAACTGTCTACATTGAATCATGTGATGCATTTTTTTTTTCATGTGCATAATGAGAGGAATCTATAAAGGATGTAAAATTAAAGGAAGCATCTGGATTGCATTAAGGCAGGCAATTTGCCACTCCTAAGTCGTGTGGACCTAGGACTAAATCAGATCCTGGCCGCTTCCCATATTAGGCCGGACAATTTTCAGTCCTTCCCATTCTACTTTCTGTGCCTCTTCCTTTAGATTTTTTGCATTCATTCTACTGTACCTTGTTTTTAATGTTTTTCCACCTATATTATGGATACCCATTTTGATATACATATAACTTGTGATTTTTAAAGTCAGTTTTAAAATATCTGTATATATAATTGCCTTTCAGAGCTTATTTATTGTGGAAACATATTGAAAGATGAAGCAACATTGAAGTCATGTGGTTTGAAACCTGGTGTAATGGTCCATGTGATGAGGAGAAAAGAAAAAGGTATGTGCCAATACAGTTAAAACCAGACTTCATGATCTGGTCAACATCTTCTAGTCAGTTGTGATATTTGTTGTATTTGATGTATTTGATATTTGTTGTATTTTTATTCTTCTCATCTAACAAATTTATTCCGTAACATAGTCCTGACAGTGCAAGAAAAGGAACAAATTAAGGTAACAGTTTCATATATCGAGGACACATTAAAATCGGATATTTTGTGTTTCGCATAGTTCGTACTTACCAATTGTGTATTGTGGAACATAGTTCAAAGTGCCATTATGCTTTTGACATGAAAACAAACACAATTTTTCCTTTTGTCGCTTCCTGAACACACAATATGGCAGGCAAAACTTGACTATGCAGTGTTTCCAACCTTTTTCACCGAAAAATACCTACTATCATGTTCGTCATGTGTGCAAATTGTACATTATGCACGGGTAGCTGACGGATAGCCTCACAAACCATTCACGAATAGCCCCACGAACCATTCCGGTCAGGTTAGGTTTGGTTAGGTTAGGCAAGCATATTTAAAAAAAAGGGGGGTTGGAAACACTGACAGGGGGTTACATCATCAAACGTATGCAGCATCTGGTTCACGTAGGGAAAGCAATGGCAATTGTGAGTCGGTGAGATATTTCTCTTGAAAAATACATGATTTCCCGGTCAAGTAGATTCCACGATGAAAGAAAATACCTCAATGAACGTTGGAAACCTTAGAGAAACTTATTTCCTTAAGTAGTTTCTTCTGTAAAAATGAAGAAAAGTGTCTCCAATATATGAAACTGTTATCCAAATTAATGTAAGCTGTCAATTTCATATTTCTAGTTTTGATATATAATTAATGGTGGTTTTAGCAAGTCTGATGTATGTCTTGGTGTTTGGCCTTGTCTCTCATCATTCATATGTTTGCCTTTCTGAAACTGTCAGTTATAATGAAATTTCATGTGTCTTTGCAATGGATATCACAGGATTGAAATTTAAAGAAACATGTGTTTGATGGTAACACCTCATTACCATGAAGAAAGGGCCTTACTGATGGCATAGTGATAATGTTGAAACTTTGTAATCAAGGGGTCCCATTCAGGCATGGCAGCAAATCCCCCCTGAAACAGAACTCAGCCCCACACTTTAGCCCCCCCCCCCAGATTTTTGTACTACGGTAGATGCATTTCGACTGAAAACTTAAAAAGTAGAAGTTTACATTTTCCATTATAAAACTTCCATTGGTGCAAGTACAATGTTCAAATACATTTTCTAGTTTGGTTAGATTGCAAGGTTACTTTATTATGAGATTTTACAGCTGCCGATATGCCTGGATAGCAGTGGCCACTGACAGTTGATAACCAAGTAATTGACCAATCATGAGTCCCTCATCCCCCTGCGCCCCAAACTTGCTACAAAATCTGCTGCCTGCCTGGTAGATGGATGTATTCAGTGGCTATGTTTTTTTTGTTGTTTTTTTTGCATATACAGCTAAATGTGTACAATTATTAGCCTCTATAAATTGTATCACTATATTTTGGAATAGGTCTAACAGGTGTGACAAATGAATTTTTATCAGCAGGGCGACATTCAAAATCTAAAATCCGTAATGTTTCTTTTCTGTTCATTAGTTCCTTATTCGAATACCAACAATTGCATGAGTGTTAGTGATGTTCTCTCATTCATTTAATTTCATCTATCCTTATTGCTGCAAATATTCAACAGGGAGAAATATAATGTTATAAAATTAAGGAGTACACATCCTACCTAATTCTTAAATGCTAAGTATTTGAAATATTAACATTTGGCTCTCAGCCCCGGCACGACTGCTGCCTTAATATCAAGGAGTCCCGGGTTCGATCCTGAGTGGAGGTAACATTTCATTAAGTAGTTTGGATTCAACTAGAACCTGTAGCTCTCGTTCCTATTAACCTCTGTGTATACAGTGGACCTTAATACAAATTCCAATCAACTAATCATTGCAATATGATGTGAAAATCATCATGCTTGGTCAATTTTTTTGCTCGCAGTCCTTGTCCTACATGTTAATTAATTATCATTTGTAAGGTTAGAAAATATAATTTCTACAGTAACTACCATCATAGTGGCCGAATTTGGTTCTGTGCAGGAGAATCAATCTTTGAAGCACATCTAAAACTGTTGATCCAATTCTGATCAGTATTTATGCATAATAAATTCTGAAATAAAATTATAATCTTCAGGCAGTTATTTTCACTATATCCCTGCATATTAAGTTTATTCAGCTTGGTTCCCTGAAAAATGTAAAATCGAGGTTCCACTGTATTTGTCTCCTAGTGAAGGTAAATTTGTAGTGAAAATATGTTTGTTCCTAAGTGGACGGTATTTTTTTGCATTCTCCCCATTTTTAGCCCTAAGTTCTGAATTCCAGTAATTTAAAAAGAAAACTTAAGATATTTCATCATGGCAGAGAAAATGGTGTCATTAACACACTTTCTATTGAAAGTAGCTATTTGCAATAGTTGAAACATTGAAAATTACCTTTTACGAACTTTATAAGCTTTTTGTTATTGAAATGTGCATATCCCCATTAACAGCTGCTTGTGGCAAATCAAGTGTTACCTTCATATTCAAATTGATAAAGAGAGGTTGAGTGCTCTATGTATTCTGTTCTTTGAGAAAGAACTTGCAAAATCTTTGGATTTAAACAAGTTTGTAGCTGCTCGTAAAAGCAGTCTTATACTATCGTAGTTTCTTGATGTGGTTCATTTTCTCCTTTTAGCAATAAAGTACTCAAACTCTTTACATAGAAATAGTGTTATGTGTCCAGCGAGTTAATAATTGTTGTTTTATGGCATATTTTGTATTGTTCACATGAATAGTAAGTCTGTGATATTATTCCACTCAATAATGGCTTAGGAGAAAAAACAATATTCCGTATTTACGTGTGTATAATCCACACCTTGGTTTTTGATGGGGAAAAGCAACAAACAATTATATCTTGTATATAATGTGCAGTACAATTCAGGTCCAAGAAATGGCTTTCTTATTTGTTGGTCGTAAAGCTGTAGCTATGCTGATCAAGAGCAAATGACATACCTATTCAGTGAGTCACCTGTTTCTATTTGGACCAAGAGGAGAATATAGTCTTGTGTATACAACGAGTCATGAATCCACAGCACCTCTCCCCTCTCCCTCCACTGTGATTAACATCCCAAAGCTTTCACTTCTAAAATCACCTTGTTTTATTCTGTAGTAGAAGAAAGCGAGATCAAAATTATGTTAATGTGACTGGAGGTGCATGCTTGAATTCTGCCACAATGGCGCAGCGTCACTTTTCTCGATGTTGCAAAATGTTCCGTTACAAAGTGAAAAATCATGGAAATTGCCATTTCAATTCTGTAATATATTTTTAAAATTATTATTACTAAAGAAATCCAATCTGGAATCTGGTAGTTTGTATTTGTGCCTGCTGATATATACGTGCTCTATGCAATGACATAGTGAAAACATATGTGGTTCTAATGTTGGCTGTCCGAATTATTCCATGAATAATACGCACCAGAGTTTTAGGGGCAAAAAATTTGGAAAAAAGTGTGCATATGCATGAGTAAATATGGTCATTATTTTATTTTACATAAAAGATTCATGCCTGGAAGAAAATCTAGTATTTATGTTTGGATCTGATTGTAAAATATGTTACTGGTAAAATTATACGGTAGTAAAGTATTAAGTAAATACCTTTTAGCTGCGATAAGTTATCCCCCAAGAATTTGACTCCAAAATATGTAGCCCCCCCCCTCCTTCCCCCCTACTTATTTCAGGCTGGTGCCATCACTGGTTCCAGGTTTGATCTCCAGTTGAAGCACATCACAGTAGTTCAGATGCCACTTTAAACTGTAGGTCCAGTCCTGCTTATCCTATCTGAGCATAAAGTGGATGTCAATTATTATATTCAAGTTTGTAGAAGTAATGAAAGACTAAAAATAGGGTTCTAATGTTTTGAGATTGTGTGTAACTACAAGTCTCTTATTTTTATTATATTTTTAAAATATTGTGGTATTTTTAAGTATACATTGTAGAAATTTTAACATTTTTAATGATCTCATATTAATGCTAAATTTCTCCTCATTGTACATGATTTGAAAAAAATTCAAAAATGAAAATATTTTTTCATGCACACACACACACACACACATATGCTGACGGAAATGTGTCTGAGAGAGTTGTACTACTACATACAAAAAGTACCTTGAATTTGTGAATAAAACAAAATACATGTTTAATCATCAACATTTATTTTGTCGCCTTCAAAATAGGCCCCATCAGATGCAACACACATATGCCAACGCTTAACCCAGTCTTCAAAACACTTTTCAAACTCAGAAGACTATATCGCCCTGAGTTCCTTCTGCACATTTCCTTTAATGTATTCAATTAATTAAAAACTCCTTTCCCGAAGTGGTAACTTGAGTCGCGGAAAAAGAAAAAAATCACACAGAGCCATATCTGGAGAATTTGGGGCTTGGGCGAGGACATGTGTTGAGAGTTTTTGGCCAAAAACTCGCCAACAAGAGTCAACGTGTGCGACGACGGATTATCGTGGTGCAAAATCCAAGAATTGTTTTTCCATAACTCTGGTCTTTTATGGCGAACATTCTCATTCAGACACCTCATAACGGTCACATAAAACTCTTTATTCACAGTTTGTCCCACTGGAAGGAATTCTGAGGGCACAACACCATGACAATGAAAGAAATCAATGATCATGACCTTAATTTTTGAGTGACTTTGGCATGTTTTTTTGGGTTTTGGTTCATTTTTGAAGTGCCATTCTGAAGATTGTTGACGTGTTTCATGAAAGTTGAGTCACTAGAGGCTCGCGAAATCATGTCTTCGGCAACATCCTTGCAATGTGCTTTTTGCAGGAAATTCAGCTCCTTCGGAACAAGTCGTGCCATGACGTGTTTCATGCTTAACACATCAGTCAAAATGTTGTGAATGGATGTGTAATATGCCAAGCTCACGAGCCACCTCTCTCACACTCACACGCCGGTTTTCATGCACCATTGTCCTGATTTTTCTGATGTTTTTGTCAGTCGTCGACGTGGAAGGTCGACTAGAACAGGGCAAATCAGCAACAACTTCTCTGCCTTCTTTGAAAGCCTTGTACCATGAATACACTTGTGTTTTTGACAGACATGAATCACCAAAGGCCTTTTGTAGCATTTTCAACAATTCAGAACACGACATTCCGTTGGCAACACAAAATTTCAAACAAATTTTTTGCTCGATATTTGTCTCCATTCTGCAAATCGCAGGACACTCGTCAACACAACTAATGTAAACAGCTGCTTTGCACAAACTGATGGATAGATTACTCTACCCCTCTGTGTGGTCATTCAGTACAGTGCTGCCATCCTACGGACAAAACGAATTCTCGATACCTCCAATGTGGGACTTTTACCAGCCAAATCCCAATAATGTTTGTTAGGTTCAGTGTATCATGTGTATAATGTATGCCTGGATAATTATGTAATTGCATGTTGTTCCTTTTAGTATTTGTAGATCATATCATTGAAGTGTTGGCCTAAAAGTGTGTATTCTAAAGTAAAGTACATGTATTTACATATTTTGCTCCGTAAGCACATATATTTACATATTCCCTTATATTTCCATATTTTATACACATATTTAATGCACACATTTCCCAACACATTCATCTATAATATACACACATATATATCTACATGACAGAATGTTAGGTCAGAACATACTGCCTTGCACTCAACAGTTGCTTCTCTGGAAGGTATGGATGAATCAGTTTGGGATGCAGTGAAGGAAAGGATGTCAACCATTTTGGAGAAAAACTCGGGACATAGAATTTTAGCTATTAACAGGATGCTAAGTGGATGCAATAGTTCTAATGCCTTAGAAAATGAGTACACACCAGAAGATTTGTGCAAAGTGGAACGATTGTTTAGTCAACAAAAAGTCCTGCTACTTGAGGTGAGAAGTTTGATATTTGAAACACACTTGTTGCTCCATACTGTTACATTGATTGTGTATTGGAAAACAACAGCAATGTAAAAATTTGTTTTTCTGTTGGTTTTGTGTAACTTGAGTAATTTGTTTAAAAAATAAACAGGATGGAAATGCTTGTAATACATTTGTTACATATTCCTTACTTTTTGAATGGTTTCATTACATATGTTTAGATTATTTAACACACATGCATGTACATATTTTACTACTTTTAGTACACAACTATCCTGGCCCTAGTCATGTGAGAGTGTTGGAAATTTTGCATTGTATTCCTTTAACATTTATTATTTTCTTTCACTTCAGATCCTCCTATGGCTCCAAGAATGTTGACTGAAGCTGAAATCCAGCAACTTGTTACAGCCTTCAGAACCTTCACACTCAATTCTGGATATAGAAGTGCTCTGCAGGTAATTTTCATATGATCTTTATGTGAGTTACAAATTATAACATAAGAATGAGAAAACTAGATCTTGATTCAATACCATTTTTTTAAAAAAAATGTTAATACACACAATAACTGCCAATAGCTGCATTTTTCAGTAGTTATAATTATTCTAAATATGACACACAAGCGCTCTTATTCTGAAATTTCGTTTTTGGCCCTTAATATCTTGGTTAAGCAACAGTACCCCAAAGATTTGTTTACTGGGCATTGAAGCTCACTATTAGGACAAGCTACCTGATATAGCACATTACTTGGATATTGATGCTGTTAGCAGATATAACCCTTTAAATACTGAATAAATGCGAAATCTGCAAGTTTAGAATTAGGCTTATCTCAAAACAGCATCAAGCAAAAAATAAACTAAGTATTCCATCTTGTATCTGAATATATGTATTAACACATGGAAATGAAAACACTTTGGGGCCTCGTCCCATTTTCGAGAGGAAAAAATATAAAGAATTGCCAATGTAAATTATCACACTTCCTCCCCTATCAGGAAGTTAAACCACCCTTTCTCCTCCCTGTCTTTTCCTCTAAATGGAACAGCCCATGTCTTGAGAAGTTGTGGGACAGTTTTAGTTTTTCTTTGATGGATAGCATAGTGGTAACGTTGCCTCAATGTAATCAAGGGTTCCTGGGTTTAATGCAAGGTTGAGGTACCAAGTTGTTCGGATCCCACTTTAAACTGCAAGTTCCCAGTCCTGATTTGCCTCCTGTGCATAAACTGGGCTGCTCAAAAACAAAGCTTTACCAAGCTATCTACAGTGGCGTACCAAGGAGTTTCGAAAGAGAGGGGGGGGGGGGGGCTGTCACTGTCCGTATGCTGCCCGCATGTTGCGGGTTGGGTGCAAAACGCCACTTTTTCTGCTGTACATATGATATCTGGGTGGGGGGGTCACTGATTAGTACATTGAATTTTTCGCCAAAAACTAGGAGATTTTTGAAGGATTGTGGAACGTTGAGTTTCATCAAGTTGACAATGTTGTTTACTTGTCAGTCATTTGGGTCGTTCACACTTTCACTCTGCCACTTTAATCTGATGTGGTGTAGTTTGCTGGTGAGGGTCCCTTTTTTTTTTCATTTTTTACAGTATGTAGCATGTAATCTATATTTTTGTTGGCGTGTTCCCATCTCGCGGGGTGTAGCACTGATATGAGGTAGGTTCTTTGCTTATTGCACACGTGCGCCAGTTGTCGAATTTCTGTGTGTTTGTCTGCAATAACTGCTGTAAGCGCTGGCTGTTGCGCATTGTACAGGAAATTTTTCATTTTGTAGCTGTTCACCGCCACTTTCCACTGAATGAACTCTGGGAAGACGTCACATGTTTTGCACGCTTTGAGGAAACTGATGTCCAAAGGGCCAAAAACAGGCCAAAACTGCATTTTAGACCCTCTTTGTAGCCGCATAACAATGGAAAACAACAAAGCCCCGTGAAAACAATTAAATGTATATAAGAAAACAGTCTTATATTAATAGTATATCAAAACAAAAGTTGGGGATGTTGTTGCTTTCCAAAGATACAGCACTCCAAACTTACTCATGTTTCACTTTTCATGAAAAATGGAGGGTATGGCCTTGAACTTCAACATTTTCTGCAGGGGAGGGAAAACTTTTTCAGGGTCTCAAAATTTCACAATATTCATTTCTCATTACGTACTTCAACATGTAAAGAAATCAAACCAAACAAAAATATCCAGAGGTAAAGAGTCAAAAGAGCTAGAAATCAGCACTTTCATCACAATCAACCAGCTAGCACAATACTTCTCAATTTATGATATTCAACAAAAGCAAAATCACAGACTTATAACCAAACAACACACATTGACGGAACACATATAGAACCTGAAAGTACAGGGTGAGTCAAAAGTCTGTGATCCATTGTAGTAATATGTTAGGCCTAGAGGAAAACATTTTGGTGCATGTCATGACAACGTCTGCCATCTGGGATTTAACTTCATTTCTTTAAATGGGAAGGGGGGCATGTGGAGTTTGGCTTTGGGCTAGAATTTCACCAGGAATTCAGTGGTGAAGTCAGATTTATGAAAACTTTAATGATAAGGAAGTTATGGGCATATGAAAGTTACAGAATGTGTTCAATATGCTGTCCTCCTTGTGCTATGCACATGTTGAGACTGTTCTCCCATGCTATGTGGACACGGAGCAATATCTCAGGTGTGATTTGTGCACAGGCATCAAGTATCCGTTGCTCCAAGTGACACACATCCCGAATCTTTTTGGCATACACGATTGATTTCAAATAACCCCACAGGTAAAAGTCGAGTGGGTCAAATCTGGTGATTGGGGAGGCCATTCCACTGGCCCACGTCGAACGATCCATCGACCAGGGAACTGGAGGTCCAGATAATGATGAACCTGTCACCCAGAATGAGGTGGTGCCCCATCCTGCTGAAAGTATGAGGGGAAGCTGCCATCCTCCGTCAAAACTGACAGAAAAATGTGTTCTTGTAACAACTGCAAGTAGCCCTCTCCTATCCGGGTCATCCTCAGAGAGATGGTGCTGCAGCTGCATCTTGTACGGGTGCCACTTAACCATCTTAAACACGCTGCAAATGGAACGCTGGCTGACACCACATTGCACAAACATTCAACGTGTTCTGTGCTGTGGAGACTTGGCACAGAATGCTAGCACTGCTGTAGCTGTTCCTTCATCAGTGGCAGTTCTTAGGCTACCAGATAGTGGCCTGTCCTGGACTGTACCGCTCTCTTCAAACCTGGTCAGCAATTTGGACACTGACTAACGTGCACCCTGGGTACGATTGAGGGTTTCGTTCGTTGAAATCACGAGCTACAGCACAAGCAGTTTTGCCCTTTTCTCTCCCCTCCACAGCTTGATGATCTGGATTCGTTCGGCCTTGGTCAATGGCATGGTTCAGCACCTGCAAATGATATGTAATTATCACTTTCATATGCCCATAACTTCCTTATCATTAATGTTTTCATAAATCTGACTTCAGCACTGAATTCCTGGTGAAATTCTAGCCCAAAACAATACCACACATGCCCCCCTTCCCATTTAAAGAAATGAAATTGGATCCAAGATGGCAGTCACCAAGATAGCAGACGTCGTCATGACATGCACCAAAAAGTTTCCCCCTAGGCCTAACATATTACTACCATGACCAATTGCTGCAATTTACACTCCCTTTCATTTTATAAGGGGTGGTCAGGGTCTTTTGACCCACCCTGTACAGTGAAATTCTTTGGGATCGCATTAGATAAAAGATTCATCATGGAATGAACATATCAACAACCTATGTAGCAAACTGTCATCAAACATTTGCCTTCTTAAACGACTAGCTGAAATTAATAAATGAAAAACTATGGGTTAATATATCCCTATATAGAATGTGTTTATTGTAGTTTGGGGAGGGGCATCCCATAAAAACACAGAGAGAACTAAAACTACAAAAGGGGGCAATAAGACTAATGGACGAGGACTGTTCATTAAAGAATGATCATAATTTTGTGATAACAACATACCATCACTCATTGTCCAAATTTTGATGGTCCTTTTCAAAGTAGTCCCCATGCGATGCAATGCACTTGCTGGAAGCCATGTTTTGATAGGTCCTTCAAAATCGCCTCCACTGCCTTCACCACTGCTTCTGATGATGGAAAATGCTTTCCACGAAGGTGTTGCTTCACATTAGGGAATAGAAAAAAAAGTCAGAAGGGGCTCGATCTGGACTGTAAGGGGGATGAGGAACACACGTCACATTTTGTGTGGCGAGGTATGCAGTAACAATCTGCGATGTGAGGGCGAGCATTATCGTGTTGCAGCATCCGACCTGATTCTCTCAAATATGGCCTTTTGCGATTGATATGAACTTGGAGAATTTTCAGTACATCCCTATAGTATGCTCCAGTTACAGTTGTATGTGCTGGTACAACATGCTGATACACCATTCCATGAATATCAAAAAATTATGTGACCATAACCTTCTAAGCAGAAGGCGCCACTTTTTTTGCTTTCTTTGGTGTTGGTCATGACGGAGATTTCCACACAGAGCTTTGCTGTTTGCTCTCTGGATCGTAATAGTGTAGCGTTTCATCTGCAGTGATAACCTTCGAAAGAAACACCTCATCTTCCTGTAACATCGTCTTCAACTGCGAACAAACCTGCACACGAACGCCTGAGGTTCGGGTATGAGGCGTAGGCGATACTGAACGTGCCTGAACTTGCTCGGCTGCCACTGACGTACTACTGCTAAGAAATAATTGAAACCTTACCACATATTCATTACACATTAAGCTAACAACGCAACATAAAATTAAATTTGTATACAATACATCATGAGAATAAAAAAAATATGATCATTCTTTATTGAACAGCCCTCGTACAACCTAGGATACAGGTCATCTTGCAAAGGAATATTTCAGGAAAATCAAATGATGAGTATTATATACAGGGTTACCTGTAGTTAAATGTATTCCCTGAAAGGGGTTAAAGTAGAGGCAATTTGCAATAAATTTGACCATATGATACTCCTTCCGAAAAGTTGTAGTTTTCAAGATAATCAAATTTTTATTGTTTTTTATTACAAATTTCCACATAAAAATACGAATTGAGAAAAAACTGCTCATTGTATGGCACTTATTTCAGCGTTTTCTGATAGCTAACAGATAAGTGGTTCGTTGAATAAAAGTTTGTCCCAAATAACAATCACATGTAAGTAACGGGTGGGTCTCGGCAACGTATTAATAACAAAAATGGTATGATTTGAAGCGTACAAATTACTTCCTTGTGTCATCAGCTATCTAACAAGCTACAAATTTTGCTAACATTTACATTTGTGTACAAGAAATAATACTTCATTCATTTTCATGTTAATTTCTGGGCCGCTGTTACTCACGCTTTGGTTACATGTTACATTGTACACCCACTAGAGGACAATACTTGTCTTATCATGTAAACAAGTGGTACAAATGTGAATCATCCAGTTCACTAGATGGCAGTGAAATGACCCTCACTAGATGGCAGTGAAATGACTCTAACTAGATGGCAGTACCTAAGAGCCTATCTCAGGTTGAAAGTGGCTGATCTACATAAATCTACTTTACATAGCCTCGCAACAAAATCAATAAGTGATAGAATTGGTGCTAATGTTGTTCTTGTGAACAATGGCTGCATTCGTCAAAGAAGAATATGCTGATATTTTGTACTGTTACGGGTTTTGTGATGGTGACGCAGCTGCAGCACGAAGAGAATATGAGCGTTGTTTCGCTAATCGCCGTTTACCAGATGCATGAGTGTTTTGTACGACATACCGGCACATCCTGGAAACCAGTTCGGTTCGACGTCAGCAAGGCGATGCAGGCAGACCTTGTGAGTTTACTCCTGAAGCGGATGAGGAAATAATGCAGTGTTTTCAAAGAGAGTTGTGGCCAAGCAACTTGGCATGAGTCAGTGGAAAGTGTGGTTCACTTTGCATACAGCATGGCTTTATCTATACCACTACACACCCGTGCATGCTCTTACATGACTCGAAATATGCTCTTTAAATGATCAAAATATGCATTTAAAATTTTAAAAATTGACATCAAAATCAAGAAATTTTGCCATAGCTTGTAACTATTTATTAATTCCACTGCTTACATCAAGTAAAAAAATATGGTTTGGCTTACCTTATTGACAATTGACCATATGGTTTTTGTATATGTATCTTTATCATAAGTCCACTAACTGTTTCTGACTTCACTGAACGTCACGATTAGCAGAAGGTGGAATTTCACCAGCTGTCTCTCATTCAACTCGGCAGTAGAGGTTTCGCAGTATTTACTAAACAAGACTAGAGCCGTAGGTAGAAAAATCTTTAAATTCTTTTACATATGCACTGAACGAAGTACAGATCGCTCGTTTCTCCTTCGGCATCTTTGGATTGCAGTCTCGCACAGCCACCGTAAAACTAATGATTCTCCCACTCGAAAACAACCGGTAGACAAAGATTAAACTTACGCTCATTAGCACCTGTTCTAGCAGTGGCATTTCCAGAGAGATGTGACTCACCTGCGAACAATTACAAACTGGTCTTGACTACAAAGAACACCTGACAAATTAATCATGTTTCTGAATTGCTCCAAAGGAAAGGAAACTACAAATTTTCAGACAGAGACAGCAGAATATGCATTTGTAAGAAAAAATCTGTAAAATATATAATATATCCTGAAGACACTGACAATATGCATTTGCATATGCTATATGCAAAATGCATAACTATCCGAAGCCTTGTGATGGGCATCACCTATTTAATTATCACAATCTCAAAATGAATTATTAGCAAATCTCGTTGCCAAGTTGACATCTACAGGTTAGTCTATCCACTAGTCCTTCTGATACTAGTTGTCTGTGAGACACTAAACATTTGACAAAATAAAAACTCAAAATTCCAAAGATAAGTAAGACATAATTGTAAAGTAATATTCAGGGTATTATGAGGCAAAGGACAAAAATGGTTGATAATAGAGAGATATAAGTAGTAGTAAAACAAGCTCTCTGACGACCGTGTTTATCTACACACGGGATCCACGTGTAATGGTTGGCAACTGTGAACATGGCAGCATATTCTCTGTTTATTCATTATTAGGTTGTTATTGTGGTTGTACGTGTTTTATCCATAATGTAAGAACATGAACCTCAGGATGCTTCCGTTATCAGAACCACAACACACAGAATATATCAGGACAAGCGGATAGGCTAACCTGTAGATATCAATCTTGCAACAAGATTTGCAAATATCTGACATGTAGACTAAGAAACAAAATCCGATATTAACACCTCCTTTTAAATATGTTATTTTTTTACAATTTTTCGTATCGTTTACTTCCAGTTTGTCTACTGGATGCATAGTTCCTCGCTTCCTTTACAGCAGGTAATGTGGCTGATTGTAGCTATGTCATTTTTCACAAAAGATGTGTGTTCCTGACAACCATGCGATGCGCTGTTTCGCCATAGGAAATGATGTCAGAAATGCGTCAGGCGGCAAAATGGGCTGTAGCACCGAAACAACGCACCAACGAGAAAAATGTTACTGAGAAAAGTTGTTTCTTTTGATGCCCTCTACATGTTTCTGTGGTCAGTGGGCGGCATTAAAATGACACCCTGTATATATAATTTCATTCGCTATAAATACCAAAAGCACACCAAAAAGAATCAAATACATGACAACACAAGACCTAACAAAAATTACTCCAGGAATGTAGTAGACTTAAGGTGTCCAATGTATCACCCGTAAATGTTGGAATAGTTTTCTACAATAAACTGCCAAATGATATTAAATCAATTAGCCTGCACATGTGTTCATTGTGTATACGCCTAGTTGCTGTAAAGTGTAAAATTCACAAAATTGTGTAACACTGTAAGCCCGTAGTTCTGAAATACTTCTAGTTGTAATCTTACGTACAAACATAACCTACAAACATATTAATGCATGTGAATAAGTGTGTTAATTAGATAAAACTTAATAATTTTTTTAAAAAAAGGCTGTAACTGAAGTTGTCCATACCCTTTCATCAAGGGTCCACGGAAGGAAGACCAATAAATAAATAAATCATCATCTCTTTTAACTGTACCATGCTGCAAAAAATGCAAGCTTTTTGTTTTTACTAGTGAGTGTTCTCAGTCTTTACTCTTTTAACTTTATCAACTCTTTACTGTTTTCAATTTACATTTTGTGGTGAGTCATGTTCACTTTAGACAGTTGAGAGTATCTGGACTCAGTCAGAAATGGTTCCAAATTATCAATGACAATTTCCAGTACTAGTAGTACAAGTTTTATATTTTAAGTTCTTGAAAGTTTGTGTTTAAGGATATTAGGATCATAGTTCCGACTGTGTAATGATTTTTACAAGATATACTGGAGTATCAAGAAGGAATTGAGAGTAAATAACAGTTGGGCTGAAAAGTTTGTAGGCTAACATAGTAAAAAATATTTTTTTGACAAAATTCGATTTTATTATTCAATATAGTTGCCTTCGAGGGCGATACAACGATTATAGCGGTCATACAATTTTTCGATGCCATTTTTATAGTACGATTTCTCTTTAGCCTCAAAATAGGCCTCAGTTTCGGCGATTACCTCTTCTTCAGTGCTAAATTTCTTTCCAGCGAGCATTCTTTTAAGGTCTGCAAACAGGAAAAAGTCACTGGGGACCAGATCTGGAGAAAATGGTGGATGGGGAAGAAATTCGTAGTCTAATTCATATAATTTTGCCATCGTTTTCATTGATTTGTGACACAGTGCATTGTCTTGATGAAACAGCACTTTTTTCTTCTTCAAATGGGGCCGTTTTTTCGTGATTTCATCCTTTAAACACTCCAACAACGCTATGTAATAATCGCTGTTGATGGTCTGGCCCTTTTTGAGGTAATCGATGAATATAATACCATGCGCATCCCAGAATACTGATGCCATAACCTTGCCAGCCGACTGTTGCGTCTTTCCACGCTTTGGATTCGGTTCATCACGTGCAGTCCACTCGGCTGACTGTCGATTGGACTCTGGAGTGTAGTTATGGAGCCATATTTCATCCATTGTAATATATTGACGGAAAAATTCGTGTTTATTATGGTTGAATATCGCTAAACATTGCTCCGAATCATCAAAACGTTGTTGCTTTTGATCGATTGTGAGCACGCGCGGCACCCATTTTGCACACAGCTTTCGCATGTTCAAATATTCATGCACAATATGTCCAACACATTCCTTTGATATTTTTAAAGTCTCAGCTATCTCGATCAACTTCACTTTACGATCATTTAAAATTATTTTGTGGACTTTTTTGATGTTTTCGTCGGTAACAGCCTTTTTGGGGCGTCCACTGCGTGCATCGTCTTCGATGCTCATTTCGCCTCGTTTAAATTTAGCAAACCACTTCTCAACGGTTGATTTTCCTGGTGCAGAGTCCGAATAATGTTTATCAAGCCAAGCCTTGGCTTCAACAGTATTTTTTTTTCGCAAAAAAGCAATGCTTTATTAACACACGAAATTCTTTTTTATCCATTTTTTCACAATAACAAAAGCTGCTTCACTCACAATGCTATATCTCACGAACTAATTATCCGGCAGCTGTGAAATTTATACACGTATCTTTTGAAGGTTAGTACTAAGTAAAAATCACATGGATTTAATTCTAGTAACGCCATCTATGAGTCAGCCTATGAACTTTTCAGCCCAACTGTTAAGTAAATGATTGTGAAAATATGTTTGAAGATTGGAGAAACTAATTTGTGCATTTTAAAAAGGTAAGAGTAATTATGTTTTCAAAAGTAGGTTGTTGAACAGTGACGTGCGGTGATGTCGACACTTGGGGTAGCAATCAGTGGCATACCCAAGGGAGGTTTGTGTGAATCATAATCCCCCCTTAGGGCCCAGTATTCCTAAAAATAGAACGTCAAAGAAAGGAAAGGATTGCAAAATGAGGAAGGACTACTGAAAAGAAGCACGGGTTAATCCCACCTACTTTCGAAAATCCAAAACATGTTGATTTGACTATTAAGCCAGAGATCCCGGGTTCAAACCCCAACCTGGGCATGGGTGTTTTTTTGTGTTTGTCCCTTCATCAATTTTGTCGTACCATATTGACGATTAGCCAAAAGTGTAGGAAAAACGAAGTAAAACAAACCAAATGAAACAATCAATCAATGATTTCATTTATGCTACTTAGCGTCGCCGAAGAGACAAACAAAAAACACCCATGCCGAGGTCGGGGTTCGAACCCGGAATTTCTGGTGTCATAGTGTGCAGTGATAACCACTACCCCGCGGTTAGTTGATTTGGTGTTTAAGTCCACTTTATGTACATAAAAGCTAATCGGGACTGGGCCCACAGTTTAAAGTGGGATCCAAACCACTATGTGCCGCAACCTGGTACCGATCCGGGGCCACTTGCACTCCCCCACGGAGGTCGGCCAACAGCAAAGATGAGTGGAAAGCTCTCTAACTATTCGGATACTTGGGAATCAGTAAAGCAAACTGCGTATTTACTCAGTGGTACGTAAATTTCAATTGAATTTTTGAAACACCATATTTGCATATGATTAACGTTTTTCCAAAACAATTGCATTGCTTGATTTCCCTAATTTCTTCATCTCACGATCTCGTTACTGAAGGATCCGGGCTCGAGCCCTGGCCTGTGCATGAGTGTTCCTTTGTAACCACTTTTCATCCGTTTAATTTAATCACCGTTCATCGTCATGGCAGAAGTTAGGTAAAGTGATGGAAAAGCAACGCTAAAGAAAGGAAAATGAAAATACAAATAATTTCCTCCCAGTGCATCTGCAGGACACTGTGAAATCAGGAGTCCAGAATTCTCTGTTTATGACTGTCCCTTGTTACTTCCATAAGCTCATTAGAGTGCGCGTCAAATCTCCTGCATATGGCCTTGAACGGTTGAACAGCACCAGCGATTCACAGACGTGCTGCGTTGCCGTGCTCTCCTTGACAAGGCGTTTCGCTCAACCACGCTGTCTCTTTTCCGTGTGAGATTTAGAGATGGCACCGCTGCAGTGCGCTGCTATTGGCTATCACCATATGCAGGAGATTTGACGCGCACTCTAGCCATATGCAGGAGATTTGACGCGCACACTAGCTACTTATCGCGATTAAATCTATACAGCTAGAACAAGTGATCGAAGGTGGCAAAAATATATTTGAGGGGATGAACAGGTAACAAAACACACTTTTTTGTAGTTTCTTCAACAATATTCATTTGGCTTTTTTAGTTCTGGGATACATTTTACATTCCAAATTATTTCATTATTCACTGCAGAGAACAACACATAGGAACAAGAATGCACGCTCGTCACGGGTTCGAATCCCGGCCTCAATTGTTCTTTGTGAGGTCCCTTCATCAATTTCATTATATCATCACTCATCCTCATTTTCGCGATAACCAAATGTGGCAGAAAGGTGAAGTAAAATAAACCAAACCAACAAAAACAATTAGAACGCACGTTTTCTTGCCCAAATTAATACATCCGTATTTATGACTGTTTAGCTTACCCATTTTTTTTTATTGTAGGCCAAATTATTAGTATATTTAAATAAAACACTACTAAAACGAGAGCGAGAGAGAGCGTGTGCAAATATTTGTTATTTAATAATTATATATTCCATATTTGAAAAAAAAGAAAGGAAACCATAACATTTTTGTCTGCACATAATACAAGTACGTTCCCATTCATATACAAATAAAACTACATCCCATATTATACATACATATTGTACAACGTTTAAAAGGTTGTGTAAAGACAGAGAGCATTAGTACTGCAGAAAATTTTCCCCTGAGTTCTTTAGAGGATTTACAAAGGAATCGAAGGGAAACCAATCCCCTATCTGTCCTATAGGAGATAGACAGGAGGACCTGAAACCACGGACTTTCAACCATGGGAGCGGCGGCAAGGCAGGTACAGGCAGAAATCTTCCCTTTCCCTTCGGGCGGTTGTCTATACCTGGATCTGGTAAGGCAGAAGAAGAGCCAGCTAGAGGGTATCCAGCCTTGCCAGCTGATAACATCGAGGGACGAGAAGCACGTCGAAAGAAATGTTGCATATGAACTGAGACATCAAGATAATAATTATTGTGATTTGAAAATAATTAGAGACGTGAGATTGATTGATCTATCTCTGCTAGACTAGCTACTCCTCAGTGCACGTCACTGTTGTTGAAGTAACTGTGCATGTAAGTTGCTGTTGTCTGAAGCATACTTCTTGCACAGAAAATGTATACATGTGCAGATGGGAACGGTAAAAGGGGGGGGATACTAAGGCAATCAAACCTACAATTCTAAGCTACAACTGTATGAGGAGGATCCACAAGAGAAGTTCAGTTTGCAAATATTGCCGATGCAGCACTGCGGTCACAATGGTGCAAGTGCATGCTGAGTTTATTGATTCTGTGGCAAGGCACAGTGTCATTTGCAGTGTTTGGCATCATGCTGTGTGTTTATGTTTAAGACAACAGAAATTCGTTGCATGTGAAATGCAGTCTATAATATTCTTATTGAACACAAGGAACATGAAACCAGCATAAGTTTATCACTAACTTTGTGGAGAGCATGCCATGAGTGATTTAATAGCATGGAAATGGTGTTGACAGTCTGTGGTGTATGAAGATTTGGATGGGAAAAATAAAATATATACCCCCACAGCCCTGAATTAGTACCAAGTGATTTTCATAGTTTCCTGCATCTGAAATCCTTCAATCCTGTCTTGATCCACAATCCACAATGACAGTATGGTGAAAGAAGCCTGGCGCAGCGTCATTCAATGATGAAGGGATCCAAACACTGGTGTTTTGCTGTGACAAGTGCCTCAACATGGATAGTGACTGTGCTGAAAAGCAGTGTACAGTATGTACATCAAATGATAATATAAATGGTTTATAAATATATTATTTTTTCTTAATAGCCTCCCGGAACTAACTTTCTAGATAACCCTCGTACGATGCTAAGAGCACAAAACCTGATCCACATAATCCATCATGTGGGAATGCAATGAAAGAAATGGTTCTCCTCAAGAATGCAATTGCTAATCAGACAAGCTGTCCAAAACGTCCTTAAGAGACAAGCATAGAATTAGATTCATGTAGAAAATGTCTGCTTATTGGTGATTTGGAACTTGGGCCAGTATTAGTGATTGTTTTTGGAAGAGAATTTATTCTCGAATGAAATAATTTTGTTTATTTTTTAGTATTTTATGTAATGATGTATTTTCATTCTTGTTTTCAAGAGACTTAGTCGACCAGAGGTTTTGGAGAACATCATCCTCTCGACTCCTGGTTTGAGTGAAGACCCTGTTGCTATAGCAATGATTCAGGATCCAGAGTTGTTGGTACAGATGGTGGAAATTGATACAGTACGAAGGTAAGCCCAAAAAAACTGTTTTTATCAGCTCATAGAGTTGTTGTTTAGAATATTGTTTAATAAGTTATTAATGTCAACACTTTCAACAATTTTCATTATATGTAACAAAACAGCAATTCACTTGTACAAACCAAACATTTCCATTTGCAAGGAAGTGTTACAAGTGTAATTTCATTCCATTTCAATCAATGCCATTTAAGAAATAAATAAAAATTTCCCATAAACATCAGAACAGTCTGGTGTTTATTCCAATGCCAGATTAGAACAATTCCGTATATGTAAAACATTGGAACCACAATTTGGCTCAGTTATGTTCAGGACATTGTTTTGTATTGGTTCATGAGCATGAGCTTTAAGATGTATCGTGACTAGAGCGTGGATTTCTGGACACTAAAAACTTCCCAATAGCAGGCAAAAATGGCTCTAAAAATGTGGAAAATTAGCACGATAATAGGAACTTAAAATTAAAAAGTCATACTACTATGTACAAAAAGTACCCGAAATTTGTAAATAAAACACAAAATACGTGGTTAAACATCAACATATATTTTGTCGTCTTCAAAATAGACCCCATCAGATGCAACACACGTATGTCAACGATTAACCCAGTCTTCAAAACACTTTTCAAACGCAGAAGACTGTATCGCCCTGAGTTCCTTCTGTGAATTTCCTTTAATGGATTCAATTGATTCAAAATGCCTTCCCCGAAGTGGTAACTCGAGTCGCGGAAAGAGAAAAAAATCACACGGAGCCATATCTGAAGAATATGGGGCTTGGGCAAGGAAATGTGTTGAAAAACTCGCAAACAAGAGTCAACAAGTGCAACGACACATTATCGTGGTGCAAAATCCAAGAATTGTTTTTCCATAACTCTCGTCTTTTCAGGCAAACATTCTCATGCAGATGCCTCATAACGGTCACATAAAACTTTATTCACAGTTTGTCTCGCTGGAAGGAATTCCGAGTGCACAACACCACGATAATCAAAGAAATCAATGAGCATGACCTTAATTTTGAGTGACTTTGGCGTGATTTTTTGGGTTTTGGTTCATTTTCAAAGTGCCATTCCAAAGATTGTTGACCTGTTTGCATGTCATACTCATACACCCATGTCTCGTCAATAATCGTAAACTACAGGAAAATAATTATACAATGCAAGCAATGTGTACATACAAGAAAAACAGTTATGATGCATTTCATGAAAGTTGAGTCACTAGAGGCTCGCGAAATCATGGCTTCAGCAACATCCCTGCGATGCGCTTTTTGCAGGAAATTCAGCTCCTTCGGAACAAGTCGTGCCGCAACGCGTTTCATGCCTAACACATCAGTCAAAATGTTGTGAATGGACATGTGTGATATGCCAAGCTCATGAGCCACCTCTCTCACACTCACATGCTGGTTTTCATGCACCATTGCCCTCATTTTTCTGACGTTGTTGTCAGTTGTCGACGTGGAAGGTCGACCAGAACGGGGCAAATCAGCAACAACTTCTCTGCCTTCTTTGAAAGCCTTGTACCATGAATACACTTGTGTTTTTGACAGACATGAATCACCAAAGGCCTTTTGTAGCATTTTCAACAATTCAGCACACGACAGTCCGTTGGCAACACAAAATTTCAAACAAATTTTTTGCTCGATATTTTGCCTAAATTCTGCAAATCGCAGGCCACTCGTCAACACAACTAATGTAAACAGCCGCTGTGCACAAACTGATGGATAGATTACTCTACCCCTCTGCGTGGTCATTCAGTACAGTGCTGCCATCCTACAGACAAAGTGAATTCTCGATACCTCCAATGTGGGATTTTTACCAGCCAAATTCCGGGTACTTTTTTTACTGAAGGTATAATAGGCATTCCCTTTAAATATTGTACATTATGAAAGGCCTCAAATTAAAATTATCTTATTCAAATGTAATACTTCCATAACATTGACTATAACTTCATAATACATGCAGTTGGTTGTAAACTAATTGCATACTTTTTGATTTATCAAGAACTGTATTTATATATTTACACATTATTCATTTTCAAAACAGCACTTTTAAAGAAATATGTTCTAAGCTCAAATATTAGAAAAAAGTTCCCAATGTAAGTCAACAATTACTCTGCATTCATACTGGCAGGGCATCCACAAAGGAACAGCTATGTCCTGGCCAGGATTCAAATCTGGAATCATTGGTATCAAGATTGACTAACTCCCTAGCCTTCTTAAATCCGAAGGTTCATGGCTGCAGCAACACAGGCCTTCCATCTTTCCCTATCTTGAGCAAGTTCTATATACTCTTTTCCCTCCTTACCGATTTCCCTTAGGTCCATCTCAACTTTGTCCCTCCATCTTCGTCTTGGCCTTCCTACAGGTCTCTTACCATCAGGTTTCCCAACAAGAATCCTGTAAACTCCTCTTTCCTCTCCCATTCGTGCCACATGGCCTGCCCACCTAAGTCTCAAGATTGTGGGGCACATTATAACATGTATTCACTTGTGCGTCTTCAACCAGAAGAACAATACTTTTTCATGCGAACTTGAGGAATGCAAGGGGTGACATTCTCTGGGGGGAGTCCGATGTCAATCTGTCTTCCATGTAGTACATCCTGGACTGCAAAATTGCAGGCTAACATGGCTTTGGAGCCTGGACCCACATCCAGTATAACCGTTTGGCAGCTGGAGGTGTGCACCTCAGCCTCGCTTGCAGAAGAAGTGTTGTCACCCCCACCCGATTGTTCCTACCCATTTCTGTTAACCTTTTCGAGGCAGAGTCTCCAGATGACAAAAGTAACTGAAGGACGGTTGACGAATATTTCGGCATATCTTCGTAATAAATGTTCAATAAACAGGAAACCAAATAATAATAATAATAATAATAAAAGAAAACACTCAATCTTTTTGGCTTTAATCTCCAAGCATCCACCTCACATCTGCCATCATCGCCGGGTAGACTCTGACGTCATTGTCGTGTCGCCAGGCAGATTGTTAACAGACACAACAAAAGCCCACATGTTTTTCAAGGTTTTATAAGTTAAAGGGCTCCATCTTTCAAGTTCTAAACAAGCGTCATTTCTATGCAGTAAATTTGGCTCTGGAAGGAAGAAAGGGATTAGAGCTTTGTTTGTCCTGTGTTTTCAACTTGGCAAAAGGCAGGGAAGTGGGAGGAAGCCTTTCTCTATAGCGTTATTCGAGAGTGCTTTTCGCGGCATCTGTGCCACACAGTTGGCTACGGTCTTCCGGGGAGGGGAGAGGCGAGGGTGAAATGTATTACGCACTTGCAGGCAAGGAGTTTGGCTGCACAAATCATTCTCTTGTTATCGGGCTATGAACGTGAGTGCTTTTGAAACCTTGTCGTGAGAAGAATGAGTCTTTTGTGATGGCATCTCTTCGGCCAGGAGAAATTCGTGACTTGTTGGAGGAGGGGTTTGACACGGGGGATGAAACAGAAGTTGAAGCTATATAGGGTGGTTCAGAAGATGATATACAGGGTGTGCCAGAAGATGTTCGAGAAGAACCAAGGGTAAGGGGGGGGGATGAAGAATTAGAGGAGAATGAAGATAGTGGTGATGCGAGTGCAGTGCAGTGGGAAGAAGTGAAGAGGAGGGATAGACATAAGGGCGCAAGGGGGGGGGGGGCAAATGTTCTTCCTTTCTCTGTACAGCCAAGTGTAAGAGTTCGTGCCCTTGTGAACAATCCTACTCCTTTGCAAGCTTTCAGTTCGGATCGATGGGCAAATTTCCGGTCAGGTGTGATTAACATTCTCCTTGACCTTGAGTTCTTCTTCTTTATTTTAAAAAAATATTATTTGTATTATCGTTTTGATACTATGTACGAGGAGGTACCAAAAAAAACAAAACAGAATTTTGTCACCTTGTTTTATTTTGACTGTACATGTACATGTTGTAGGTACATTCAGGTAAGCATGTCTACTCTAGTCACCTTCAAAGTATTGCCCATGTGCTTTAATGCAATTGTCCCAATGTTTTTCCCACTGTTGAATACAGTTTCGAAACTCCTCTGGCGCAATACTCTTCAAGGTTTTGTCCGTAATGTCTTTGACCTCATTGACGTCATGGAATCGCTTCCCTTTCACATTCCTCTTCATCTGCAGGAACAAAAAGAAAGTCACAGGGTGCTAAATCGGGTGAGTATGGGGGATGGGGCACAAGCACCATGTTGTTCTTTGCCAAGAACTGTCGCACTGACATGGCCATGTAGGCTGGGGGCGTTGTCATGGTGCAGTAACCACATTCCATTTCTCCACAGTTCTGGATGCTTCCGTCACACACTTTCACGCAATCTTCTCAAGACATTCAGGTAAAATTGCTGGTTCACTGTTTGTCCCTGGGGAACAAATTCCCTGTGGACAATCCCATTCACATCAAAGAAACAAATCAACATTGTTTTCACATTGGATCAAGCTTGACGTGCTTTCTTGGGACGTGGTAAATTTGGAGTCTTCCACTGGCTGGATGCTTGTTTTGATTCAGGATCGTACCCATAGCACCAAGACTCATCCCTAGTCACAATTTGTTTGAGAAAATTTGGGTCCTTGTGCAGTTCAGACTTCAAGTCGCAACAAACATTCACTCGATTCTTTCTTTCTCTGCTCCTCTGACAGCAAGTGAGGCACAAATTTAGTAGACACCCGTCTCATCTTCAAATCGTCAGTTAAAATGCACTGGCAGGTACTCCAGGACAACTCCAGTTCTTCAGAAATTTTTTCGATGGTCTTTCGACGATCTTCATGAATGTCATCTCGAACTTTTCCAATGTTTTCTTCATTTCTGCCTGTTGAAGAATGGCCAGGCCTTGGCAAGTCTTCAGTTTACATGTCACCATCTTTGAACCGGGAAAACCACTTATAGACTTGTGTCTTGCCCAAAGCAGCTTCATTATAAGCTTGGCAAAGCATAGCAACGGTCTCAGCAGCCAACAAGAAACAAAATTTAACACAGGTCCTTTGCTCCTTGTGGTCTGCCATCTCAACAATCACTCAAAAATCGCCAGACTCTTGCCGCAACACCACAAACAATGCAACACTACGAACGAACTGCTCAGCACAGAATAATGCCAACTTGCAGATTGATGCAAGATATCCCATACTAATGACACCTAGCGGCACAAGCCGTAAATACATCGGTAATCTGCGCAACATTATGATTCAGTTTTGTTTTTTTGGGCACCTCCTTGTATTCGCCATTACATAACTTGGGGCAATCAGCCCAGATCGATGAGTGCTACCGGATGGGAGCTAGCCAAACTTTGGAAAAAAAAAAAAATCCTCTGTTGCTTCCAAAAATGGGTACACATGAACATGTTTACCTTACCGAACGAAAGCCTTGGAAATTCTGAATAAAACAAGCCCTCATTGCCATTTATCGTGTTATTACAACTTTTTTTAAGAAAAACATTTCCCAACATGTTACATTTTCCTTAAAATGTGCCCCGTCCTTGAGGAATTTCCACCTCAAAAGGGTTAATTGTATTGTCAATCCAAGTTATTACACACCTTTTACTGATAATGATACTATAGCAGTTATATTTCATGAAAATTTATAAAAATAAGGTTTATTACAAATTTGAGATATCCCAGTGATTTCTTCAATCAATCACGAGAGAAGATACTCTACGTGATCAAAAGTATCCGGACACACCGAGAAACGTGTGTTTATCATAGAGGGCGACACAGTACTGCAATCTACCGCGTGGAACACATAGTCAGCGAACTCAGTAGTCTGCAGACAGTGTGAGACAGCAGTATGGGATGGTCTGAGGAACTCACAGGCTTTCAACGTGGTCTGTTGGTTGGGTGCCACTTGTGTAGGAAGTCTGTGTGTGAGATATCCGCCCTGCTAAACATCCCTCTGTCCACTTTTTCCGATGTTATAGTGAAGGGATGTGTACAACCCAAAAGTGTGCAGGCCAACCTCCCATGTTGACCTCCAGAGACCATCGAGTGTTGAAGAGGGTTGTACAGCATTATCTTCAATCATCCATCGCCACCATCACACAGGAATTCCAAACTGCATCAGGATCTACTCCAAGCACCATTACTGTTTGGCACAAGGTGCGGCAACTTGGTTTCCCATGGCCGAGCAACTGCCCATAAGTCAAACATCACACAGACAAATGCCAAACTCCACCTCGTGTGGTGCAAGGAGCGTCGAAACTGGACCATAGAACAGTGGAAAACCGTTGTGTGGAGTGATGAATCACAGTACACAATGTGGCGATCCGATGGTAGGGTGCGGCTGTGGCGAATGATTGGTGAACGACATCTACCAGCCTGTGTAGTGCCGCCAGTGAAATTCGGAGGTGGCGGGATTACAGTGTGGTCATGTTTCTCCTGGAGGGGGCTTGGCCCCCTTGGTGCTTTACATGGCATTGTCATGGCACAAGCTTACTTTGACATTTTTACAGCTTTCATGCTGCCTACCGTCGAAGACCAGTTCGGGGATGACCATTGTGTCTTTCAACACGACCGAGCACCCGTCCATACTGCAGGGCTTGTGGGGGAGTGGTTTGACGACAACAACGTTCCACTAATGGACTGGCCTGCGCAGAGTCCTGATTTGAATCCCATAGAACATCTCTGGGATGTTTTGGCATGCCGACTTCTTGCTAGACCACACCGATCCACATCAATACCTCTTCTCATTTTGGCACTCTGCGAGGAATGGGCTGCCATTCCTCAGGAAACCTTCCGCCACTTGTTTGAAAGTATGCCTGTGAGAGTGAACGCTGTCATCAAGGCTAAGGGTGGGCCAACACTGTATTGACTGCCAGTGTTTCCAATGGAGGGTTGCCCAAATTTGTACTTTATTTTCAGGTGGATGTCCGGATACCTCTGATCACATAGAGCATATTGTTTGATCTCTTTCGTGACCTGCTGGACCCTGTGGCCGAGTGGTTAGCACATCACGCTGCGCGCCAAGGGTCCCGGGTTCGAATCCCGCTCGGGCTTGGTTGTTTGTGAATGTTCATTCATCAATTTCATCATTTCATCAATCTTCGCAAATTAGCCAAGCAGCACAAAACTCAAAGTAAAATAAACTAAATCAATCAATCAATCAATCTTTCGTGACCTGTAGAAGATTCAGCAGTTGACGACCTGACAAAATCACTCACAATGCTATACTGATAACCTTGTGTGATCTATAAGGGGTAATATATTGCCTGTATTTTAATAACTTATATTATCATTAGGGCTCGAATTTTTATGACATATTTTCCCAGGGGCTGGTTTTCTGTTTGTTAAGTTAGTTCAAGCAGGTTTCTTGGTGTTTTGAAATCAATAACACTGTTTTTATTGGTCATATAAATGCATATTTCTACTATATTTTTGGCTTAGGGCATATTATGGCCCAAAAGTGTGGAATGGGGGCATATTATGGCCCAAAAGTGTGGAATAAAAGCATATTTTCATGTTCAACACATACTACCATGCTAAAGGTCTCGGGTTCGATCCCCAGCCGGTTCAAATCCGGGAACTTTTCTAACGTTGGAAGTTGCTCCGGCGCCCACCCAGTGTCGAATAACATGGGTACCTGGGGGAAACCCTGGGGGGTAAAGGCGGACAGGGGCATGGTGCTGATCACATCACTCCCACTCACGACCGGATCAAGAAAGTGTGGGGTGTTACCCCCGCACCGCCTATACGCCTTCATGGCATGGTGCTAAGCACAGGGGAACACTTTACCTTTTTTTTTTTACCTTTTTACACACAATACTTCCAGTGTTTAAAAATAAATTCTTGGCTTGTTTTGTAAACTTATCTAAACGGCGGATTTTTTTTTTTCAGTTTGTTTTATAGCTTGGTTGCAAAATAACCATCGGTGTATTTTTCCTGGACGTGCTTTAAAAAATAAACAGTGAAATTGTTTTCCAATCGTTCTTTTTGTTGTCCGCAATCGGCTTAAAGATCGTTAGGCTATTGTTCATTCCTTATTGTTAGCTGTTCTGCCCCTCCCCCTCCCCGTCTATACATGGCAACCAGACAGCATTGGAAGTACGTTATTTTCAGTGAGGAAGCGTATCAGTGCCAAGGAAGGGGAGAAAGGAATCCTTTCGTTTAGAGTTTGAAGCTTCCAGTTCGCAGTGCATGCAGAGGCCATTTTTGCTCCAGAAAGTAGAGGAACGAATTTTGCAGGTAACGCGTATGTTGTTGTAATTTCAAGATGCCGAAAGTGAAGTGCCCAGAGAGTGTGAAATTAAAAAGTTTTGCGAGAGAGTTCTGTGAAATGTTTTTCAGTACTGATGATCGAATTTTATTTTGTAAATTGTGTTTCATATATTTTTTAAATGTCAGTCATTTCAAATTTTACATATATCCTATTTGTCATATTTTCAGTTTTTAAGGTCATATTTTGCTAATTTTAAGGGCATAAATGCATGCATACTACAGAAGTTTTTAGGTCATAAAAATCCGAACCCTAATTATCGTTCTTCAATATAAATATGTACCATTAGAAACACAATTTTAATGCCCATTTTTAATGTAACAGTTGGGCTGAAAAGTTCGTAGGCTAACATAGTAAAAAATATTTTTTTGGCAAAATTCGATTTTATTATTCAATATAGTTGCCTTCGAGGGCGATACAACGATTATAGCGGTCATACAATTTTTCGATGCCATTTTTATAGTACGATTTCTCTTTAGCCTCAAAATAGTCCTCAGTTTCGGCGATTACCTTCATCAGTGCTAAATTTCTTTCCAGCGAGCATTCTTTTAAGGTCTGTAAACAGGAAAAAGTCACTGGGGGCCAGATCTGGAGAATATGGTGGATGGGGAAACAATTCGTAGTCTAATTCATATAATTTTGCCATCATTTTCATTGATTTGTGACACGGTGCATTGTCTTGATGAAACAGCACTCTTTTCTTCTTCAAATGGGGCCGTTTTTTTCGTGATTTCATCCTTTAAACGCTCCAACAACGCTATGTAATAATCCCAGCTATCTCGATCAACTTCACTTTATGATCATTTAAAATTATTTTGTGTACTTTTTTGATGTTTTCGTCAGTAACAGCCTCTTTGGGGCGTCCACTGCGTGCATCGTCTTCGATGCTCATTTCGCCTCGTTTAAATTTAGCAAACCACTTCTCAACGGTTGATTTTCCTGGTGCAGAGTCCGAATAATGTTTATCAAGCCAAGCCTTGGCTTCAACAGTATTTTTTTTCGCAAAAAAGCAATGCTTTATTAACACACGAAATTCTTTTTTATCCATTTTTTCACAATAACAAATGCTGCTTCACTCACAATGCTATATCTCACGAACTAATTATCCGGCAGCTGTGGAATTTATACACGTATCTTTTGAAGGTTAGTACTAAGTAAAAATCACATGGATTTAATTCTAGTAACGCCATCTATGAGTCAGCCTACGAACTTTTCAGCCCAACTGTTACTTATTCAATTTAGGCATTGTTTTGAGGACCCTCGAAACCCTAATCAAATGCAACTAGTTCTTGCCAGCACCTTTACAAAAATCATCTCAAATCAGTGGCATATAGTATAAGTTACAGATTCTCACATGCACTGAATAATGAATTGGAACATGTGTTCAGTGACAAAAATACAAGATTAAACTCTGATTATTTGAAATTTTCGTTGAACTTCCAAATACAAATCAGAACATCTAAATGACACCAATTCCAACAACATGAATGGGTTTATTTCAAACCACTGACATTTTTTAAGCAACTCTTACATGCACGTATTTTTCCAGCACCTGTATTCAACCCATCGCATCTGACGTTGCATCGTTGAATGCAGTCTTCACTACAGACTAAAGGAAAGCTATATGCTATTTGCAACCTGTTGATTCCACTCTCAAAAAACAGACTGAAACTCTTTTTCCACCGTTAACTGCAGGACATGCAAGTTCTGTTTCTTGAGCAGAGTTTCTTTGTTTTAGAAAATTATTTCTTTTTTGCAGATCCTCCCGAAACTTCTTAGCTTACAAGCTTTCTTTCTTTATACTAAGCAAAGGCAGCTCATCACCGCAGTACAACATTTTGTTTCCTATCTCCTTCCTTTCCCACCCTTTCCTTGTTCAAGGCAAGGCACCAAATGCATTTGTATTTCTATGCTCGGAACAGCATGAGGTGAGAGATATATTATCAAAATTTTCCTTTAAGGGGGTTCTAAAGCCATGCTAAAGCATAGACCCAAATTTCTAAGGGTGACCGTACAACTAATATAGATTCGATAAGGAAGAAATTTTCCGATATAAAAGATTGTTTTATTCACTAGAACATGTGAACCTTATAATTTTGTTACGATTGAAGGGATTGAAGTAAATAACAGAAAATATGAGGTATCCGTCATGTTCAAACTGCTGCGCACAGATGGCGCTGAAGTGGTAGTTTTGTTAATACCGGTGCATTTTCTTTCTTTCATAACTAGTATGGAAGATTTCGTGGTGAAACAAACATCACATGTTCTTCCCGCAAGCATCTGAAATACTATGTGAAAAAATGAAAACATTTCATACCTTCAGAGAGTAGTGCTTATCATTAAAACTTTTGAAGTGGCGTTTCGTCGCATTATACTCCGTGGTGCAGATTTTAGCATACACTGTTGCCAAGATTTCACTAACGATATGATCAATGCAAGTTCTTGAAAGAGTGAAAATCAAACCAAGCTACCAAAGGATATCGAATTCCGTACAGATATGAGAACAAGGGAAGAAATATTCCATGGAGGATGTTAAAAAACTGAACAAGCTGGAAGGTAAGTCTTAATATTTAATTGCTTGTTGCTGAATATTATCCATCAAAAGCAAAATGTTTGAAATATAGGCAAAATGTATAATTTATATACATGTTGAAGAAATATCTTCTGATGTAATATCGGTGAGAATATCGCTTGACACTGCATGACTTTTTTAACTTCCAAACGAAGTTGATAATTCTTTGTAAATGTAAAATCAGAATAGAATGTTATATTTTACGGTAGGCATAATCCTAATAACTACCGTTTTGAGATCATTACTATAGCATAAAATATACGTAGCTTAATATGGATTATATCTGATATCATGAAATCAATATTGCATAAAATGCTCTATTTTCATTTCTGTAAGTTAATTTCCAAACCTACAAAACTCGTGCTATTCACATGTACAACATCGGAATGTTTATTACAAATCAGTAGTTTGTTTAAATGTTTTTTACTTTGCCCTTGTACATGGTTGAAACGACTACTTGCTGACCTATTTTCTACAAGAGTTTTTCTCTTTTTATTTTTGAAGCAGCTCGCAAATATTCATATGTATTAAGTAGGTCAGGCTAAGTTAGGTTTGATTCGAATAGATGTAATGTGAGATCCCTGAATGTTTGCAAGTTTTGGACACAGTTCTGTTATCTCTATCGAACACAAGTCTGTATGTTTACTGAGAATTTCCAAATGAGTACCGGTATTGATAAATGTTCCCATACTTGGAAGTACAAGGGCAATAATTTAATTGTGGATGACACAGAGCTTCATAGAAATCATAATTTGTCCTGATTATGCTACGTATATTTGGTTCAATATCAGATTGGATTTCAGTAGTCGTTTGTACTAAATAGTTTACTTCGAATACCAGTGAGTTTGAAGCTTGACTAGTTTTTCTCTCAGACCTATGACTGATTGATTTTGCATGGATGCCTATTATGTATTAATATTACATGCAGATAAAAGTTTTTTTAAGCTTTTTTGCTTCTTGGCTGGTCTACTATAATAATTCAAATAAAAATATAGTAGGAACTGACTTTCCATTTCATAATGTATTTCAGTTATTTTACAATGATGATGAATAATGATTTGATAAAATTGATGATTGGAACAAAGATAATGATATAAATACATACATGAAACCAGGATTCGAACCTGGAGGAACCTCACTCCATATAGCGTTGCAATCATCACTCTACTATGAAAATATTTCTAACAATTATTTCGCCAATTTCTGTTTTAGGCTCATCATATTTAACATTCATTATAAAGTTAGAGCATTGAAGTGAGCTCATATCTTGAACCAAACTGCCCTTTAATAACAGGACGATATTGTTAAGCATTATAGTACTAATTGGATCCATTATTTTTAAATCCATTTACTCAACATCTGTAAGTTCCATTATTAACTCAACTTGTCTAAGGTTGTAACAATGTAATATCAATATTTTTTAAACATGTTTTGTAAGTTCATAGTCTCGTATACGATGTTAAAACAATTTTTATTTGTTCCTTTTGCAGATGAGCATTTGAGAAACTAATCGAAGTGTCTTCTACCAATAGTAAAGAGCACAATTGAAATTTGTACAAAAGGACAATAGGTTTGACCGACAATGGCAGTTGCGTAGCATGGCAGTTGGTGTATAAGCTTCTACGGAATATACTGTAAATCAACAAAGTGGACTGTTTGAACTTTACATCGAAGAGTACATACATTTTTGCTTGCTAGCGTAGACACTTGATTGAATGGTGATGATTTACTAGAAATCAAGAGTCCAAAATATGCTCAAGAAATTGTGTTTCAAGCCTTAATAATATCTGATAGCAAGTGGTCATCAATTGTAAATTGTATATTAGGGGAAACAGGAGAAAAAAACAGTGCCAGGGGTGTGACTTACTTGTCTTGTCTGTCAAGCATTGGTAAGCATTCATTCATATTCTTGCAAGTTTAAATTTTTAGAGGTATTTTCAAAAATCCTAAGAAAATAAATTTCTTCCTGAACACGATGATGATTTGCAAAAAGCATATCTCTCAGACAGTGGCAGCAATTAGAGGGAGGGGCAGATGGCCCCCACTTTTACCCCAATACTATACAAAACCTCATCTACCAATGGAAATTAAAGTATCCCTGCCCTTTCCCAGTTTTGGAACCCAATCGCCAACACTGATCTCAGAGAACACAATAATGTTTTGCAGGGTACGATAAAGAAAAATAATAAATATGCATTGAAACAACAACGTAAATATGATTTTATATATCCCGAAAATATAGTTTTAGTAGTCCTTGTAAACAATTATTTTGTAAGCTATTGAACTTCTATTCTAATGGTATTTATTATTGTATTGTATCTTCCCTCGAAATACGTTTTTTAAATCTTCTTTATACACAGAAACTCTAATTGGGACTGGACCTACAGTTTAAAGTGGGATCCAAACCACTATATACAGTCACCGGCAATAAAAATGGGATACCTATATTCTGAAATACCTGCATCCCTGCAATGCGTTATGTTTGTTGCCTAACTCAACGGCAGTGACAGAACTTGCCATTGAAAATTTGTTATTACAATTCACTCATCGCCGTAGATTTAGACAACACACAAGACACATTGCAGAGAAGGGAGACTTTCAGGATCTAGTTATCTCATTTTTATTTGACGATCACTGTACACTCACCGTGTATCGAACCTGGGACTCCTGTATTTCAAGGCGATTACGTTACCACTTTGCCAAGGGGGAGGCTCAACTTCCCTCGCAATTCATACTAATATGTTGCTGAACTCTATGATATATCAGCAGTGTTTGAATAGTTAATCTTTAGAAGTAACTCCGAGTTAATCACTTGAGAAAGTAATTCGCATATAATTACTGTTATTACTGTTCTTTAGAAAGTACTTGACATAGTTATTATTACAGTTACTTTACTCTAGATTTGTTTCATCTCGTAAGACGTTGTTCGGATCATGAGTTGCAAGCGCGATGTCCTTTTCACCACCGATGACCACTAAATGCTAAGCATTAAGTTTCATGAAATTATAACTTATTTCTTACATTTCATGTACAAACATTGAGGCAATAAAATTCACAGTAAACTTCTGTTACAAAGCAATGACGATTAACATTTTATTTCATTTTGTTGAAAAAACCAAATATTTTTTAGAAATTATAAAATTACTGTGTGTCCATGAGAATTGTTGGAGATTATGTATGTAGTCTTATATGGTAAGTGTTCTAATACAAATAAACTTGGGATACATCCTGGCTCTTGACGAAAAAAATACAAAATTGTCCTCATGGTCTCGAGATTTTAATAATCATCAATTGATTGATTGATTGATTTGGTTTATTTTACTTCGCTTTTTGTGCCACTTTTGGCTAGTTTACGATGATGGAGATGAGTGGATATGTTGAAATTGATGAATGGACACTCACGAACATCCATGCCCTGGCCAGGATTTGAACCTGGGATGTGCTAACCACTCCGCCACGGGGGCCGGCTTTAATAATCGTCAATTTACCCATTCTTTGAGGAGAACATTTGGTTCAAGTTAATATTTCTTTCCATGCAGTAAAGTAATTGTACAACTTACTAGTTAGGTGGAAAAATAACTGAGTTACAATTACTAATTTCATAACGTAAGTAGTTTACAGTTACTGTTACTTGAAAATCTTGCTGATACTTCCAAAGATTCTACGTCAGCTGCAGAACTGAAAACCAGAATAGACCAAATCCGTAATGAACTATGAAACAGGACATTGTGTGGTGACATGACATGCAAATAAATTAGATGCACTACAAAACTGTATTTAATATTGAACTATTATAAAAATAACAAATATGTCTTCTATTGTGTATCCAGGATTCTTCTGACATTTTTCTTTCAGAATCGCGATATTAAAACTCAGTAAAAATAAGGGTGCAGAATTACATGTTTATTCACTTGAAGGATAAAAGATTGAGGATCGTTAGAGAGCGCTAATATTTATAAATATGTACAAGATGTTCACTGATATTCTGCAAATTTATGAAGAAAATCTGCTAACGTCACCGATAAAAGATATATATAATACTGTCATATAAAGTGAATTCTACAGTCAATGCAGAATTTGCTTCAAACGTAATTGCAAAATGTTTTCAATTATTTCAATTACTATTCTTACTTTATGCATTTCTTGTTTGAATTAACTACAGCTATCTTTGTATGTTCTCTTCTGCTTTCGAAATATTAAAAGAAATACATAATAGAATACAAGGGATTTTATATTACTATTAAGACTATTACTATCTTGCATTGCTGATAAATTGTTGTATTTTTTTTCAATAAGAACAAAGAACTAAAATCTCATGATTAACAATTACGTTGCTCCACATCTACTTAGATTTTGCAATAAAATCTGCTAACCAACGTGATGTCATATCCCATCAAGGAGTACCCTAATCGACCAACCTGTATGTATCTACCTTGATTACACGGAGATCTGGCAACATGGCTCTCGGTTGCCATGGCAAACGGTGTTGCCATCTGTTATCGAAAAATTACCACAAAATTGCCTTTAGTACGGCCTTAAAAAAAATTGCAATGATATGTGGATTGCTCTAGACTGTCAAGTGACAAGGAATGTAAAGGGATTGCAACACTACATGACGAAGAGGGAAGTCAGCGCATGCCTGTAGGCACTATGTCTCAAATTCTTTGTGCGAAGTGAGTCTGAAAGCCCACTGATCCAAGCCATAAGAGCCTTTCTGCTTTCTGTACTCGCCGCTGAAAACAGCACCACGACAGTGTTCACTTTGAAATTTTGCTCAGGCGAACCTCATACGATAGAAATGGCGAGGCAAGGAAGTAAATGGAAGGTGATGTGGCCCAGGAACGTTTGATGTTTTGAAGAAATGGCATTCGATGAATAAATACAATAAAAAAAAGTTATGTAAAATTACCTGTATCATCAAGCTAACTTGTTTGAAGGATTTTTTTGTTGATAGTATGCTTTCTCTATTGCAGGATTGTTGAACTGCATCCAGCTCTTGCAGAAGCAGCCAATCACATTGCAGCAGCAGTCCATGAGGAAGCAAGCAATTCTTCAGCTCAGGGTATTGCATCTGGATACTCATATTCTCTGGATGCTCTGAGCGATGAAGAGGAGATGGATTCATCACAGGTAACTACCGATATACATTGTAAGATGGACCTAAACATGCATTTTCTTTTGCACTTGTTTTTAGTAAGTTGCAACAATGATATGCCTTACCATGAGGTCTTAACTTAATTTTGGGCCCCCAAAGGTTTGTTTGTGGTCCCAAAATTAGCATTCAACCCAGTGCTAATGATTATACTGAAACCCTCTTTACAAATCTCTCTATTAGCTGTTGTGAATTAGTTATAAGTGCAGGGCCGTAGCTAGAGGGAGGTAGGGAACATATTTCTACCTGGAATACCCACTAATCTTTACAGTTATATCCTTTATTGCTCTAGCAATGTAACAAAGACACTTGTCTTTGTTGATTTTAAGGGTTTGCATGATTACATAGTGTCTACCAGGATTGGGAAAAAATCGCTCTTCTAGATCCAAACTTTGGGAAATTACTTCCCAACTTTCGGTATCTCAAAGAGTTGGGATATTTTGAATGGTTGTGTATTAAAGCTGCTTGATTTCTTTGGATGTGTTGCTGTGAAGTTTGAATTGTCCAGCTTTTGTTTCCCATGTCTACTTTTTGTTAATAATGATGCATGGTGTACAGTGAGGGAGTGGTAGATGTAGGACAGGTTGTTGGGTCAGTTAACAGACATGGTGAAAAATGTGATAGTGTTTCAGGTATTCTACGCTAAGAAGTAGCATGATATGAATTCTATTTCGAGAATTAGCGAGTACTGTAGCTTTTTTTGTGAGTTCATTTGTTAAGTCTGTTGGTAATATGAAATAAGTCCTTGCATGGTAGCCCATCCATGCGCACACAAATTTTCCTGCACAAGGAGTTACTGCATGTGAGATCCCTTACTATATATATTGTAATGAAATAATTTGCTAAGATCTATGACTCAGTATTATTGTATTTAAGAGTGCATATAATTCAAGATAAATGTGAACTTCATTGGCAACACTACTGCAACTATCAGCAACACTACATAGAGGGATCCAGATTTTTTGGTGGGAGAGGGCAAATAATGTGCTGTGAACATAGCTATAAGCATGCACATGCATGCAAAGGGAGAGGGGACATGTATACACAATGTCCACATCAATCAATCGTAGGGTGTACAGAACATGAAGATAAGCAACTTTTCTCTGATGATTTGCTTATTTTGGACCTCCTCGGAGGCTTTGTAATCAGCTAGTAGTCCCGGATTTGATTCCACTTTAAACTAATTAGCATGTCATAAAATGCACTTAAAATCAAATTATAACCTTTGCTCATTCCGTTGCTATCAACTCTCAAAAATGGGCACTTTCTTTCCTATATGTATGTAACCACATGACTACAGAATCTCATGTGCCACTCTCATTTATTATTTCTGTTGGAAACTGATTAAATTTGTAGTATGATATGGATTAGGCATATTGTGGAGTGTAAATATCAATTACAAATCTTCTCTTATGCAAATGCATCAAATACATAAGCAACATAGCTTGCATGTTTCAATATTTTTTTAATTTTAATATTTTTGAAAATATACAAAATACTAACCATGTTAAACCATAAATAGCATCATTATCATTAAACTCTAAATAAACATGGCAGCTCATATTTTTCAAACTATCATTAAAAAAAATGCCAAAATTCAGCTACAAAGACTATGAAAATATTTAAGTTAATATTTTAAGTCACAATTGTAAAATAGAGTACATTCAGAATGTTTTATTTTCACTGGAAGAAAAGTTACTGAAATTATTATAGTTTCGTCAACACACTCAACAAACATTTCGATAGTAGGTTCATATATACAGTATCGGAAACAAAAACACGTATATGTACATATAATTTTTTATTTGCTTTAATCAAACTGTTCAAATATTTTACAGGGCCTTTTACTAGAAAAAGCCTTTCATAAAAAACATATGTATGGTGCCAAAAAGAAAACATAAGCAATTTTAAGGATGTTTTTTTAAACACTCTGCTGGCATAATATTGTTTCCACAACATACTATTACTTCTAGAATTTTAACTGCCAGTAAAAATAAATGCCAGTGATAAGCACGCACGGACCGCATACATTAAGAATAGAGATACCATTTTTCGATGGCTTGTAGCATCGAAACAAGAATTCAGTGAGCAAATCTTTACTAAGAATAGTAGTTTGCCGTGATGTCCTCTACACTGTGAAAGTTGTTGGTGTAGGGTGGTGACCTGTGTGAGCTGAGCCAATACCACCATTTGCCGATACCAATACCATGACCGATTCCTACCAATACCAATACTTGGTATAATTCCAGTATACAATAACAAAAGCAAGTTACCAAATCATACTAATTCGTCACATCACTAGGCATGTATCTAGAAATATATATGGGGAGCCAGTCCGAACCAAGTGTCTCAGAAATATGATAATAAAAGTGTTTCTATTTAATACGTTAATATAATTATAAGTCGATTTGTAATAATACGTAAATTAATTAATTACTAGGGCAAATCAAAAAGTAAGTTACACCCCCGTGTATAAAACAAACAAAACACATTAGAAAGAAAATAATTATGGACAAATATGTATGAACATTTAACTTCTTTCGACATAATCACTAAGGTATTCCAAACACTTCTCAAATTGTGTGACCAATTTTTCTCTTTCTTGTGTGCAAAAATTCCGTCCAATTTCAATTGCATTGACTTTTGTGCTCATCGGTTAGCAATCGCGGCACCCAGAGAAAGCACAGTTTACGATACACCCAACTGGTCGTGAATCAGCATAGACACACTATTGTAGGATATGTTCAGTTCACTTCCAATCTCTTTTCATTTTCACGTGACAGTTGGCAAGGATGATTGCATTCTCACGCTCTATTTTGTTGATAGTGTTCACAGTTGCAGGCTGTCCAACACACTGTTCGTCGTTCACGTTTGTTCTTTTCTTTTCGAACATCTGGCACCATTTCCTGATCAGGTGGTGTGACAATGTATTCTCACCATATACCTCGACAATTTGGCGATGGATTTCACTCCGATTATGCCTTCGTGCCAACAAAAATCGGATGTCAGAGTGCACCTCAATGTTGGACGCCACCTCAATACGACGCAACATACTCACATGGTGACTACTCGCATACTAAACCAACTGCAGCATGGCTGCTTTGGGTATGGGGAGAATACATTACAGACAGTGTTGCAACCAAGCATAATTATTTTATCTCTCTTAGTACAGGAACACGGCTTGGGTGTAACTTAGTTTTTGATTTGTCCACGTAGTACTTACTTTCTCCGAAGCATATGGAGTATTGTTGTATGTAACCACAGACTAAGATGCAAAGCAAAGACAACGTTAATACCTATTTTGTTCGTTGTTTCTTCACTAAAAAATATTGTTATTACATAAATAGTAAAAAGACGCTATAAAATCAGAGATGAAACAGCAAATATTAATCATCTAGCTTACATGTAGTTAAGGGGGAGAGGGACAATTTCCCCAAGGTCTTTCTCGCTGGGTCAGCTGCCGATCACTGTTGCCAACTTCGCTCTTTTGGAGCCAGATCTGGCTCTTTCATGCACTCGTTTGGCCTCTGTCCCAGTATGATGCCACCACTGGCTCCAGCCAATAAAGACCAATCTTTGCAATGAGTGTACATTTTGCACATGACGTGATATTCATATATAGGCTGCATCACCCACCCCACTTCCTCTTTCCTCCCCAGCTATTTTTATGTATAGCACTGTGGCTAAGGTGAGGATGACATTATTATTATCCGGGAATCCTTTATTTTCGATTTTATATGAACATCATTGGATTATTGAGATGGGTGTTGCCACCAGATCTAGGTGGTGAAAATTAAGAATAAATTGCCATCACTTTACAGCTAACGGTAATAGCAGCGCCCTCACCCTTCTGACACCTAAAATTACCCTAGGAGGCACTTTATGCAGCCTTCGTTAATCTAGCTCCTTGAAAGTCATCTTTAGCTCTATTAATGGTGAAATGGTAATACCTCTTTTATGCACATCAGATTTAGTAACACTGCCAGGATGGCCATATGAAACAAGGAGAAATGCATTAGGTTTATGGGACCATTATTTTATTCGTTCTCTCGGGAATATCAAACATCCAATGACGTAGAAAAGTACATGGACGGAAAAGGACACGTTGAACTATGTCATAGTAGTAGGAAAAGTCGAAACTCCCATTTGATTAGCCGTAACTTGAAGTTGATTTCCAATAAGGAATACATGGAATTCTGTAAATACTTATTAATCATATTTTTCAAACATCGTGTCTAACTTACTAATCAACTTGAAAAACAGTTTCCACTTGCAACATGGAGAGAAATTCATACTCTCTTGCATACTAAACCCTTTTTTAAATAGCAGTGCCCAATCTGACGATATTGAAATAAATTCACAACTAGTGCGTAATTGTCCCTCCTCGCCTTAAGACCGCTAAAATTTGTGTACAAGCAACTGTCATGGCAAGGAAATTAATGTCAAAGAAGTAAAAAATTTAATATTTATTGAATAACAAAAAGAATGATGGTACGTCCATTTGATGAAAAGTAAAGTTCAGGATAAATATTTTATGTACATTATTGTATGTAGTGGTGTACATAAATCTTTAGAAGAGCCTCCCCTATGATGTAGTAGTAACGCCATCGCCTTGTAATCAAGAGATCCTGGGTTCGATACTCAGTGGAGGCACATAGTGGTTCGGATCCCACTTTAAACTGTAGGTGAAGTCCTGATTAGCCTATCTGTATATAAAATGGACTTGAAAGCCGTATGTTCTCAATCTAATCTCGGCAGAAATAAATAACCCTCATTGGCCGATACCGGCAGTCACACAAAAGACTGACACAGAAGGGAAGATTACAAGAAGAAATTGCTGAATCCACTTCCGTCTTGAATGCAGATAAAACAAAGCTAATTTCACAGTGACCTTCATCCCTCTTTTCCAAGAACTCCGCAACTACCTGACCCGGCATTAGCACGTCGGCTGGTTTAAAAACATCCACCTATCTTATGACTACGAGCTTCAAACAAGAATTGGCAATGAATGGTTTATTTCCCACAGCATTAACTAATCATTTACATTCCTTCATGGTCACGTTTTGGTTCAGCTTTCGCTACTCATGTCTTTGATCTTGCCATCTGCTTCCCAGGAGGGTGGGTTTTTATCCAGTATGTCTAAAAAAATCTATGGAACTTGTTGTCCTGGTCTCCCAAGAAAGGGTGAGTGAACTTTTAAGAACAACAAATGTTGAGGACGAGCTGTTGCCTTTGTCCACTTTTCTAGCCACTGAAAATCTTTGGTATCTGATGGTATCGGTAAAAGAAAATCAACCGATGCTCACCGATGCCGATACTGCTGGTATCGGTATCGGCTCAGCCCTAGTATATACGTTAAAGAAAATTACAAGTAGCAAAAAGTTGCAGTATAATAAATTCTATTGACAATCTCTCAAAAATTATATTCTACTAATTTTTCTATGTTTATATTACACTCTCCGTAACAGATGTCTGTTAAAATAACTCGGGCACAATGTAATTTTTTTGGCAAAAATTCTATCACCTCTTCTGTTGTGGAGAGAATTCTCCTTATTTTGTTCATTCATCTTAATCCATTCTGTGATTGGCAGAAATCAGCATCAGCTGCAAAAGAAAAAAACTGAGGTTTGGGTTTTGTAGGCTTCTGTTCAGTGGTGGCATGTGCCCCTGTATTCCATGCTCATTCTACCAATGAGACACAGTATATTAAAAATCCCCCCCAGTACAAAGAATTCCTGGCTACGGGCCTGCATATGTGCATTCTTTACTAGAAAATGAAGGGTTGAGAGCACACACAAACCGTGTCCATGTTGCTAATCTTTCATCAGATAATAACTTCAAATATTGCTATTTTTCTGAAGTCTTGCAAACTGTTCCATAAATATGACATTTTCTTCTTTCCAGTCTTCTGATTCACAGTCGAGAGCAGCAGGGCTCAGCGGGGATGGTCCCTCTGGCCAGAACTTCTCAATCATCACAGCAGCTCAGTTGGCAGCTGCTCTTGCTTCTGCTACAGGTAAGCTGGAAACAGTAGTATTTTATTTTAACTTACACAGCTGCCAGAAGCTCCTGGGAAAGTTATTTCTTTTCATTCTAACTTTTTTTTTCTGACAGCAGTTAGGATGTGAAAATGTTGGAAACTGATAAAATTTGTACTATGATACAGGTTATATAAGATATGTTGTGAAGTGTAAATATCACTTATTACACTAATTTAAGCATGTTCTCTTCTTTTGTTATAAGAATAACGACTGATACATGCCATTGAATTTGTTATTGTTATTAGCAGGGAATGGATTTATATGTAGCAAAAATTTGCTTAATATGTAAATGCATATGTAGTTATTTTCACCAAAATATGGAGTTAAATATGGACTTAAAATTGTAAAAATTTACCTTTTTAATAATATAAGACACTACACGAGCTACATAAAACACAATCTCGTTATTGTAACTACAAGGGCTGCTGGAAAAGTTTCTGCAATCAATATGAAAAATGACATGTGAAATTCTGGGAATGGCTTTATTATTTTTCAAAGTATTCACCCTTAAGATCGATACACTTTTGCATACGCTCAAACCAATTTCGAAAGCATTTTTTCCACTCTGAAGCTAATACCTCAGAAACCGCTGTTTGGAATGCGTCAACAGCTGCTTCAGGCGACACAAATCGCTCACCACACATCTTATTTTTCATGTGTGGGAACAAAAAGAAGTCATTAGGTGATAAATCAGGTGAGTACCGACAATGAGTCATTAATTTGACATTTTTACTGGACAAAAAAATCAACAGTTTGGTGTGCTGAGTGGGAACTGGCATTGTCGTGGTGAAGAATAATGCGACTATTTGGGTTTGTTTGAAGCAATTCATTGATGACCTCTGGCAAACAAATTGTTGTATACCCCTCAGCATTTACAGTCCTTTGATCTTCTAAAGCTATTGTTGACACATGTACGGTATAACCGTAGAAACAAGCAACCATTTGCTTGGCAGCACTCCTCGAATGAACAACTTTTGTTGGTTTCGCATCACTTTGAAACACCCAAAAACTGGATTGCTGTTTAGTTTCGGATTCGTATGAATAGATCCAAGTTTCGTCCCCTGTAACGATGTAGTACACCAAATTTGACTTGTCTCGGTTGAATTTTTTGAGATTTTTTTTAGGGATGTGAAGAAGCTGAAAATTTACCGATACCGATGTACTCACCGATAATTTTTGGAACCGATACCGATGCCGATATTTAACTGATTCCGATACATAAGATTATTCAACAGAAATGGGATGTTATTTTCAGCATGACAAAAATAAATTTGCTATGTATATTTCTATTGCATATCATATGTATATACACATATATTCTCAAGAGATGCGAATGTACATTTGCATCTACAAAAAGTGGTATGTGAACCTTTAAGAAGAACATAGATTCTCATGAGATTAAAAAATAGTACACAAACAGTTTTTTGTAATGCAAAATAAATTCCTTTTCTTAATGTTGTAAATTTAATGCTGGCAGATTAAACTTCATAGACACAGGTTTTGGAAGCACTTCTGGAAGTAACATACTTCTTCTCTTATCGCAAATCAGTTCAGCAACACTGCACTCGTTCATTGAATACTGATGCAGCAGTTATCCCAAGTATTTTCTCGCCACTTGCTTCAGGTTTGGATACTAATTTTTGAATTTCCAATACAACAGCGGATCCTGGTCACGAGAAATAGTTGGTTCAGCAATGTACTGTTTTATTTCTGATTTTGAGGTAGGTTGATCCTCTCAATGAGAGTTTGCAATAATTTTATTACAAAAACTCTACAATGATGAAGAATCATAACCTAATTTTCAATAAATCTTACAAAACTAAAATATAAAACTTATTGGAAGGTAAAACTCTAGTATTATCTGTACCGGTTTAAATATCGGATTTTTGCCGATGCCAATATGTCAATTTCTGCTGATTTTTATACATCTGTAATCGGCTTCGGCACATCCCTAATTTCTTTACACCAATTTACATGAGCCTGTTTTTGAGATTCGGTCAAGTTGTGTGGGATCCAACGGCTTGAAAGATTCCATACGTTCAGATGACCATGCAAAATCGTATGTATTGCTTTCATGTCAATGTTCAAGGATGCCTGAATCCGGTATGTCACATGCCGATATCTCTCAATCATTTCACGCACAGCATCAACATTACTGGCAACAACATGCGTGGATGGACGACCTTCACGAAATTCATCACTGAGAAATGTGCGACCACGCTGGAATTCGGAAAACCAATTGTACACAGTCCTATTGGATGAGGCTTCAACCCCAACAGCCAAATGAAGTCGCTCGATGCATTGTTTCAGTGTTAAACTACATTTGAAATCATAAAAAATCATTACACGAAAGTGTTGCATGAGAAATTTCCATTTCTCACACGAAACTACTACTTCAAACTGCTGTGAAAAATAAACGAATAGGCTTAAACAAACAATCAAAGACAATTTGGACATAAAAAAGGTCTATTGTTCCTATTTTTATAATAGTGCCACTGTTGGTGGTAGTTTGCAGAAACTTTTCCATCAGCCCTCATATTACTGTGATTACCTTGAAGAAAAACTAAAAACAAATCCCATACGTGTGCCACAAAACCGCTGCTTCTGGTACTGCTGTCGAGCGTGGATCAATTCAATCCATATCAAGTGGTACAGGAAAAAAAAAAATATATATATATATTGGTTGCTTGACCATTTTTTAAAAAGTATATATTTTGTGTGGTGTGAGCCTCATATGTTGACAGTTCAGAACCACTGTTATTTTATTTTTAATATCACTGATTTCAAGATGGCGGACATTTCTTTATCATGGCCCACGTCATTTTCTCCATTCGTAAGGATCAGTGGTAACTTTTTTATATCAGCTCTGGTAAGTCCTAGGACACAGACAAAATATGTGATGTTAAGCATATAGGCTACAATTATATTTGTGTATAATATTCTAAATATTATTCCTTCATAATAAATTTAAGGTTCGATACCCGGTGGAGGCACATAGTGGTTCGGATCCCATTTTAAACTGTTGGTCCAGTCCCAATTAGCCTTACTGTGCATAAAGTGAACTTAAAACACCAACTCAATAATAAATTTTAGGCCAAAATTGTGTATCCAAATCACTGAAAATGTCATTTTCCGATATTTTTTTTTAGGAAGAAGACAGTTTCTTTCAGCTTTCACTTTCTTTTTTTTTTTTTTTTTGCAATTACCTGTGTACCAATAGTGTATGTCAAAATTACTTGAAGCTTGAGACTAATATTTTTTTTCTACAGGGTCATAAACATGTACTCTTTGATAAAAAAAATTCCAAGTTCAGGGTTAAATATCTCTGGTAGGCAGTTGTTTAAAAATCTGAAATTTGTACAAAATACAGAACTCTGTGGTAAGCAACTTCAGTTAAAATTTTGAGTTTCAATTGGTTTAAGAGATATGGTCATGCAAAACTCATGGAAAATTCAATAATTCCCATTAAATAAGGTATGTCTTATTAACATATTTTGTGTTAAAATTCTGCAAACTGTAATTTGGAATGTAAATGAACAACATTACAATCCTGAAATGGATCTTATATACGAGAGTGTGCTGAAAAGTATTTCTCGAAAGAGAACAACTTCAGAGTTCAATGTACCCAGGCATCTGGTAAGCTTGACGAGAGAACTAGTGAAAGATCAGGGCATTCCACCAGAACTAGGAAAGAGACATGGTGATGACATTGAACCAGAGACTAAAGTTTGTGTTTTATGAAGCTGATGATTATAGTAGACTCTGTCCAGGCAAGAAAAACAGTTTATCTGTAAAAATATATAATATGAAACTTCATAAGAAAAAGCAGCTCATTCTTTGCAATCTGAATGAACTGTTTGTGGACTTCAAAGAAAGAAATGCAGATTGTAAAACTGAAGGTGAAAATTAAATTTAAACTCAGCCCCTCAGAACTATCTACAGCAACTGTAAGTTCACACAATATTACACTACCAAAAAAAAAATATATATATATTTTGTTGAAAAGTAATGCCTCCTAATTTATTGGAAAACTCTCGAATTGATTTGAATAAAGGAAATGCAGATAACTTTCTAGAACATTATTGTCCATATCTACACAATTACTTTTCCACATAATTGCTCTGGCAATCAGTACACGTCTGCTAACAACAGACCAGTTTATTAATGCTGTTACTGTAGAATTGTTGATATTTATGACGAAGCCACAGCCTCACATCTGTCCACACTGCATCATCAGAATCATAGTGAACTATTCTCAAGCAATCTTTAATCTTTGGAACTCATCTTCCCTGAAGCAACTGTCCGCTAATGTAGAGTCTTTCCTGCTTCATGTCAGGAGTGAGCTTCTGAAGCACCCACCATGCACAAAGTTTTCGGTATGCCAGAGTGTACCTCATCCCACTTCGAGGAAGCCAGTAACCCCTACTTGCTCAACAGAGAAAAAGTATATACAACTGTATAAAAAGGAATATTTTCTTAAGTCCACTAACTCTCCAGTCAGGGTGACGTCCACCACCCTGAACCTTAAAGTGCTGCTGAAAGCACCCGCCACCACTTCCCCTTTTCCATCTCCTTCACCCTCTGTGTCCTGCCCAAGGACATGATACGAGGGTCACTATTTATATTTTGAGCCTAACAATGAAAAAACAGGAATTTGGCATTGAAAACTGCTTTGTTGTTTTTCGAAGTATTCTCCTTTATGGTCAATACACTTTTGCATTCGTTCGAACCATTTGTCAAAGCAGTTTTTCCAATCTTCTTGAGACACTTCCATAATATGGTTTTTGAACACATCAACAGCGTATTCCGCCGACGAAAATCGTTGTCCACGCAATTTATTCTTGACATTCGGGAACAAGAAGTCATTGGGTGCCAAATCAGGACTGTACGGCGGATGACCCATCAACTCGATTTTTTGACTGTTCATAAAGTCGGTTGTTAGACGAGATGTGTGACAGCTGGCATTGTCTTGATGAAGAATGATCCAACGGCGTTTGTTTGTTTTCCGTATTTGACCGAAGACCTCTGGCAAACAAATTGTTGTGTACCATTCAGAGTTGACCGTTCTACGTTCCACTAAAGGCACAGTTGCCACATGACCAGTTTTCCCGAAAAAACAGGCGACCATTTGTTTCGATGTGCTTCGAGCACGAACAACTTTTGTTGGATTGGGTTCATCTTGAAACACCCATACAGTCGACTGCTGTTTACGTTTCGGCTCATATGCATATATCCATGATTCGTCACCTGTTACAATCTTATATACGTCTTTTGAAGCACCACGATTGTATTTATTGAGCATTTGTTTGCACCAATTGACGCGAGCATCTTTTTGAGTTTTTGTCAAATTGTGTGGGATCCAACGAGAACATACCTTTCTCACAGCTAAATGATCATGTAATATTTTATATATGCTGGTGGAACTAATGCCTATGGTTGCCTCAATCTCACAGTATGTCACATGACGATCTTGCAGTATTAGGTTTTGCACAGAATCAGCATCAATCAACAACTGATTTTGGACGACCTTCGCGAATCTCGTCGGTGAGCGAATGGCGGCCACGATTAAATTCGTTATACCAGAGTTTCACAGTGGCAAAGGATGGGGCTTCATCACCAAATGTGGAAGTAAGTTGATCGATGCACTCTTGTCTTGATAATCCACGTCGAAAATCGTAAAAATTCATCGCACGAAAATGTTCACGAGTTAATTCCATTTTATTGTTGTCGCGCAATCTCCAAGGCAACATAAACAACACAAATGAAACTATTGACAAAACATTTGAAGTACGTTATGGTCAATAATGCCAGACAATTCCGTGCAAACGTCAAATCGTCCCTAACTTCAATCAGTGTTGCCAAGGCTCAAAATATAAATAGTGGCCCTCGTAAGAGAATGATGCCGCGGATGAGGAATTTACAAAGGTGACAGGAATATCAAATAGAGTATGCCTTAGAAGGTGATTATAGTACTTACAGCTATGGCTTCTTGTCTCCAATGGAACCTTAACGGTTTCTGCACCCACATTGAAGAACTGCAACTTTTTATCTCTGAATTTGACCCTGCCCTCATATGTCTCCAAGAAAGGCATTTTCGCCCAAACCAACCTGCAGTGCTAAACAGATACGAGGGTGGTTCAGCATGCTCCGCCCCTGACATAGAAGGAACCCTCGTGGGAAAACCAAATCACTGTCACTTTTCAACATAGTCCCCTGCAACATTAACACACTTTTCCAATCGGCCTTCCAGTGCTTCAATCCCAGCAGAAAAAAAAATATTTTGGTTGGTCCTGCAACCAAGCATTCACAACATCCATAACCTCGGAATCACTTTCAAAATGTTTTCCACGAAGGTGTTTCTTCATGTTCGGGAACATGTGGAAGTCACTGGGGGCCAGATCTGAAGAATAACGGGGATGAGGGACAATTTCGAACCCTGCTGCATGAATTGCAGCCACCGCAACTTGGGAGGTGTGGGCGGGAGCATTGTCACAATGGAACAACAAACCACGGGCGAACATTCCATGGCGTTTCTCCTTGATGGCAGTACGTAATTCTTCAATTAGGGTTGCAGAATAAACACCTGTGATTGTCTTTCCCTGTTGGAGATAATCTATCAAAAGGATTCCTTCTGCATCCCAGAACACAGATGCCATCACTTTGCCCTTTGATAGTTGAACCTTGAATTTCTTTGGGGGTGGAGAATGGGGGTGTTTCCATTGCATGCTTTGGCGTTTACTTTCGGGATCGAAGTGGTGAACCCACGTTTCAGTCAGCCTTTATTGTCCGCAACAGGTTCTGACTTGTGACACGACGTGTTCTCTTTTGGTTGACTGTCAGCATTCTCGGGCCCCAATGTGCAGAGATTTTTTTCATTAACAAATGATGATGAATAATTGAATGCACACTGCCAGTTGAGATGCCACATGTGTCTGCTATATGGTGGACAGTCACTTGCAGGTCTGCCAAAATCATGTCATGCACTTTTGTAATCATTTCTGCTGTGGTCACCATTGCAGATGAGCCACCACCATGCTCATCTTCACTGGTCTGCCGACCACATTTAAATTCACGGCACCATCTCTTCACTAGATCATATGAAAGGCTAGAGTCTCCAAGAGTTCCCACCATATCTGCATGGATGTCTTTCGGTGTTAGATTTTTCTTGAGTAAATATTTTATCACTGCTCGGACCTCAGATTTTTCCATTGATTCACATGTGGCTACACTTCTTACTGATCACCAACGTGTAACGAAAAGAGAAATTGTTGTAAATTCTTGAAACTTTGTGGATATTAGTCTAAAGAATGAACAATGTTACATATAAAATTACAGGTCTCTATTATCACTGGAAATGGGTCAGGGGCGGAGCATGCTGAACCACCCTCGTACACTCTTTACTGCAAAGATAAGCTTCCCAAGATAAGCATGATGGGACGTTGTATACAGATTCTAGAGACATAGCTAATATCCTGGCCATGGAGTTGTCTGATGCTTCCAGTTCAGACAATTACTAGCCACATTACCATCGTAAGAAGGACCGTCAGGAACGACGTCATCTAGTTTTTCGAAGTTATAACATCGAGCCATACAACTCTCCATTCTCTGAATGGGAGTTCGATAATGTGCTTCGGGATTTGAAGAATACACCTCCTGGAGTGTATAGCATCCACTATGAGATGCTACGTCATCTGCTCAGTAGGGCTAAGATTTTCCTTCTCAGGGTGTTCAACAGGCTTTGGTTGGAGGACTCTTTCCCCTCCTCCTGGAAAGAGGCTATTATTGTTTCCATCCTGAAGCCAAGTAAAGAACGCACTGCAGCCTCTAGTTACAGGCCCATCGCCTTAACTAGCTGTGTGTGCAAGTTGATCGAGTGTATGTTCAACAAGTGTCTCACCTGGTTCTTGGAGGAGAACTCCTTGAATAACAATTTCAATGTGGGTTTCATTCCAACTGTTCCATGCTGGATCACTTGGTTCTGCTGGAAATGCATATTCAAGATGCTTTCCTCAACAAAGAACATTTAGTAGCTGTCTTCTTTGATCTCCAAAAGGCCTATGACACAACATGGTGATTTGGTATCCGTAAGCAGCTCTACTTGTGGGGTGTCCGCGGCGAATTTTCTTCAAACTTTCTTGTCCAATCGATATTTCTGCGTACATGTTGGGAACTCCTTTTCTGACCTTTTATCTACTGGAGAATGGTATCCCTCAGGGCAGCATCATCAATGTTATTTTGTTTGCCATAGCTGTGAACAGTGTTATGGCAAACATTCTTGCCCCTGGACATGGTCTTCTCTATGTGGACGACCTTGCTATCTTTTGCCGGTAATAGACTCTCCGGTCAGCTCCAACTGACTATATACAGTTTAGTTGACTGGTCATCCCAAACTGGTTTCACCTTCTCATCCGAGAAATCCATGTGCATCCACTTTTGTCGTCAACATACATGCCAACTTGACCCTGACCTGTATATGGGGAATTCACCCCTGTGCTTTGTAAATGAGGCCCAGTTTCTCGGCCTCATTTATGATAAGAAATTAACATGGCAACCTCAGATTCGCCAGTTAAAGTTCTCCTGTCTAAGGGTTCTCAACCTTTTGCACGTTTTAGCCCATACCTCTTGGGGTGCTGATAGGACGATACTGCTCTGCCTGTACAGTTCACTTATCAGAGCGAAACTCGATTTTAGATGTGTTGTTTATTCGTCCACCCGACCTACTCAGCTTCGAACTCTCGACACCGGTATTCGTTTATGTTCCGGTGCTTTCCATACCAGTCCTGTTGTGCCAGTTTGCTTCTGAGCCGTCGCTGTCTATCAAGACAGCAGCTTATAATGAACTACTTCCTCCATCTTTGCTCAATGCCCTCTCATCATTCATATCATACCATCTCAGACAAGAGTAGCCTGGCTAGGTACCGGCTACACCCTTGTGTCACTAGACCATTTGGTGTAATTGCAGATGGGATCCCACCTCTCCCAATTTGGGAGTTTCCTGCACCTTTCATTGACTCGTCTCTCTCTCTGCCCTCCCGAAGGCAGTAACACCGATGGTTGTATACCAGCAGTGGTTCTTAGAGCTTTGTGCGAAACACCCCACTTTTAACGTGTTTTATACGGATGAGTCCAAGACAGTTGAATCATTCGGTTGCGCCTTAGGCCTAGACTATCAAAGTTCCAGTTACTCGCTACATCCTGCCTATTCCATCTATATGGCAGAGTTGTATGCCATGCCATACTCAAAGCTCTGGACTTTGCTGATGTCAATGGCCTGAAGAAAGTCCTTGTCTGCAGTGATTTGACCAGTGCGCTACAGACTCTGGAATTGCCGAATTCCCAGCATCCAGTTGTGCAGCTGTTCTTCAGAGGGCTTGTATCCTTATCTGCCATTTCTGACATCTGCTTCTGTTGGATCTCTAGTCACTTGGGCATACAGGGGAACGAAGCAGCCGATGCTGCTCATACAGATGACAACGTTCTCATCCACCTTCTGCCAGCTAGTTTTTCGTGGTTCTGTTCTTGAAACCTGGCAGGCAAAGTTGGATGAGATAAGTGGGAACAAGCTTCGAGCTATCAAGCCCAGCAATGGTGCTTAACATTCCTCGTCTCGTCCCTCCTGCCGAGAAGAATTCATCTTAACACGGCTCCGAATAGGACACAGCCGTCTCATGCATCGTCACATTCTTCTCGAATGTGCAGATTTTACTCACCTCAGACAGTATTTTAACTTCCCCTGATTTGTCATCTCTGCTGGGTGACGATGACAGTGTTTTAGCAAATGTTTTTAGATTTCTGAGAAAAGCAAGCCTCTTCACTGTTTCTGAGGTAGTTTTTAAACCATCCCTACCTTTTTTTAATGTGTTGTATTTGTCTTTCTTTTCCATTTACAACTTGCATTTTTAAAACTTTCTCAAGGAGCTTTTTACACCCCCTTTTTAATTTGGAGCTAAGGGTTTTAGATAAGGGGATCTTCCTCGTATATATTGAAGGGTGCAAATGGCCAAACGTGCCGATGCACAGAACACTTTTAAATCAATCAATAATTGAGAGACTATTTCTTACAGGAGCATCAGGGTCTTCGGATACCCCTGGAGCCAGTGGGAATGGAGCCATAAGAAGTAGAAGCGGGAACATAATCACATCCGAAATGTTTGATGAAGCAATGCAGCATGCTGTTTCAAATATAGTCCAAGTGCCAGAGAGCGATGTAAGTAATTTTTTATCACATTCTGTAAATTATTGAAATTGAAAATTAATTAGAGTAAGTATTTCATTTCAATTAATACCAGAGTTTCTTTAGGATATTCAAAGAAGTAGAATGGAAATTTTCAGCGAAAAATGCAGGCTCGACCAGGATTCAAACCTGGGTCTCTGGCATACTGTGCAATTGCTCTAAGCACAGAGATATCGAGCCAGCCTGGCCTCGCCTGATTTTTTGCTATCGCTGTTTTACCTGCGTGGAATTGTCTCTGCCAGTGCTACCGCAACGGGATCTGTTCCTTTGAAACACAGTAGACTTCGACGTTGCCTGGTTCCTCTCAGCATAGAGAAGTTAATTATTGAGGATTAGGCACACACAGAAGATGTACTACGTAGAAATTTTCAGTGAAAAATACAGGCTAGACCAGGACTCGAACCTGGGTCTTTGGCATACCGAGCCAGCCTGGCCTCGCCTGATTTTTCATTATCATTGTTTTACCTGCGTGGAATAGTCTCTGCCACAATTGCCCCCCTAATCATGGACGTCCACAGATTTTTTCCACGGAGAGACAAGCAAGGTATTTTTCCATGGGGCATATTACCCTGATATTAGTGTTGCCCCCTCAAAAAACACCACTTTAATTTGAAATTATCACATTAATGTAAATTACTATGACTGAAATCAAATTATACATGTGAAATATACAGGGTGATTTGTAATTCGACCTATTCCTGAAAAGGGGTAATACTAGAGCACATTTGCAACAAATTTGATCCTTTGCACCGGGGGCCAGAAATCAATGGGTTTCGAGTTATTGCAGTTTGTAGATTTCGTGACATATTCCGACTTGCGACCAAAATCTACAATTATGAAAAAACTACTCCACCATGGGCACTTAACTGACACGTTGCCAACAGCTGACGAATGAGTGACTACTGGGAAAAAAATTCATGCCCAAAATTCCCATACCCACAGAAAGAAAGTCATTATATCACACGTCATGAACAAATTTGGAAACTATTGTTTAAATCGAAGAGGTGGACTCAAGAAAATGGTAACACACTGAGCGTAAAAATTACGGAAAAAAACTTCCTCGTTTCATAAGCTCTCCAAAAAGATACAAATGTTCTCAACTGTTGTAAGCTCTCCAAAAAGATACAAACGTTGTCAACTGTCATACGGATTGGGGGGAAAAATCTGAATAAAAAGCGAAGGTGCATTGTAGACCTCTTTGTAAAGTGAAAAAAAAATTGTCAGTTTTGAGAAATAAATGAATGAAAATGAGTGAAGTAATAATGTTATTTACCATTCTCATGATTGCAGGGTGTCAGAATTAACTGTTACTAAAACTGCAAATCCTGTTCAAATTGCCTTCCCCCGTTACGTATGCAAGCGTGCAGCCTACGGTGTACTTCAGACACAGTCACTCGCATTGACTGTCACTTATGTCACTCTGTCTCTTATGTATTGGACGGCTGCCACAATTCTCTCAGGGGGCCAGGCTGCCTTGACCAATCCATCGCATGGGATAATTGTCGTCCAGCCACTGTCACACACCCCGGAAATAGTGGTCTGGGCAGCCATCATGTTGGTAAATCATACCCCTTCTTGTGGCACATCCTCCAGCAGTGTCGTCAATTCTTCCTTTAGGAAGTTTTCGTAGGTAATGCCGTTTAGGTTTTTTGGTAGAAAGAATGGCCCGATCACATGATTGTGGATGATTCCCATCCGCACATTTAGTGAGAATTTTCTCTGGTAAGCAGTTTTTTTTCTTTCTTTAAATTTTCTTGGGTTATGACCCTTAGGGGCCCAAAAATGCACATTATGAAAATTTGTAATACCATCGCAGTCGAATTTGGATTCGTCCGTTCACAGAATTCTTGTCAGATGACGGGGACTTCCGGGTCAGTATTTAGTAAAAATGACAAAAATCCATCCTTCTAACAGGATCTCCCTCCTCAATAGCATGCACTGGCATGTAATGGTATGGATACAGTCGTGCTGTATGCACAGTGAACCAGACTTTCCATTGAGTCAAGCCAAGTCGCCTTGCCACAGCTCTTGTTGAAGTAATGCCGTCTGCTTGAAAAGACTCAAGATTTCCTCCTCTTCACAGGATCATGAACTCGGGGTCTGCCAACATCACCTTGGTGTCGTTGAACCGATCCCGTTTCTCGAATGCACCGATATGTCATTCCAAACATATTCACGTCAGGTAAATGGCAGTTAGGGAAACACCTATGGTAGTCTCTTTGTGATGCAGCGGCATCACCATCACAAAACCCGTAACAATACACTATATCCACGTATTCTGCATTTTCGAAAGCAGCCATTTGACATGGAAGCTGTTGTGAGCATTTAGTTACAACGCAATGTCCGAACTCCCAATGGTTGAAGGTAACTGTTACGGAATTGAGCGAGGGAGTGAGCCTGGGTTGTGTTCCCGAATATTCCTGCAGATTCACGAATACCCACGTAAATGAAAAGAAATGAAAATCCGTTACTTGCTCTGTGCTTTTTATTGATTTTTCTCCAACCGATGTGACAGTTGACAACATTTGTATCTTTTTTGGAGAGCTTATGAAACGAAATTTTTTTCGTAATTTTTACGCTCAGTGTGTTACCATTTTTTTGAGTCGTCATCTTCGATTTAAATGATAGTGTGATCTAATGACTGTTTCTTTCTGTGAGTATGGGAATTTTGAACATGAATTTTTTCCCCAGTAGTCACTCATTTGTCAGCTGTTGGCAACGTGTTAATTAAGTGCCCAGGGTGCAGTAGTTTTTTTTTCACAATTAGTAGTTTTTGTCACGAAAATCTACAAACTGCAATAACTTGAAACACATTGATTCCCGACCCCCAGTGCATAAGGTCAAATTTGTTGCAAATGTGCTCTAGTATTACCCCTTTCCAGGAATAGGTCGAATTACAAATCACTTTTAGGTTGGCATTCGATTTCTAAGGGGGAGGTGTGGCCATCCTTGCCCCCCCCCCCCTTTCAGATTTCCATGCCCCTATATTATTATACTTTCACCTAGAAATTTAGTCTAGAGGAATCTTATCGCAGTTATCATCTTAATCTATTAAACAATCTTCCATGTTTAGAGTACGTCTTTGTAAGGCATACTATTACCCACATTATCTAGGGTTAAGACAGTACAGTTAGCAACACTAGCATGAAACAAAATTGTGGTTTTGTGTACTGATGAATTGTGTTCAATTTCACTGCTACAGAGTTCAACTCTCACTTAGGTTTCCGTGTTGCTTCTGTGTACCTAACTACCCAGTCAGCAAATCTAAAGTTCCAAGTTCACCTGCCTGTTATTGCATGTATTATTTTGTCTGTTGAATAACTTATGTGTGTCAGAATAAAACCCATCTGAGCGGAACTATTTTCTGCATGTATATTTTGGTTTCAACGTGTGAAATTTTGCTGCAATCTTAACCTGTCTCGGGGCTTAAGTACTTACTCTGGGAATTATGTCATGTTGGACTTACAAATAAAGCAACTCAACAGTATTTGTACAACTTCTTTGTTATGATTAATGATTCCTATAATAATCACACGGATTTTGTACAGGACAAAAAGTATTCCTTTGTTACTGAAAATGAAATTCTGTTGCTGCTGCAAAATGACCTGAATCCAGTGACATGTCTCGAGTGTCCAATAAGAGGCACTGCAGTAGATTAGTTGCAGTTCAAAACAAGTACAAAGTAGAAAATTAGCAACTAAAAAATTCTCGAAGAACTGTAAGATTTTTCTATAGTATGATCATTCAACAATAAAGCATACAGTGAAGGGAAAAAACACAACAAATAGTTGACCAAAAGAGGTAGGGACAGCAGGACCTGAACTTATATTATAAAACATAAAGCAGTCTGCAAGCTGCTGCTCCTAACCACTACATCAAATTACTGCTCAGAGATTGAGTGTCTTATTAGACTGGATGTCATTTGTCACAAAGTCTCCAACAGGATCTCATCAAATTAATTCTGTGTACATTTACATTGCTTGAACTCTGCCAAACAAAACTAGCATTTTAACTTTTTAGCGAATCATTTCTTGGTAATCTAACTGTGAAGATGTCAAGTGTGAAACTTTGATAGCTCCATGAGGCAACCATGTTGTTTGCAACATCCAGTTATGTGCTAACCTGAACCTCAATTGTACATTTAAAAGCCAGCCTAAGTGTTGCATAATACAATTTATTTTTTATTATCATTGTAATAGTTCTTTACTATTGTATGATTTTCAACATAACTAGGCATGATTGTAGGTTTCTAACAGTTCTGCATTTTATAATTTTTATATTAAAAAAATTCAAATGTTCTTGTAATTGCATGATGGAAAGTGTATTTAAGAATTTCACGACCTTCAAGGGCCTGAATCTTCTTTTTTTAATTCCATTCATGTTTGCTTCTGGCCATTGTAATTTTCACTAGTTACAGTACACACTTTTTTTTGTCTGGGTGATGTGAAATATTTTTCTCTGCAGGGCTCCTCGCATACAAGTGGACTAGGATCGGATTTTGAGGCCGTAGCCCGTCAGTTATCACGACAGTTGCAGCAGATGAAGGAGATGGGGTTGATGGATGATGCTGTGAATTTGCAAGCTCTGCAGGTCACTGGTGGTGATGTCCAAGCAGCAATAGAACTAGTTTTCAGTGGGACAATGAGTGATGATACAGTGAGAGATTCATAATTTCCAATGTGATGCAAGAACCTAATAATATTGAGCATTTTATGGCATACCTTGTTGCATAATCTCAGATTCCTTACTGACATACTTCAAGGTATGAAATGTTAGGATTGGATACGCCATGTGTGTATCTTCAGATTATCCAGTACCTTGAGAAATATTAAAAAGGGATATTTGTTTTGCCAGGTGTTTTTTTTTTTAGTTTAATGCAATTATTTTTACTTCTAGGAGAAAAATAGATTGTCAAAATGTACACAGAACAATGACTTTTTTGCCCATTGGGAATTGTGTAACATGAACAGTGTGAATTTGTGTCTCTTTGTTTATAAATTTTTGAGTTCTAAAAATTTGATTGAGATATTTGCCATGGTCATTTACATAGCATATTTTAAAATGGTTTGCATGGTTCATTTGTTTTTCATCAATGTGCATGGTTAGTTCTTTTTGTCAGGATGGCCAAATCATGTCAATATTAGTTACACTCCTGTTCACATGAAGTGACACATTTTATAAGGTTGAATTGTTGAAATATGTGCTGCTTTATCTGAACAGGAGTGCCGATATTGTGCCCAGATATGGTATTTATTAGGGGTGTGTGGGATGGAAAATTCTGGGTTGGAATAGGAAATTTTTAAAATCGTTACATTCATGATGGGAAGAATTCTCAATTTCCAGACTGATGTCAAGAAATGCTGTAAATTTCCGGACAGTGTGAAAATCACAAATTATACACGTTATTTCCTCAAGTGATTGTTTTTACACTTCTGGAATAAAAAATACAAATTTCAAGAGAAATCAGATACTTATAGTACAGTTATATAACAGGGCAGGATGTAAAATTTATTCCTGATCCTGACACTTTGGAATCCTGCACACCCCTAATATTTATATGTAGTTGCATTTGTACATATAAGTAATGCCAACAGAGTATGCAAATTATTGTAAGATTTGCTTTGGATCTTCAGAGGCTGTCTGCAGGCAATTTGCAAAATAGTAGCTGCAAATTTCCAGTGCATATGGACTTCGAATGGTGTCTGCTGTACCTGTAAGTAGATAGATACTTCTTTCTTGATCAGTGGTAGCTCATCTGCATCACACTGGTATGAAACCCAGAAAAGGTATGTTAAGCTGAATGAGTATTTATTGAGCACCCTTTGTTGTTGGTTTTGTACGAGATAAACTACACATGATCTAACTTGGGACTAGGGCTGTGTGATATTCAGTGGCGCAACCACGGGGGGAAGGGGTGGGGGGCATTGCCCCCCACCAACCTTGGACAGAAATGAGTTCAAGGGAGTGGGGGCAAACATTGATGGCCAAGTGTATCTGCAGGGGGCAATTACCGCCCACAACTTCAAATTTTATTCAAATATAAACACTATTCATAAAATTTTCTCGCAATCCCTTCTTTTCATGCTCTTATCAAGTTCAGGACCGTAGTTAGGAGGCGGCCCTGGGCGCCGAATGATCTAAATGAAAATAAGGTGTAAAATTGATTGATTTGTGGTTTTAAGTCTACTTTATGCACAGAAAGACTAATCGCGACTGGACCTACAGTTTAAAGTGGGATCCGAACCACTGTGACATGTGCCTCCACTGGGTATCGAACTCGGGACCCCTTGATCACAAGGCGACAATTTTACCACTACACCATGGGGGAGGCACAAAAGTTGTAAAAGAGAGAATGCATTGGCATCCCGTGAAATAATTTTCACCCTATTAAATCAATATTGATTTCAGCCTGGAAAAATATTGGATCCAAAAATGATCTTGCTTGCTTCACTCGCACTGTATCATTGTTCTCTGTAGTGCATTATAAATACCCAGACAGAGAAATAACACTTCTCTTAATTGATTTTTGTGTTAAATGCATGAACAATTGTTTTGAGGAAAGGGAGCGTTCACATTTGAGAAACAATTTATGTCATTTTTGCTATTGGTTTATTGTGAGATGGATGAATTGGTTGTGTGATGTATTTAAAAAATATATGTTGTATATACGAGGGATGATCGAAAAAAAAGGTTACAAAGCTTATTATGGCGTATGTGTTAGACATAGCTGGAAGATCAACACACCTGATGATGGAGGGCACTCAACACTAGTCCTCGATGTAATCACCTTTTTTGTTCAAGCACTTGTCACAACGGTAGATGAGGTTTTCCATACCGGTTGCACAGAAATCCACGTCAAGTTCTCGTAGCCACCGTGAGGCAGCTCTTTTGACATCACCACATGTCAGATAATGGTGGCCAGCCAACCAAATGGTAGTCCCAGCTCAGCTGATATTGAGCGTAATGTTGTTCTTCTGTCCTCACGAATACACTCATCCACAAGAGCACAGTTCACGTCAGTGGTTGAGGTACTGGGCCTACCGCTGTGTCCAGGGTTGTCATTAACAATACTGGTCCGTCCTTCTTTGAAGGCACGACACCACTTTGCTACATGTTGCCTTGAAATTGCCCCCTCCCCATACACCTCCACAATCTGCCTATGAATGTCAGCAGGTGTAGTGTTTTTGGCCCACAGGAACCGCACCTCTGCCCTCACTTCTACTCTTGACCAATTTTCTAGACGAGTCACCATTTTAAATGTCCGCTTCTCGGGTATACATGGTCAGAATCCGAAGTCCTCAAACTCGCAACAAGACAAACATGTTATTAATTTAAACATAAATTTTCGTTACGTTACGGTGAATAAAACAAAAGTTATATGCTTTGTAACCTTTTTTTCCGATCATCCCTCGTAATATGTATTAAAGAAACTTTGAATACACACACAATTTAGTGTCCATGTTGCTCCTTATTGGATATGTGTGAAACATATATCGTGCTTGAAAGTTATACATGTTAATGTAAAGAAGAATTATATTTGGAATGCTTTTCATTTTCTGTCTTTCAAAAATAGTTTGTATGCTTGTTTTAAATTATTAATGTGAAATTGAACATGTTCAAAAAATTATTCAAATCTTTGGTTCGAACACAAATGCTTTAGCACCAACTTCTACCCCCCTTTTTGCTTAATTTACAAGGGTAATAACGTCTTTGATACTACTAATAATAATAATAATATTATTAGTTCCGGGTTTGAATCACAGCTTGGGCATGGATTTTTGATCCCCATCTTTGCAAATTAGCCAAAAGTGGCACAAGAAGCTAAGTAAAATAAAGCAAATTAATAACACGTTTAATAATTAGTAAAATTATTATTATTATTGGTATGTTTATCCTGGTACTTGCCCCCCTCCAAACAAAAATTTGTGGTTGCGCCTCTGGTGATATTTTGATATTTTTAAAATATTGAAACATTTGTCATAAAAACATTGACATCAATGATGCCTCTATAATGGAGATCATCATTCTTCAATTTGTCAGTATTGCAATACTGGCTGGTCTCAAGTATATGCATTCTATTGCATTGCACTGCACTTTGCAACAACAATAATTAAAAACAATGAAAAGCAGCACCAGTCCTGTGGAGTGTGATTTGAGATGTATTCACTAGTGTTTATGCCATGAATAATTACAGGTTTTAAACATAAATTTTCTGAACTGTACATTATAGGCATCAGTATGGAATAAGAATCAGTGGTCTGGCCAGGATTTTCATAGGAGTTTGGGATTGTGTGTTCCTTTTTTTTTTTTCTAGTAGTCAGTCCTATATTCTGCCATGTTTCCCATCATTTGACATTTTTTTAGTAGTAGTACTGGGTCAAAGGGATGGTATCCTGACAGTCAAGAACATCCCCCTCCTTGGTAGGGATGGTAATAGAGACTTCATTTTGACATTTAAAACTTTTACCTAAACCAAATATACTTTACCATGCAGTTTCTTCAGCCATAGCAAACAGATATCTAACTGATTATTTGTACGGAGAATATTTTGTTTGCAGTAATTACAAACAATTCATAGAAACATCTTATGTTGGTTTGTTGCACATATTCAAGGTACAGTTACAGCACCTTGAATAACATAGTGTGGAAAACGACCCAAGAAACTGGTTCCTCGAGACGATGACAAGTAGATGGCAGTGCGATCGACCCAGGTGCTAATTTTGTTATGAAAGTAATGCGGCTTAGTTAGTTTTTGGAATATATTGTGTAGATTTGTTTCTCTAGAAAGGCGGCAAGTGAATTGATGGAAACAGTTATATTTGTGGAGTGATTTGCAGTCACGAAATGGCATTAATTTGGAAAGAAAAGTAAAATAAAATTAATAAATAAATAGCATGCGTAACACAAGAAGAAAAATCGCAATGTGATTCCGGACCAAAGCGACATGGGTCATTTGGGCCAAGGCAACTTTCATACCGAAGTGACACATGTTGCTTGGAAAGGAGCCAATCAAGAGCAACATTTCACATCGTAGCGGCATGACGGGAAGCACAGGCCAGCGTTCAGTTGGTGAAATCCTCAAGCGATAAGTGTTGCGTGCCGCTTGTCGCTTTGGTGCGCAATCTCACTAAAGCAAGACACTCATTGCATTGCGTATGCGCAAACAACAAACCACGGCAACATGTTGCAAGCTATTGAGGAAATGGCCCAGTTTGAGCGACGCAGAAGCAACAAGTGTGGCTTATCGTGTCGCCTATCTGTTGTTCGCAAGCATCACTTGCTAATAGACTGAATGCACCATGTCGCTTGTCACTTAGTTGGGAACTCCCCCTGTAGCGCGTCGCTTCGGTCTCAGCACCCTTCCTTTAAGGAGCTTTCCGACCGAAGTAACAAGTAGCACGCGAATACGCCATATGAACGTGTCGTTTGCTGTTTGGACCCTCATGTGCAATGAATGCTATTTTACAGTCTGGAAGTGTGTGTCACTAGTGTGACAGTGTGAACATCCCGTGTCGCTTGTCTCATTGGTTTGAAAGTTGCCTTACACTCATGTCGATGGCACTAAGAAAGTTTTGTGGGGTTCCCCTTGTCGTTTCATGCAATCATCATCATCATCGCCGCGATTAGTTTAAAGCGGAAGAAAAGAGACAGTAAATATCCAAAATACAAATGCTTCAGTGTGTATATCTTTAAAAGAAATGATGATGATGATAATAATAATGAACCTAATTCATACACAAAAATTTAGTTGCCAAGAACATTCCACGTGCATTTTTTCTCCCGTATTATTAACGAAAGTATGACGATAACAGGATGTGGTCGACTGTCTAGAATGTTCGTTAATATCTTCGCGACCACTGTACCAAATATCATAGCAATTATCACATTCATAGAAATGCTTCATGTAAAAGAATCAGACGTTGCAGCGAAAACTCCATTTACTTCCTTTCCCTGCACTGACGAACAAAGTTGCTGCGCCCCTTTCCATCAATGTCATGGTATGTGATCACCCGAATGTGACCACCAGCAGTGAGATGGACATATGATTCATCCATTGTGACAACTTTCTTCCATTTGGAACCCGCCAGGTACTTTTCATAGTTTCCTGCAGTTCGGCAATGTGACGCGGTAGAAGGTGGTGTACACGGCTTGCAACCCTTCTCCTGGTGGTTTTCGTGGGTGAATGTTTCGCAAGGAGACCCTGTTGTGTGTAACGGGCCACAATAGCTTTCGCAGTAGTCACCCTGAGTGTTAACCCATTCTCCCAATACTGTTTCACAATGCGTACATATGAAAACTTAGCATGGAAAAGGCTATTACGTAACCCTCCCAATACCGGTTGATTTTCGGTGCCATTTGATAACATTCACTACCAACACTCACAGACCTACAAGGTCAGACACAACACTGCTCCTGCCAGCAGACCCATAGTTCTAGCATGATACGCCAGGTGGCAGCACCGAATCGACAATGGTCTGATATAAAGCGAACAACCTCTCTATAGGTATACAGCGGTGGCTCTAAAGGGGAGAGTTGCCATGCCATGGCTCTACCTTCAGAAAAAGCACTTGCTTCGCCAAAATATAGTTAATACATTTATGAACAAGGAGATTCGAATCTCGCAAGTGTTCAAGCTTATGGCCGCCTCTATCCCTGCGCCGCATCCCCGACTGTTCTCTAGATGTGCTCCGGGCTGTCTGAGCCAAGCATAGTGTAGACGCATGCTCAGAGACTTTAGGGAATAGCCATAAGGCACCAGCCCAGCTAATTTTTGGCTGGCACGATGCGATCGAATCTTGGGCAAGAAGGGATGTAACAGTTGGGCTGAAAAGTTCGTAGGCTAACATAGTAAAAAATATTTTTTTGACAAAATTCGATTTTATTATTCAATATAGTTGCCTTCGAGGGCGTAACAACGATTATAGCGGTCATACAATTTTTCGATGCCATTTTTATAGTACGATTTCTCTTTAGCCTCAAAATAGGCCTCAGTTTCGGCGATTACCTCTTCATCAGTGCTAAATTTCTTTCCAGCGAGCATTCTTTTAAGGTCTGCAAACAGGAAAAAGTCACTGGGGGCCAGATCTGGAGAATATGGTGGATGGGGAAGCAATTCGTAGTCTAATTCATATAATTTTGCCATCGTTTTCATTGATTTGTGACACGGTGCATTGTCTTGATGAAACAGCACTTTTTCTTCTTCAAATGGGGCCGTTTTTTCGTGATTTCATCCTTTAAACGCTCCAACGAAGCTATGTAATAATCGCTGTTGATAGTCTGGCCCTTTTTGAGGTAATCGATGAATATAATACCATGCGCATCCCAGAATACTGATGCCATAACCTTGCCAGCCGACTGTTGCGTCTTTCCACGCTTTGGATTCGGTTCATCACGTGCAGTCCACTCGGCTGACTGTCGATTGGACTCTGGAGTGTAGTTATGGAGCCATGTTTCATCCATTGTAATATATCGACGGAAAAATTCGTGTTTATTACGGTTGAATATCGCTAAACATTGCTCCGAATCATCAAAACGTTGTTGCTTTTGATCGATTGTGAGCACGCGCGGCACCCATTTTGCACACAGCTTTCACATGTTCAAATATTCATGCACAATATGTCCAACACGTTCCTTTGATATTTTTAAAGTCTCAGCTATCTCGATCAACTTCACTTTACGATCATTTAAAATTATTTTGTGGACTTTTTTGATGTTTTCGTCGGTAACAGCCTCTTTGGGGCGTCCACTGCGTGCATCGTCTTCGATGCTCATTTCGCCTCATTTAAATTTAGCAAACCACTTCTCAACGGTTGATTTTCCTGGTGCAGAGTCCGAATAATGTTTATCAAGCCAAGCCTTGGCTTCAACAGTATTTTTTTTTTTGCCAAAAAGCAATGCTTTATTAACACACGAAATTCTTTTTTATCAATTTTTTCACAATAACAAAAGCTGCTTCACTCACAATGCTATATCTCACGAACTAATTATCCGGCAGCTGTGAAATTTATACACGTATCTTTTGAAGGTTAGTACTAAGTAAAAATCACATGGATTTAATTCTAGTAACGCCATCTATGAGTCAGCCTACGAACTTTTCAGCCCACCTGGTAAGTACAGTCTTGAAGACTTGACTTTGCTTGTGTAATTGTGAGGAAAGAGCCCTTTCAGTTGGTAAATGAGAGACAAGTAGAGGGTATGCAACTGCAACAGGGATGGAATGGCACCATGCAATTGCTTTTGCATTGTGTTAACATAGTTGCAAACTACAGAGTGAAGTGACTAATCCTGACCAATTTGTAATACTCAGAAAAGTAATTCGCGAGAAAGATACTTTCCTGCTTACTTGGGAAGAAGGAACGTAATATATTCCCAAGTTTATATAAACATTAAGATAGATGAGTCTAAGGAGTCATCCAGACTTTTTTGTTATCAATTTCTGCTCTCACACACACGTATGGCAACTGCCGTTGACAATATTGTTTTCTGTAAAAAATAATTGTCTAAATACCAAATGGAATTCGCATCACCAGGGGATTTTTTTTTACTTTTATATTTGTAAAAAATCACACGGAAAATCTATCAGTGTATGAATTTCACTTGGATATAATTCAATTTCTTGCATTGAATTTAAAAAAATTTAGATCCATAGTTCATTTAGCAGATAATCATATTTTAGTTGTTAGTAACAGATTGTTGCTCTGATGGGGTTGCAAATTATAAACAAAGCAAGAGCGAGAATACAATGTTTGACTCTTATCTCTTTAATTGTTCAGTGTTTTTCTTTTTAGTGAAGTGAAAGTGTCTGATGGTGCGTGAAAGGAAGGGTAGTGAGTGAAGATGTCCGATTAGTGCATTATTACACACACAGTTTTCCAAGGTACCAAGATACGATATTAAATTAAAAGTTAAACAACTTGGGGCCTCCCCGATGGTGCAGTGTTAACATGGTTTGCCTTGTAATCAAGGGGTCTCAGGTTCGATTCCCGATGGGGGTAAAGAGTGGTTCTTATCCCACTTTAAACTGTAGGTCCAATCCCGAATAGGCTTACTGTGCATAAATCAATCAATTAAACGACTTGGCCATTACACGCTAGATTTAAAAGATCAATTCTATGTATTTTAAACAAAGTGGTAAAGGTGGCAGGCATCAACATCTTAGTCACATTTATTTCCTAGAAAAACTGACTGTCCTCCATGCACCGCATGCTATGATGCCAAGGATCACGGGTTTGAATCCTGGCCTGGGTCATCTTTGTGTGTTCACTCATCCTTATATTCGTGATTAGCCAAAAGTAGCACAAATGTGAAGTAAAATAAACCAATCTTAGGAACTCTTGATCACATTGACACTACCCATCATTCTAGCTGCCAGCAGTGTGTGGGAGTGGAGTTTGAGGGGGGGGGGGTAGTGAAGGACCTAGTTTTGCAACCTGCTACATGAGGGTGTTGGTATCAATATAAACAAAGTTCACCCAGTGGCCAGTAATGGAAGTAAAGAATTGACTGTTGGGCAACTAGTCCCAACGGTGTATTGGCATTATCTGTGCAAGTTAAGTGGTGCCATCTGGTGTAACCTAAAGAATTTACTTAGTTGAACCTGCCAGTGGCTAATAATGGTGTAGAGCTGGCTTACTTCATAAACCAATCACTAGGGTGCACTGACATCAGCTGTGCAAGTGATGCCATCTGGTGTAGCTAAGAATTTTAGTTTCACAACCTGCCAATGATGTAAAGAGCAGACTTAGTTGAGCAACCAGTCACCAGAGGGTGCCTTCCTCAGCTGTGCAAATTAAGTGGTGCTATCTGGTTCGCCAATAATGAAGTAAAGAATTTAAAACCACAAAATTGACAAACCAATGCTGTTCAGCAAGTTTTCACAAGATGGCATCAGCAGTCTCATCAAAACTACCAATTTATCTTGCACACAAAATTTAAATGGCACTATCCCTTAGTAGCTTTGCAAGTTGCACACAATTTCCAGGTGAGGGATGGACAGAGCATGCATCATTCATTTCAAAGTTTCCCATGTGTGTGTGTCCCTCCCCTGACAATTGTGTGTAACTTTCAATCTACTACAGGTGGTGCCAGATGGAATAAAAGAAATACAGCGTGCTTCAAAATGGTTTAAACGATAAGAAACCATTCCAGGAGCGATAAAACTTTATCAACAATTAAAGTGAAAGTATTCTCAACCATATCCTCGAGTTTTGTTTGCAACGGTCGTAGTAGTTCCAAATTTCTCCACTAGGTGGCAGGGTGATAAGTTCTAAGATGGCTGCCTGTGGTGCAGAGAAAGCTTTTTGCATCCTACAGTTTCAAGTTTGTCTGTCTGTTGTTAGTGTTCAGCGTGAGTTTCATACAAAATTTCGTAAACAACCACCATCCAAGAACTCCATACGTAAGTGATATGATAAATTCAAGACAACGGGATGCATTTGCAAAGAAAATCGTCCGGTAGACCGTCCACGTCTTGAGGCAGATGTCGAAAGAGTTCGAGCTAGTTTTCAACGCAGCCCCCAAAAGTCTACAAGGAAAGTGAGTCAAGAGCTAACAATGCCTCGAGCAACTGTTTGGCGCGTAGTGCATAGGCGTTTAAAGATGTATCCCTATCGGGTGCAGTTGTTACAACATTTAACACCTAATGATCACTCTCCCCCCCAAAATTTTGTGATTCATTTCTAGTTATATGCAGTGGTGAAGATGATTTTATTGACAAACTTTGTTTCGGTGATGAGGCTACGTTCCATGTGACAGGAAGAGTGAACAAGCAAAATGTTCGCATCTGGGGGACTGAGAATCCTCGTCAAATCGTTGAAGTTGTGCGTGATTCACCGAAGACTAATGTGTTTTGCGCCATTTCATCAACCAAAGTGTACAGTCTGTACTTCTTTCACAAGGAAACTGTGACTGGACAATCATTCCTACACATGCTTACTACATGGCTTATGCCACAGCTTGAACGTGACAGTGCAAACTTCATCTATCAACTGGATGGAGCCCCATGCCACTTTCATCGCCATGTTCGAAATTACCTTAATAACAGACTGCCAGACCGCTGGATTAGGCGATCTATTCAAAATGATCAACAGTTACTACGTTGGCCACCAAGATCCCCAGATTTAACCCCCTGAGATTTTTTTTCTGTGGGGACATCTAAAAGACATTGTGTACAAACCTCCTCTACCCGCAGATGTCAATGAACTGAAAGAGCACATTACTGCTGCAGTGCAAACTGTTGATGCAGACATGTTGAAACAGGTCTGGGCAGAATTGGATTACCGAATTGATGTATGCAGTGTAACAACGGGGGCCCACATAAAATTTTGAACACGGTCTCTCACAAATGTTCTATCAAAAAAACTTGACAGTTTTAGGAATTATGCAATTTGGATGAAAAATAAAAATATATAAGAAGTTGAAATCGTTCACATCATTTTAAAGCAGCCTGTATCTCTCATGCACACACAATTACTGTTGCTGCACTTTCTCCAATGCATTTACCAAATATCTCACTGATGGAATTATATCTTGTAAATGGTATATATAATTCAATCAAGATTTTTTTGTTTCTGCACCAATATTCAATGCTGATATTATTTTTTGTACCTAAAAGCAGTAATCTACATGCAAATTTCACCAAAATTAAATTGCATGAACAAGAAAAAATCTCAAATATGTAGATATTTCATGAACCATTTTCTGCAATTTATTTTTTGATGGGGGAAGGGAGAAGATTCTGGTAAGAGAAGTTGATTGATTTGATTCATTTTACTTCGCTTGTTAGGCCACTTTTGGCTAATTTGCGAAGATGGAGATGAGTGATGATATGATGAATGGACACTCGCAAACACCCATGCCCAGGACAGGATTCGAACCCAGGACCCCTGGCTTCCTAGCATGATGTGCTAACCACTCCACCATGGGGGCCGGTCTACAAGGGAAATTGTGCATCAGAGGAGATACCACAATCTACCATTAAATCTATTAAATTTCCCTCAATTTTTATAACCAGTAGTCTAATAAAAGAAAAATTAACTTAATATGATTATACCTGAAATATTCCTTTATATTCAGATGACAAAGGCGATTCCATTCTTTCTCCATGCAAAGGTGCAATGCTTTGCTTACCTGATGACATTTACATGTAGCCAGAGGAAAGAAAATAATAAATTGATTGAACATCTTTTCTTATAAATACGTAAGCATTAGATGCTCAAAAAAATTTAAGTACAGAATAATATAAAGATCATTTGTACACAAAGGACACAAAATTATGATTAATCAAGTAAAAATATTAAGTAAGGAGATTAGATAATCAAACTATTTTGAACACACACCTAAGCATGCATGATTACACATTAAAGATGGCAGTTTCTTACTTGATACATATAAGTTAATCAGGACTGGACTTTTTGTTGAGACATATACAAATATATATTTATAATAAAGCATTGCATGCATGAGAAGCATAGAAAAATTCAGAACATGAAACAAAAATATTTGGAATAAGCCACTGACATGTTACAGGAACTTCATGTACCCATATCAATGGTGTTAATAACAATGAGTCGTTCTCACTGTTGTGAAAAAATACAACTTTATTGCAGAAGTAACCCAACTACAAGGAAACAACTGACATTTTTTAATGTAACTCCTTCCACTAAAAACATTTACTGGTACATTTCAAAAATGTGTTAACATACAGCATTATATTTCATTGTACTTTTTTTTTGTGTGTCACCTTGGACAGCACGTTAAAGAAAAACAGCATACTAACCACAAAACATAAGACTTATATATTCAACTTTACCTTCTTTCCCACCAACATACATCTGTTGACTTTGCACTGCATTTCTTTGCAAAATGCAATTCAACCTCTATTTTGTTGGCTATGAACATCTCATTAAGAGTTATAGGAATAATAAATCTTAACTAAAGCTGCAGCTTTTCAGATTAGCTTTGACCCACAAGAGTACAGCACCACAGTAATAACAAACTTCTGAGAAGATATTGAGTGAAATTATGCACTTTCTGTCTTGACCTTAGTGCGATGTCGCAAAAAAAAGTTACTTGCTTCAGTAAATAAATTTGACAATAATAATATAAAAATAAATCTAAAAAAGACAAATTTGCATTCTAATGGTGATCCCAAACTCTTTTACGAGATTTGCTAAGAATAGATGCCTCCATAAAAACAGCTGATACATACAATATAAAACACTAAGTTCCAAGCCCTGGTAATAAGTACAACCCCTTTAAGAAATGCACATAATCAGACGACTTTGTTGGGTCTTGTTCAGAACAATAATTTTAGAAATGAATTTTGCTTTAATATTAAAAAAATAACCAGAAATGTATCAAGAATAAAGATGGGCACAGAAGAGTTGAGGCTAGCGGAGAGTTTCAAATATATAGGAAGCATAATTGAGAGAAGTGGACGAATAGACGAGGAGGTGGACTATCAAAGCGTTCGAAGATTAATATGGAACAGGGATGTACCTATAAAATGCAAAAAGGTAATATACAATACATACTATGTATCAATAATTATGTATGGAGCAGAGATTTGGACAATGACAGAGAGAGGCAAAAGAAAGATGCAGGCAGTGGAGTTGAAATTTTTAAGTAGTGTATTTGGGAAGACTAGAAGGTATAGAATAAGGAATGGGGATATCCGACAGACATTGGGGGTGGTGAAGCTTCAGGAAAGAATAGATCAAGCACAGATGAGATGGTTTGGACACATGAATAGGATGGATGCAGAAAGACTACCAGTAAGAGATTATAATGCAAAAGGAGTGGGAGTAAGAGCAAGGGGGAGACCAAGATTGGAACACCGTGGAGAGAGAGGAATGGTGGAACACCAGAAGAAAATGGAGAGGCTTGACTTCTATGCCGACCCAGCCAGAGGCAGGATACGGCAAAGAAGGATGATGATTTAAAAATACAATAACGGCACAGTATAAATATATAGCAATATTTGATTTGTAGAATGAATGAATTTGTCATCAAAAGGATTAAAATTAACTTGGGTTTCAATTTATCAATGTTTAAAAAAAATTAATTTATCTTCTTACTATTGTGCAAATCTCTAAATCCCAAGTAATATAGCTACAATTTGTGAAGTAAGTAGAAGTTGGCTTGGTAAGCTCACCAGTATAAAATGCCAAGGTTTCTAGATGCCAATTCTTGTCATGTCATAATTTTCACCAATATATTATATCAATATTGGAAACTAAGACAGATCAAAAGCTTTCCCTGAAGTTTCTATCACAATTTCTCTCAATATCTTATCAGATTAGCCTCACATTTTAATACAATAACTACTAGAACATGAAAAAAACATTGCTTTCATCTGAAAATAAACAAGTAGCCTATACTTCTTTTGACAATGCAAATATTAGTGGTTTTCAAGAGTATATGCTACTTCTAAAACCTTATTGATAACTTTGTACATATATGTATTAATCAGGATTATATTCCAATTTACACATTTCTTCCATATATAAATTAGTGGTTGTGCAGAATCATGTACAAATATTTCCTTGATGATAATTAGGGACTCTTTTATGATATTTTAATGAACTCAGTTAACTTCTTTAGTGTAAAATGACAATGCAACTAAACATATGTCTATTGTTCTTATTCACTTTCCATAAAAGATTTGTGTGTTAAGAGAATACTACACAATTTAATATTTGTTATTTAAAAAAAATCTAATAAAAAAAACAAGAATTCACAAAATTACTGAAAATAAAATCTGCATTAAGGTATACAATATACTGCACAACCTGGATATGTAATAGCTGCCACAGCAAACTCGCATAAATACTTTGAATAATGGATAAAATATGAAGTGCTTCTCATTTAAAACATATTCAGAATACCCTCTAAACATGCATTTTTAATTAATTTAGCTTCAATTCAGCATGTAACACGTATTGCACATTCTGTACTTACATTTTGATTTTTCTTTAAAAAAAAATTGAATATTCTGACTTGAAATACAGTACGTAACCGACATCAAATATCCACAAGCATTATTTCAGAAAAGAAATTAACTAAATGGACAATCTACTATTCTTACAATGTTTTATACTTTCTTGTACATTCATGTAACAACTGCAAAATGCATAACACACCAAAGTCTCATCTAAACAAAGTTATAACACAAAGATATTACATTAGAGATTATTGAAAATCAACTAATAATGCACGATATTAAATTTCATATTGTAAGGTGACAGAGTGTGAACAAATACAAAGACGCTGCTTTAATGGCCAGTATCATCTATATTAATACACAAGTTTGTATATTATGCATTTAAAAAAAAGTGATTTATGCAAAAGATCTGATCACACAGTCACGTCCATAAGCTACATACATCTTCCTGATACACAAACCGAAGATGTATTCATTACATTATTACACTTACAATCACAAATAAGTATAAAGCAAATTTTAAACACTAGAACATGCCCTGTTGCACATATAACTTCAATAAACACTCATGTCTTTGAGAAGAAAAATCTATGACTTCCAAGACTAACAACTAAGAAATCAGTCTTTATAACATAAAGAAAAATAATCAACAAATATTAAAAAGTAATAAATATTAGCTCTTGAAGAGGGATGTATATTAAGTAACCTACTAAAATAGTTTTAAAAAAAAACTATCATGTGTTGTTCCAGTATTTTGGCATCAATGCTAATGTCGTGGAGTACAGTAATGCTAGACATCTAATAAACTGTATTTAAAAACTTCATATGTGTGTTGTTTAACACAAAGTTGCTTCAAATTTATGTAGGTAGGTAGGTAGGTATTGAAAAAGATGACAAATGATGAATAAATGATGTTATAACCATCATAAACATAACATGAATTTCATTACATTACAATAGTAACTGCAAAATGTAACGAACACTTTCATGCTACAAAAAAACAACCCTAAATGCATTTTAAAAGAATGGGTACATTCCATTAACCAGCCTTTATACTGTAAACAACAAAAAGCAAAATATAGCAATACAACCATTGAATGAACAAACTCAATATACTTTTTTCATATTTCATTTGAAAACAAAATGTTTCCATTGAAACAAATGGCTTGAGCTTGCTTGAAATATGAACAAAGTTTGACAGAGGAACATTCAAGACTTTATCTCATTCAGATCATTAACCTTGAATTAGGTACGTCGTACATTTTACCTTCTTAACAGAAAATGTGATTAAAATAAACAGCTGTTAAACATTACACTGTCAAAAAGTAGCCTCTTGTGAAGCTCTGTATGTGGAAAAAAAAAATTAACAATCTTAGTCAAAACATAAATCACATTGATATGATGCATTGCAAATATGCCCTTAAGCATTTGAAATTTGCTCAACCTAGATTTAAAAAATGCTCCCTACATCACTGTTGTCTACATTAATTTTCTCATTTTAAAAGTGAGATTATTTTTTTGAGTGTCAGAATGCTTCTGGCACTAATCATTTAGGTAACTTTCTTTTTCTACAAAGAACCCTTTTGTCATGAGTAATACCAGGTAATACTTTAAAAATCTTTATGACACTTGCATATGTATTGGCACTGCCAATCAAGGATGTCTACATTGCAAAGTACAAAAATTGCATTAAGAAAGTAAATAAGCATATTTCTTACAATGTAAATTGACCTATACATAGAAGGCATCAAAAATTACCCTTACATCAATATATTCATTCACAACTTTACAGTTGCAGAATATTCAAAGCACACATTTTTTTTTATCACATACTAACAGCACATGGAAGAAAAAAGGGGGGGAGTGGATGTCAGTAAAAGAAAGGGACTATCATGGCAACATACAAAAAAATGCTTCTACACGTCTACGAGTTAAAGAGGTAGGTTACTTATGTGCTTTAGTTCTGGCTTAACAGGCAATCCCAGAAGAAAGAGATAAGAACAAAAATACATTAACAAGTAATGTGTCAATTCCACATACTAATAAATAACACAGTTCATTCACACCTACACACCCACACATACTACTGAGCAATGGACTTTCTTTTTTACTTAGGATGCTGGCTTCGTGGACCAAAACCGAGAGGGCTATTTTGATTAGGATAAGCAGCATACCCACCCCCGAATCCCATATAGCTATACCCTCTTATGGGTCTTCCATGGTAAGGGTGAGATGGGCTGTGATCTGCATTAGGCCTCTCGTAGCTGAAATTCCTACCCAACGGAGAGTCGTGCTCGGAAGCCTTTAACTGGTTGAAGAGAACAGACTTTGGAACGAAGGGAGGTATTTTGTCCCAAAGAATGCAAAGGGCTTCCCCAACATTCGCTTCTATTTCCTGAAAGCAGATGAAATTATATTACATCTCAATGCTTCTTTTAGTCACAACAATTTCACAAATGAATATGCAACAATTGTGTTCTTCACCCAGAATCACAGCAAACACAAATTCTCAATACTAAGGTCCACACTGCTCTAAACATTTTTTACAACAGGTATCCATGTACAGTCAACTCTCGATTCTATGACCCCAGGTATAACGACCCCCTCGAAGTAACGACCCTTTTCCCAGAAACCGTGAAAAATTTGGAAATAGGTTGAAAAATTGAAGGAAATCGGCCGAGAAATGCGTTGTTTTTTTTGCACTCATTCCCTTCACAAGCACTCCACCGCTCACAATTGGGTCTGCACTAAAAATAGACACCACCACACCATGCTTGAGTGATATCCAATAGCACTTGACCTCTGCCCTTCCCTCCCCCAAGCGGACCAATTTTACTTTTATTTTGCCAGGCTTGCTCTTGGATACGCGAAAAGAGAAGATCGAATGTGCTTGGATGTTATCTTAAATCGACCTTGACTTGTTTCACTGTCCTAAGAGCTGCTGAAAACTCGCAAGGGGGGGGGGGAGTAGCCCGAAATGACTGCTGGACTTGCAGTCTTTGCCAATGCGTATGGCAGGTCAAGCTCTTTTATCGATAAATACACCACCTTGAGAGAACAGGTTGTATAACTACCAGGATAAATGGTGTCACCATCTCCTAGGCATCTTTGTGTCAGTTTGAGCTCCGTTTAAGCTGAAAATTGGTGCAAATTGCAATAACGACCCTTTTCCTGGGAACTGTGAAAGGTCATTGAATCGAGAGTTGACTGTATTCACATTAAATGTATCATTCGTCTGGATTTCCATCATTCAAATTACTGGATCATTAGAATAATTAAATGACATTCAGAGAATTTAAATATCAGATATTCAAATTATCCTGAAATTTGAAACATCTGGAAATCATCCAACAAGGAATCATGGAGGAAAATCATACTATTGATATTTTTTCAAGGAACTATCTTTGCATTTTTCTATTAAGAAATATTGAGAGAGAGAGAGAGTGTAGGGATGGGGGAGATTTTGAACCACTGCAATGTACCCCCACAGGAAATCGATCCCAGGTCCCTATCTTGGCCCGACCTCTAATGGTTTTCTGTTACTTCTTAAAACCTGCATTCATTAAACAAAACTAACAAAATTGGTTGTATCAAAAGAAGTACCATACCAAAATATTATACCCTTGAGGATCATAGATATTGGAAAAACTTAGTTCTTGCTTGAATTATATCCCAGATATCCAATTTAACAAAATAATTACTATTTGTTTCCTGATTCATTTTATCAGGACAATCAAACAAGAATGTCTCCATGTTGGTAATTTCTGATCAAGCAGACTGACTGTAAATGTCTATGTAGGATGTTATACAGGTGTCCTTGCCCTACTCACGTATGCTATTTTTTTCGCCGGACTGAGAAATTAGAACTAGGAATGTTAGGCTAAAACAACAAAGAGGGTTGCTCACCTAAGGACATCCATATTCAACTGTTGAATGCTTACGGGGATTCTGTAGTAGACATTAGCAATGTGTGGTGTTGTGTGAGGAGAAACTGAGGTAGCAGATAAGACGATGAGTGGTCCTCCATTAACACCAGTCACCGATGATAACTGTCAACTTGCTGATGCATTGGAGCACACAGGATGTTATTCTCATGGACTTTTTAGATGGATGTCAAACAATCACCAGCGAGACCTACATCACTAAACTTAAAGAAGGTGGAGGAGGCCATCAGGAAGAAGAGACCACAGAAAGACATCCATTCCACACAGACCTATCACAATAAGGCACGACTACATACGTTGTTCTTCGCAACCTAGGCAATTGCCAAAATTGGGTAGTCCATGGTGGTTCTTAAGAGCCTTAATGTTGTTTCAGATTCAACAACTTGGAAGAGGTTAAATCAACTGTAAATTCATGATATGAAAGCAACTTCAAGAATTTTGCCAAACTGGATTTCAAACTTTGGTTCAACGATGGCATAAATGTGCTGAAAGTAATGGTGACCACGTTAAACAGGTACAGGAGACTTCAGGTCACAACCCATGTAAATTTTGCTTCGATCTATTCATTATTAAAGTATTGGTTATAGAGGAGGCATTATTGCTGAAGTATATACAAAATATCGCTACATAAAAAATAATGATCAGATTTAATTAATTCAATGAAATCCTCTGCCTGAAACATACAGTCCACTTTTGGGCCAGTACTGTCTTCAGGGATCTCCTCCCTCTCCGAAAGAGAGAAAGAAGAAGAAAGGGACAGAGAGACCCCTAGTGTTGCGAGAAAAATGTGGGTGAGGAGATAGAGAGAAAACTGAAGAAAAAAAAGAAAGGGTGGAGGAGGGCTTACTTAGGGGGGTTCCCTCAAAGAAGAGGAGAGTTATCCAATAAACCTGAAAACTGAGCATGGACGGGAGCATCTTTTCTCTCATTCTGTCTGATTCCCTAGCCACTGCTACTGTACCTGAAATCCCAGATTAAGTAACATGACACCCTGAGAGTGCTGAATCTCAATGTTAATCAATAGCTTCCAACAACATTTGCATACCTTAATCCTCTTGTTTTCCAATTAAAAAGCAACCTCTTTTCAATGGCTCGAAAAAGAAAGGTGCCACAAGAAACTAAACGTTGGCTCTTCACCAACCAAATAAAAAATTATGTGAACTATCTATTCATTTTTAAAGGAGACTGACCAGCTGCCATTAGACTATCCCACTAAACAGGCATCGAGAGTGCCTACAAGGACCTCCCCCTCTTGCCCAAAAAAACATAAGAATGCCGACATCTGCTACTCAACAGTGTCCTTTATACAGGTGCTTGGAAAAATGACCAGTAAACGAGACTTTTTACACACCTTAATTAGCTCGTTTCCACTAGTTTGCTTCAGCAGTCATGAAGCCCAACACTGTAGCAGGTTGTACTGAAAACTTGTGTCTGTTTTATTCCTGTTTCATTGTCCATAAATGTTTTAAATGGGAGTGTCCGTACTTATGGACCACCCTGTACTATGTTACCATATATGAACTGATAAAGTTATTGATAAGTGGGCATTTTATCATTTTGAAAAAGTAGTGACAATATTTCATAGATGGAAATACTTGGGAAATATAAACAGGGTGGCTACAAACAAGCAGAAATGAAATTCCCTGACTTTTCCAGGTTTTCCAGGACAAAATTTACATTTTTCCCTGACAATTACAAACTAAACTAAATCGATGTTTTTGCAAATGGAAATAATAAACTCATACAGATCCACGTATGGTTTGCTAAGTACCAATATTATCTTCTATTAAATTGACTTAATTTCTCTATTCTCTATGATTTGAATTCAAACTGCAAAATAGTGAATTTGGAAAATTACTACAATTCACAAGCTAGGGAAGGATTATGGAATTTTGTCATATGCAGTAAGTTTGAAATAAAATACTTGATTATTTTTAAAGTTACGACTAAATGAGATAAGAGTGATGAGTGATTGATTAAGAAATATAATTTATAATTTATCAGTCTCCTTATACATTTTCGGTATTATATGTTGATATTTCCACTGAGGTTTGGAACCCTATGCTTGCAAAAACTATGAGTGTGGACTCATTTTTCAATGCATAAAGCTACTTCTCTCTTCTCTGTAAAGCCAACAACTTAACTCTTGCATATAAGTGACACAATTGAATCGAACAAAATAAAGTGTCATATTTCCTTACATTATCGATGGGTATATCCAAGTGAAGTACTGTGAAACTGACAACATGCAGTTATACCATTAATACTGACAAAAAGGGTATGTAAGTATTAGAAATTTAACGCAAGGAATTTATAGAATTGCATTGTATAGGTACCTGATTTACTAACCACACATTAAAACAGGAAAACACTAATAATAAAAGCTTCTGAAAGTTCATATACGAGGAGCATCCTGAAAAAAGCTCCAATGGTGCCTATACGCAGCACTAGTGGTCGGAGTGTGACACACACACACATGCAGGCAGGAAGAAGTGGCACGTAGCTGTAATCTGGTACAGTTGCAATGCAGCCGTCGTAGGACAGTTGTAGGTTGTAGATTGTAGATTGTAGCTCTCATACAGTCTCATACCGACTGTGATGTAGTCTACATTGCACGCTCAGAATTTGGCACAAAGCCACCAGCAATTGTGTGAGATGTGCAGACCAGACATCATGAGTGATAGTATGGTCAGACGATGGTGCAGACAATTCATGGAAGGCCAATCGAATATGCAGAACCGCATACAGCTGAGTACACGCAGGCCCTTTGCATCACTTCAGGTGAGAGATCTTGGACCACTCCCTGTACAGCCCTGGCCATGAATGTACTGACTTTCATCTCTTTGTTTAACTGAAGAGGTTTCTGGCAGGGCAAGGATTTGACAGCTATACTGCAGTAGAGATAGTTCCAGTCTTTGCTGTCAGACACATATACCATGGGCATATAAAATTTAGTGCCATGCTACGACACATGCCAGAACAATGGTGGTGATTATGCCGAAAATTAGGTTAGGACTCATTGTTACTAATGCAATAAATTACAACTGATATTCTTTACTATGCGGTGTTATTTTTCCCAAAATTCACATTTTCAGTTTAGCGCATTTTCTGGCAAATATCTGAAATTATACCTTCATGGTGTTTTTAAACTACTGTTTCAAATTGTAAGTCACATGGCTTACGCCTCTTTGCGAGAGTTTGATATCTTGAAAGTTATTTTCCATACCCCCTTTTTAATTTTAAGGTAAGGATTTTAGATAATGGAATTTTCGCCGTATATACTGAAGGGTGCATAATGACCATAAGTGGGGACGCACTGAAAAAATTAAAATCAATCAATCTCATGTGACAGATACCGATATATTATGGCACCAAAAATTGGCATCATCTTTTTTTGACTTGTTAGTGTTCAGAGGGCTGCACAACGGCCAGAATCGCTTACTAGGCCCGCCTGGTTGGTCGGGCGGGCGAGTAAAACTATATACCTGGGTTTTGACCCGTCAAGCATCGAAAGCCCACGGGTAACTGGAAGGCCTTGCAAAACGAAGCTCGCTTATCTTCAGCGAACGCTGATTCCGGTTTTGCACCGTCTCCAGATACATGAGTCACGCAGTCACCGTTGCCAACTTTTAGATTCTAAACTGTTCTAGGAGCACTTAAAATGTTCATCACTTTTATCAATTTGAAATTGCAGACATTTATTCCTTGCTAGAAAACATTTGTATCGCTCACACCCAGTGGCGGCGATTGGGTTCCAAAACTAGAGGGCCAAAGTGCAAATGTACGGGGGGGGGGGGGGGGGGGGGCAAGGATAATTAATTTCCCTTGGTACATGAGGTTAGCGTGGTGCAAAAGTAGCAAAAAGTGGGGAGGGGGGCAACTGCACTCTCTCGGCCCCGCCCCTAATTGCTGCCACTGCTGACACCTGTACAGGAGTACGAACCAAGTTTCGCAAAAAGTGCCATCGTAAATACTTTGGAACTTTGTGTGACTGGTGGTTGTTCTACATTATACTTTTTTGGGGGTGCTCCCCTATGGCGCAGTGGTAGTGTCGTCGCCTTGTAATCAAAGGGTACCAGGTTCGATACCCGGTGGAAGCACATGATGGTTCAGATCCCACTTTAAACTATAGGTCCAGTCCCGATTAGCCTTACTGTGCATAAATTGACCAAATAAATGAATCAATCAATCAAACAGATTTTCTCTCTGGTGTAATTTTGCCAATTCAATATCCGAATTAGTTGCTCAAGATCCCCCCCTGAACACTAAGGCACGATGGTCCATAAAATGGAACATGAAATCAGAATTTGCATTATAAAAGGTTTTTGAATATTGTCATCTCTTTCAACAAATCGTCGTTCGCTAGTGTTGTTGCTAGTTATCTTGTTCTCAGACCGCATTGATAGTAATACGATACAAAATATAATTGTTAGCTTGTATTTTCACACGGGTGCAAATAACAGGCAATACTATTTACACATTTCAACAAACAAACAACGTAAAAATGAAACCGACAGAAGATTTACGATTTCAAGACCAGAAAGGTGACATAAAATGAACAAGACACACAAACCTATTTCAAGACCATCAAAACAAATTTAGAAAATATAAGGTAGTTGGTTTGACATAATAATGACACTAATTTGAGAAGTTACAAAATCTTAGGTGCAGTGGCTTAGCAACATATCGCGAGGTCCTGGGCGAGATTTGAATGCAAGGCCCCATCGTTCTTTAAGTTTGAAATATCAATGTAAATCGATACACAGTCATCAAGGAAACGTCAGCAAAATTATCATATTTATATAATAGCCTACAATAATAATTAATTTCTGACGAAAATTATATTTGATAGTACGCGACAGAGAAATTTACACTTGGCAGAGCTACAGTAACACGCTGCTGGAATTTTCATTAACCAAAGTAGTAGTAATAGTACGTTTTTTAAGATGTTCTTTAGGCAGTAAGATAACTGAAATATCCTTAAGTGTGCTAAACTTTTTTTTAAAAAAATCAGAAATACAAAGTAAGAATCTTGAAATATAACCTATATATTATTTAATGAGTCGTTCTTTGTTTCCTCATTTCGAAGTTTGTAGGATGTAAATGTCACAAACCATGACTTAAGTAGAAAATATGGAAGGACGCACATAAAATGTCAGTGCTTGATAGAGCGGGGGGAAGGGAGTGCGCTAAATCACAATCCTGTCTAGGGGCCCAATGTATCTACCTACAAGCTCTTCTACACAATCGGTGTCAACATCAGCAAATCTTAAAACGATAGTCATTTGCACAATAAATGTGAAATGTTTGGTGTAATCAACTGATACAGCTAATTTGACCTTTTTTTTAAATTAGCAATTTTGACTTTTTTTAATTAGCAATTTTGACTTTGTTGCACATAAATTGTACCAGTTAACTTTGAATTTTAGGACTTAGATGATAATAATAACTGTGAATCTCATTTTGTTGTTACGTCTTAATGTTCTTGTAATATTAAATATTTGACGCAGTGGCGTAATAAAATCGTAAAGTACGCGTCCGCAAGAAATAAACTTGGGTCCCTCAAGTACAGTCAGCTTCTTCCAGGAAATTTACGTAATTACTTAGAATGGCTGGTTGTGGCTGCACTTACATTAATAACTATACAAATCGATGCTCTAACTCTGAATTTTCACATATTACAACATATCTTTCTTTGACATTTATGTATTCAAAAGAAGAAAATACAAATACTTACTTATCCCTTCCCCCAAACAGAAGGCGGTACAGGATACAGAGAACACTGGAAGTTAGTGTAGAGCTATCAAGGAGAAGAAACTTTCCTAAAGCACTTGATTTCAGATTTAAGCACATTCCTGAAACATAGAACTTGATCAGGAAATTCGGAAGATAAATCATCTTCGTGCCCGTTACAGAGGGCAATAGCTGCATCTGAAGTTGTAGGAACGAAGGAAGAACTGCTAATATTATCCATACCTTCCTTGAGTTTAAAATACCAGAAGCATTTAAATGCCCCATACTTTGCTCCGTGGCAGTTTGAGGTACTTTACCATTAACATATTAAAATCGGGTAGGCTATGCAAGGTCACGACACAGAAGAAAAATGGATAAAATTGTCCAAGCAATTTTTGCGTTGATGTTTCACATGAGGAATTAGAATTATTTTGACTTTTTCGGGGCCCCTTAGGCTTAGAGCTCCCGCCCGCCTCTGATTTGACGTATTCATTCAAATTATAACGTTAAACTAGAATATAAAGCCAGTTAAAAATGTCTTAATTTTATTGCCCACAAAAATTAGCCTTTTCTATCTTTCTCACTTCCATTTATTACGTTTTTCGTATCAACCTCATAGGACGCGAGGCCCCTATATGCGCGAGGCCCAGGGTGGTCCCCCACTTCGCTCACCCCTTGCTACGCCAATGATTCTACAACCTCAAGGCACATGCGCCTAGCAGAAATTCAAATATTTCCATGCGTAGTGAAATATAATGGCCGTTGGCAACACTGACAGTAGTGCTCGCCGTCTACCTGCAAGAACTACATCGAGTCTCACGGGTCTTCTTAAGACCCGGGTAATAGAAAAACCTGGCAGGCATCGAAGCCTGTGCAACACTGTGACGTGAAGCTCGCTTGCGCGATGTCGAACACCTGGGCTTGATGTGCGTGTTGCATATTATTGTAGGCGCGCCTCCTCGCAGACGGGTTTTCTCCGGGTCTTGTGCAGGCCTCTGTTAGTGTTACGTTACCCAAAATTCACGTTTTTGTTTTAGAACATTTATCAGCCAAATATACCGAAACTTAATACTCCACATTGTGCTTTTAAACTATTATTTTAAATTGTAGGTCACATGGTCTACGTATTTTCGTGACAGTTTGATATGTTGGAACAGATTTTTGAGGAAGTAAAAGTAAAGTGCTCCCCTGCACACTTTCCATGAAGGTGCATAGTAGGGGTGTGGAGTTAGGGCCCCACACTTTCTTGATCACGGCTGAAGGTGAGGGTGATGTGATAAGCACCACACTCCTGGCTACCTTTATACCTCAAAGTTTCCTCAAGGTACCAGCTTTCATATGATGCTGGGTTGGCGCCGGAGCAGTTTGAATAGGTGGAAAACATCCCGGTTCTCCCCAGCAGGGGATCGACCTCGAGTCTCTCGCATAGTAGTCAGATGCCCTAACGACTGAGCTCCATTATTACTCGCTCAACAAATGCTGATAGTGCGCACTTAGCTTCGTAATTAAAAACATATCTCGTGTGACAAATACGAAGATGTGGCTCCCGTGTGATGGTAGATACGCACTCGGTCTCCTGTTAGAATCCTGCCACTTTGCTCTGTGATGCAAATGGTTTTGATAGAAGTTGAAAAAATTGTGGGAAATAAATGATTTAATGTGGCTGTCGGAATTATTCCATGTACGTATAACTCTATAGTTTACTCTTGAGTAAAATGTTGGAAAATTTGCATGTTCTATGTACACAAACATGGCCTAGAAAAGACAAGAATATTGGATTTCATGGAATTTTTCGTTGTTTTAAAACATTTCTTTAAAAAAAAAAATGCTAAAAACGCCAACAATTCGCATTTTATGCCAAATTCGCATTATTTCAATATTTTGAACGGGGCGAAAGATGTGTCTAGACATCACTGCACATTCCTAAACATAACTTCGCAGCAATTACCCTTTTTCACGGTTTTGGCGTTTGCGAAAAATCAATGTACCTACTAATTGGAAATTACTTTTTGGCCACCCCTCGTATAAATCAGTAGATGGAAAGTGAAAATTTAGCAGGGCTGGCAGAGAAAAGTCAATTCTTGAAGAAAGTGATTTGCTGTTATGATTGAATGATTCGAGTAAATATGATATTAAAATATTTACGTATTTATTATTAGTATTTTATTTCATAATATTGGACATTAACTTCACTCAGTGAGAGATTAATGACCATCTATCATGAGTTTAAACAGACAGGACAGAGAGTGGCGTTGATTTCATTGCAATACTAGTGTTGCAGTAAATTTGAGGTTGGAAGCATGCACTTGCCAATTTTTATAACGTTCACCAATGCAGATTTATGTTTCACTTTTTTGTGATAGTATTCAATATATATCCCGTTTGGTTGGATTCTTCTTGATATCTAAGAATATTGCAATGTCATTGTAAACGTATGTTAACTTGTGCGAAACCAGTAATACGTCAGGATGATGAAAGAAAACCTTCGTAAGCACTGCTACATTAAATAAGGTGAAGTAAGCCAGAAGAGTAATAAAATTCCACCAGCATATTTGCAGTCTAAAGCTCTTCTTGTTTATGCATGCGATTTTTGTTGGATGTTGCAGTCCATGCAATTTCTGTCGCATGTTGTAGTGAGATACTTTGTCGGGTGGTGATATTCGACAAAAATCGTATGTATCAATGGAACATATTTGTTTCCATGTTCCTTCAGTTTGCCCAACAAAATGCCTTACTACGATGTCCGAAAACTATCCGACGGCGCCATCCGCTCTTATCCCCTCCATCTGTTGACAAGTCCCCTCACTACTCCCATACGGACAAGAAAAAATGATAATTCAACGCATTTTCCATGTAATATTTAGAGGCTTAACCTTTACTCCTCCGATTATACCATATGGTATCATCAGAGTAAGGTCGTACTGGCCCGATGATACCATATGGTATCATGGTGCTGATTATGAAATAAATGTGCTTTTTGGACCTTCATACCCTATGTTTGGGTGGAAACTCTGACACAGGTTTGGAGCAAACGTGGGAAATTCATATTGATGACCAACCTCCCCCCCTCTCCGCAACATATCCATGCCATATTTCCGAACAGTTTCACATTTTGGCTCATTATTCAACTTTTATGGCACCCAGGAACATGAAACATGTTTCAATCTCTTTGGAAGAGAATACTAAGGTTTGCGCCTTCTCCCCAAAATAGCGGGAGAAGAGGAGGTAAACTCCAGATTTTTGTGTTTTTTTTTCATTGAAATTCTGTGGTCGTACCCCGAAACCCCCCCTTCCTCGGTTTGGTGTTCTGAATTGTACACGGTTGCATGCACTGATGTTTTAGCTGCAAAACAAAAGTTATCCGAAGTAGATTGCTCCCATAGTGCCCGAGTTATAACCATTTTCCTCTAAAAATGCAAATTAACTATTTTTCGAAAAAAAATAATTTAAAAAAATCACATTTTGGCTTATTATAACTTGTATGGCACCCAAGAACATGAAACATGTTTCATTCTCTTGAGAAATGTCCATTCTTTCAAAAGAATACTAAACTTCGCACCTTCTTCCAAAATAGCGGGAGAAGAGGAGGTAAACTTCAGATTTTTATGTTTATTTTCATTGAAATTCGGTAGTCGCTCCCCCCAAACACCCTTTCCTTGGTTCAGCATTCTGAATTGTACACGGTTGCATGCTCTGATGTTTTAGCTGCAAAACAAAAGTTATCCGAAGTAGATTGCTCCCATAGTGCCAGAGTTATAACAATTTACGTCAAAAGAGTGTTGGAAGTCAATGAAGACGAAATTCCATGACATTTCCCTGACTTTTTTGACACCTCAAATTCCATGACTTTTCCCAGTTTTCCAGGTCTGTCGCCACCCTGTATAAAATTATGTATGTTGTTCAAAATGACAAAATTCTAGACCCAAACGTGCATGTTAAAGACTGCTATGATGCCATAACTCATACTCACTTGTCCATCTCGACTAGTCTGAACCCTTCTGTTCTCATTTAATGGATTCAGAAGATGGCGTGTAGCTTGGAATGGAATGTTAGCTCGCTTTATCCACTCAATCTGACGAGGAAGACTTAAATTCGGAGCAGTAAGTTCTGGACATCTTTCACCAGTTACACCGATGTCACCAATAAACTTTGCATATCCCTGAAAATGTCCACTGCCTTGTACACTAAACACTAGTATCACAGTTTTTCCATCCTGCAACAAAAATGATACATGGTTAAGAACAGAAGAAATGTAACAAACATACAACACATGACAATTTCTCGCACCTGCTTAGCTTTAGTGACGAGGTAACACAATGTGCAAGTATTGGGCACTGAACTACCATATTGATTAAATGAACATAAAAAGAGAATTTGCTGAA